>NC_046638.1:19852491-20521241 GCF_900324485.2 Mastacembelus armatus
TGTTAGATCTCACGTTCATCTCTGTGACAGGCCCAAGAATTTAATGCAACACCCAAGCAAACCTACATGCAATGGTGGGAAGCAAAGTCAGGTGGGAGATTACGGTAATGTCTAAAAATAAAAAATGGACTCCTTCACTCAAAGAAACATGCAGAGAAGGCTTGGGAATGAGACAAGCAGAAGAAAAGCCTGTCCTCCCCATCTTATGTCAGGATTCTGTCTGGAAAGCCGTAGTCACAGGATAAAGGACATGCCATGCCTTTGATCAGGAGAGGAGAGTTTCACAGGTGAGAGAGATAAAATGGAAGAAGGTATCTGAATATCTGTCAGTCCCGAGCAGCTTATTTCTGTTACACAACTGTGAGGAAAAAAATATGTCAGAATTTTGACTATTTTTGCTCTTTCTGAAAAACCCCCAGACACCCGTTTGCAAGAATGTGTCCCAATCAGGCATGCAATTACAATCTAGAGCATGCTGTGCGATGTAACAACAGCAGGCAGCTCAGATGAAAACAGCATACACTGTTTCCTGCACGCCATGTAGCTCAATTACAAAGCAAATCATTTAGATTGTTTTCCACTGATTTAACACTTGAAGTCAAACTTTTTGTGGCGCAAAACAAAACTTTAACAACTGTTACACATGGGTTTCACCTTTCCTGCAAGAATTTGAGAGGTTGCCTGAATGTGCCCGTGCTACTTCAAATCCCTGGGACTAGCGAGAGAATGAGAGGAGGATTAGAGGGGTAATGCCAGTAGATGAGAGAAGGGTTGCAGTGGTTTACCACCCTGCAAGGATTAGCTCTGAAAACAACTTCACAGTCAAAAACTATGTCAATCAAGGACATAATTCAACAACTTCAGAAAGACCCTTAAACATAGACTGGAAAACTCATCTTCTCCACTGCTATAAATAAAATATTCAGTCAGGACTGATATATCTCATTCATATGATAATAAACTGGACAAATAGCAGAGTGCATGAAAATATCACTCTGTGGGTGGTTAGATGATAATGGGGACACCTGTGGAATAGCCCTGTGCTCCTGTGCTGCAGCTACAATGACACCCCCGTATGACTGTGATGAATATGTCAGGCCTGCTGGGGGGCTCCGCTGATGAAGGGTGAGGCGTCCAGATGGCGACACACTTTTACTATGTGCATGTGCAGCAATCCATTAAAATAGGGCAAGATCACCACAATGCAAATAATTCCCGTGGAAATGGGGGGAGGGGGTGCACGACCCCACTAAAATGCGGATTAATAGTGGAATTTTCTACACACCTCGTTTATCCTGAATCTTAACTGTGAGCTCCACGAAAGGCTCTGTCTCCCTATCCAGCCTCCTGGTTATCGTGATATCTCCACTGTCGCGCCCCACGGTCACCGGGGAGCCTTCGGACTCCGGGTGAATCAGCTCATATGTGGCCGCCTGAAACCTGGTGGGACTCAGGCTCGTTATGACCGAGCCAATGTTGGCATCTTCAGACACGTTGAGAGAAACCACGGTGCCAGGGTCCAGCAACGCTCTGGGCGACCGTCCTACCCTTCGTGACCCCACTAATTCAGCAGGACGCGTTGCCCACCGCTGTGGAGCAATAGTAACCACTACACCCTTACTGGTCAGAGGGGGCCAGCCGTGATCTCTGGCAAAAACACAGAATTTGACTTTATACGGGAGCCCCAGGATAGAGTCAACCAGTAAAACTTCGCCTGTTTTCGGGACAACATAGAAACTGCCATTTCTGGGGGTAGAGATGTAAGTCAAGTCTGCGTTCTTGCCGCTGTCTGCGTCAACTGCGTCCAGCCTGTAAACCACACTACGGAGAGCAGTGGTGTCGTCTAAAGTTATGTGAACGGTGTCTGCACTGCGAAAAGTCGGTTCGTGGTCGTTGGTATCCAAAACGTCCACTTTTACCGACGCAACGTCGAAGACTACAGACTCCGAAACGCAGGTCTGGCAACACAGACCTACGCTCAGCAGGTATTCAGAGCGAGTCTCTCTGTCTAAAACCCTGGAAGTTTTCAGTAACATATTCCCCCGCTTGTGGTGTGCGAAGGCGCGGAAATCTTCGCTGCCGTTACCGTACACTTTGAAGTGCATCCCGGACACCGGGCACCATTTTTGCGCGTTGATGCGCCTCACCGGGATGCTCAGTCCGTTTACTTTAGAAGCCGTCGGTGAGTTCTCAAAAACATGCCCGTGAAAGAAAGGCAGCCGCTCCTGTTTTTGATACCCAGCAGCTGGCGACAGAAGGCAGCACAGCAGAACACCCCAGATCATTTTGGTGGCAAGTTATGTACCTCCAGGCGACACAGGGAGGGGGGAGGAGGGGGGTTGTAGAAATCGTTAAAAAAGAAAAGAGAAACACTTAAGAAACATTTTCCTCATAGTTATCCGCGACGCGATCCTGCCGGGAGACAACTCTGAACTTTAAGCTGTATCATCCTTGGTGATCCGTGTCTCGGCTCCATGCAGCACGTCTTGCGTTCAGCCAGTCCACAGCACTGCAGGCGGTTGGCTGTAGTCGTACCCAGCGTTCAGCACCAGAGCACCGGACAGCGCCAAGCGCGGGGGCGTGGCGGCGCACGGGGACGGAGCTCCTCGGTGAACCCCACCCCGTGTGATGGTCAGGAGGGTCCCCGCCTCAAAGCTCCCCACGCTGCCTGTGCCCGTGCACACGTAGCAAGAACCTTCGCAGCTGTAGGGTGTGACACCGTCTCCCTCAAATTCGCTTTCAGGGTGAAGAAGTGTTGCTTGAGGGAATATCACTCATCCTTTCTGCCCTGAGAAAGTCGAGTGAACACGAACACATATGTTCCTTTCAAAGCGAGGTGCTGTCTGGATACCAACTGGCACTGGCTCCAGTGAAGCACTTAGAGATGCTTGACTCAAGACCACTTTTACGGTTGTTGCTGAAGGAGGAATCACTCATGCAGTGCACTCACCTCTGTCTCTGTCTGTCTGTCTGAGGAACTGAACCCTCCACCTTCTGATCTACTCTGAACTTTAGGTTCCACTTAATTTAGTGCACTGCATTTTTGCAATGGCATGCCCACAAAATCACGCTTTATTTATAGGTTGAAGAGTAAAACGCATCATGAAAAACATAAATGCTGGGTTCTGGGCTGCTGAACTACATAAACATGATGACTGTAGACAGCCTCTGCTCAGAAGCTCCATTGCTCTGCACAGCCTGCATTATATGCACACCAGAGTTCAAATTAACATTGTCATTCTAATTGTTCTTCCTTCCCACTCTGCTAGTCTGTCAAGCACCCAGAGCACTCTAAATCCCCGTAGGTGGCTACAGCTAATTCCCACAGACTGCGCACTTCCAATTCCTCCCCCCTCTCCCTCTTTTCTGACAAATCAGAAGACTAAATATTACATGGACTGGAAGGCTCTGAATTGTCAGAAAGATAAGGAAATAATGGGCTAGACAGCAAGGCTTCACGCGCCATTGAGTTTATCTCTCATGTCATGTCAACCTTTACTTTAGATGTGTATGGATCAATATTAATATGCACTGAGGGTATGATGCTGGATATATATAATTCAATGCCACGCAATGTTCCTCTGTTCATACATCTGTATTCAGTTTGAACATTCATCAAAGCTCCCAGTGAAAGATCCTTATCAATTTGAAACCACAATCCATCACTGCAATTTTATCCGAATCCACTCCCTGCAGTAAACGGTTCTTTTCAGGCAATAACTCTGGTAACTGGCAGTGAGCCCCAAGACAATTTTGAATCACAGCCTGCAGCTGGAGCACAAAGCTCATACTGGTTGATCGCTGTATTCCTTTACGTGGCTGTGGGCTGTGTCACCAGGACACATGAGCCATCCCACACTGATTGTTTTCACAATCTCTGACCTGAGGGGAAAAAAAGGCATTTCAAAATAAATGCGAAAAATAATCTCAGACCAAAACAACAGGGAGACTATTGATGGGAAATGATCTCATGTAACACCACCGGTTTTGCCATTTTAGATGAAATTGTGATAAGTAAAACAGACACTGTCTGAACTGCCTGAGAGGACCCCACATCTATTCTGCTCTGTAACTTCTCTTTGAACTTCCTAAGTGCTTCATGAATGCAAATCAAATCCTGTCTTTTATCATGTTGTCTCACATGGTGAAATTCACCATGACTGCCAGCATGGGAGATAGCTGTAGCAAAGGCTAATTCAATCACAGGAGCCAGGCCAGAGTGTGAGGGATAGTTTACTTGAGGGTTGAAGCAGTTATCTACTGAGATGAAGCACCAACATACACCACATAAAAACAATAAAGCTGTAATTAATTAAAAAAAAAACATAAAACAGTCTCATCATCACTCTTCTCCAACAAATAACAGAGCTGCAAGGTATTAAAGGGGAAAAAAAAATCACACTGAGAAAGCAGCCAAACATCATTAGAAAGCTTCATGCTTACTTAATAAATAATTGACCAAATCTATTCCTTTCACTCACAGAGGCAGACGTAGCTTCTGTAGGAAAAGGTTGTAGTCTTGTAGCATTTAAAGCATTCTACCATTGCGTCTGTGCTCCTCAGAGACAAGAGATGATGGGATACAAGGGTGGAGGTCCCATAATGTAATGTACTTTCTGTAAGTTATAGGTTATCTATTATTCTTCCTGGAAAAACATATGTATATAATAAAAACCTGAACGTGACCAGAGTAATGTTAAGAGGACTTGGCACTAACATCAGTTAATGGGCAGTTTATGCTACAGAATAAGTAGGGAAGAGTGTTTAAAATGCCTTAAATATCAAAATAATCAGCTGGTTTATTAGAAAAATCACATGACAATTAAAATGGGTGACTAAGCATCCAGAACCTCAGTTGCTATTCATGGGTGAACATTTGTAGTACATTCATGGAAACCCTACCCCACATGTGCTCCTGCAAGTGCCGCACTGAGCCATTTCTGGAAACACAGTGACACATGACAGGAGCAGCAGCTCTGTAGCACCTTTCATTGTAGTGTTCCTGTGTATATGGGCCCCTCAGGACATTTTCCCTCATCACAACCTGAAGGCAAAACACAGTTAGAGGAACTGGATAAATATAAAGACATTTCCCTCATGTATTAGGTACAGCTAATTAGATTTGATCTGTGAGCCCCTTAAGGCTCCTACCACCTACTGTAGTATTTAAGCTGTGCTTTAAAAACCATAACTGTTTATTAATAGACATATTAATTATGGAGCAACATGTGCAAACTGGCTCAGAATTTACTTTAACCCAATAATTATGCAGTGCATCAGGGTTTGAAAATGTCAGCATGTGCAAAAAAACAGCAACAAAACCAAACCATCTCATTACTCTGCATCTCTTTCGCCTTTTTACTTTGAATTCCACATCTCCAAATAATTAACATTATGTTCAGTGAGAGACTCAATATGTATAATAAAGTTTGAACATCCACTTTGAAAGGAAAAAGCCAAAAAATGATTTCATAATTCATGCATGGGCTGTTGTTTTGGCATAAACAAAACAGGCATCTTCAGGAACACATCTTGTCTAAGGGGCGCTTTTATTATATCTACATTCTGATTAGAGGAGCCTGGGGTTGCCTCAGTGATTAACACACTAAGAACTGATCACTGAACAGTATCTCAGTGTGGCCCGAACAATCACGACTTTCACATTAAAAGCTTTCTCACATCATCAAAAAACACAGGAGATCGCCACTAAAAAATAAAAGAAAATGAAAATGAGTCCAGCTCAGGGTCCCCCTCGTTCTCCCTACACCAATAGGTGAGCGTTTAGAAAGAAGCAGCGAGGATGTTTAAAGAGTGAGGACATTAGCTTGGATGCACAATGAAACTGCTCAATTCTTTTTAACAGTTAATTATCTCAGCATACCCAAGCCATTAGGCAGGTTTCCATTACTCGACCAGTTCAAGGCTATGAACAAATAGAGTAAATTCAATAATGTGCTATTTATGGGGCTGAGATTATTATGAGGGACCTATTTAGGGAGAATATGAAAAATACTGAAGGCTTCTTGGACCAAGCAGACTAATCATCCTTTCAGTCTCAGAGGTTTAGCAGCATCTCTTACATCAGGCCAAATTCAAAGGCACGCCCACAGCTCATTATCCTTGGACAGACCACTGGATCCAGCCATCTGATCTTCATTATCTGCTCTTATTCAGACCTTTGGAGACTCCACTTTTCTTTGCAAATTACTGAGAAATGTCAGTGATGATGACTCAGTGTCAGAGAATAAAATAGATTTTCTCAAACCATCTCTGTCTCAAAAAAAAAAAAAAACACTCAACCCTACATTTCATTCTCAGATTCCTAATTCTATGGACTATACTGTTCAGTTTTTCCCAGGGTACACTGTTAAGTGGCCTCTTAATAAAAAAAAAAAAGCTCTAAATAGACTTCATGCTCATATATCATGGTGTGCCTTGCAACTGAGGTCCTTTATGCAGGCAAAGAGGTCCATGGTCGCTGCTGTTCAGGAGGGGAAAGGCTTTATTCAGGCTGTTTAGGAGTCGTTTTCCAGCAGTAACAGTCATTGAAAGAATAATGATCTGGATTTTCACCAGCTCCCTGAAACAAATTTCACATGGCCTGTTAGTTTGTTTGTTTGTTGAGAGCGTGTTTCCCAAAATGTAGTGAGGCTACTGTCTCATTACCACTGTCCAAAATGTATATTGGCTCAGTTTAATATGGAAACTGTACACTGACTCGGTATTTTGTTGAAAGTACAAACTGTCAGCAGCTTACATGAGCCACATTTTGGTCATCCGAATTATTCAAGTGAGAAAAAGATCCACTTTGCGTTGTTTTTGTTTCTTTGTAAACATTAAACGTGTATCAAACAGCAAAGGCCGGTCATGTTATTGTTGTTGCTCTTCCACTGGTGTCACATCATGAGTATCAATCGTCCTGGAGCCTAAACCCTCTTACCTTCGTTTCCTTTTCTTTTTTCTCTCTCCCACTTATCCATCTCCCCCATCTGTCAAATATCTTGACCGATGCAGTAATGTCGATGGGTATCCTCCATTACTGCTCCTTTAGGCGCCAGTCGGCTGAATCACAGTGAAGGGTCTACAGCGCCCCCAAATGTCTTTTTAAAGGACTGCAGTGTTGTGAGTCCTAGCACCCGGGGCAAAGTTAGAGAGCCCTAAAGAGAGAATCGGGGGGGGGATACACTCAAGTTCAAAACCGCTTCTCGGGTAAAGCACTATAATATGAAAGTTATTATATCTGATCAATCATAAAACACTGACACTTTTAACTCCAAGCACTCAAGTGGAAAGATACTGAGGAAACTAAAGCACTGAGAAATACACCTTTAAACAGCTGGAGAAAATAAGCAAAGCCCATTTTAGATGTAAGTATAACATGATTAACAAATATTGGCAACGCGGTTTACTGCAACTGCAGCAAGTAGACCGCATGTCCTAATGCGCACTTAATGCATTATTTGAACTGCAGACAACTATTGATGCTCAATTTTCTATTAATAAGGACATTACATTATCTGACAAAGACCATCAATTCCTTTAACAGTAAAAAGCGTATTTAATTGCAGAATATATTGACAGTACAGTACAGCAATAAAAACACTGCCATATTGCTTCTATTTTACATGACTTACACAGCTGCTGTTCAGCTTATGAAACAAAACAGTAATACGATACTTTTACAGTAATGAGAAGAAACACAAACAGGCTCACAGAGTACTTCGCCCATCACTTTCCAAAGACAGGTGGCCCGGGTTAATTAAGAAATGCACAATATTATAAAAATCATAAGAGCAAGAACAAAGACACAAAGCTGTCCGTGCCTACAGTACTGACATCGTCATCACTGGATCTAAAGGGACAAACTGGGCTGAAACAACTGGTCACATAGGAAGCAGTAATTCACTGCCACACAGCCCACAGACAGACACAAACAAAACAAACGAAAATTAGAAATGAAACCAAATAATATGGATTACTTTGTACGTACACAATACATACATGACATGAAAAACCTTGACATTGTCCAGGGTCACTCATTACTCTGTTGACTGGCCTTCATTCACCACTTGTGCCTCTATTCATGTATTACATGAGTGCTGTTGTATTTCACTACAACGCTTCAGTCTGTAAAAAGGAAACTACAGCTGCTTCTTCACAGCCTTCTACCTCAGCTACCGCAAGATCCTAGGAGCAGACCTGTCATCAGTCACTGTCTTGCGGAGCTTCACCCCCCGGCGTATTGACACCAGCATATCCACATCCTCCTGGGTCACAGAGGACAGCTCCTGGGATACACACTGAGCCGCATCCTCTTGCAATGAGCTGGGGAAGGGGAACTGACCCTCACCAAGTGCGTGGGCGCTTGCTGCCAGCTCTCCTATCTTCTCAACCAGACTGTGGCGGTTGGCAGCAAGCAGAGGGTCCTCTTCAGCACTGTGGGCAGCCATGCTGGGGGCCTGCTGGGCATAAGCAGTCCTGTCTGACCCTCCTCCACAGCCCCAAGCTGTATCAGGGAGGCTCATCCGCTTGGGAGAAGCCTTCATGTAGTCAGTAGCTGATGTTTCATCACTATAAAGAAACTCCTCACTACCTACATGATGCTGAGAGGGGCTGGCATATCCTGGAGAATCTGGTACTGTGGGGGTCTTAACTGGCACAATAGGGGGTCGGATGGGAATTGGGCCAGATGTGGATGGCGTGCGTCTCACGCCAGTTTTGGAGGAGGGAGTCCGGCGAATAGTGGCCGTCCCTGAAGCAATTGCTCCTGAACTGTTTCCCCCAGTACCATTTTGGGTCCCCTGCAGGGTCTTACCTGCTGGCAAACCTGCTGTGCTGGCAGGCCTCTTGGTTTGGATCATGCGACGGTAGCTCTGAGCAATGTTACTGTGGCGTGGGATGGTGGAAGACCTATCAAAGTCTGCCGGCCCTTCACCGTCAGCCTCTCCATTGAGAGAGTAGCACTCATAATCTGAGCCTAGAATTGACAGTGTCATGAGCATGTGTTTCTTCCACACTGAATGATTAAAGAATACAACAACGCTCTGAAGACTTACTTTGCAGCTGCCTTTTTAACACAACAATTTACAGTAATGGCATTGACACTACAGACAATTAACGCTGCAATGTTCAAATCAAACAAGTGAAAAGACTTAAATCAAACAATAAGGGAATATTTGCAGTATATTCTGTTTTACCCTGAAGGAGTACATGTCTGTTAATGGTGAGTGTTACCTTGTGAAGGTATGGTGTCCTCAGAGCAGGAGGGAGTGTTAGTCTGGGTGCTGTAGCCGCTGGAGTATTGCAGAGAGTCCCTGCTGCTTTTCTGCTGCTCCATACTCAATCCTCTGGTCAGAACCATAGCTAGAGTAGTGGCTGCTGGAGAGAGGGACTCAACATGCTGAAGCACACACACACACACACACACACACACACACACACACACACAGACAGATACACGCACACACACGCACGTGCACGTGCGCACACACAATAAGATATGCAGGCAAGTGGAGAATACTTAGAGATCAGCTTTATGTCAGTTTATATACTTATATTTACATTTTTAGTTCCCAAGGACAACTTACCTTAGTGGCAGTGGTTCCTTGGCCAATTCTCGTTCTGTGTGGATCATCTGGTGTCATCCCAGAATACCCCTGTGGACTAGGAGGCGCTTCAAGTTCTCTCATCTTGTCCACAGACTCCCTTCTACGCTGCAGAGTGTTTGCCAGTGATGGCTCACAGGAACTCAATTTGGCCCAGTCCTGCTGTAGCAGACGGAACAATGAGATTGAGATTATCCTCCAACTGAGCATCTCCAGTGTTTGCCATCCAACAGTCATACAGTCAGTTAAACACGGAAGCTGCTGATTTGGCTCATGAACTGGTTAGATGCCGAGGAAGATATGGGCAGACTAGAGTAAGCTATGTCGGTGTTGTGAGGAGAGATTGCAAAACTGAGCTTAATGAGCAACAGCAAAATGGTGATTGTGTGGTTAACCTTTATGCTGTTTAATGTGCATGAAGGCAGTAAAACAGAGGAACCAAAGAAGCAATAGAGTTTAAACAGAGGAAAAAAAACAAAAGTAAAATTGCAAATGAAAACAAACCTTCCAGTTAGGAATCTTTGATGTGGGTGAGGGAGTGTTGGATCCAGGGGGGTGGTTAAATGTGGGGGACACAGGAAGTATGACAGAGAGAGGCCTGATGGTGCCAGTGTGAGAGAAAGCAGGGCGGAAGGTACCGAAGGATGAGCATGAGCCAAACTGCGGAACGGACAGACAAGTCTGAGTCAGAGTGCTCCACATCTATGAATAGTCCACGTCAAACCGCATTGCGGCTGTCAAGAAGAGCCCACAGGCCTCTTTAAACTATAGATCACAATGAGTGCAATGCAATGCACACTGGCCCAGTGTGCGTGTGTGTGTGTGCATGCTCGCAAGTATGTGCGCTCCCAGTAAAGCAAGTTGATTGGTGGGATGCATGCAGTACTAACCGCTGTAGGAGAGTTGCACTCGCTGACAGACTGGCAGGTTTCTGAAGCCTCAGAGGAGGCTGAGCTTGTTGATTTCTGGGAAAGGCAAGATGAAATAAAGACAGTGAAGGGGATAGAGGAAATGGGGAGAGAGGAAGGTGTGAGACATAAGAAATGCATAGGAAGAGGATGAGAGTTGGAGAAGACTTTTGATGAGCTTTAAAAGGACTATGGTATTTTTCTCTCTGAGGGGATCTACAGTATAGACCATAGCCTAGATTGAAAATAAAGTAGCCTGTAAGATCATTTATTCAGAAAAAGAACATTGCATCAGCTGCTGTGCTGGGGTGCTGCTGAGTGTGTTTGGTACACTCCAATCTGTTGAGACCGTGAGAGTCTGAATAACTTTATCGGTCTAGTGGGATAAAAATTCAACATTTGCAACTGATAAAGCACTATTGCAGCTAAAATGAAGTGCTCTATCATGACTATCAACCTCTTATTGAGACTGTGGGCTTATGTCTGAAATGCAAACATAAAAAAAAAAAAAAAAATTCTATTCCGCACCAGACTGGAGATGCCAGATGGAAAAGGGAAAATTATTTCAGCTGTACAATGTCCTCCTGCCCAGCAGCATTACTGCCTGAGGAACATTTGAGTCTGCTGTATTCTTGGTTTTGTTGTGACAAAATCCTACATTTCCTCTTGATCAAAGATTAAACTTTAGGTTATGGCTTTGACTGCTACCTGGCTGGTGATATCAGAGGGCATGGGTGACGGAGGCTTAGAGTGGGTGTTGGCATCCTGGGAGACGAAGCCTGAGTCATGGGAGGAGACGCTGCTGAGCCGATGGGCTCCTGTAGAAGGCATCTGGAGGAGACTGTCAACAGGATATAACAGAAGTATAGTATGTAGCTCAGCAAACATGCATGTAGTTAAAAGTGAGTTGTGCCATTTTGTGTGTTTTGGAAGGATACATGCATAGGCCATTGCTTAGGAACATGAAAAAATGATCACACAAGCTGTGAATAGATAGGCAGTATTTTGTGAAAATTTTAAATGAAGCCATTCTTCTAATTTTGGTGCATCAAACAGGATTAAAAAGTTGTCTACTCTTTGATTCTTCTTTCCCTCTGAACATTAGCTGTCTTTGTTCTTTTTTGCCTCCTGCTAGATCATTCACACTCAGCTTTGTGTCTCTTTGTCACCCACACATTTTAAAATGTTCAACTTATGCTTCTCACTCTCCTTCTGTATCGCTCTCCCCGACTCCCTCTGGAACACATCTGAAGTTCTCATTTCTCCTTAATCCTCATCCTGGAGGATGAGGATGCCAAATTAATTGTGATAAATTACATAATCTTAAATTATTTACAAGATCCAGTCCTTATATCCTGTTCTTCTACCCTGTATCTTTTTAGAAGACTCAACAAGCTTGTTTTGTATCCTCCCATCAACACTTTTGTCTCTCAATCAGGTTTTTTATTTCGTTATATCACAAATGTAATTGGAAAATCCCAGTAACACCAGTCTTTTCACCTAAAACTGAAATACAAAACGTTTCTCTACAAGGAGAGAAAATTCAGTTTATCAAAAACCTTTTGTAGACCAGGTGTTAAAACTAAGAAATGTACATTGGTCACGCTGCAAGTTCCACAAAAAGCTGACATTTGGAAGGCATCAGCTTTTCATAGAGTAGTCTTGAGTCCACCATAAAACCTCACACTAAATTACTGCCTAAATTTACATTGAGATTAGTCAGTCAAACATATAGTAGTTTGTGACTCTAATGTAAATGAACACATAACACTAAAAACAGGCTGCAGTGTCAACTGGCACATAAATCAAGGAGGTTTTATTAATAACCAAAATAAAAGCAAGGAGGTAACATGGTGTGACATTTCATAAACTCAACATCATAGGTTTTATTTGTTAGAAAGGTTTGTGTCTTGACCTAAAATGCACTTTGAAACCACATTTATAAATTAAATGTTGAACTATCACCATTAGCCTTACAAACATGAGGATTTTGCTTCCTGTGTAGGCTCCTGGCTTTCAGGCTATGATGTTTCACAGCTTTGGACCTAATCTGACTGTAAGAAGCTTGAGAACTGCAAATCTGCCAGGCGCAAGAGCTGAAAAGCTGGCAAGATATGCCACGTATAGCATGTCGACTGGCACTGGGAGTCTGGCTAAGATTGAGCCTGAATAAAATCCACTACCAACAACACATTTCACAAACTACACAATACTTATCAAAATTTTATGTAAGACCCACACATTGCACAACATTGTGCTAAATGTAACACAGAGAACATAAAGCAACAAGGTGTGTGTGTGTGTGTGTGTGTGTGTGTGTACACACAGGACATATACCTGCACATGCTGCTCTTCCTGGAGCCGGTGCTGCTCGGGGACGAGGGAGGGGTCTGGTAAGACCAGCTGTAGTCTGAGCCTTTCAGATCCCGGATCACCTGCAACAACAACACACAAATTATTACTATGGACTGGCAACTAGAGAAATGGACAACATGGGAAAAATGTATTATAAAATAGATTATAAAAAATACTGCTAATTACAACTCATCATTCCCAAGAAAAAATGTATAAAGAAATAGATTAGCTCTGAAATTTGTCAAGTTCACATTCAGGTGAGAATATGAATAATAAGAACAGAACAAGCATTTTTAGCTTCAAACCTTTATCTACTGATATTAAAGCATCACACAACACTGTGCGATAGTGTGGCAATATCAGTGATCTCTTAGACCTCTATTTTCTTTTTTTTAAGAATTACACTAGTCTTATTGATGTCTGCATTCTTGCTACAGTCAACAGCTGTCCTAAAAGATGAGTAAGGTAAAGTAGGTTTACCAGCAACATTGGTACAATGTTTCCCTACAGTTTTACACCTCTGTTACCTGCTCACTGGCTGGTGGCAACTTGTGTGGGTCTTCAGTTAATGCAGTAAGGTCATCAACAATAGGCTGCAAATGTGTTATCTCTCCCAGCATGGCGATCTCCACATTCTGGAGAAGAAAACAGGGTGGACTGCATCAGACTACTACCTTGTAAAACATTGTTACATCAGTGGTATTTTATACTCACACTCCACAACTCTCAGGTGTAAAAAGGTTAAATGTTCCTCACCACCACAGGATGCAGCAGGTTAATGAATGTACAGTAACGCCCTCTCTCCTCCAGTAGGGCTCTGCGCACTGCCTGCTTCTCCGTTTCCTCCATCAACAAGTACAAGTCACTGACATCTTGCATAGCACTGTCCAGCTGGGGGCGCAGATTACCCCGACCTGTGCAAGGCAAAGCAAGGGCACAGAGACGCAGAGAGAAGGGAGGACAGAGGTGAATAAAGATGGATAAGAGAAGAAGAGGAGGAATGAAGAGCAAATGGGAAATGTAAGGGAGGATAATAATAACAGAAGTGCAGGGAGGAGGCAAAAAGCAAAAAAATAGATAATTAGAAGACAAAATGACAAACTGCTTATGCTCTAGAGGTCAATGCACTGACAAACATACTCAAATGGCTTATGTACATGGGAATGAGAGGACACTGAAGCAAGTCATCGATCATGTGTTGATGCAAAAACAGCTGGTGGTGACTTGGAGTTCCTGAAATGGACGTGATTAGACAACCCCTACTGTACAGAATAATTCAAGCCACTCAAGACTGAATACCACAATGACACTAGATGAAAAAAGACAAAAGAATGAATGGATGAGATGAAGATGACCCCTGACATGTTGCCTTCCTATAGGATATTTAACTAGTATTTTTGCTTCATCTCAAGCAGTGCACTCAATGGATATGCTGTACAATTTGAATATACTAATAAGGTACATAAGTGGCACAAATTTAAAGTTGTGCCTTGCTATGTTGTCTAGAAAATAACCACTCTAGTGGCACTCTCTTTAGTAGACATCACACTGCATATCTGATGTACAACTGATAGGATGTTTACCACACATCAAATTAATTGGCTAATGTTTTAGCACACCTGCATATAATACAGCACGAGTTAACTGTCCCAACAGGACATGACAGCATGCCAATTAACATGTCCTTAAAAGAGGAACATTAGGTCCTTTGTAGAACACTTCACTGTCTTCATGAAATGAAATTGTCTGCTCATGACAAAGAAGCTATTATTACCCTAAGGAATGAAAGCCTGTCTTACTAATAGGTTCCCCAAAAATGGCAATTTCTTACTATATAAAAAAGCTTTTAGAAAATGGAAGATAAGAACATTGAGCTAACAAATGATACAAGGACACAGAATGTCTGCTATGAAAAAGGCCTAATCGGTTATGCCCATTTATTTATTAGGTTCTTCAGTGTTTGGATATTTACTCTAGATATTTACATAACTTAGAGGTTTGGGTTTAAAGCAATACATTTGGGAAATATATTTTCTGAGAGTTAGATGATAAAAATGACACCATTCTCATATTTGTCTACTATATATAAAAGCTACGACCGCAGCCTGGCTTAGAATACAGATCAGCAAACAGTGAGCCAGCTAGGTAGAATGCAGTACACAGTACAAAGAAACAGTCCGTGAGATGGATTTTATTTCTTTGAACCAAGCTAAGCTAAACAGAAAGTGATAGTAGCTTTATAAGGGCCTTACAGAAATAACATTGGTCTCTTTGCATGTAATAATAGTGTGGTCTATTTCCTAAAATGTTCACAGCATAAGGTTTCCTGGACTGGCATTTTAAACTAAAATGATTATGAACCCTCTGAAGCGATCATGTGATGGTTACATTCAGGGCAAAGCACAGAAAACATACCTAGAAGCTCTACAGCCAAGGTAAGTAGCCAGAAAGAAACAGGAGAGGGGGTGCAAAAACAGGCATTGGGGAAGAGAGACACAAAAACAAGCAGCGTTAGCTATAACAAATCAGGGACATTGCATGTTCATGACTAGCCAGTATCACTTGTGTAGGTTCTGGATCTACTTAGAAGTTTGATTACAACCAGCAGCAGGGCCTAATGTAAGCACAGCCAGTTAAGACAAGAATAACTTTGATTTATACAGCAGACACTGACAAATCATCCAAAGCTTGAAAAAGAGTCTGAAAGTGTGCCAAGCATTTTGACTTAAGTTGTCATTTCTAGCTGTACACTCTAGATGGCGCCAGGTTAATCTGAGCAGCTGGTGCAGACCAGGGACCAGCTGCCAAAGCAGACGTATTAAAATCAGCCTGAAAATGTCAAAATCAGAATTTTATTAGAGGTTCATGAATCAAGTCTTTATAATACCTTAAAGATTTTCTCACCTTTTCTTGCTTTTTTTTGTAGTTTTATGGTATCTAATGACTTCCTTTTAATTTCCTGACGAGACCGCTTGTATTCTGTGGAGTAGGAGCCAAAGACATATCAATTCCTGTCCAGTACACACTGCTTACAAATGGTATGTGCAGTTTGTGTTTGAGCTGGTTTTTGACCTTTGGCATGGTCTTTGTCCAGCTGATTAGCTGTCTTCTTCCATTCCTCTATCTTGTCCTGAAGTGGCGTAACCAGGCCTTCCATAAGAACACTACAGTGACAAAGAGACACAACGTGAAAGAGAGTGGGACACGATGAACATAACACATAACTTTATTTGTATGACGCAAAGGCACTTCATGAAGAGTGGTGGAATGAGAAGGTCAACATAGATGGGATAGGACCTTTGAACACAGTAATCCCCTTAAGGTAAGAGAAAAGAGAAAATTGCAGTGGAGAGGAAAAAAAGAAAACACAGGTGGCAACCTACTTTGTGAAGTGGCGTAATTTTGCCTCAATGCTGCGGTGTCGCATACACATCCTTGTCAGAGCTGAGCCGATGTCCCTGGTGGCACCTTGGAACAAAAATAAACAAAAACAGTCTGAGCTTGGCATTATGAACCAAAGACATGCCTCTTAGCCTAGAGAATTATGATTTTCAACGATGAGACACAACCCATCAGGAAAGCACTTTGAAAGGACTAATTCTCTCCTGTCAGATCGATTGTTTCCCTGTTGCAAAGGCCTTTCTAGCTGCAGCCACTAGGAGGACAAGAGCTGAATCTAAAAGCAGAGCCTATAAATGTCATACTTAGGAAAAGCAAATGTGACACAGTGCCTGAAAACTGAAACCTCCCTCCTTCCCTCTTGATAAAACATGCTTTTTTGTCCTGAGACACTTGCATGCAGGATTCTCACCAGAGTTATTTGCAGTGTAAATAACAGCTTGTGTGAACTGGTTACTGTACTTTCCACTCTGTGTAAGTGTAATTAAATGGGGTCTTAAGCCTCTAAAGCCCAGGCTGGCCCACTGTCTCACTTATTGTTCACAGTACAGTGTAATATGTGGCCACACTGATCCTGTTGTAATATGGGCCACATAGGGCTAATCTGAGGGTATCTAACCATACACACATGCACAAAGAGAAAGAGAACAATCTCTCAGCAACAGACAGGCCTCACAGAGTGGAAGCATACACAACAGCATTCATGTGCTCAGATTTTTGGAGTGAATGTGCACAGGTTTGTGTATGTATGTGTGAAGTCTGACAGGTGGTCTAATTTGCCACCCCCTCCCTTTCCAAAGTTCTCACCCCCTCTATCCTGAAGGAAAAAGGAGGGAACCCTGTAAGGGGATATCCCTCTATTCTTCCCTGCCTGCTCTGCCTTTCCTGTTCTCTCTGTTTCCTAAACACCATTCATACAGGACAGACAGGGACAGAGAGGAAAACTGGCTCTAACCTGCACTGCAAAACATGTAGAAATTGATACACAGAATAAGGCAACTAACACACTGCAGCAGAGCTGAAATCAGACACCAGGTGGTTGTCTGGTGAGATCTGTGCTTTATTCCAGATATCACATAAAGAAACTAGTTACTGTCTCCAGTCAATCCCACACACTGGGATACAATGACCATTTCATCCCACAGCTTGGGCCGTCAACTTCAGTGACTGCTGCACCAAAGACACTCAGCAACAGATCTGAACTCCATCTCACGGAGGCCTTTTCATCAGGCAGATGGAGAATAATGTGAGTGCGTTTGTGTGATGAGAAGAGAAATGAAAGAGAGGATGAGGTTAAAGGTGAAAGGTTATCCAGCTGTATTGCATGCAGGCATGAAACACCAGCAGGAAGATATCGTAACGTAGGAAACCTATACACTGAGTTCTTACTATAAGCAACAAAGTGCTTTCCATCTTTAAAGGTCTGGGATTGAGTATCTTTAATATAATAGCACCGTTGACACAGGTTCAGTGCATCATAAAACTGGGTGTAAAGACAGAAATGCTGAAGTGCACACAGGGCATATGTGTGCAGGTTCGTTTCTGCTCTCAAAAGCGAGAGGCATATACAGCTGTGAATCAGCTCTTAAAGGGTAGCACACAGAACAGAGGGAGATTGAAGTAGACAGTCATGGAGTAGCGTGTTCTCTCTTATTTCTATAGCAGACTTTCCCAATGTCAATGTCAGCCAGTGAGAGTCCCCAACCCCAACTCTCTAGTCCTATCCACACCTGCCAATATGCCTCCCCTTCCCTCTCTGCTCATCTCCTCCTTCCCCACCCAGAGGATGATCAGCTGACAGCTACATCCTGGGGAGGTCCAGGGACTTCCTGCCGATGTCCAAGAGCCCCGCTGGCCTCTGGCCTCAAACGGATGAACGGGGACAGATTGGTTCACTCCCACAGCACCCTCCGTGCACATAGGCATGATTATTTTGTCTGTGTTTTTATTGAGCCCTTTGAGGCAAATTTGCGAAACCTCTCTGTTTAGACCTATCGATACTTCACTTCGTTGAGGCTTGGAAGCTTGTTAAATGTGTGTAGGAGCTGGGAAAGTGATTATTAAGCAGACCTGGACCCCTGGAGTTTTAGGGGGAGCAGGGCCAACCTCATAGCAGACACCCACACGTGCATGAATGAAGCAAAACACAGAACAGGATGGAAAAAAGCTGTTTTGCAACCCAGCCATAGATCTTAGGACATGAAGCAAACACCTGGGAGCAAGTCAACAGTGGAGTGTAGTTCACTACAATAGCACTGTTGTGCATCCTGCTAATGCTGCTGGTGCCTGAACATGCTGCTAGTGAATATAATTTTCCACCAGATCTGCTGCAGTGAAGGACCAAACATGGTCAAGTCCCCTCTCCTAGGTTTTGGAGAGAATCTTAAGCTCCAGTATTCAGGACTAGCGTAGTGTGGTCTAAACACTTAGTGGTTCCATCCAGAGCTCTGGTTCCGATTAACTCCTCTGATTCCTCAGGAGAAGGAGGGTCATTTTAATAGCTCTGCTTTATAGGGTGCTCTCCCACCAGGAGCCTGGTTCCTGACTCCGAGCAGGAGCCTCATTCTCTGATGTCTTCAACATGGGAATTTAGCTCAACTATCCTTCTCTTCTAAACCCTGCTTTCATGTCTGAATTTCATTTGCACTCAAAACTACTGAGTTAGACAGATTCTGCTGGAGTAAGACTTGACCAGTTTTCAAACTGAATCCAGTTCTCCTGAGTCGAATGGGTGCTCCCACTCTCTCTGCTTCCTGCTTCTCTGTATGTGGGCTGCACAGGGAAACGCTACAGAACATTCTCATGGTTACACATACAGGAATATTAAGTCAGTTTTTTTGTTAGGCTTTCATATGGCCACCACTGAGCTGAGGAAATTCCATCATCCGTGAGACAACAGTTATTCCTCACATTGGCACCTTGGCCACAGATCTGACTGCAGCTGGCATACACACTTAAGCCTCCTGCATTTACCCTTGCTCACCCTTTTTAGGTGTTAGAGCACATAAGCTGGCAGAGACATAGCGGAGGTCAATGATGAAAAGTGCTGTGGGGTGAGAAGGGAGGAGAGGCGAGGATGAAAGAGGGTACACACTGCAGAGGTGCCGGCTGAGTTAGGTCAGTCAAGGGGCAGAGGAAGTGTTAGCAACTGCAGGTGCAACAAGTGCTGCCAGGACAAAATCTCCTACATTAGGCCTTATAGTCTGGAAAATACGGTAGAAGTCACAGTTTTTTTAGCCCTCTGGCTAGTCCGGCTACTTATAGCCCAGAAAATAAGGTAAATACATCCATAAGCTCTAATCGAAGAAGAGTGAGGAACAAACAGCAATATTTTATCACTGAAGAAAAGAAACAGAAAATGAGGAGGGATTACTTGGAATATACCATACTAGCTGATCTTGTTTAATTACCAGTAAAGCAAATATGCAGCTGAAATGTCTGACTTCAGCACCTGACGAAACAACATATATTCACATCATCAACTATTTGCTTCAAAGCACAGCTGGAATTCTGGTGGAGTAGCTCAGTGGGAGCAGTCAGTACTTGTAATAAGGCAGCATCCCCTTGGTTCTGCTGGTTTGGGAGCAATAGAGTCTGTTGGTGAGCAGAGTGGAAGATAAATCAGCTGAGTGCGGACATCGATTGTGGAGTACAGTGCTGTATGCCTGCAGCTAGTGAGGTACAGATCTAACTGAAGCGTACATAAATTGTAAATCACAGACAGAGACAGTGCAAGTCTTTTGAAAAACTCTCCAGAATATCTCTAATGTATCTCTAAAATGTGGTTATATTCTTCTAAAAAAAAGAAGAAGAAAAAATAAAGAAAGTAAGATAAGATTAAGTTAAAATAAAAGATAAGAAGACAAGACAAGAAAAGACAAAATAACATAAGAGAAATGAATTATCTCAAAGGGGAAATTCAAGTATTTATTAAATATTTAATGAATTATCTAATAAAAAAATGTATTAGTTTGTTAGTGCAGTGCAAAAATATATATATTTCAATTTATTTGTGTTGTATGTTTATCATCTCTTATATGCAATGTGAAAGACTGACTTGAAAGCTCAAGGTGTAAGAGAGTTTGAGGATGGGCTTTCATGCTAAAATTACACTGTCTCAACAAACCAGGACATCAGTGACTGTCCATTAGTTTCAAGGTCTCTTGAAACCAAGAAACCTCTTGCATAAAGGCTAATATATTTAGCACTCAAAATTGCTTTTACTTTTACTTTTGGACACCGTACACAACAAATGCATTCATTCAACTATTCTCTAAAATGTAAAATAAAACGTGTACCATATGTGTTGTGTATCAGCAGCAGAAATGCAAACAATATTCAAAGCCTTTGTGTTACTTCCTTACAAGTGGAATGTCTCCTTACCAGAAACAATATAAATGAAAGGCAGAGGAAACAGTTGAACACACACTCATCCCATTGTTGTCTGGTCACAGAGTACAAACGGCAAGTTTCACCTCTCAACCAAAAACACCCACAGAGGCAGACAGTGTGTGTCAGTGTGGCGTAAACATGTTCTGGAGTGCATTAACATGAGACAAGGAGGAGGAGGAGGAGGAGAACCAGGAGGAAGTGATATTTTTCTGCTGGAGGAGCTTCCTGTTCAGGGATATAAATGCTGCTAAAAATAAATGCTGCCCACTTCTCCAGATGTGCTTTTCACTGGAGATGAAAAGGGGATACACAAAGAGAAAAGAAGAAACTCTACTGTACAGGGTAGAAGAGAAGTGCCATATCGTACAACCAACAAAAAGAACAGATACTCCACAGGGGACTGTCTGCACCTACAGCCGACACACAGACATTGGATGATCTTATATGCAAGGGAATTAATCCCAGATGTATCCAAGCTCCAAATAAAAAAAAGAGGAAGACAGACTAAGAAGTAGTAGTCTGCAAATGAGTCAGTATTTAATGGTGAAAACTTACAAGCCAGTTCAGTCAGACGACTCAAGCTGTCCTGCTTTAAAGCCTATGCAATAAGGCTGTCTTTGTCTCAGTTGACACGGTTCTGCTCCCTCTTTTGCTTGGCCAACTGCACATATGAAAACAATCCTCCAAGCAATGTGGACACCATTGGTGGTGCTGCCCTCGTAAGCTCCACCTCCACCTGTATCCTCTGAGGCTTAAGTTACCCTCTGCACTGAGCTTGGTGTGTGTTGAAGGTCAGAGCCTGGACATAAATATAAACAGACTTTATGTTCACAAAATATTACATTTGTTCTGTGTGAGTTGGCTGACTGACAGTTGACTGAGTCTTCATAAAACAAAACCAAAGAACTGTCACCAGTTTAACTCAACATAAATCCAGATCTCCATCTATTTTTAAACTGAACTGAATTTTTTTCATGCTTCAGTACTGATGCCAACACTGCCATCTATCTTAACCACAGAATGCAGCTTGGTCACAATTTAACCTTAAAACCCCCCAAATTAAAATAAATTGAGTTTTGTTTTGTTTTTTTAACAAAAATTTTGTTTAAAATAATCACAAATAATTTCACAATTTCACCAGGAAACACCACTCTTGGCAAGGTCTTGACATCTGTTAATAATCAGCCACCTCACTAGATCACAGTTAAAACTGTGCATGCATCCCTTGCATTCCCTCTTTTAATGTCCTCCCTTACATTCCTCTATTAGGCTCGGTCATGTGTATTATCCCTCCCCTCTCCAGCTCCTTTCCACACTAACTTTGTTCAGAATATTGTTGAACACAGTGTTCCCCTCAAGTCTCATGTTTGTCTGCTAACTCAGTATTCAACCTCAGAATGAAAGTTATGCACAGCCAAAAGATTTGTTTTCTCTCCCATTATTATTTCCCCTTTTTCATCTGTTCTTCATATCATTGTTCCAGCCATTTACCATTTACATTTTGCATGTAGTCATTAAAATAGCTGGAAAACATTCATTGCAGGGCAACCACAGTGAGTTTTGATACTGAAGCCTCAGTCAGTGACATGGGAAACAGTTCAGCTCTGTCAAAAAGTCAGTGTCCATAGCTAAAGTGCACAATAAGTGGCTCTTGTTGATACTTAATGTGATCTCATGACTGGAGGTCATGAAATACATGAAAAGCCTAGCAAATGATCAGCAGACCATAATACATCAGCTAGTGTAGTCACCAGTTTGACTGTCCAATCTATAACAGTTAAAATCCATAAGCTCATTTTATGAAGTTAAACCAACATAAGATGCTGCTTTAACCTTACTGTCCTGGTACAAACAGTACAATACAGGGTCATATCAGACCATGAACATGAAATGCCAAGCTTAATGTATGTCAGTGTCAGTCACATGGGCACCCTCTCATTATTTGACATGTCCGTAAAAATAGCTGAGCTGCTGCAATACTGCGAAACACCGTAATCCCCTGATCTCGCACTGCACTAGGCCAGGGCCACATCTCGTCTATGCCAGGCTGTCCAGATGGTGGGTAGGGATATCCGCCCCATCTGCCCACCCAGAGAAGCACAGCGGCCAAGTAGATTACTTTGCTGACATACTGATCTACTAGCATACCTCCACTGAGTATGAACTATATATATATATATATGAGTAAAAAAGAAAAGAGAGTTTTGCAAATATCCACTGGAATGTTACAGCTGTGTGTGTGTATGTGTACTCTACATGTTCTGGCACACAGATGTTAAGAGAAAAAGGTTTTGTTGGTGTTGAATACAAAAGGTCTGTTCGGTGATCTGAGAGTGTTAATTTTCAAAGCTGGGGCTGGTTGATCAGGAAGGGAAGGGAAGGCAGCCTGTTTCTGTGTGTTTCTGAGTGGGGCTAAGAGGATTAGCTAAACGCCTCTGCCTAGCCTGGTTACCCAGAGCTGTGGAAATCCCACTGCAATCACAACCCCCATCCCCATGCCAACCCACCCTCACTCCCACAAAAATATGGAACCTGTATCTCTGACCCCGATGCACCATTAACCCTGAACTGACAGTCTCTAACTCAACCATGTCCTAAAATGGAAAAAAATGGCAACCTTCCACAAAAACACATCATCTATCCTAGCAACAATAAAATATCAAATACAGAGCCTCAAGATAAGTTCGGTCCACTTAAATACATCACACAACAATTTAATCTCAGTAACAAAAATGGTCAAGACAACACACCAAAAACCATTATTCTGACCAGTGTAATAATAAAACACACCAGAGAGCTGCAGGCCTAAGAAAGATGGGTGTTGAAACATGAAATGTTTATCTTTGAAAGACCAAAATTCTCCAAATACATCCATCTAATATAGACTTTGTGGTTGTGCGACCTTTATTGAACCCAGATGCGAGCCACCAGTTTACTGTGACAGACGTGCCTTCAAACATAGATCCATCAACAGCTTAGAGAAACAGCATTATTAGACACAGTGCCAAAACTCCTAGCAGCCAACTCCTCCAGCTAGTTCATAAAATACAGACGCTGACACCACAATCATGACCATAAACTCTAAAAACGGAAAACACAGGCAAGGGGTAGCAAAATTATGAACCCAGTCAGAGGCAGTTAGGCACATGAACATGCAGACACAGACAGGAGGTTATATGAATTGGAAACAGAGGGGATGATCTCAAGTACCACACAGTTATTGTGAATATTAGGGAAATGCTGACCTAGAAGTAAAAGACAACACAAACATCAGGACAGGAAATCATAAAATTCTCTTTCATCCACCGTCCTGTCTCTTCCTGGATCTATCAAGAAGCACTGAATGAGGAGAAATGTTGTTTTCCTTGGCAGGGAAACGCATACCGTCTGGAGAGTATGTGTGAGAGTTAAAGGGGTGATGGGGTGAGTGTGTCAAAGGTAGATTAAAGGAAGCAGAAAAAGAATGTGATGAAACCTCCAGCTGTGCCAGCAGCTGCAGCTCATCCCTGAACACGAGAGGAATCGAGGTGACAGAGATGATGGCAAACAGTCCATAGCCGAGGGCCAGTCCCCTGTGGTGTAATCAGCCCTATATGGCTTTGTAGACGTTGAGGCAAACTCGATCACTACAGGCAGACAGACCCACACACACACACACACACTCAAAGAAGAAAAGACAAAAAGAGCCACAGAGACAGAAATAGAGACTTACAAAATGGTGAGCAAGTAACTACTTGCTCAGTACTTCTGAAATCTATTTATCTACTATTTTCTGAAGTGTTTTGAGCTAGCAAGTGTAAAACCAAGTGGGAAATCTGGATGCCAATTTATGTTAGGATGATAAGTTTTGATAATGGAGCTGCCCGATGGGCAAATTTGCCTGAATTATGACCATGGAGCCTACAGCATGGAGTCAAAAGGTTATCCCAGCCCACCACAAAGCAGCTCAGGTAAATATCGACAGCCCTCCTGCCAAATTAACTGCTAGAAATAACAGCACACTAACAGCTCTTATGGGAGAAATGGGAGTGAAACTATAAGCTGCACAGTTGTAGTATGCACTAAATTCTTCCACTGGTGTGGTAACATGCTCACAATGGCAGCACTAAAATCGCAGCTGCCTTCTTTAGCAAGTATACCCCATATGGTCTCCACCCTAGTTTAGTGTGTCACCATGCTAATATTAGCTATATTAGTACTAAACACAAAGTACAGCACAGGCTGATGTGAATGTCATAGTTTTGTAGGTGTCTCATGACTGGTATGGTGAACAAACCTTAATGGTATATATCCTTGAAGTTTAATGACATATGACAAGCATGGCAGTTTCTGATTTGAGAAATGCTGAGAACACAATGCTGCAGCCACCAAATTTATTGTTATATGATGAAGATATCATGCCTTAATTTTCTGTCCATCAGTTAATCAGCACTAATGTAAACTAAGTCTTTTATTAATTCCTCTTTAACTGCAAAAAAAATCTCATCTCATAGCATTCCCTGCCTCCCAGATACAGTCTGTGGCTTGAGAAGGATGACATTAATCCTATCGGTTAATGTCCCTGGGAGTATAACAGAAGAGTGAGTGGGCGTATGAGTGACACAGGGACTTTATGCATCCATAGCTGTAAACCTCAATTTGCCCTTTTCTCCCATCCATTACTAGACCATTTATCATTCTGCTGTTTTCCCTACTTTTACTGCAGACATGCTCCTTTGAAGTCCTGCCTGCCATGCTCTATACCTTTGCCTTATTGAAGGCAGCCAGCTGTTAGCAGCTAGCAGATTGTATCCAGTCTAAGTTCATTTTGCGGAGCTCATGTGTATTCACATCACAAATCATGTATGGTAACGTGTGGTACTCTTTGGTACCTGCTGTTAATGGAGTGGCAATATGTGTAAAACTGTGGCCAATATTGTTGAAGAAATGTATCTTTAGTTACCCTCTCTAGCCATTAGTGGTCAGTAAAGGGCTGTGCTCCTACAAACTGTTTAAAAGCATGTTGGCATTTGACCTTTAGGGTCAGGTGGTCAGCTACCAGCTGTCGCTCTTTGAATATCTGTGTGTTTGTGTGTGTGACTGCATTGCTTTTAGGTTTGTGTGATTGTGGGTGTGTGTGTGTGTGTGTGTGTAAGGAGCCTCTACACACTTGGCCGTGTTTGCAGGGGTTTTTTGACCTACATATTGCTCTCGACGATCCACTCCAAAGAAATCTGTGTTAATCAGCTGCCTCTCAGGCCAGCCTGTCTGCTGTTGCTAGCAAGGCAACAAAGCAGATCAACAGACCTCATTAAGACCCAAGAAACAATAAGCTTAGATTTTTACTTAGCTGAGCCACCTCCTCCCACAGCTACCCCTAGATCACTTTTACAAATAAAGAAACATACATTTGCATAGTCAAAACAATAACTAATACTTGTCTTTCAACAAAATCTGTAATCACAGGATCTACACAAATTGGAAGTGGAGTCAGTTCTGTATTTCTAAGGTGTGAAAACTGTCAGGAAGACATAAATAATCAGTGAACAGCATGAAGGCAAATAATCTGAGTGCTCAAAAAAGGTGATGAATGTGGTTTTTCTGCTTTGTCCCACCCCTTCTTCCAGAGTCAACTGATTGAAAAACATCCCCCTTACCTCTTGAGTTGGTAGCCATGTCTGCCACCTTCTGAAAGGCATCTAAAAAGGCCACTGCTGCCTGAATTGTGGTCCTGCAGATAAATTGGCACACATTCACTGTACTGTGACTGCATTAAAGAGTTTGTTAATATCACATAAGACTTTTTCAGCAAGGTCTGCCATTCATATACTTCTCACCTGAGTTGAGAGTGTAGTTTTGTGGCCTTGGCACTGAAGTCTTCCCACACAGGGTAAGAACTCTGATAAGAGAAGGGAAAAGAAATGAGTCAAATAAAAAAAGGACAAGGACATTTAAGTGTGTAGGCATACCCTCTCAAACACTCAAAGTGTGTTCATAAAGGATCTGAGAAGATATAGTGTTCCAACAAGATAAAATCTGGTACAGCTTGATAAAATTTTAATGTCAGCTTGATGCATTTTCTGATTAATGTGCACTGTTAAGGCACTGAGTGAAGGCTGCAATAATTCAGACAGCTTGGCTTCTTCCCCTGAGGTCAGAAACAGGTTGGTGTGAAATCTGTGTTCTGACTTGTCTTTTAAAAGTCAGCAGAATTTCCCAGTGCTCACTTATGTTATTACTGACCTAAATGCTTGCATCTCTCATTCTTTGCTATGAGCTGGCGAGTGTTCATGTGTTTGCATGTCTGTTGCATGTATGACCAGTGAGAGCTCTCATATGTTGAGTGTTTATGTGAATGGGCCAGGTAGTGTAGATGGTCTTTGAGCAATCTGGATTACATTTACCCCATGACCATCGCACGCTGCCTTGAGCTATAAGAACAGAAGCCAAACATAAAACACATTCAAGACTAGATCCCATTAAAGCTTGAGCCCCTGAGAAAGGAGAGAAATGGCATAACCCCCAGATGCCTCTTTGATGGAGAGGAACCAAAAGAGGCCACACGTCCTGGCTATTCTAGTCATCATGCAATCTGGAAACAGTCATGCTCTTTGTCACTTATGGGATAAGCTCCATTCTAGCAGCAATAGCATTTAACTTCCAGCTTCAGCTGGCCTTCAAAGGTGATTTATGAGCCATCGTGCTTTACAGAAATGTTTGCCATGAACCTGGCAGTCTTGCTATCTGCACTCGACTCCAACAGGTGTCTAATTAGCTTGTGTAGCTTGTGACTCCCAGGGGCAGGAGAATGCACTGCCAACACAGCTGAGGGAGGAGGGTGAAAGAAAAGAGTGGGCAAAGAAGAGAGGGTGGCATGCATCTCTCTTCATCCACACCCATCAGTGTACAGGGAGGGTGAGGATGGAGAAAAAGAGTGAAAGGAATTCACTGGGGGGTGAGGTCAAAGCTATCATCTGTTGGGTTGCTCAGTGGCATTGTTGCTTTCCCAAACAGAAGCTTGATACCACAGCCTCCATTTCCAAAATCCATTGCTGATCTAATTCTTGATTCTGATCTAATCCAGCTGAATAACTGCATTTCTTGTCACCCCCAGCCTCCTCTGCTATCACCTCCTACTCATATTTCTTTTCCTGTAGCTTCATCAGACAGTTACATAACCAACAGGTGCTGCTTGTACTGACACATTTTGTCTATGCAGTCTATAAGGTTCTCTAAGTGCACTTCACATGTATAATGTAGGCAACTGTACGTTTGACTGTAATGTTGTTTGTGGCGTTGCTCCTGCAGGGCAAAGGTGGTCTGTGAGGCTTGCATGCCCCAGCCAGGCGGCAGAAAAGAGGTCAGATGCCTGTCTCAGATAACGGACATCAACAATTGTGCTGACTCAGGGCTACAGCCTCATTCATCTGTGCTGCTTATCAATACAGACCTGCCTTTTTCTACAAGCCCATGGCCCTGTTGTAAGCACTACACAAAAGGGAGATATATGAACTCAAACCAGCACTGCCAATAGCTAAGCGCTGAGTCTACTGGAGCCTGACAAATGAGAGTTCATAAATAGTTTGTCCGAAGGCACCATGGCCCTGTGAGCCAGTGATCAATAAGAAATTCGTTAGGTGGAAAGTACTGTCTGATGCTTGATCTATTCAATGCTTTTAACACTTTGTCGGATGAGCATCTTCCACGATGGGAAGTGTGGGAGCTGCCTCCAGGCCTGATGAATACATTCACACTTTCCATCTGTTGTGATGAACAACAACAGACCACCCTGGGTCAACTTCCTTGACATAATGCCACCCCACCACCAAAAACGCACACACTTGCATGTGTGCAGTAGATAAAGGGAGGGATACAGGTTTCAGAATTATTTTAGAATAAGTTTAGAATAAAGTTTTTCTATGTTCAGATCAAATGTGTAATGTACATATTGCTTAAGTAGTGAGATTCTGCAACAAGGCCAAACATCAGGAAGCACAATCAATAACCTTTTTCAGGCCAGGAAGTTGCACTGATGGAGCCAGCTATTTTATTTCAGAGCATCCTTCAAGGTTTGACATTTAATCTAAAAGACTAAAGGAGGAACTGTTGTCTGGGGTCAAATGGCACCACAGAACATTTACAGCCCTATAATCCCACAAAATCGAAATTATCTTCCACTCTGTTGGTATTTCTTTCTCCAATGCCCAGTTTTATCATTTGAAATTAAGTGAATTCGAGATGATGGGGTTAGGTTTTGACCTCTGAGCCAAACCTGCAACTAGTGAGGTTTTTGTTTTTTTCAGTTACTCTTTCAGGCAAATTAACTATGGTGGAATGACAGGAGGCACTGGTAAACATAAGCAGTGCCCTGACAGACCTGCTGCACATTATGCAAATAACAAAGGGAAACATGTTCCATTTCTCAGTTTGTTCTGCAGCAGCGTTTCCAGAGGGGGAGGACCCGGTGAAAGAGACAAAGGCAGTAAAAAAAAAAATGCGTCTGAACAGTTACCGTGCAACCACAAAGGTCAGATACAATCCTTGTCTACTTGAATGAATGTGTGTTACCTTCATGTCGTTCACGATGGCCTGGAATAATCCACCCAGCGCTCCACACTCCTTCTCCACCGACTCCATGGTGTTGAAAAACAAATAAGAAAGCTCACAGAAAATTAAAATATAAACTGTCCGACTGTTTAAGCGTTTTTAAACACCAGACACGGAGAGCTTTGTTTGTTTCATCCGCCCGTCGTTGTCCTCTCCTACAACAACGTGAGGATGCTATGCCGAAGAGCCCAGAGCCAGCAGCCTGGGAACGCACAGACAAAAAGAAATGTACTGCTCGCTCCGCCGCCGATACTGGCCTCTCGGACTCAAGTGGAGAGGGATGGATCCGGGACGTGCTTAAACCAAGGGAGCTACGGCGTGAAAGCGTGGAGAACACTGGCACACTCTCTCCTCATGATCACCGCGTTAACACAAATAACGGAGAGATCACGGTTGTGGGGTGGAGGGCAGGAGGAGGAGGGCAAGAGGAGGAGGAGGCGGGGGCACCACGGGACACTGGATCGGTCGCAGGTCTGAGACACGGGGACGCGCTAGTGGAGCAGATGTCTCGGAGCTGGAGTCTCTCGTAATACGATCCATGGGAATGGACAGGAGGCAGGCCAAGTTTTTTTTCTTCACATGTATTGGATGAGGAGGAGGGGACAAGGAGGAACACCTCCTTCTTTCCTTCCTCCCCGGCTTCCACCCCCATGCAAACAAAAGCCAGTCCTCCCATTGAACAATTGATAGATTTCCTTTTGTGTATTCACACACGCGTCTGTTAATGAGAATTTGGCCCACTCAGATTGGGTGTTAGCTAGTTGTAAGGAAACAGTAGCATGTGGGCCATCATCGCTTCACTTTACATCACTTAACCTCCTGAATCTACATGACAAAAGGCAAAGCTTGTTCATTCACAGCAGAATTATTTCCTGTAACAGGGAAATGTTATTCTTAACGCATGCTAACGTTACTAGCTACATAAGGAGCTAACAACATTAGCTTAACAACATTAGCTTAGCATAATGACTGGAAATAGAAAAAAGCTGACCTGGCTCTGCCATGTGGTAACTCCACCTGTCAGCACTGATGGTCTTGTTTGTGTCTTTAACCTTTAACATTAATAAACCAAAGTGTAAAAAAGAAGTTAGCTACACATTTTCCAAACAATTTCTGTGAGGTTGCTAGGCAACGAGCTGAGGCTAGAGGCTGGCCGTCAGTTCGGCACATAACCTCAGCTAACTCTAAAACTACAGTATGTTGTTTTTATACTTCCATGCAAATACACAGCTAATAATTTATATAATGCTCTAGAGCTTTAGACTGTGCATGTAGGGTTTTCTTACCTTTAGACAAAGCCAGGCTATTTATTCTGGCAATATTGAGCTTGCATTTAAGTCATGGACCAGTAATGTCGTGATGTCAGCTCCTTTTCTATCCAAAGGAAAGGGAATCATTTCCAAACAGTGTTGAAATATCAGATAATATGGATGAAAATAAAATTTGAAATAATCAATCCGAGAAGCCACTTTGACTGGTTACTGGAAAGTAAGGCAATTTAATTATGTTAGCTTCATTAGAGGGGTCACAGACTACCAGCTAAAACCACCACACTGAGCTGGACAGGGAGCTTCAGAGGCCATCAGTCTGAAATGCACACTGATCCACTATAACATTATGACCACTGAGAGATAAAGTGAATAACACTGATTATGTGGTTCCTGTGGCACCTGACAGCATGTTGGGTTATTAAGCAGCAGGTGAACATTAAGTCCTCAAAGTTCATTTATACTTTTTTTAAAAAATCCCATTTTGTTTGAATCTTTGTTGCAGTGTTTGAAATAATGTATACTGGTCTCTATGAAGGCAAACATTTAGTGGCTGTAGTGGTAACATCACAACTAGAGTGGGGAGGATGTTGAATTTGTTTTAAACAATGATCTCTAACTAATCCAGTTTTCCCTCCTTTTGATATGTTTTCACTGAATAGTGGACAAATGTGTGTTGCTCTTCCTGACTGTAGAACTATGAAAGCAAACAGAATTGCAGAAGATGCACAGTGAGCTGCAGCGTGACATGAGCGCCAACTAACTGCACTGACTCCTGTGCACAGTGTTAGGCAGGTGGTCATAATGTTATGGCTGACTGGTGTATTTTAACCACATCATCACTAGTCTAGAGTGGCTATGGAGACTGGGGTCAACATCCCTGATAAACATCATGCCAACTTATAACACTGCACAGCTGCCACACGCCTTCATCTCTCATGTGTCTTTTTGTTCACAGCACAGCATCCTCTCCACCAGGCAGCTCTCTGTGAAACATGGCTCAGTCCGGCCAAAACCTGCTGCCCATGTCAGCAGGCAGACCAACCCTGGGGAGCAAATTTTAGTCTGCCATAATTCACAGAGATTATTTTTATCAATCATGCCCCTCTTTTCCCACACAGTTTCCACTGCTTTCATTCCCTATGCCCCATGTCAGTAAAGTTTGTTTACAGAGCAATTACATGATGCAGTGTATCATATAATAATATCATTTATGCTTCTTATACAGTAGAAAAACATTTATAGAGTAACCAGATATCCAGCATCCTGTCATGGGAGCAAGGCCTATAAACAAGAGCCAAGTGATAAACAGGAATTCTGCAGGAAAAAAAAAAGAAACATGAGAATAACACAAAGAAATCATACGCACACTGTCTTTTTATTAACTTGTGGTGACTAGATTAGAAACTATGTCTGGTTTGGTATCTCCTATCCACGTGGCTAGACATGAGGTAGAGAGACTGGGACTTCAGCCCAGGCCCTGTGCTCTCACCACAACACTCAGGCATCTTTGAGAAAACAGCTATAAAACAGAAAATATCCCCAGCACAGATGCTGACATTCCTTGCCATCGTCATCAAGCCCCCTTGGAAAAGAGGGTCTGTTCTGCTGCCTTACACTGGTGCATGAGTGTCGGTCAGAGTTTCCTTAATTCAGACAGAATGGGTCTTAGTGAGGAAAAAAAATGCAATGGATTGTGTTACGCTTTACTCTCCCAGTAAGAGTGTACAACTGAAAGCAATCATCAGCTCTAAACACATCAAGCTGGGGAGGCTCAGAAGATTTTGAAGGCTTATATAACTGACTTTAAGGGCTTTGACTTCTTGGTATATTCTCATCCACCATTGTGCGATAATGCTTGTTTATATTTCAGCCTTCCCAAGGTTCTGTGTTCCTTTTCACTCATACGAGGGACTGGAGGAAAATAATTTATCATTTCATTAACAGAGAAAACACAAAGGAAGCAACCTGACATTTACTCAGCTAGATAAGTAATTGAAATCTGGATAACAGGTGGTGGGAACTTTCCAGCCCATGCCTGTATTTTTTTCAATCTTGCTTTATATGTTGCCTTTGCTCAGGTCTTGCTCCCTCTGTATGGCATTTCAGATTCCTTCTAACCTTGACCAAGCCGCAGAAGCAGCTCTCCTTAATTCAAAAAGACAAACACCAGCCTTGTGACATAATGGGATCCTTCATCCCAGAGCCAGGTACACATGATTCAGCTGAAGCCCTTTCCTTGGCTGGTTTATTGCTCATAGTGAAGGATAACATTCGGGAAGTTGTGACTCTCAATGAGGTCACTGCTGAGGTCAACACTGAAGTCACCACTAAGGTTTCGTGCCCACTTCGCCATAAAATCAATCAAGATTTATTATTTAAGGTTGAGTCTAGTCTGACCATTATGTAAGTTATCTTTTGTAATGCTTACTTTAAACTCTAAGCTTAGCTCACCTGCAGGGAATCTACAAGGGTACCCACAGAATATGAACATATTGCAAGGCTTCTGGTTTAGTTTACAATGAGATAAGAACAACTTTATTGATCTCATGCAGGGAAAAGAAGAAACTGATCATACTGAGCATGCAGATGGACAGCAGCGAAGTGGATTATACAAATTCCTGTGGGTGTTTTGATACATTTTTCCACTGTAAAAGTTTGTCACTATTGGAATCCAATTCAACAGAATGAATTCAAGCTGCTGTATCTGTCTAAGAGGAAACTACAAACATTTAATAGCTGTCTTTCAACTCTGCAAGAGTTGAGAGTTTGATACATTGCACTTTTAGAGTTATGTTTCCTCGCTATTAACAGCTTTGCTTCAACACTGATACACACTTGCTATCTGGATTGCTGACGTCAAGAATTAAAGTGTGCTTTAAAGTGAACTTTGTCATAAAAAAGCTAATCAAAGTGCAAAAAGAAATCTGTAAATAAGTAAGTAAACAGCTTTGTTCACACAGACTGTAAAAGCCTTTATTAGCCTCTGGTAACATAACTTAATCTGAAAACAGCAGGAAATTTTATACATTTCAGGTATTCAGTTACATTTTTTTAGGTTAATTAATTTGCTACAGTCTCTCCAAACATTGTCCTGTGACTGTCTAGCCAATAAAATCCAGTATAAAAGGAATCCACATGATTTTAAATAGTGTTAGTGTAATAACAATATTTGTTTACATAATCTGTTATCTAACTTTTGTTATTGACAACATAACCAATTTCAACATAATTCTTCATTCCCTGGAATGATATACAGTCAACTTACATAAATACAGGTAATTCACTGTTTTTACCCTGTGAGTTCCATGAGGAGTCCTCCTCTTCTAAAGCCCTTGTGCCTTATTTACAGTGTACTCCATCCATCCATTTTCTATACCCACTTACTCCTTAACCAGGGTCCCAGGGATCAGCTGGAGCCTATCCCAGCTCTCTTTGGGTGAAAGACAGGGGTACACCATGGACAGGTCACCAGTCCATCACAGGGCCACATAGAGACAAACAACCTCACACACTCACACTCACTCCTATGGGCAATTTAGAGTCACCAATCAACCTGACATACATGTTTTTGGACTGTGGGAGGAAACCAGAGTACCTGGAGAAAACCCACGCAAGCACAGGGAGAACATGTAGACTCCACACATCCTTCTTGCTGTGAGGCAACAGCGCTAACCACTCATCCACCATGCTGCCCCTACAGTATACTCTACTGTTTCGGTGTAAATGCTGTAGCCTTTGAAAGCAAACAACAGTAGTTTGCCTTAGTTCAGCAGCTGGATGCTGTCGTTTGTGTGGGTCAGATGCCTATGAGTGTTCTTTAATGGTGTTAAAGCCTCTCTAAATGTGACACACCAGAGCGCCACACATCAACACATCACAGATGGAGAGAGAGTTGTCCTGGGAGAGGGATAACAATCTGTGGCATGCACTCATAGAAGTCTTCAAACAGCGGGTGGATGGCTAATGAATGAGCTAATGTAAACTAAACTGCCCCTTCTGGAAGAGATGGGCTCTCTCTTGAGCCTTCAGCTGTCTTTCTTTTCATCTTCCCTTCCTTTACTTTCATCCATACCTCTTTTCTTGCCTGTCCTCTATTTCTAATCTGATATCTCCATACCTCTTTTCTTGCCTGTCCTCTATTTCTAATCTGATATCTCCATACCTCTTTTCTTGCCTGTCCTCTATTTCTAATCTGATATCTCCATGCTCCATGCTTTCTTTCATTTCTCTCCTCTTTCTCTGGCTTATCATTACATCTGAAACCACCTAGTTCCTTTTTTCCACCCAGCCAAGTCCTGGTGCACCCACCAAGGTTTTACCAGCTCCCTGTAAGCCTGTGGATTTCCTCTAGTTTTCCCGACAGGTCCCCTCTCCTCCTGAAGGCTCGCACAAACACGTGTGCCTCTGTATACTGTATGTCTTACAAAGATCAGGGCAGAGATACTGTAGGGGCGCAGGCACGTGTAAAGACAGGAAAAACGTTTGAGGGGAGAAGGGTGAACGAGTTAGACAGAAGCTAATGCATGTTGGGCCATGTGACTCACTTTATTGAGAGTTCTGCTAGACCTCATCACACACACACACACAAACACTGGGACAGATATGCAAACAAACAAAAAAATTACTGGAAGTGGAAAGCAACAAACACAAGTATTCACGCACTAAAGCAAACTGAAAGAAAACATATAAACTAGCCAGGCTTGTGGAATGATTAAGCATCATTTCCTCTCTTTTAAATCTGGACAAAAAGTAGACTTGTTAAACACTAGTGTGTGCAAGCCCAAAAATAAAACTAATAAAAGAGCCACATTTGGTGCACCATCACATACCATTTTTCTTGTTGTGTAGCTGCAGAAGCATGTGCTAAAAATGTTTCTGCTCGTCCTGTAGAGAATGTTTTTAACAGCATCCCTGACGGACGTAGCCATGTATGAGGAAGCACAGGCCTCTGCCACAGAGCGGCAGTAACAGTGGCACCACAGATCTGAACTGACATCTGGAACCAAGCAAAAAAAAAATCACATGGTGAACATCATGTACATAAATACCCTGCTGTGTAAAAATATCAATCTATGTAAATTCCTGCAAAGACAAGGACATTCAGCGAGTTGACAGATTTTCACTTCACCTCCTGGTAAAACTCTAATCAATTTATCTCTGCTGAGCCCTGTTTATTTGATCTCCAGCAAGGACATGACAACACCAATTATTTGGAGAATAAACAGTGTCACTGATGATGCTCTGTTGTTGTGGTTCATTTCAATTAAAACCGATGAGCTTGGATGGAAATAAAGAGCCGATTTCACTCTTACAATGTCAGCACTGGCTTCTATTTATCAGGTCATTAGCTTTCAGAGATCCTGCCATGAGAAGAATAAGAGAAACTGAAAAGTTTCCAGGCTCTGAATGTTGAACAGTTCAACTTTTCATGCAAAATTAGCTCTTAGTAATACTGTGCAAAATGAAGAATCTCGGGACAGACAGTGCTGATCCTCTGACTAAGATGACATTCACAGTCACATATCTTAACACCGGAAACTTAAAATAAACACACATTTAAAACATATCCCACATGTAGAAAAAAGAGTGACCCAGGTCAGATGAGTGTTTTGACATTGCTACCATTCCTCCAGCACTCAGTCCTAGGTCAGTCACACTAAAGTGTATGGATGCATGTGTGTGTGTGTGTATTTGTTTGTGTGTACCCAAATGTGCATGCCAGGTGTATCTGTGTATTCACACACATGAATTCTATATTTAGGTGTATTAGGAAATACGCTACCTGGATGAAAATGTATGAAAATAAACTGCAGGGTCAACAAACAAGAGAGAGCAGTCTGTCCATGTGCTGTGTGTGTGTGTGTGTGTGTGTGTGTGTGTGTGTGCATGTATGTATGTGTGTGCCTGTGTAAAAAAGAGAGGTTGTGGGGTAAAAAAATGTGCTTTCTCTCTGTTTTCCTGTCTGGAAGAACAGCAGAACTCTGACTCTTTAGTGAACTGTACTGGAGAACCCCAGCCGTGTGTGTGTGTGTGTGTGTGTTTGTAAGTATCGAGGACACACTATGCTTCCTGGGTTTGATTTGGAGGAGCTTGCGCCCAGAAAGGAAGCTCGTCCTCAGGGGAGTCGCCCTTGGGAGTCAAGGATCTGGAGGTCAGTCAAGACAAGCTTGTTAAGTGAACACCCAGCAGTGGAGAATGTATGTGGAGGAATGAGCAGAATCTAAACTCAAACAGGCATTTTGCAAGAATGTATAAACATTTGTTACTTAAGGTCATCCATCATATTAAATAAAAATATGGCTATTATTGTTTAAGCCATACAATAAATCATTGTAACCACTACTATGACAGCTAATCTCTGACTCTAACCTTCCAAAGGACAATAACAAGACTGGACTTGAGGACATTTAAGCTAAATGCTAATGTCAGAATCCTACCATGCTCATAATTCAAACACTAGCATGCTGATGTTATAGGTGTAATGTTTGCCATGTTCATCTTAGCTTGGCTTTTTAATATGTTGACATTAGCTGGTAGGAATTGAACACAAAATACAGCTGAGGTTGATTGGAGTGCCACTTGTTTTGACTTGATGAAGGTATTATAAAAAAACCTCGACTGTGACCAAAATTAGGACAGTGTACAAGAACAATGAATGTCTGTATTAAATTTTCTGCCGTCTAGACAACTAGACGATATTTCACTGAATAACTGAGAAGTTATATCTGCTGGAGGAGCAAGAGGAAAATTCAGCGGGACCTCTACAGTCAGTACTGTTTATCTTTTGGAGGCCTTGCATATAAATTTCAGGGAAATTCATCTGAAATTTATAGAGCTAATTCAGTATGGACCAAACTGAGACAGTATTAACTCAAAGGCTACAAATTCACTCTAACCACAACATCACTACATGCTGCCACCTAGTGGTCGTTGATGGGGGCAACACAAAAGTGAAATGCCCCCTGATAAACAGCATTGTATAGATGTTACTCAGTATTCTATGACACGCCTAAGTCTATTTGTTTGAACTAAAATCAATGCATGTGCATTATTTTCAAAAAAATGTTTAATAATAAAATTGCATGAGTGGTGCTACAGACATGAATTCAAAAATCACACATTTGTTTTGTGCAACTTTCTGTTAAAAAAAACATTCAAGTTAAAGTAACATGTTTTTGGTTTGAATCTAAAATGTGGACATGCAGATGGTGCAGGGGTGGATTTCAAATGATTGGCAGCTCAGCAGTGTTATGTTGACGTTATCATTAAGGCCACTGGGTGGAATGACAAGGTCTCAACAGTCACGAAGACCACACACACACGCAAACACACAAAAGTACCCAAACAAATCAATTTAAAAGTATCTCAAGGACAAAGAATCCCTGATGGAAAAGCCACCCCCCAAAAATAAAATAGAACATTCTTGTCAATATTCTCCATGGTTTCTTTAAGAAATGTATTAATAGGTTGACTACAATATTTCTATTAATGATGCTGTGTATGTACCACTTTGACTGAAACTGAACTTGGAAAAGTAACTAAAATCATGCAACTGATTTTAAATGTAATGCCTTGATTGCTAAGCTAGTTATTAAAAAATATTATTATCTGACATAAGTCAGTTTTGCATCATCCTCATTGGTGTAGGAAGTGCTGACAACATCTTAATGCATGTAATAGAGTCAAGATGCAAGCTATCAAGTCAAATCCACAAGTAGGAGCCATCAAAAACACAGCAGCTTGCAGTTAGAAGAGAACAGAATCTGTGGGCATTCATTAGGGAGTTTTCCCGGTTCGGGTAAAGATGGGAAAACATGTTAGTTTGTTTGCTGAGTTTGCTGCACAGCCAGTTCTTTGTGTTCTACAGTGAGGTTTCCTTGGATTCAGGCACAACTGGTTTGAAGGTCAAGATCTCTGTGAAGGTGTGACCTAAAGAAAGAAGCACAATGATCAATAGAAGAAAGCAGCTCATATTATCTTCCTCTTTTCCACTTTAGCCTCCATCCTTCTAAGGTTACATCCTCAGTACTTTACTGATCTTCCTGACTTCCTTGCACCATGATTGATCCAACAGCCTCTTCCCTTTATCCTTACGTTTCCACTGGTCCACCGGCCGGTCTGTGTTATCTAGTGAGTGGTCGTATAGCTGTGCTTCCTTCTCCTCTTCTGGTTCTCTGAACTCTGAGAAATATGGCAGCATAAGCGCCTCTGCAGCGGTTATTCTGCTCTGTGGATCCAGCAATAACATGCGCTCCAGCACTGCCACAGCTGTGAAAGGAGAAAAAGCAGAATGAGAAAAGAAGAGAAACAGGAAACCAAATCGAGCATGACGGTCAAAATCAAAACATATCAAATTAAAAGGCGTATCATACCTTGCGTGTTAGCTGTGGAAAACACCTTTTGGAGGTCTTTCTTTTCCACTTTTGGAAGACTCCTGATGTAGCTTTTGGCCTAGAACATGAAGTTTTATTTTAAACAAATATGTTCCAAAGTTAATTACTGTTTATTACTATAGAGCTAAATTGGATGGCTTGGTGGTACATTTGGGTGCTACAAATTCAAGGAGTGTATTTTTGAGTTTTTTTATTTGTCTACACTCACATCCTCAGATTCTAGTTTTGATATAAATTCCTGAGTCGGTGTTCCTGTGATCTTCATGATCTCATTCAGCTGATCTAGGTCTGAGGAGCAGGGGTGGTCAAGGTTCATAGGTCTTTATATCTTTATATGAGTCGCACACAGAGAACAAGTTTCAAAAAAACAAAAAAAAACAAAAACAAAACATAAGCTCAGTGAAGGCCAAGTAATCCACAACATAAAAAATGTAGGCTGAAACAGATTCAAATAGATTAAGATGACAATTGTAGAGCACTTCACACTCTACAGCAGTCGGGAAATGGTCATTTACTGAAAAGTCCATTATGGTAAAAGGATACGGTCGCTGCCTTTAAAAAGAGGTTTCCCCTGTAGCATCTCTGCCATGATGCAGCCCACAGACCAAATGTCCACTGAGGAAGTGAGAAAAGACACATTTCAGCTTACATGGCAGTTGAGGCCAGAAATTAGCAACATAAAAAACATAAGCTCACAAACAAAGAGTCTGTGATAATTAAGGTACTCACATAGTGTATCATATGTAATATTACCATCTGACTCCACTGAAGTCAGGTGTTTGTAGCAACATAAAATGTTCTTCTGCGCCCAGTTTATATTTGTGAGGTTTTCCCACTAACTGACATTCTAGCTATTCACAATCCTGAAGGCACACCTGTCAATCTGTTATAGAAGAGGAATACCTGCTAATGTATATCTGTCATAGAAGGGGAACAACTGCTAATGTCTCTACTGACTGCTGAATCAGTAGACCAGAATGCACTGCAAGTATAGTTGAAGTGCAAGATTTGTTTTTAGGAAAGGTATGAAAGGAACTAGACTCAACCTGTTCTCTTGTGGTTTGAAAGCTCATTAGTGGAATTTGAATTAGAAAAACCGGAGCTGAGTATAGTAAACCACCAAATTCATTCTACATTTTAACATGAGAATTCAGAGCTAATGTGGTGCACTGAACAAGACCCACTCATTACCAGTCTGGGTGTAGTGCATCCAGCTCAGGATGACCTCTGGAGCTCTGTACCAGCGAGTCACCACGTACCCAGTCATCTCACTGTCTGCCTGCCGTGCCAAACCAAAGTCCAAGATCTTAAAGAAAATGAAAGAAAATACAGCAGAGTTTGACACAGCAAAATTTACATCAGGGTCATAGTGGCGCAATAAGTCAAGTGTAAAGAAATTGAATAAAAATAAACATAATGACAATGCAGTTCTCTGCGGCACATGGATGACTTTACAGTTACAGATTGTCCCTTTTCAACAGGAACACCATAAATGAAATATTTTAAATTGAAGACACATGGCTGATTGTGTTTGCTTGGCTTATCAGGGTGTGTGCAGCTGCACCTTGAGCTCACAGTCTTGGTTGATGGCGAGATTTCCTGGTTTGAGGTCCTGCAAAAGTTCAAAGGAAAAGGCAACCTATGACTGTGACTGTGTCTGTAGCAAACAAGCAAGAGGAAACTTAAACTGTGTCATAACTGAGTGTTATTATATAAAGTGGATGGACATGCAATAAAACACCAACTCCCTTTTCAGTTACATGAGAACATGTGAACACAAACTCTGTCTCACACATGTGGTGGAAATATACTTCATCGATATAAAAGACAACTTACCCTGTGAATTATACCAGCAGAATGAATATACTGTAATAAAAGAACATAATAAGGTTAGAATATAATCAACAGAACAATTCAACACAGAGTAATAAAGTAATCCCCGAAAGTAGATCAAAGTAGAGTTCTCCACCTTAAGCCCTTTGAGCATTTGATAAACCAAATACTGAATTTTTTCTTCTGACAACCTCTGCAGCTTCATCAGTTTCCCAAGATCCGTCCCCATGAACGGCATGACCAGATAACTTAAAGACAAAAACATATAAGAAGGAAACTATCAGCTGCATGAAGCTTTAAAATAACTGGGCTGAATGTTACAGGTTACATTGCTACTATATCCCCTAAACTGCACTTACAAGTCAAGGAATCTGTCCAGGGAGAGGTCAGCGGTGAAGACATCTAACAGGCCAATCACCTGCATCACATAGACATACACATTTTACAGGTGGAAATCAATTCATTTGTCCTTTGTTTTATTTTAACAGAAATATTTTCAATTTTCATTTTTACCCATGGAAATGAAAGACAATTTAGTTGTCAAACTCTATCTAGTCAGTACTGTAAAATTACGCACATATAAAAATAAGTCCATGAGAGTTAATGAGAGCCTTAACTACAAACTGATGCCTTCCTGTCTTACATTTTCATGTTTCATATGTTTGAGAAGCCTTAGCTCCCTGTAGGCCCGCTTGGCGAAGAGCTCAGACTGGAAAGGTCTGTAGAGTTTCTTGATTGCCACTTTGGCTCCTGTTCTGGCGTCCACTGCTGAGCTGAAAGACAGAATATATCCAAAGTGTAAGCCAAAAAAAATATGTAATATCTTTCAGTGAACACTACAACTACTATACCCTAATCTAGTCTAGGGACTTTCCTGTAATCCAGGGAAAAAGGGATATTCCTATTATCATTTAACCAACTCCTCTCTTTGTATGAAACTTCTTTTTTCTATCTTTTTCTGATCACGAAAGTCCAAACCCATCCCCTCCCATACCCCCTTCCCCTCATCTGTTAAATCCAGCAGTGATCTCCGGCTGTAGCAGCGGCTCCATCTCCAGTTTGTATCCCACCACAATTTGTCAAAGTTGTTCACGTGTTAGTAAATTGCAGTCAGTCAGTTGGAGCAGTTTAGCGCCCGCCCACAGAGTTAATCAGTGATAACAAAGGGGTCGCATGCTGCGAGACGCACCAAGGTGCTTGAAAAGCAGCTTTTCATTGTTGTGAAAACGTGGACGAGCGCACATATTTCACTCACAGCCACACAGTTCGCAATTGAATAGTCAGAGCATGTAAGCATGATTGTAGTGAAGTCAATGTGTCGTGCGAGTGTCTCCATCATATGAGGAAGTGAAGCAGCATGTGTTCGCCGGGGCGCAGATACTTTTTCTTTTGTTTGGCTGTGGCACTGTGCGACAGGCTGCCTGTATGGCACCATCTGTGCCGTCACTGCCTTTGTTACTGTGCTTTACACAAACCATCAGCGCGATCAGCATTACAGCATTAGCAGTTCTCACTTACCATACTGTCCCGTACGCCCCGGTTCCCACCTGCCTCAGGTCCCGGTACCGCTCCGGTACTTCCCATGAGGTTTTGTTGACTTCTTGGCGATAATAACCGGGTCTGACTCGTTTGGACATGTTACTGATTAAAAATCACAACAATGAGTCTAGGAGAGGTAATATGATTGTTGTGTCTCTTCCGTCGCTATACGCCCATTGTTCCAGATCCCACCTATGCGCTCACCCTCGATCATTGCGCAGCTCTGCGCGTCAGCTACTCAGGGCGCACCCTGGGGTTACCAAAAGCCACTCCCGAGTCTTGCTGTAGGCCTGTAATTAAAGGTGAAAATGAGCCTGGAATGTGTGTAACAAGAGACGTGCCGACAGCGTCACTTTGAAATACGTCGGTAGATGCGCACTGCAATAAAACAATGTGGATAAAACAATCGGCAATATGCTTTGCTAGGTTTCACTTGATGGGCAATCCTTGTCTTCCTCTGTGTTGTACAATTTTCTGGAGCAGTAGGCTAAGCAAATGTTTGGGGCTTGCTAGGACATGAGTTTTATCCACGCCCAGACCAGGAGAAATAGTTTCTGCAGTATGCTACTTTATGTAAAAACCTGTGGTTAGACAAATACTAGACAGTGTCATGTCTCCAGGAAAAAAAAGCAACGAAACCGTTCCATCACCACTAAATGTTTACAGTGTCAACTCAGTCTGTGTGGTATTTATACGAAGTGGAATAGATTTGCGTGTGTCATCCAGAGTAATCTCCCACCTGAACACAGGAATGTGAAGTTCATTTTGTAAAATGCAAAGGCAGCTAAGTCAGGTATGTATTTGGTGCTAAATAAAAACGACACCATGTCCTTCTGAGTGTTCAGTTTATTAAGAGGAGTTAAGGCTATAATGAGAGAAAGAGAGAGACCCATAGTTCATATTTAGTAGCTCTGGAACATAATCTCATTTCACATACAATTCTGTCATTTCTTAATGTGGTACAAGTTTATATACAACTTTCATTATGATGACAACAACAGAATTTCCAAACCAAAAGGCTGCTCCAGGTTTAAAATGGTGCAAGTAATAGTTGTTGATACAGGCCCTACAGAGACACTACAATAAAAACAAGTCATGAATGGGTATGAATTGTTTGTTCCTCTTGCAGTACCACAGAATCATACCTGATAGCATCACGTTTGTGGCACAACATAACCATCCCAAAGGGGTTTTGCATAGTCACGGCTGAACTAAAATAGTCAAATACACAGTTCTTATTTTTTACCTCTACTCAACACTAAGTGTAGTTTTGACACTTACTTAACATACGATATTAAGAAATGAAATTAAAAGAGAATATATTGTGCGTGTTGATCTATTGCAGCTTATTTGATCAAGTGCAGTCACACCCTATCACCGACAAACATGCCTAGATCATTATCTCTCTCACACATACGCATCATGTTATTTGGTATATGTTGAGGTGACACACCATAGTTTGTCAGAGTCAGACTGGTCATGGGAGGACTTGCTGTCTGAGTCGTCATTAATAGCTGACCAAACACAGAACAGGCAGGGGACAAGTTAAAAGTGTTTTTCTTTGTAAAGCTAAAAGGTCACAAGACCTAAAAAATGTCTGAGTATATGTCATAAACTGCATTTTAAAGGGCGGCCCAGCTAACTGCTTGCCAATTAAACTCTTCACATTAAGTCCCTTTTGACATTAAGGCCCATTAAGGCAACAACCTGATTTAAGATGAAGTGCCAAACTACTGAGGAAATGTGTCGCTTAAAAGCCACTTCATTCAAGGACAAAAGCTTTTCACCAGACATGGCAAGGTTACACTGCATTTGTAACACCAAACTCATTCCCTGTCTGCTTTGGATCAGGCCGGCTACCTATGTGGTGTCATGCCTCGTGCTAACTTCACTGATTCTGCCTGCCAATTTGAGAGCCTTGTGCTGGCAGGTATAAAATATGATGCCCAGTAAACTCTCTTGTCGTTTTCAGCAGGCAGGCTAATGCTCAGGGAAGTAATTAGGAAGATCATGTGACACAGATTTCCTGGGCCCAAGCTGGGGGCTTGCTGTCATAAGGGACAGGATTTCTGGCTGTAGAAGTAGGCGTTGCCCCTTGCTGTTGCTCTTCACCTTCATCCCTCTCTCCCAGTTCGGTGGTGCCACCCTTGCTCACCCATGCTGGAAGCTCCAGACCAGGCTGGGAAGAAAAAGGCTTCTCCAAAACCTTAAGGACCCGCTCGACCTGCAGCACAAGAGGAAGACAGAGCAGGTGAACACCATGAAAGTGAATAATTATGGATAATGCTGAAGAGAGCTATAGGGAATTGTCTGGGGAGTACTGTCTGGTATTCATTTTGAAGTCTCTAAATGTAAAAAACAAAAAAAAAAAAAAAAAAAGCTTTGTCAAAGTTATATATTTGGTAAGATGCAATATGGTCAAAACCAGAACACGGGAATTAGAATAAAATAAATTAGCATTAAAAATGTCAAAAGCACAGAGTGGTTCAGAACATGACCTCAGAGAAGTCTCCATTCTCAGCAGCTTCTATTGCATTCTGGGCAATGTAGTTCCTGAGCACCACACGAGGGTTGGTGCTGTCCATCACCCTCACTCTCTCCTCCTGCACAGCCTGCACATCACTCTGGCCCTCCAGCTCATGAGCCAGACGCTTCCTGTGGCAGTGATAACAGAAAACACTCAGTCAGAGGGTTACAGTAGTGGAACAATGTCAGCCTCAACACCCCATTTCCTCCTATTTCTCTCTGTTCACATCTTTTATCAGTCACACTTCCACCCTTGACTATCCACGCACAAAAAAATGCTCATCCGGTTGATGCAGGCCCTCCACCCCTCGCTGTTGTTTTCCCATGCCAACTGAAGCTCAGCTTTCTCATAATTTGCTCTGGATACCTTTCTACCTCTATCTCACCTATACTGTGTGATCCAGCAGCTCCACTCGTCAGCCTGCTTGGTTTTCAGCTCTTCCTGGCTGGTCTCCATCAGGTCTTTCAGTCTGCTGAGTCTCTCTAACTGCCTCGCTATTGTCATCCTGTCTGAGATCATCTGGAACAATGCTGGGTTGCTCTGAGCCATGGAGAGCAGCATCGCCAGCTCGCTGTCAACACAAATAAGAAAACACAACAATTATAATTTTCAACAGCATGTTGGAGACAAGCAGAGAAAGACTGCTGTCAATCCAGGTCTCATCTGTTATTTGACGCTTTGTGGTGAACATGAGGTATCAAAATAAATAAACAGACATGATTATCTTTCACTTCCACTATGTTTACATGCACAAAATCAAGATTAGGTTAGGAAAAAAATCTATGTTTACATCTAAAAGTGAGCAGACTAATACCTCTATGCTTCCAAAAACAATACCACTTATTAAAGGTTTTTCATAGAGTATTGTACACAAACTTTTACCACATACAGAAGATGGGCAGTGAAAATATATATATATTCTCAAGCACTGTTACGTGTAGAGCAGTCAGGTTAGAAGTATGTACAAAGTAAAGTCCTACAGATCTAGTGTTTCAGTGAAATGATATAAAAGCTGCAAGAATCCATGTTTTATATTAACTATGGATCAATGACTATGTGTACTGTGACAAACCCACAGTATTATAAAACAACTCTGCCGGTCTGTAGAGCTCTTTGGCATCTTCAAGCTCACTGTTTTTCTTTTCAGGATTGCAAATATACTGTTCGGACTAGGCCTGAAAAAAAATATTCACCAGGTGTTTGGAAACATGACATCAAATGAATGGTAATTGCCATCACAGCTGGATGTGTATTTAGGGAAGCATTTGCCAATGCTTTCGCCACATAACTTTAAAAGGTGATATGACAGTGCTGGCAATTTTAGGTGTACAGCTGTCCCATGACTCCCTTGGGGAGACAAAAAAAAAAAAACTTCAAATAATGTTGCTTTTGGATGCTGATACACTGTAATGCATCATTTTTATTTTCTCTCTCCACATAATCAAAAAAACACAGTGAAAATATAAATTCCCATAGTGGCACCCAGAGGTTGTAAAGTGTATTGCACCAAACAACAAAAATGTAGACCATCTGTTCATAATGGTAATCATTTTGTTATTATGGCTTTTCCTCAAGTGTACAAAAACAAACTATGTTTGTCCTAAAGGTGGCAGGAAAAGAGCCCATAGCCCACAAAATGAGCACATTCATGTACATGGTGTAAATGGTGTAATCTGCCTGCACCTTTTGCACCTTGAGCCCATGGTGGTACGAAAGGAAATGTCAGTGGGGTCACTAATAACATTAGGATTCATGTTCCCAGAACCTTAAATATCCACAAGAAGCTTTATTTAAATTTGCCCTTCAGTTTTTAAAATGCAGTACTTAAAGTTTGGTTAATAAGACTAAATAGTCTCTGTTTGGTAAAGAGCCAGAACTTATTGTGTGGTCTGTATATAATGGCTTTGGCTAGCTCACCGTGGATCCATAGTGGGTTTGTTAGCAGCTCTGAGCTCCTCTAAGGAGGCGCACTGCTCCAGCAAGAGGTCTATGGCTTGTTTGACAGAATCCTCTTCTCCAACACTTTCCCCTTCAGTGGAACAGAAAATCTGACTTAAACTGCGGAAAGTGGTGGTGAAGTCAGCTCCTGCAGGAGGGGGGTAGAAAATGTTAGAATAATGGTCCAACAGATCATTTTTCCCTAGTGTTAATTTAAATATTTTCATGTTTTATATGTGGTACCTTATCAACAAATTATTTTGTTAAACTGTTTGCCGAAATTAAACGCTATTGTATTAGACGTGGTTGCTAAGCAGCACAAGGCTCTCAAACTCCCATTATACCTGTGTTGTGCATTGTCCGCAGCAGCTCAGTGATCAGGATTTCATCCTCAGGCTCCTTCTTTCTCAATAAGCCCAGTTTCTTCCTCATGTTCTCTAGGTAGAAGTCATTGTACAGGTCCAGGTACTCGTCCATAACAGCCTTGGCCCTGTCTGGTGGCAGTTCTGGAGCAAGGGCTTCTGCTAATTTCACCAGATTCCACCTGCAGATTGCTGGCTGAGCCTGGTAGGAGTACCGGCCCGAGTTGTCCGAGGCATTGCAAATGAAATCTGGATCAAACCTGAGAGAGACACACTTCTATAATCTGGTGTATGAATGACACATCATACCCACATGTAATATTACAACAATCAATGATCAATGATCAGTGTGTCACTACACTTTTAACTGACTCCTCTATCACCATGTTAAAAAAATAGCGGTACAAAATACATATTCATTATTATATAATAATTAATCCAAAATAGGACCAATCACAACCAGTACTGGATCAATCCGACCAGTTGGTCTTCAATACTCTGTAAATGTCTGACCTGTCCATAAAGCCATATGGACCATAGTCTAGCGTGAGTCCCAGGATGCTCATGTTGTCTGTGTTCAGGACTCCATGGCAGAAACCTACACACTGCCACTGCGCCACGAGTCGAGCTGTGCGAAGCATCACCTGCAAACAGGCATGATCTTACAGTATAGTGTGCTGTATTGTATGCCCAAAAACATTTGAATATGAAAGCAATCCCTAGGTAGGAAGGGTGATGTGACTAAGTACATGATTACTTTGTCAAAAGTCTCTATCCAGATTACCTTAATCTCATATAAAGCAGACGGCAGTGACACAGCACATGCAGTCACTGAACTACCTACAGCTGCTTAAGAGGATTCAAATGTTTTTGGATTTCAAACTGTGAGGTCTTCAACTGACTACATGCTGATATGAATGAACCTTGTAATACGCAGTAGTCTTACTGTTCAGTTAATGCTAAAGTGCTGTTTCACTGTTTGAGATTTGCATGTTGACAGGTGGGAGAGAGTGTCACTTAGTTGCTCTGACCTCCCTGAAGAATGCCACATTCCTCTCCACTCGGTCTGGGTAGTTCTGCTGGATCTCAGGGTAAAACATCTCAATGACATAATCCATCATCTGACCTCGGATCTCGTCAAGTCCATAGCTGGGACCCTGACGGCCTGTGAACTCGTCTGCCTTCTTGAAGATTTCAAAAGATCCAAACCTGCAAGGAAAGAGCACAATAATGTATTTTTTGCATATATGAAAGCCTCAGGCAGCCACGACAGATAAAACGTGGACAATATGCAATCACCTGAGAAAGGTGGGAGCAATGCGGAGGACCACAGAGCATTTCTCATGGCGAGGGTTCCCACTATAGTACACATCCCGCATGACCGTGCTGTCAGAGGTCACTACAGAGCCTGCTCTGGTGGTGGGCACGCCCAGGAAGAACATGGCCTCACTGCACAGGAATTCTCTTATACTGGAGCGTAGCACCTTTCGGCCATCAGCTTGTCTGGAGTGGTCAGAATAGGCAGATCATGTAAAGTCTATGGGGCATATTGCAGATTCTGCAGCTCAAGTCTTTAAGTCTTTAACTATGTCTTTAAAGTCTTTAAGTCTTTAAAAATCATCAAAAACTCATCTGGCACTTACAAAATATATATTCCTATTAAGGTGTAGAAATGAAATTCCTGGCCATGTCACAAAAGAGACAAGCTGTTGATGGCTAGTTCATACCCTGTAGCATCTTTAAATATAAACTGTAAAAAAATCTAATATATATAATTTTACAGTAAATAACTCAGATTTTACTGTAGTTGCTTGATCTTTATCTTTTAGATTATTTGTATAAAAAAGCAGTCAAATGACAAAAATAGTAAAATTAAAGTAACTTTAAAAAAGCTGAAAAACAATGTATTTGCAGTTTTTTAAAATTTTTTGCTGAAATATATAAAAAAAAAAACAAATGCAAACCATGATGCAGGTTGGTACTGATTTCAGTCCCTACCTCACACACCTAAAACCTTTATTTATATTTATCCTGAATGTTGTCTGTGTACAATCTAATTCAAGGAGGCTTCAGCAGTGGAAACAGTAAGTTCTTCAGGTTATAAAACAACTAATTTTTGTGAAATTATTTATTTCAATTCTACATAACAGGAAAACACAATGGGCAAACGCGCTGCAAAAGAGAAACGCGCTGCAAAAGAGAGAACACAACGGAAGTGCGCCAGGCCGATAGGGGGACCCCGAACTCAGGGGTAGCGATATAAGTCACGTCTCATTTTGGAGGCTGCGTAATGACGCAGGTTATAGTGTTGAATTGCAACAGAATGAGCGACCTCTGATGATTGTTCTCATGTGCTAATATGTGCTAACATGCTAACAATGTTCTGTTACATTTGTTTACTGGATCAAAAGTGTCATACAACATTGGGAGACGTGGGGGGGGGGGGGGGGGGGGGGGGGGGGGGAGACTATTCTCTTTTGCAGCGTTTCTCTTTTGCAGCGCGTTTCTCTTTTGCAGCGCGTTTGCCCTTGTCGGCCACCGTACTCATCGGCTCCAGCGTTCACGATACTGAGCTCAGGGATTTATTGATATCATTTAACTTAAGTAAAGCTTTTTGCAGATAGATTATGCGCATTTGTGCGGCCAGACCGCTGACACAGCGCCTGTCATAGTTGTAAAAACAAATTCATAGATATTATTATTGGTTTATTATCCCTGTGATATTAATCAGTGTTAAATCCAAAACAACAAGCATTTCGTCACATCTGGGACATGAAGTCCACAATTATGAGTGATTACTGAAGTCATTGCAACACAGTACTATAACGGTCAGACGTGCTATTGATACACAGAGAAGTATTATTATGTATTATTCCACTACATTATTAAGTTGTGACCAAGGAATATTTTTCTGGATGTCACCAAAGGGGTTCCACAGCATCTCTTTGACCCAGTCTGCTTATGAATAAACTTTAAAAAGTGGAATCAAAGTATTTTGTTAACGTTTGCCGTCTCTATACAAAGTGACACAGAAAATATCCCATTGTACCTGGAGTAAGGCGTCAGTCCGGCTCCTTTCACTTGGATCTCCCATCGGCCGCTCGGATTTTCCCGCAGCAGCTCGGGATCTTGGCCGGGCGGCACCTTCACCTCCCCCAGGTAGCAGGCTGCGCCATCTCCCAGCTGCCCGGCGAACTGGCCGAACTGGTGCCCACAGTAGCAGTGTGCAGCGGGCTCAGAACCAGGCATAATTTCGGAGCCGCTGAGATACGCGGGTCCGAGCGGATCGTCCATGACCTCCTCTCCGTCGAGCCCCAGCAGCGCCAGGGCTTCAGGCGACACAGCCACGAACCGAGGACTGGTCAGCGGCTGTGGCTTCACCCGGGAGAAACACGCTCCTTTCACCTGCCGCACGCCCGATTCCTGGGACAGATCCAGGGGAAGTTTCTTCAGAACGACGTTGTCAAAGTCGAGCCGTTCAAGCTGGGTACGGCTCATTGCTAGACCCATGTCGTCCATCCTGGCCGAGCCGACGAGCCTGAACACGGACACAACGGGGAGAAAGATGCGCGACGGTCCCAGCCGAGGTCTTAAGTAAGCCATCCAAACAGGGCCATCTGTTTGGAATCACTGACGCAGTTACAGCGCACTGTAACTGTAATCATGCTTTCATAACACTGCGAGACACGCCGGTGTAACATCATTATTGGTCCGACAAGAAACAAACGGTACAGTTTGTACCGAAATGAATATCAAAATATAAGGTTAAACGATAACAATAACAATAATAATCGTTATTATTCAAAAATCATTTAAATTACAATTACATACAATCTTTGCAGTACAACAAGTAACAGGGACAAAAACATAATCTTTGAGGCAAATATAGTTTGTCTTTACTTAAAATGCATTTGTAACGCATTACAGACTTTAGGATTCACTGATTGGTGTGTTAACGACAATGGTAATACAGCATATGCTCATACATATTTCCTGTTAACCTCACGCATACAGGTATGTTTTGAGCATGAATGTATTATGCTGAGGAACTAAGAGGCAAGACTGCATGACTAATGTCCTCCACATTCTCACTATTCAGATATCCCCAGAAAATAAATGTATGTGTTGGAAGACAGATAATCTCAGTAAGCTTCATGTGTGGATACTTCACAAGTGTTTGTAAGATGAAATGACAGGGCTTTAGTTATTTAAGCCTCATAGAAATTCACTGGATAATACCCCAAACCATATAAATACATCTAAATGATCTCCCACATGATATAGGTCCTGGGATGTCATCTAGCCATTTTTATACATGTGCAATAAGAAGCTCTGTACTTTGGATACAAGTCAGTATTGGTGGAAACAGCCACAGAAGAGGCGGCGATCTGAAGGTCAAAGGCAGCAGTGATAGCAGTATAAGGCTTCACCTCTCAGCTCTGACAAAACTTATTAGTCATCCTAGCCAAAACAAGTCCATAACAAATGTCACGTGATGTGAAACTATTTCATTTTGTATCTTCTAAATACCTGTTGTCATTTTACACTGGAGTCAGACCAGTAAGTGGTAATGCATATTGTAACAACACAAACAGCTGATGAACTGAACGTCAGATGTGAGGGTTTTTTGAGATGCCTTTCTGTATAGGATGCATACTTTTGTGTTAAGGAGTCTGACTCAATGATGGAGCCAGTTAGAGCCTAAACATGAATGTGGCTCATATTTAGGGTACAATCAAATATGCAGGTGACATAATTAATGCATTTCTAATGTGGAGGCAGATTTAAACCTGTTCTATTTCAGATCTCTGTTGAATATATGAGCAAGAGGGCCATAGTACCATTAAAAACAGAGTTGAATGTCTGTATCTGGGGCAATAGTATTTATAAAATGTGTCTAATGTATTTTATGTTAAGGAAAACTCACAATGTTACAAAGCTGCATTATCCATTTGGTGGTAGTATGAGTAAGATGCATATAACACAAATTTTTCCATTCCATTTCGTTCACCATTAGCCCTTACAGCTGCAACATGAGGCACTTGTCTGTTGATGCAGGCAGGACCGTGCACATAGGAAATAAGTACATTTTCTCTTATGCTGATCCTGTATGTGGGTTGAAGAAGATGGATTTTAAACTGTAGATGTTTAAATAACGTCGTGAATTGCTAACCTTTCAATTTAGACATTGAAGGTTATTATAGATTTATGAGATTATAGTTTTCTAATTTGATTACTGTAGTTATGACTGACATAATATTATACTTCCTTTTCCCTTCTATAAGATGCATGTATAGTACAAGACTCTACCAGTCTTATAAAGTGCTGGACTTTAAAATGTGCCAATTACCATGGCACCAGTTAGGAGGAAGAAATAAGAAGACAGCGCTAGAAAAGTGTGCCTCTCAAAAACATGGCTCAGTCATATCAGAACAGGTGGGAGAAGCAAATTATGATGATACTTCAAATCAAATTAAATCTCTGTGTTTAAGTCAGAAGCAACAGCCGGGTAAATTTAAATCTATTCAAAGGGAAATTACTGGCATTTATCAACCTTACAAAATACACAATTTGCACAAAATAAAGTACTGTCATGGTTTCTTTGGCAGTACAGCCCTGCTGTATCTACAGGGACATCAATATGAGGTGGGGGGGCTTTAGCCCCCTGTGGTCCTTGTTAGTTCATAGTGTTGGCTGGTAAACCTTTTCCTCCAGCCTCACCTCACCTGCTGTTTATAAGGCCTTTGGTGATAGATGCATTGTTTTCATGAATCAAAGGTTGTGTCACTGATGGCTTAGAAAATACCAGTGGGGTCAAACAGGTGTTGGCCGCAGAGTCTCCAGTACAGACTGGATTGCAGGTACAGACAGCAGGGCTCGACCTAAACTCCCTCCAGCACGGTAACAGGCATATCCCAACATTCCCATCATGATGCCCTTTATGACTGTGCGCAGCACCCAGCCAAAACGTGAGGGGGGTGCAACACTGAGGATAGTAAGATAAAGAACAGCAGAGGAAATGTCAAGACACAATTACAGTAGGTTTCTATTACCAAATCTCCACAATGTGTTGTGTGACAACAAGACCAATATACCTCATGATTTCATTAATGTTGAGCTGTTTCTCCCAGTTCTTTTCAATGCCAGGTACATGACCCATTCCCACAACTCCTACCACTACAGCAGGCACTTCTACAAAACAGTGTCAAATGTTCTGTTACATAAACAATCTACACTTCTACAAAACTCAAAACTTTTGTCATCATGCATGAAATCAAAGGTTATCTGTTCTAAGAAAGAGAAAGTCTCTGTGTTTTTTTAAAACAAGATTCAGAAATGATCACATACACTAAGGGTCATCTTTAATATAAGTGTCTAGATTTGACAAATTCAAATTGAGTTTTTAAGTTAACAAAAAGTGAAGCAACAGAGTGAAAACATCTTGGGGTTGCTCCATATTAAATATGACTAAGCATTTCTATTAACAGTCTTAATCTGACATATCCAATACCTATGTCAGCTAAAATTTTATACTCTTAAGTCTATATAGTCATGTACTTGATCAAACAAGTGAAAACAATGTAATTACTAGCTTACTCAGCACTGTAATACATACTTTGGGCATTAGGGGGGGCCTCGACACAGCGTGTGGCCTGGCGAAGCGTGTGTGTGAGGTAGATATCTCTTTCAGCCACGATGGTCTGGTGCAGAGCAGGAAACTCGCCGATCATCTCGGACATGGTCTGCTCTAGTAGGTCCTTCTGTTTGCACTTCTCAACATCCTCTTTACTGAAACATAACACAGTGTGATAAAGTAAGCTGGAAATCATGTACAAAACAGAAGAAATGTTTGTTTTCTTCTTTCTTATTTCAGAACCAGGTGTAAAATCCAACTTTTTTTCTTAACAGTGATTTGAATAATAGACTGAAAAAGACAGTACAGAAGTGTTTTACGTGAGTTTATACCTGATTGGATCTGACAGGAAACAAAGACCCCAAGCTAGACGGGCCTTCTGCCACAGACTGAGAGCAGCAATAGCCCTCTTAAATGTCACAGGGATGGGCCTGTCACCGAGGTGAAATTTACAGAAAGGCACCTTTCCTGCCTGTATGAAAAGAAAAACTTCAAGTATTAAAAAAGAGAATAACAAACATTTAAATAATCACCCACTGTTGCTGTTTTACTAATGTTTTACCTCTTTGAAGGCCTCTCTGAACTCTCCTCCAGGAGCCATGCCCAGTTGTTCTGTGATGTGAGCTGAAACTTTGAGTAGGAGAATCTGCATCAAGCCAGACATCAGACCATTCTGACAAACACAGAGGGCAGGAATTAGCAGTCTCGGAGAAGCAGATATGCTTTTAGTGGTCATTTGTTAAGTGTACATATTTAAATATACTGGCAGTGTCCCAACGTCTTCAATTTAAGGCACTTATATAAACATAGTTTTGAAAGACAGAGTAGACAAAACAGTTCATGCTACTGTTGAATTGTATTAAGTTCCATTGATAGGTGGTGTTTTTTTCTCCACCCATTTATATCAATCAGTCTAGGCTAAATACAGTGCTGTTCAGTAGTAGCACCAACTACAGCCTGCAGAGAGGCCATACACCACCTCTCATGAACTACATACTGAGTATATTTCACCTTTAAAAGTGAGTATGTGCTGCAATTCCCTTCACTGTCCCTCCCTCTCAGGATGAAATCTGTTTCGATAGTCAAAGCATTTCTGCTTCATTCAGCATATAGTATATTCTCACTGTTTTTTTTTCATTCTCTATCTCTAATCCATCTTTTTTCTTGTTTCTGTCTCTTCATTTGATCTGCTCTTTCTCTTTTTCCCATTGGAAATTCCCGCCATTCTAAAAGCCTGACCTGTTTGATGGCCTGCTGGACTTTATCCAGGTTGATGTCTTTGGCTTCCCTCAGCAGAGTATTCTCATCCATCTTAAGCATTGACACCCTGTACTGGCACAGCTCCACCACCACCACGTCTGGCTGCACAGCACGGATCGTCTGTGTGAGAGAGTTAGAGAGAGAGTGAGAAAGAAGGCATGTCATGTCAGATAAGAGACTGAGAAAGAACAAGAGAGCACGCAAAAGTGTGCTAGACAAACTGAAAAGAGCAGTGAGAGAGAAAATAAAGACAAAAAAAACATGGATGAATAAAAGACAAAATGATGCTCTGCAAAATACAAATTCCAGCCTAATTACAATAAAGCCTATACAGGCAAAGTCAATTCATCATCTTTTGCTACAACATAACACTTCCCCATTCACAGAATGACTCTATTATTTCACTGACAACTCACAGCATATCACCTCTCAAAAGGGTGTAAATGGCATTCTACAGTGTACAAATCTTGCCGTAAATTCTCACTGGCTCACCGTGGCCACGTCCTTTTTGCTGCTGTCACTGAAGTGGGCAGTGCCCACCAGGTATAAGAGGCTACCATCTGGGGCAGTAAGACGGGTCACTGTCTCTGGGAGCTCAGGGGACAACTGACGGCGCTGAGCTCGCAACTGCCAAAGCAACTCCATTGCTTCACCATCCGCTAGACAATAGAACAACAGAAACAAAAGGAAATTAGAGGAAATTATGTCTTAATATAACTGCAATAATATATAGGATTATATTATCTAGAATTCTACATTTTCTCAAATGAAATACCGATGGTTTTAGCAATTTACATCCCTATTTATTCTGAGCATCACACATGCAGCATTTCTACTAAAGATGGAGAGCTACAGTTTTTAAAAAGACAAATCTAGGGGAATCAGGGACACTAAAAAGATAATCAGAACATACAAGAGAGTTATACTTTGTGAGTCTGTAAAAAATGCAAAAGATATCTGTGTAACAGTAATAAAAGAAGTAGATGTATCTGCTTCAGTAAAACTGCATATTTATGGTATTACATCCAGACGGTAGCACTACAACAGAATAAAAATATTCCCTTTTTTGTACAGAGCAAAGCATTTATTAGACTTTTACTATTACTGCATAACACAGATTTACCATTTCAATGAGAAATAACAATGATAGCAATACACCATCAAGTTGACTAACTATCTGAAATTAAACAAAATTGTAAAATACTGCATATTATGTAAAATTGTGCAACAGAAACAGTGACACAGCAAACAGTTGCTCTGTTTAAAATAGAGTATGGTCTTTGTGATGCAATTCAGTATTCAAATTGTGTAAGGCACATCAGCTTACAGAGCCCTGGAGGTAGGCATGGCAGTTCCTCCTCTGATGGATCCTCTGATGGGCCGACTGACTCATCCTGCGAGACATCAGCAAAGAAGACAAGATCTTAGACAACAGGCATATTTACATCAGTACAATATTAAGAGATTATTTCTTTGCAAGCCTAACTGGACTGTGAAAACAGACTGCAGATTGCATATAACTTGGTAATTGCAATGATCGAAAAATGTCTGTTTTACACATAAAACATACAAACTGCCCAGTGTGTCCCCTCACCCCAGTGAGAGCAGAACATCTGGCAAAACATCACCGCAACACACCCACCCTCTCCCTCAGACTCACAGGCACATACACTCACACACAAATATTAGTATGTACAGACCTCTGAATTATTGTCTTGGTCCATGCTTGAAGCAGTGAAAACTGCGTGGGACAGAGAGCAAAAAGACAGGCGTTCACACCATGCAGTGCACGGTTCACACGGTGACGCGTTCACTGACAGCTTACGTTGCTTCGTGTGACAATGGGGAGCTCGTTAAGCGCAGCTAACGTCATAGCCCTGTAACATTAACGACACCGGGCAAAGTGGTAAATGACACTAATTTATAAATCAAACAGGCAACGTTATCTCCCACCAGGCCGTCGTTAGCTAACGTTACACAGGAAGCTGGCACAGCGGAAGAAGAAAAGACTTGTCAGGGAGCAGGTCTACAAGCTAGCTAATGTTACTTCCAGGTTACACTGAACGTTTACCGAGGGCTAACGCTAGCTACCTGACGTTAGCTAACTCAAGCTAATGTAGGCTAGCATGTCCGGTAAGAACTTAGTCAAATCATACCCATTAAAACCGAATAAACGCACAAACAAATACCGTCGCTTACAGACACATTACATCTGGTAACACACACGATAGATGTCTAAAAATAAAACTCGTGAACTCACTGAGATAGTCAGCCCCTCTACCAATGTGCTCTTCGTCAGTACAGCTGTACAGCGCTGGACTGAAACTGACAGCCCAGCTGCATTCTGGTACCTGTAGTCATTGAATGTTGGGACACACGCGTGTTTATTTTGTTAATAAAGAAAACATTTTAATTGGTTTTCATTGTGACATTTTATACACCACAACCAGTCTCTTCTCAGGGTTTTCAGTAACATTAAAACGTTGAGAGATTAATCTCTGCTTCTGCCTCAATGTGAAAATCTATACAGATAACCAGGTCTATATGCAGAGCTATGTTACAACACATAACATGCCCTTACACACATTCGTGCTACTAGTATTAAAGTGCTTAAGGATTTAATGTGCTTGAATAGTCTAACGATGGGATTTTGAGCCAACTTGTGTAATGGGAATGGCATGTGCTATTTGGAAGATGGTGTGGGAAAAATCTTGTCTTCCAACACAAGTTGTGAACTGAGTGTTTACTTGAATGCCCCAGAAAATAAGTTGAGTATACTAAAAATAAGTCCAAACCGTTCTACAGTGAATGTCATGTTGGTATGTTAGTCAGTGCAGACAGTCTGTCTTATTATATATGTAGCGCCAAGAAACAGTTATGCAGAGGTTGTGGCAGGAACCCATCCCCATGTCCACAGATTTTGTTCTCTGAGAAAAGTTTTACTATAAATAACATACTACCGTAACTATTCTAACTATTCAATCCTTCATGTGCTTTTTTTTTTCTTGGTGATCAAGTGAATGTTAACACCATTTGAGGCAAGGGTGATTCACATTTAGATTATGACAGACTAGCAGATAACAATCAATAGCTTACAGCCACCGTGTATTAAATCTTCTTGTGACAAACAATGCACTGTCTACTCATTTCTTGCACTTCACAACACTCTCACAAGATGAAACAAGCAGAACGCAAAAGTTTCACCTTGAGTTCTGCTCCATCATGCTTCATCATGTTTTGCAAATGATATCCGGTACATATAAGACACATTTGACAGGTTCTCTGACCCATGTTGCAGTATCCAGTTGTCTCAAAATGCCACACTTTCCTTGCAGAGTCTGCTGTTCCTTCATAAAATATGCCAATTTACCTATTATTAATGAAGTGCAAATATAGCAGAATCAAGATCTGATACTTAATCAGTGGTGAAATGGAAAAGATATGTGTGTTATATTTTAAACACCCCACAAGCACTGAGTCCTATGCTGTGTTTATACATTTTTAGCTTTCTGTGAAATATGATGCTGCAAGCGCATACATTATTGCCACAAATATATTGTGATCTCTTGCATATTAATTGTGCAGACAACTCTGTTGTGTGAGCTACCTTTCTACGTGGTTATTGGGATAAAGGGATTAAGCATTATCATATGTGTTTAAAATACATTGTTTGAAGCCATAATGCAGTCTTCTTTGCAGATATGTTATAAAGTATATGTTATTTTTTAATCACCACTCTGCTTTTCTTTATGCCTGATAGATATAGCTGTTTGAACCTGCACTGTAGCACCCTGTTGAGTTATATCGCTGCTGGTTTTGTTGGATGGTGAATAGCTGTACACAGTCATCCTGAGACATGGATGTGACATCATTTCCTACAGTAATATTCTGGTCAAAACCATCAAATATTTATGCTCTCAAAATAATTTTCCAGTCTAAACATTTTTTTTTATAACTACAAGAGTTTCCCATGTAATCTACTGATCACAGAAGTGTGTGAGATATTTTAAAAGAGTAGAGGAGGCTGCTGATAGGACGTGATGATCATGTGCGTAGAGTGGAGTGTTGGGAGACTCTCAGTCAATGTTCCTCTTCACCTTCTTTAGCATTCTCCAGCAGCAATGAGTTCCCCGGGTCTTTCTGCCAGTCTATTTCTACGATTTTCTTCATCCTCCTCTTCCTCAAAGAGAGTATGACGTATACTCAGCAGCTGGTGCGTGGGGGCTCTGGCTAGGGGTGGTGGCTCAGACTCAGGGTTTTCTGCCTGGGTGAGAGGCTCCATTGGCGGAGGGGAGGGCTTGGGACTGAGTGCATCCTCACTGGATGGTGGGTTAGGGCTCACACCATTTACATATGAAGTGGTGGTCAATGTAGAAAAGGCAGTACTGGTTGATTCTGGAGAGCAAACCTTAGTCTCTGAAAAACAAGTAAGAAATGACAGATGGGGAAGAAAGAAGATTACGGAAAGAGTCAAAGACTCAAAGACAACATAGGAGGAATGTGTTTGCCTAAAAAAAACTCCTATTTTGCACTGGAAGAACCATGTCTAGCTGTAAATTGTTACCTAACAAGCTGGATCTCACATTAAGATGTAAATAAAAATGTATCTGATAAGATAAAATCATGTTTTACAGCTTGCTTTCCCAAAACGGGGCTTAATTATCTGTGTATATTCCATTACACTTATCTTTTACAGGCTAAAAGTGATTGTCTGATCAGTGTAGTGTTAGCAGTATTGCTTAAATATATGTAATTGAACAGCTATAACAATATGTTGTGGTTAATAAACTTTATATACTTACTGTATATAAAGCTTTTCTACACTGAACTGCACTCAACATGTTTTACACTATTTCCCATTTTTCCCTTTATTTCCCCCACTATTTCACCCATCCACACACACAATCACACTCACTCACACACTTATACTGGCACTGTCATGGAAGAATGCAGGCCAAGTACAGTAGGATGGGCTGTTGTTGTCATGTATGGTGGCCACTGGTAAATTCCTTTGACACAGAGAGTTCAGGTAAATTACCAGGAAAAGTAGAAGAGAACAGGCTTACCTGTAACTGCACCAGACACATGAACAACAGTGTGTGTGCCTTCAAGATACACTGCATCCATGTTGTGCTCTGAGGGCAGAGGCTCTGATGTTGTTGCTTCCACCTTGGGTTTTCGGATGGTCAGCATGTATGGGTGGACATCCAGAGAGAAGTTCCGGTTGTGCTTTTTCTCCATCCCACTTAGGTCTATGATTGAAAATGAACAGATGGCCTTAAAAGGAGGTAGAGCACTACAGCAGAAAGGCAGTTACCAATCTGTAAACAAAACATTTATCTATTAACAACGTATAAAGTTGACATGGTGAACATGGTTTAATTAAATTTGTTTCTTAACATGTCACAGACCTACCGTTTATAGTCTTGCATACCTTTTGTTGTAGGATATTGTGTGCTCTTGCTATCCAGAAGTGGTGCAATCAAGCTGTCTGCCACTGTCTTTCTTCTGAGGGGTTTAGGTTTTTCAGGCTTTGCGTTATTTTCCAGACGTGTCAGGGTAAGTGGTTCCTTTACAAAGGACAGAAAACACAATGGGCCATTATATCAGAGCTTCACAGGGGTTCAAATGGTCAGAGGAACCAACTAGAGCAGGGCTGAAGTACTGTTAGAAGTGTTAGAAGCCCTAAGTGAAAACCAGTTCCTGTGCCTGTTCAGAGAAAAAGGTTCTTAGTAAAAACCTCAGTTAGAAACAGCTTAATACATTATAATATGAACTGAACAAGTTCTTCAAGTAAGTATTATTTTACTCACTAAATTGTTGTATTGTATGTCATTATGATTTCCTTTTTTTTGTAGCACTTTGAGATTTTTTCTTAAAATATCAAGTGCTTTATAAATAAAATGTATTATTATTATTATTACTCCTAGTCATCAGTACAATACTATTTTTAATGTTGCAGTTCCCAGTGCAAATTAATGTTGGATGGCTGTCTTACCTTGAATGACTGAGGAAGAGGATTGGAGGTTGGGATCCATTTCATCTTCTTGCGGGGCCGTTTGATGACCAGTGGCTCCCCACCCATTTCTCCCTCTCTGAGATCAGAAGGGTCTGTGTTGGGATCAAGTGTTTGTATCCCTGAATCCCTCACTGTGGGTGTAGCGTCATGGTTGGACTGTGCAAGTGCAGCCAGCAGCTGCCTGACCACATTATCATACATGAGGTCACTCTCATTAGTGATAAAGTCCAGCCGGTTGAGCGACTTGATGTGGTCCCTGTTCTCGTTGCAGAACATGGCCAGGATGTTGATATCACAAAACTGAGACTTCTGCCAGCGTCGGCGCGTTTTAATACCGACTTTATGCAGTTTGTCAAATACAAAGTTGGACTTGCGCACCACAAACAAATGCAGCAGATTAACCAGGATAATGAGGTTCATGGTGCACAGCAGAGCTATGTCTACTGCTGCCATGATGCGCTGTAGCTGAACAGCAGGCAGCTTACAGTTGACCCTGAGCTTAAGCTCTGGATAGCTGCTAATGTCTGGGGGCTCACCCAGAGCACAGGTGAACTCATTCTGCCTTTGGCGGGCATAGTAGGCGCTCAGGTAGGAAATGGGGATGGAACTGAGGCAGATAATAGCCAGATGGCGTGCCAGGTATAGCTTAGCCAGAAAATTACTTTGGCCTCGTCTCTCTAAGTATTTCTCAAACAGGTTCTGCTCAGGGCTCTTCTCCTTCTCTGCATTCTCTATAATCTCCCTCCTCTCTCGCTCTGTTATGCCAGGTCCTTTGGACTGGATTTGCTTCTCAATCTTTGGGGCTCGGCCCTCAGCAGCTCGATGATAGCAGTTATCAATCTCTTGAAGCAAGAAATTGAGCTCTGAAGTGAGCCGTGTAGATGCGAGGAACTCCCAGCCCAAAGCAGGAATGTACATGATTCCCGCAAAGGCTAGCAGAGCATAGGGCAGGAACTTGTGTTCAAATAGCGAAGGCCAAAGGTGAGACTCCACACCAGGTATAGCATCACGCAGCTCTGTCCAGCAGTAGCCTCTTGCATATAGTGCCTGGTCTCTGGTAAAGTTGTGTGGTGTGTAACAGTATATGGACTCCTCTGAGGAAGGCACAGAGAAAGAGCTTAACTTATAAAACTTATAATCTTACTTCAGACTTATAATCAGTAAGTTTGATGTTCATATCTATCTTACAATTTAAGTATACTAGCAGAAAGAGGAATGTTTTAGTCTACATTCCAGCTCTTAGTTTTTGTTCAGTTACATTGTAATATTTGGCAACATAAAAACTCTCCAAGACACAATTTAGCAATAGTACACATGAACAACATGTTAAAAGGTCAGGTAAGCAGATGTTTAAGAAAGTCACTTTTAGAATCATTTATCTGATCAGCACAAAGTGTTGTATGTCCTTGACAATAATCACACTGACTGTTGAAATCATAGCAGCACTGGCCATGGTCAGATAGAGGAAGTGAGAACATTCCTATCTGTCACAGTTGTTTTCTATCAGTTCAGCTTCTTTTAAGAGTTGCAGCAAGTCCACTTTTAACCGTTGGAGGCTTGTACAGTGCAGCCAAATTTAACAGCACAAATGGTTTTAATTGGTCTCTGAATAAACATCCCTCCATCCGTTATCTATACCCCTTATTCCTATTAGGGTCAGAGGGATCTGCTGAAGCCTATCCCAGCTCTCTTCAGGCAAAAGGCAGGGAAAAGACTGAATAAAAATTGTATTTATATATACAAACAATAAATTGTTAGAAAATGCCCTTCTTGTTATTGGAAAAAAACATAAGGAGTTAAAATTCAGAGTTGTCTGAACACCCACATCTTTCTGGTTAAATGCTCAGTCCCAGCTGGTTAAATGCTGCTCTGCAGAGAGCCTGACTCAGCAGTGAACTAACATCCCTCCCATCTATCGCTTTCACTGCTTTCTGACTAAAAACCCTCTCATCTCCCTCCCTAAAATCCATCCCATCATATCTCTCTTCCTCACTCTTTAGCCCTTTCTTTCTCTCTTTTTCTGCACTTCCAGTGCACTGCCCCTTTTCCCTTCCCTGCCAAATCTGCTACTTACACTTCTTATCTGGATTATTTCACAAACTGTACCTTGGTCCATTGAGAGCTGCTGTTGTAAATGAGACACCCTGGCATTTGCAATGAACCCCCTCTAGTGGCTGAACATCTCACCTGCAAAGTTTCTGGTGAAGACGAGTGTGACCAGCAGGATGGGGATGATGACTGTTCCTATAGTAACAACACGATCAAAGGGCAACTCCAGTTTGAGCTGCACCATAAGGCCGGCCAGTGCCCCGCCCTTCTCATCTTGAGAGGAGCCCGGTAGGATGAGCTCCTTCAACTTCTCGCCAGCAAGTAGAGCTGTGGCCATGTCTAGGTTTTGATCGAAGATGTTCTGCATCCGGAACACAAAGGACACACACTACAACCCCCACTGGGCTGGAGGTGAGGCCAGATGCTCCCTGGTGTAGTTAAATACTCCTCAACACAGTCTGCTACTCATAGGCACACACACTAAGAAATGTGTGGCCGACCTCAGCCCCTGTCACCATGTGCGGGAAAGAAGCGGATCATACTTTGGGGCTTGTGTTCCTCAAAGCTTTGGGTTTCCTACAATTTCCCTCAGCTCTTCTCGTTTAGAAGAACAGAGTTAATCACACTCCTCGCTCAGCCTCTTCGGTCTGCATGCCTCTGTTTTACCCCACCTGCAGAGAGCCTGGTCTCAGTCCTTGTGCTGTCTGTGGCAGGTTGAAGAATGAGCTGAGTTTAAGAGGCGTCCTTGCGATTCTCAGACAGTGTGATGCTTGGCTGAAGAGTTCTTCACGTAAAGTTCAGTCAAGAGTAGCTCTGACCAGTCCTTTCCTAAAAGACAGATAACCATTTAGGATGGTTGTGTGTACAGTGGGATACATGATGCCATTTCTGCAAACATAAGTACAAGACATAATTAGTGCAACTGCTTTTTAAATGAGTGATACGGAAATTTTGTCTTACACCTTCTCAGAAAAGCTTTCCCATGTGTTCCCATGTATTGTCCTTTATAATGCAGTGGTGTGGCTGAGGACAGCTAAACCTCACTCTCTGCCTAGTGGAGTGTGTCAATGTGGCTACGTTTAAGGGGCATATTTATCTTTGATGGAGCAAGCTCATTAAAGTTTACTCTCTGGGGAATATGCTAAACTGAAATTGATTTAAAAAACAGATTAATTCAGTAATTTTATACAGTGTTCTACTGGAAAAATGAAGACCCTTGCTACTTGGACACTGACTGTTATCCCAAATTTGTGCCCCCCTCTCTGGACTCCTGGTGGTTATTACCTCTGTGGAACACCACGTGCACACTAGGATGTCAGGTGAATGCAGGCATTTGTCAGTGTGATGTCTTGTCATGTGTAGCTCAGTGTGTGTGTGTGTGTGTGTGTGTGTGTGTGAGTGTGCAATTGTGTATACATATATACATACATACATACACACACACATGTGCAAGCATGTGTTCTCCCTGTACTTATGTGGTGTGCATCAGAGTCTGCTGCATGCTCATTTTGCTTGAAGGTTATGTGAATGTCCTTTAAGAGCACTGTGAATTCATCACCCTTTCCCATCAACAATCACCACTGTTTCACACTCCCTCCAGCGCTTTCACTCTCCATTACTCCCTCTGCCCTTGTCTGACTTATCTTCCATTATGCAAAAACACAGATCATCTATGAAAGCCTTTAAAACCAAGCCCTCTACTCCAGTGCTGGAAAGTGTAGCCTACTCAGTATGCTGTAGAGGGGAACCTTAAGACTGTGGATTCGCAGTTACATGTTACACTCTTGCACTCATCCACACCATAAGGATTTCTTTATCTGCAAACATTATTCAAGCCTACATACATTACATGCAGACATTATGCAGTAATTGGTGTTCTACCTGAAAAAGGGGGTAAGTTATGGGTCCCTTATGGGATTACAATACATACAGTAAAGATTTTACACTCTTTTCTGCATATACTGCCTGATGTCAAACAAGGTTACTTTGTTCACATCCTCAAAACCTGTCTTAAGGAAGATCAGAGGAGAACAACTTTGCATAATTTAAATTTAAAGGAGCAGCACCACATTTTAGATGCACAGTTAGAGGCTGCACCGCTGTCTGTGGGTTATTGGCAGTGCTCCAGCCTGACAGATTATGCCTCTCAGTTGTACCATGATACCAGTATTTAGAGAGGGAATCCCACATTCCTTGACTACTACAGCATCCCACTCAGCTGCGAACAGTAGAGCTGGCCACAAAGACACTGAGCTCAGGACAACAGAGGAAGGAGCTGGGCTCATTCTTTATGAATTAGATGATGCCTGAGGAGGGACGAACTTTCAGTGCACATGGCTCTGACACTTGTTCTCAGACAAATCTGATTTAGTAGGCTACATATAGGAAATGATAGCAATGGGAAGTTGAAAAGAAATACTATTTTGTACTAATACTACACACAAGACAGATACACAGCATAAAGTATGGTCTGTGTTTTCTTAGGTTTGACTGTCGGTAAGTCACTATGGGAACACGGGAGGAACATTTCATAAGGGTGAGAAGATCAGTGTGTTCTAGTTAGCTCGTGTTGTGCTAGGACCACTGCTGTGTCCTAACAGCTGTCAGGGTCCAGGACACTGGGAGAATCACAACCAGGAGGACCACACTTCACCGGAGACGTTGCATTGCAGCGAGCCGCAGCTGCCTGCAGACGACGAACCGTTTCAGCACCTGAGCAGCGGATAGCTCCCGAACAGCCAGCCGGAGACGAGCCGCTAGACATCAAATGTGTGTGTGTGTGTGTGTGTGTGTGTGTGTGAGAGAGAGAGAGAGAGAGAGAGAGAGAGAGGAGATCCTCTGAGATGCTGATACCTGCATCAGCTGTCCACCTGTCCGCACTGGAAAGAGTCGCGCCGGAAAAGCCATCACTTCCTCCTCTGGCGTTAACACACCCAGATATGTGCATGCAGTGGGAAAACAATAAAATTCACTCACCAGGTCTCTCCGAAGCATCTGCCGGCACGGTAAGAGTTAATCTGCAGTGCGGGCGAGCAGCTACAGTATGTATCCGAGCACACCGGTTTGTTCCGCCTCCACCCCTCCAGCCTCCAGCTCCCCTCCCTCCAACCCTCTCCTCTCCTCTCCGCTCCCCGCCCTGCCTCTTCCACAGAAACAAGGGATGAGCAAACACATCAAGATTCTGTACTTTTCCCCCCTGAGGGGGAAATCTAATGTTATTAGATGGTTACTGTGGTATTGTAGTGTACTAGATTATGGAGCTCTCTATTTAGGCCTATATGGTTTTAAGCACAGATTGACTACTGCAACTCCTCTGTCCGTGTAGTCTACAACCCAACGACAGGGCGCTGATGGGCTTTAGCTGTCATATTGATAGGTTCAGCATCTCTGAGTGTGGGACTGACCACACACACGTGCCAACAGCTACTGGGAAGGATGCGTGTCATTCAAACTCAGTGGGCGTGGCCAGCAGGTGGGTGTCAGGTCTCACTTTTCTGAGCATCATCACTTAGAGGATGATGGGGCGGACATCAAATCCAACAGGTTAGAGACTTCACAAAGGGCGGGTTTATAGGGAAACAGTATAAATAAATGGATTTATGCTAATATTGATTATTATTGATAATATTGATTATTAGTCACGTCACGGCATCTTGTGGGGTTGTAAGCTCCAGCATCCTCTGGCTCTCAGCTGGAGTCTGGTGGCTACAAGTGACAGTGAGCGCGCCCCCGATGTTCGTCAGCTGGACTGTGCCACAAGTACGTTTTTCCTCAAGCCGGTTTCCACCGGTTCGGCAGCCGCTGCTCACCCTGTTTGTTTCCATATATAGTCTCTCTCTCTCTCTCTGGCTGTCTCCCTCTGTCTCTCTCTCTCTCTCTTTCTCTCTTTCTCTCCCTCTCACTTTGTTGTTTGCAGAGATCCTGGTGATCTTCATGTCTGAGATGAATTACAACTGCCTGTGTCCTGTCATGGTGGTATGATGAAAAATGCAGAAGAATGAAAAAAAAAAAAAAAGAAGAAGCATCATGTCTGTTATTATGGAGCTGTTCTCTTATATAATACATTTGATTGAAACTGAATAGAACAGAATATTAGGAACACCTTTGAGTATAATGCAGTTTCTGTATAAAACCACCACTACCAATGGCCTTAGTGCTAAAACAGTTGAATGTAAAAAGCAAAACATTACTAGTGTCATATTTTATAGAATAATAGATGTACTGGCTTGGATCAGGGTACCTAATAACAGAGCCACTGTGTGTGCTTCAGCTGTTGGTAAACCAAAACTGGCTGAAACTGTTTACAAATGTAAATCTTGAGCTATAGCCTACACTGTTTGGCCAGTGTTTAATCTAGTCCTTTTGAGGCATAAGCTTATATGGAACGGAGGGAAAGAATAGAATTACATCTGCAGTGGCTAACGTAAAATGGAGCAGAGGGATCTGAGAAAATTAACAGTGGAAAGAAATTAAATAATTAACACAGCAAACCAATGTGAGAGCAACAATAATGAGAACACAATGAGAACATCTCTAGACATTTATTAAGTGAGCAATATTAAGCAAGAAAAATATCTAGAAATAATATACAAACACATTTGCATACAGTTCATGACAAACCTATTTTTTTACAGACAGAAATGATGTCAATTTATGATGTATTCTTTTGCCAATACTAATACAAAATAATGTACTGTCAAATAGTGGAGGAAGTGTTCAGATTTTATTTTACTTCGATAAAAGAAGAAATACCACACTGAAAATACTATAATACTGGGAGTAGAAGACTCCTATTCAAATTCTAGTGATTTTGGATTAATATTACTGCTAATTTTATGTAGCCTAAATTGGACCAACTTTAAGTACTTTCTAAACTGTAGATGGTTTAATTTGCAGCTTCACATGCTAAAAACATGTTTAAAATATTGACTGGACAGGAAGATTATGAAACTTGAAAAGAAAGTAACTAGAAAAGTAACTAGGCGAGTAACTAGTAAAGAAGTACCTTCAACTGTACTTAAGTACAGTACTTCAGTATATGCATTTAGTTATGCTCCACTGATGTTATGAGAGTGCTAAGTTGAAAAGAGTATCTGCAAAATTTAAATATGTTTCATTAGTTGTTTTAGGAGTTTTTCCTTACAAATGTCATAAATATATTTTCACCTGCAGTGCAATCCAGGGAATGTTGCTCACCAAGTTACTCATCTATTAAATCCAGAATAAATTCAGTTGTGTGCACTCACTGTGTAAAACAACATAAAATATTTTGAGACAACATAAAACTCTGGTTATTCCCAGGGCACATGATTTTGTGTTTACCTACAGTATATGGTGTTGATGTCACCAATGCTCAAACACAAAAGAATAGTTTAATTCCCAGAACATTGCCTCATAGAGTAAGCAACCCACAATTATAAAAAGCCAGAAAATCCAAATCCAAACTTTTTTTTGTCTGTGATTCACCATGTTTTCTTGCTTTAAATACATAATGTTTCCTACTTACCTATAATAGTCTCTGTTTTAAGATTTACACTTGTGCTTGCTGCATAGCATGTTTTTATTACTGCTTTTTCTACTTGCCATCAAACATCTCCATGTAATCTAACAAAGTTCACTGGGCCATTTGAACCACAACTGCTTTCCATGCTCTGTCTTTGTCAAAATCCTGCAGAGTCCCATTGGATGCCTGCTGCTGAATAGGCAAAACAGGAAAAAGGAGAAGGCCAAGGAATGAGATGAAATGTTGAAGGGGACAGGTGACAATATAGAGATAATTGATGTGTGAAAAAATTAACAGCACACTGTCATTTGTGCGTGTACAACAAAGTCATTGATTGTTACAATGCTATATTTTATTACCACTTTCTTGAGCATAGCTGGTGAGTTTAACAATATTGATGTAAATGTGTAATAATACTACATTCACAGTTGTCTTTTGTTAAAGGTGGAGAGACAGAAAGGCAGAGAAAAGAACAAACAGACAATTTTACCCATTTTGTTTATAACTGCTAAACTGCTTTTATCTGCCATACCTCAGAGTAATGGGTTGGGTTGTGCATGCTGTCATCACAGTCTGTAGCCCCCATGCGGAGCTGACTCTTGTAGGAGGCACAGTGCACCACAGTGGCTGAAGTTAGAACTGCCTGCACCAGCAGCAGCACCATCAGAATCAGCAGCAGGATGTCATAGGATTGCTGAACACAAAAACACATGCATGTTGGTGAAATTAGATGTTTCTAAGTGAAATTTATCAACAGTAACTTCAAGGTTTCTCTAAAATGTGTCCGTGTTGCTTATGCAAATAAGATCGTGATGGGCAGGTCACACCTGCACACTGCATACCTCAGGGAAATTTTCACTTCATTAAACTCACCTTGGCTGTAGGCACATCATGCAAAAAAATTTCAATAAAGCTGATCACACTGCAAGAGAGGAAGCCGGAGGCTGAAAAGAGGAGGGGAGATGTCACACTGCTGATGGCAATCAGTACCTCCACCTGAGACACCCGGAAACAAGAAAAAAGAGGAACAGAGAAAAAGGAAAAACAAGTTAACAGACTCAGAAAAAGAGGAAATTGAAAAAGTTTTTCACTGAGAAATTTTGTTATCACTATGAAGATTATCCTTCATAGTCATAGGCAACAGACATAAATACAGAAATGAATAACAACATTCTAAATAAATACACAAAATTACACAAAGAAAAGTCTAAACATGTTAGTCTTCAATTGCATTTTAAATGTGGCCACAGATATTAACTCCAAAGGAAGAGCATTACAAAATTTCCTTTAGTTTTAAGCCTTGAACAAGGGTTAGCCTGATCAGTCAAATGAGAGGATCTCATAGAACTAATGAAGTGACTGTGATAGGTCTCTTAACATTTTGGTCAAGCATCAGTGATTTGTCTATAATGACAACTAAACTTGGTAGAAATGATTTTATAGAATAAGAAACAGAACTAGACCATGAACTGCCTTAGGCACAAGAATTTAGCAGTTATTTAGCAGTTATGTTTACAAATGAATAATTTTGGTTATTATAAACTGACAATTTTGTTATATTTTGATGCTTAAAGGTATATAAATGAATATCAGTGGTGTAGCCCTTTATTATGTGCCCAAGGGTGATAATTTACAAGGCAGACAGAAACAGAAAAGAGCCCAGGACACAATTTTGGGGAACTCCACAATATGGAGTTTCAGACACATACCTATCTTTACCAACAGCAACTGAAAAAACTTCTATGAGTCAGGTAAGAGGAGAGCCACCCCATGGTTGAGCCAAAGATACCTGTCCACTGTCTAAGGCTATCAAATAGGACAGTGTTGTCTATAGATACATTGAGCTCCAACAGGACCAAAACAGAGCTCTCTCCTACATCGCTATGCATCAAGATTTTATTTGAGCTTAAAATATATTATTTTAACTTGTCACACTAATGCTTTAAATATATTTATCCCCTTTTTTATTGTACTTAGTAATCTAAAGACTGAGGCTCCAACACATAGAATATTGTCCTGTACTCACCAAACATTTGTTGGGGTATTCTGATACAACATGAGTTGCAATAGCACTAGGAAAACACTGCAAAGGATTAAAGACACAAAGTTATTGAAGTCCAGTGATGGGTGAGATCTTGGTTTTTAACTGCGTGTCTGTGATATTGAAAAAAAACAAAGCTTTAGTAAGAACAACTTACAGCCACAAGGATCCAGAAAAATGTGACAGACAAGTAGGGGCCAGGCAGCAAAGCATCCATGTTCAGGGCAATAATGCCTCCAAACACAGCAGAAATTCCCACAATCACTTCAATCACCTTTTAGAGAAATGCCACAATGTTCAATGAATAGACACACTGGAAGCATACAGCAAGATTTTATGCAGAGAAACTGCAAACTACTCACAGAATATGCCTTAAGGAGTCGTGTGGGGAAGACTGCAGGCGTTATAACCACAGGTCTGTCATAAGACACCGTCTACAAGATGACCAGAAAGACTTGAAAAGTTATGACGAAACACTGAAAGTTAGAGTGAAAGCAAGAGGGCAGAAACCTCAAACGGGGGGAACAAGGGATGTCAATCACTCATAAACACCCACACTCACACACACACACACACACACACACACACACACACCTTCCTATGGCAACAGCAATCCTCTGCAGAGCGGGCTGACAGGATGACAGTACTGGCCATCAGCACTTCGAGCAAAATCATCAAGATGAGGTTAAAGTTTATCTGAGAAAACACACAGCAAAGATACAAAAGCAGAAGACTGAAGAAAGGAAATAGCAAGAAATGCTTGACCAGTATATGCACAAATATTCTCTTCATATTTATATAAAAGATTTACATTCACAGCAGAGGGGTTCAGGACCAGTTTACAACCAAACCAAACCAGACAGGTGGTTGTCACAGCAAATGTTGACACATACACCACCTGGAAATCTGACACCTTGGCAAAAAACAAGAATACATGATACATTAATATCAACCCCAAGTGTGTCAAGGAACCTCAATTTAAAAAATCCATCAAAACAGAATTATTTCTTTTGCTTTAAGTGTGCTCATTATTTACTCACAGCAACATGCCTGTTCTTGGCAATGGCAAAACTAGCAATCGCTGCTGGAAAACCCTGTGAGGAAGGTCAACAAATGAGCTGCTGAGTTTCTGTTTAGCAGATGTGGACAGATGTGGACAAAATGAAGTTACTGGCAATTTGACATGGCAGCCTAATCTAAATAATGTGTATAAACTCATTAAGCTAGAAGAGACTTTGGAGAGGTAATATTAGCATATGAATGTGACAGTGATCAAACTTGCGTGATGGTCACTTACAGAGCCGGAGGCGCAGCGCAGGTAGTCCATGGCAACGGGAAACACATTTCCCAGGTACAGAGAGAAACCAGATGTGATGAGCAGACTGCCCTGAGGACACACACATATGCAAACAGACATACATGGACATACAAATGTAGACACTCAAAAATGCGTTCAGAAGGAAAGGCAGCACAGCACAATTAATTTAAAATAGTCACACACATGCACACACACACAGACACGCACATAAATACAAAAAGACATAAATCTCAAGTGTGTCCCAGTTAACCTGATGTAATGCAACACACGTGTCCAAGACAAACTGCTGTCATTTTAAATACTGGCAGGAAGCAATTCCATCAGATCCATTCATATCTCCTGTTATAAAGTTTGGGAGTTTCATGTATCTGTTTCGTCAGACTAAAGAAATTATCATACAGTGAAGATCAAAGTCAGCCTTTTCATATTAGAGCTGTTAGAGCACCTGGATGATTTTGAACAATGTGATTAATTAAAGCACTATCAGTTTGGAAACATCTTGATGTAAATGTAGAAGCACAGATAAAGATTTCTTGTTGTCATCACACTCAAATTTTAAAGACTGGGATACCCTCTCTTCAGAGAACAATCACCCCAGCTTTTCAAATTTGAGCATTATGAACCAAATTGTTGAATCTTGTAGTGTGCCTCCTTTGGAACGTGACCACCTTTCCTCTCACCCCTATGAGGACACTGTAGAGCCAGGCCCTGTAGCTGAAGCAGGGGTGCTTAAGAGGCTCCGGCTGGGCCAGCTGCAGGTCACTGGCCCTCACGTCCACTGTGTAGCTGTTCCGGTCAGACCTATCCCGTTCCCCCCTCTCTGGCCTTCTCTCCGTTCCCTTGTCACCCCGTCGTCCTAGTGTCCCACCACCCCTCTCCAGAGTGGGCACGTGGCTGTAGGAGAATTCCTCTCTGGCTGACAGATCCTCACGCTGCATCACTGAAACAGTTGGTGGATAACTTTGGATTGGAAGGGAAACAACGGAGGATTACACCCTCTGTGAAAGGGGGAAAAACGAAATCCCAATAGTGAAATTTCGAAGAGATAAAGGTGTTACAGAGGAAACTTAAATATACCTCCTGAAGAATGACCAATGATTACATAAGTTCATGCCCTGTGTTTGCCTCTTAACCTATTTACCCACAGCTAGTCATGAAAAAGGAAATGAACATTAATGCAGTTTTACAACCGAAGAACTGGGGAGTAAAATCAATCAAGTACATTAAACTATAAAGAACATGAGGCATTAGGCCATGTATCATGCATTATCATAAAAACAATTCCCTCTTTTTTGTGTTTTCAAGCTTATTCCATGACCCTTTTTCTCTCTCTTTTTCACATATTTTCCCTTCTAAACTCACCTGCTGTGGAGGCTCTCGCAGAATCTCTCCAAATACTGTCCAACAAAGGTATCCTTCAACAGCTGAGATCAAACCACCACACAGAAGACAGCTTGTTTTCATCTACAGCTCCTTCTGCTCCCCATCTCTCTCCCTCACACTTACACTCTATTTCACCCCTTTTTCACTCCCTTTTTAATCTCTCTCTCTCTCTCTCTCTCTCTTTGCACAACGTTTCTCAGAAACAGTTCTGAAAAGTCTTTTTTTTTGAGGCCTTCAAAGCATGGAGCCAAAACACATGGCTCTTGTGCTGCCAGCCTACTTTGTGCCAAAGAGAGAGCGCCTGTGCATGACAACAAGGGGAGGATGAAGGGGCTCGCACTGGGGGCAGAGTTAGTAGGGCAAACCCACTTTTTACACTCCCATTTGGTCACACATAGCACACATGCACATCAACCCACTCACAGAACGGAACAATAGATATTTACAAAAACACACAAAAGGTATATGTCTATAAATTCCACTTCACCACTTCACTGCAAGAAAAATCAAGCAGCAATAAAAAGGACAGTCTCTTGGATTCCATTATAAATAGTTTTCCATATATACCTGAGTTGCCCTCTGGAGCTCCCCTCATGTCTTCCCTTAGTGTTACCTCGTGTTCTGCTTGCACTTCACAGCCCAGTAAATTAAGATGGCCAGCAGTGCTTTGTAAAAGAGGCAACAGAGACATTTCCATGACTTCCTCTAATGGTCTCTTGTTTAACACAGCTAATCTGATAATGGATAATTTTTGCTTTAGATGATAATTTCCTCACTGCTCATTCAGAAGTAAATCCTATTGGGTGATGACATGTTGTGAGTGTTCACTGTATCAGTGTATAAGCACGTACATGCATGTGCACCTCAGGATTCTATTCAGTCTTTAACACAGCAGAGCGATCCCAGCCAAACATTGTCCCTGGGTGGCGGTAACCATGACGATTCCTTAACAACTGCTGTCACCCCCCTCCCTCGCCATTCTAATGTCCCAACACACACACACACACACACACACAAAAAGAGTAGAAAATCAAGAGGCGCTGGGGAAGATTAGATGGGACAATTCAAGGAATCCAAAAACTTCCACTAAACTAATCTGGACTAGTTTGTTTACCTCCAGAAATGTGTTTGTGTTTTTCATTGTGTGTAAACATCTACAAAAATCAAACAAACCCTGAGTACTGTGCTGCCCCCTGACATTTAAGTCACATAAAGAAATACAGCTGGTGGTTCACAAGCCCTGACATGTCGCCATCCAATATTGCACTCTCAATACAGGATGTCCATCAAATGTACAGACCTACTGAGTGTGTGCCAAATTTCACAACCTTTAGACAAAGGAAGTGCTAATTGCTAGCTTACCACCACCAGTTGCTCTATGTCAGTCTGCTCACAATCTGACATCTGCAAATATTTGACATCACATATACCAAATTTGGCTTGAATCTCATGAAAGATGTAAGATGTTAAATTCCATTGTGTGAAAACACACAAAATCCTAAATACATCACTTCCTGTTGGGCGTGCCTATACCAATTTTCTTTTTTCCCTTTCGGCCCCTCCCTTCAGGGGTCTCCACAGCGAATCATCTGCCTCCATTTAACCCTATCCTCTGTATCCTCCTCACCCACACCAACTAACCTCATGTCCTCCTTCACTACATCCAAGAACTTCCTCTTTGGTCTTCCACTAGGCCGCCTTCCAGGCAGCTCTAACCTCAGCATCCTTTTACCAATGTGTTCACTGTCCGTCCTCTGAACATGTCCAAACCATCTCAATCTGGCTTCCCTGGCTTTTTCTCCAAAACATCTAACATGAGCTGTCCCTCTGATGTCCTCATTCCTGATCCTATCCATCCTCGTCACTCCCAGAGAGAACCTCAACATCTTCAGCTCTGCTACCTCCAGCTCTGCCTCTTGTCTTTTTCTCAGTGCCACTGTCTCTAAACCAGACAACATTGCTGGTCTCACCACTGTCTTGTCCACCTTTCCTTTCATTCTTGCTGACACTCTCTTGTCACACATCACACTTTCCTCCACCCGTTCCAACCTGCTTGCACACGTCTCTTCACTTCTTTTCCACACTCTCCGTTGCTCTGGACTGTTGACCCTAGGTCCTTAAAATCCTCCACCTTCTTCACTTCTACTCCCTGTAACCTCACCGTTCTACTTGAGTCCCTCTCATTTACACACGTACTCTGTTTTACTGCAGCTAACCTTCATTCCTCTCCTTTCCAGAGCAAACCTCCACCTCTCTGTCAGCCTGTCCATCACCACAGCAAACAAGAAGGGGCTCAAAGCCGATCCTTGGTGCAGTCCCACCTCCACCTTGAACTCCTCTGTCACCCCTACAGCACACCTCACCACTGTCTTACAGCTCTCATACATGTCCTGCACCACTTGAACATACTTCTCTGCCACTCCAGACTTCCTCATACAAAACCACAGCTCCTCTCTCGGCACCCTGTCATACACTTTTTCCAAATCTACAAAGACACAATGCAGCTCCTTCTGGCCTTCTCTGTACTTCTCCATCAGCATTCTCAAAGCAAATATTGCATCTGTGGTTCTCTTTCTTGGCATGAAACCATACTGCTGCTCACAAATGCTCACTTCTGACCTCAGCCTATCCTTCACTACTCTTTCCCATAACTTCATTGTGTGACTCATCAGCTTTATTCCTCTCTAGTTTCCACAACTCTGCACGTCTCCCTTGTTCTTAAAGATGGGCACCAGCACACTTCTCCATTCCTCAGGCATCCTCTCACTCTCCAAGATCTTGTTAAGTAGCCCAGTCAAAAACTCTACTGCCACAATATACACTTCCATACCTCCACAGGTATGTCATCAGGACCTTTCCACTCTTCAGCGCCTTCCTCACTTCATCCTTACTGATCTTTGCTACTTCCTGCTCCACAACAGTCACCTCTTCTACTCTGTGCTCTCTAACATTTTCCTTATTCATCAACTCTTCAAAGTATTCCTTCCATCTTTCCATCACACTTGTGGCACCTGTCAACACATTTCCATCCCTGTCCTTAATCACCCTAACCTGCTGCACATCCTTCCCATCTCTGTCTCTCTGCCTCGCCAACCTGTACAAATCCACTTCTTCCTCCTTAGTGTCCAACCTATCATACAAATTCTCATACGCCCTTTGTTTGGCCCTTGCCACCTCTACTTCCACTTTACACTGCATCTCCCTGTACTCCTGTCTGTTCTCTTCTGTCCTCTCAGTGTCCCACTTCTTCTTAGCTAACCTTTTCCTCTTAACACACTCCTGAACTTCCTCATTCCACCACCAAGTCTCCTTAGCTGCTTTCCTCTTTCCAGATGACACACCAGGTACCCTCCTACCTGTCTCCCTGATCACTTTAGCTGTAGCTGTCCAGTCATCTGGAAGAACTTCCTGACCTCCCAGAGCCTGTTTCAGCTCCTCCCTGACAGCCACACAACAATTTTCATTTTTCAACTTCCACCACTTGATCCTCTGCTCTGCCCTTGTCCTCTTCATTTTCCTCACCACCAGTCATCCTACACACCACCATCCTATGCTGTCTTGCTACACTCTCCCCAGCCACTACTTTGCAGTCACTGATCTCTTTCTGGTTGTAACGTCTGCACAAGATGTAATCAACTTGTGTGCTCGTGCCTCCACTCTTATGTCACCCTATGCTCCTCATCCTTTTTGCGGTCTACCTTCTGCATACCTGTCCTGCATACCAAACTTACCCATCACTTCCTCGTCACCTTTATGACATGATGGTGAGGGAAACAGCCCTCACCATCATGTCCATTGAAGTCTGCCCCAATCACCACTCTCTCACCACTAGGGATACCCCGAATCACCTCATCCATCTCCCTCCAGAATTTCTCCTTCTCTTCTAACTCACATCCTACCTGTGGGGCATAACCACTGACAACATTCAACATCACACCTTCAACTTCCAGCTTCAGACTCATCACCCTATCTGACACTCTCTTCAACTCCAGAACATTCCTAGCAAAATCCTCCTTCAGGATAACTCCTACTCCATTCCTCTCTCCATCCACACCATGATAAAACAGCTTGAACCCTGCTCCTAATCTATAGGCCTTGCTACCTTTCCACCTGGTCTCCTGAACACACAAGATATCCACCATTCTTTTCTCCATCATATCAGCCAACTCTCTAGTATTCCCTACATTCAAAGTCCCTACTCTAAGTCCTACACTCCTGCCCTTCCTCTTCTCTCTTTGGCTATGAACACGCCTTCCTCCTCTCCTTCTTCGACCAACAGTAGTCTAATTTCCACTGGCACCCTGTAAGTCAACAGCAACAGTGGCTATTGTTGTTAACACGGGCCGCGACCAATCCGGTATGGAAGTCATATTTGTGATTTGCGTGTTTGATTTGGCTTAGATTCAGATGCTCTTCCTGACACAACTCTCTGCATTTCCCCGGACTTGGGACCGGCACATGAAGCCACTGGATTGTGCCCCCCTGTGGTTGCATTGGGCGTGGCTATAGCAATGTATATGTAAAAACACTTACAGAAACAATAGGGCTTTGCACCTCCAATATCCAATAGGAATATTGGCATCATGTTTGGCTGGCACAAAGCCTAGGGCATCTATGACTGAAATAAATATGGTAGCCTCCCATGAATCTTTTGGTTGTTACAATACTTTAAATACATATTAAATACTTAATATGTGTCTGCATGACAAGAGATGGATTCTCTGTCATCAGGCCCCAGTAGACAGTACCGACGTCTAGTTGTGCTGTCAAAGGAGGAAAAAAGATCTGTTGTAATGGAGTGTCACAACAACCCTGGTACTTGGAATGATAATGGCAGGAGGGCCACCACAGGCGGGGTTACTGCTGGATACTACTGGAAAACAACAATAAATGACGTTGAAGAATGGGTCATATGTAACAAAGTCAAATATGCATATTACATAACACATCCGCTGATGAAAACAACCCACAAAATGAGGCTGATAGGTGCAATATTTTTATTTTTATACCTGTTAACTTCTGTTAACTTAGTTTTATTGTCTGCATCGATCCTAATGAAACAACATAAAAACTGTTTGTTGTGCAAACCTTTCTTCCAGTCCAGTCATTGTTGCCAGTTAAATGACCCTATTAAGACTGTGGCACCAGTTTTGCATTCTATCAAGTTACTGTTTACAGTGCTTTTTTGTAGTTGTTTTTGGCTGTTGACCCTACTGAATCGATGAGCAACTTGGACTTGCATTTTCACTTTTTCACACTGGCATTGGTATTAATTGGATGTCTCAGTCCCATGGTGGTGGGGAAGAACACTGCGGTACACCGCATGCTCAACGAAGGTGCTCACAGACTGGCTAATGGCCGCTAGATGTGCCGGTCCCCTGGTGGTGGAATATATATTTAAAAAAAATTCCCTTCTCACCCCTATGGGTGGTATGTGTGTCTTCCTCAATCTTGGGTCCTCTACCAGAGGCCTGGGAGTTTGAGAGTTCTTCACAGTATCTTAGCTGTTCCTAGCACTGCGCTCTTCTGGACTGAGAGCTCTGATGTTGTTCCTGGGATCTGTTGGAGCCACTCTCCCAGTCTGGGGGTCACAGCCCCGAGGGTGCCGATTACCACGGGACCACTGTTGCTGTTACCTTCCACATCTTTTCTAGTTCTTCTTTCAGCCCCTGGTATTTCTCAAGCTTCTCATGTTTCATTCTTTTTGATGTTGCTATCACTTGGGATTGTTACATCTACCACTATGGCCTTCTTCTGCTGTTGGTCCATCACTACTATGTCCGGTTGGTTAACCATCACCAGTTTGTCGGTCTGTATCTGGAAGTCCCACAGGATCTTAGCTCGGTCATTCTCCACCACCTTTGGAGGTGTGTCCCATTTTGACCTTGGGACCTCCAGCCCATACTCAGCACAGATGTTTCTGTACACTATGCCGGCCATATATATATATATATATTCTTTTTACTGAAGTGAAACGATGAAGTAGCAGAAAATGCAATACTACATAGTACAGACAGCTCCAAATTATACTTTAATGCAGTGCTTTAGTAAATGTATAAAGTTGTGTTTTACCCCTGAGAAAGAATGTTCATCTAAAGTTACAACACTAATAATATAACAGCAGTAATTAAGTAAACTGGATGTTAAGATAAGATTAATATCCATCCATCCATCCATCTTCTTCAGCTTATCCGGGGCGGGGTCAAGGGGGCAGCAGCCTAAGCAGGGATACCTAGACTTCCTTTTCCTTGGACACTTCCTCCAGGTGTTCTGGGGGGACACCAAGGTGTTCCCAGGCCAGCCGAGAGACATAGTCCCTCCAGCATGTCCTGGGACTTCCCCGGGGCCTTCTCCCGATGGGACATGCCGGGAACACCTCCCGCAACAGAGGCCTGGGTCACCTAAGCTGGCTCCTCTCAATGTGGAGGAGCAGCGGCTCTACTCTGAGATCCTCCCAGGTGACCGAGCTCCTCACCCTATCTCTAAGGGAGCCACCCTGCGAAGGAAGCTCACTTCAGCTGCTTGTATCCGAGACCTTGTCCTTTTGGTCATGACCCAAAGCTCATGACCATAGGTGAGAGTAGGAACATAGATTCACTGGTAAATCAAGAGCTTCGTCTTTCAGCTCAGCTCCTTCTTCACCACGATGGACCGCTACACCGACCGCATTGCTGCTGCCCCGATCCATCTGTCAATCTCACGTTCCGCCCTTCCCTCACTCGTGAACAAGATCCCAAGATACTTAAACTCCTCCACCTGAGGCTGGATCTCTCCCCTGGCCTGGAGATGGCAAGCCACCTTTTTCCGGTTGAGAACCATGGCCTCAGACTTGGAGGTGCTGATTCTCATCCCAGCCGCTTCACACTCGGTCACAAACTGCCCCAACACACGCTGGAGGTCCTGGCTCGATGGAGCCAACAGGACAACATCATCTGCAAAAAGCAGAGATGAAATCCTGTGGTCCCCGAACTGGACTCCCTCTGGCCCTTGGCTGCACCTAGAAATTCTGTCCATAAAAATAATGAACAGAACCAGTGACAAAGAGCAGCCCTGACGGAGTCAAAAATGCACTGGGAACAGGTATGACCTACTGCCGGCAATGCGAACCAAGCGTCTGCTCCGTTTGTACAGAGACCGGATAGCCTTTAGCAAAGGGCCCCAGACCCCATACTCCTGGAGCACTTCTCACAGGATGCCACGAGGGACCCGGTTGAATGGCTTCTCCAAGTCCACAAAGTACATGTGAACTGGTTGGGCAAACTCCCATGAACCCTCAAGCATCCTTGAGAGGGTATAGAGCTGGTCCAGTGGTCCATGACCAGGGCAAAAACCGCATTGTTCCTCCTGGATCTAAGGTTCAACCACCGGCCGGATCTGAGGTTCAACCACTGGCTGGATCGTCCTCTCCAGCACCCTGGCATAGACCTTCCCAGGGATCCTGAGGAGTGTGATCCCTCTGTAATGGAATACACCCACCAGTCCCCCTTCTTTCAAAGAGGGACCACCACCCCGGTCTGCAAATCCAGGGGTACTGTGCCCAATCGCCACATGATGTTGCACAGGCGTGACAGCCCAATAACATCCAGAGACTTGAGGTACTCGTCCCAGATCTCATTCACCCCCAGTGCTTTGCCACCGAGGAGCTGCCGAACTACCTCAGTGACCTCGGCTTGGGTGATGGATGGATCATCCTCCAAGTCCACAGCCGCTGCTTCCTTTATCGAAGACGTGTCGGCGGGGTTAAAGAGATTCTCAAAGTATTCCTTCCACCCTCCGACAATATCCCCAGTCAAGGTCAGCATCTCCCCACCTCCACTGTAAACAGTGTTGGCAGAGCACTGCTTTGGTGCTGGACGGTTTGCCAGAATCTCTTCAAGGCTGACTGGTAGTCTGTCTCCATGGCCTCACCGAACTCCTCCCATACCCAAGTTTTTGCCTCCGTCACTGCCTGGGCTGCAGCACGCTTGGCCCGGCAGTACCCGTCAACTGCCTCAGGAGTCCCACAAGCCAACCAGGCTCGGCAGGATTCCTTCTTCAGCTTGACGGCATCTCTTACCTCTGGTGTCCACCACCGGGTTTGGGGATTGCTGCCACGACAGGCACCCAAGACCTTACGGGCACAGCTCCTAGCCGCCGCATCGACATTGGAAGTGGAAAACATGGTCCATTCGGACTCAATGTCCCCAGCCTCCCTCGGGATCTGGTTGAAGCTCTCTTTGAGTCCCCAGTAGGAGCACCTTTCAGCACCCTCCAAGAGACTCCATAGGCCAAAACAACAGTGAACAGGAAAAAAAACAGTATGCAGTTTGTTTTGCCATGAAACACTAATATACTAATATGCCTGGCATTTTGGTTAAGTTAGACCTTTATCAAAGTACTTACTAGACATTATAATGTTATGCTTGATATAAATACCATCATTACAAAGACAAGAGACTATTTCAACATGTACATACTGCAGCAAAGTGTCAACAAATGTTACTCATTTTGTAGAACAATATTTTTGTACTCCAACAAATTTGATTGCGAGTTGAAATGATCCATTTAGATTTTTTTGCAAATAAATAAATAATTTAAATAAATTATTTGCTGAACTCTAGATTTTTTTTTAACTATGTAAAGGTAACCTTTTACTCCAGTTATCAGCCATAATATAATCCAAAAGTATGTCAAGATTAGGTTTCTGTGGTGGAACTGTCCCATTCAAATGGGGTTTGAATTAATCAGCAGTGCAGCCACTTAAAGAGCTTTCTTTGCAGAGCTTATACACAAGAATACTTGGTTTCTCTTCCATGATGCACAACAGTAAGTTGTCACTGTACTGCTCCAGTTCTATTGTTTTATCTCTCTGAAAGCTGATTCTCCTGTTTCAGCAGCAGAGTTCTTCCTGACTCAGCTGGGAGTATGGCCCTGTCAGCCCAGTGTCATTTGCCTGGAAGAGGACATAAAATATGGTGTGTTTATGTATTAAACAGAAATATTTAAATATTTTCATCTACCAAACCAACATACAAACATTTATAGACAATCACAAGTATTTGTATTCATCAGGTTAATTTCTGTTGTTAACTCTCTAAACCATTACAAATGTTCAGATAAATAAATAGAGATACCTTTTTGCTTTGCTCTGGGTTAATGGGGCTTGTTATCTTTTTCACGTTGAAGGACTGAGACAGACTGCTGTTCCAGAGGATTAAGGAAGAAAGATGAAGGTAGTGGCTGAATAGGGTGCAAGAAAATGGATTATTGATATGTATAAGTATGACTTTGTGTAGGTATACTTGGTTAGGGCCCAAGCACTGGAGGTGCAGGCACTATTAGATATCTCACGAAATAAAGATGAAATGTGTCATAAATTCATCATGTATTGCTTGATAATCATCAGACTTCACTGGTTATTGAGAATAATGATTATGATGATATACACATAAGCAACTTGGCAGACTGATACAGTGCTACTGTCAGGCAAGCTAGCAATTAGTGCTTCCTGTGTCTAAAGGTTGTGTAATCTGGCACACTCTCATTAGTTCTGTACATTTGATGGACATCCCATGTTGAGAGTGCAATATTAGAAGGCGACAGGTGTCAGGGCTTGCAACACTGGCTTGTGAGCAGTTGGGTGCCACATTAAACCACCTCCCAGCAGTGCTCTAACCTTTTAACTGTGGAGATCAAAAAAATGACAGCCTATAGTAGAGCCTTCACAATTTCAGAACAAACAGAATAAAAGATGTCCTCTTGTGGGTGTTATTGAACCATATTCTGCACCAGAAGAATCTAAGAGTGCATGTGTAGTGTTCTTGTATCAATATTTATAGAGGAAAGATATATCAAGTCACACATATACAAGTCATGTGGTTTCACAATCCATGGAAAACAGCTGACAGCATAATGTTCCCAGTTCTGCACTAATCAGGCACAGAGCTGCAAACAAAATGAAGACACCATGTGACTGCTACACGTTTATAGTGACCCATGCTGATAATAAAACTATTCTGACTGGAGTGTGAAAGCTGCTCCTCAATGTAATCTTCCAACAGTTTCAGACAAAAAACAAAACACAGTCATCCATCTGACATGCAACATTTAAACACAGCTATTTAAAATATGCGCTTTTTGTTTTTACAACAATATCCGACAGTAAGACACATGAGAAAACATCTGTGGATATATACATTAACTTACATTATCAATAGCTCTGTTTTTTATTAACAATATTTACAGAGTAGTGAAAGAAGAAAAAAATCATTGCCACGCAGTTGCCCATGGTCAGTGGAGTTAAATCCTTTTTTTTTGCATCACTCACATTATAGATTTTTGTTAGTTGTATTGTTGAAGCAAATATTCACAACATGAGGCAACAGTTCTTCCTCACAACTAAGAAGAGATACATTGATGGCTTAACACATTAAACATCAGAATACACAGAGCCATGTATTCAGATGCTCTGACTGCAGGTGTTTGCATCTCTTCATCTGAATTTACATAATTTGGTCAGTCCTGTTTTTTTCAGTTCAACATGTAACACGCAAGAGACTTTGTTACAGTAATGCATGTTATTGGCAAATTGTGACATAATACAGCTATGTTGAGACAATGTCACTGTATGTTAACTCATGGTAGACAGATATCAACCAGGCAGACAGACACTGTGTAATCATCTGTGCTAAAACAACAAGAAGCACATTAGCAGCTGATGAGTTTTAGAGAGACAAAGACCCTAACTCGATAGTCAACAAGTCCTTTTGTTTTTCACTTGAAATGATTCATCACTCAGGTGCATCCCATTGCAGTATATAACTCTGATATCTCGCTGATAAATATTCTCTGCTCCTGCGTTTGGAAAAGTCAGGAGCTCAGACGATGGATCCCTTGGAGGATGACAGGTGAATGGACTGGATGCGGATGCCCAGGGTTTTCTCCAGGTCTTGTTGGATGTCACAGCCGGGGCTATCTGGAGGTGTATCATACAGCAACTGCTTGAATGGCTCTAACTCAATCAGGATTACCATGTTCTTCAGGAAGTAGCCCTCAATATAGGAAGCAAGGTCTGGAGCATCAAGAAACTGTAAAAAAAAAAAAAAAAAAAAAAAAACCTGACAAAAACTGACAGTGACCGACAATGACAAATCACTTCGAATTTCCAATTGTATTTGCACCTTGGAGTGATTGTAGAGCTCCACACATGTTTCTGTGTTGATGTTTTTGGAGCAAATAATTTCGCAGTGCCTCTGTAGCGCTTGTAGCTGGAAGAACTTAGCTGCAGACAAAAGCTGCAACGAAACGATAATTAATATTAAAGATTAGTAATTATACTGGTCTAATAGTCACTGTGAAGATTATGAAATTTATTTTCAGTGAGCTAAGTATTTTATAGCACATAATACAACTTCCAGCACTGCAGCGAAAGCCAGAAAAACCCAACCTCCATCACATCTGTGTTCCTGATGTGCAGAGCATCTGTCCCTCCACAGTAGAGATACTGCATCACCAGCTGCAGTGAAGAAAACACATATTACACAGCTCCCATACAAAGATAAATGCTGTATGGCCTATGAATATAACATCCAAGTGTAATTCAAAATCCTGTCTTGTTTAAAGTAGGTAAATTACCTGAAAAATGTGATATTTGACATTGCTGATTTCAATGCATGTGTTTTCACCACAAGGTCTGTTTGCGAGAAGAGATTTGAACCTGTAGGAAAAAAAGACAGACATTATGATCTGGGCTGGCAAAGATAAACTTTCCTTTAATTCTGAGGTATTTTACACATTTTTTAACACTCGATGAAGGAGAATAAATCTTTAAAATACAGCTGTTCAAAGCATAGGGATAGAGCGCTATAAACCATGACTAAACAATATAGTAGAAGTCGTTTTAAAATGAGTTGTCATGGTTTGTTTAATGTTTTCTCTGAGGACATAATGCCAGCAACAAATTTGAGTGAGCTGTCATTTCTCCTCAGTCAAGGCTGATTTGTTATTGTCAATGTTACATGACATGAGAGTGAACTGGACGTTCTGTTAGAATCCTGGGGGCAGGATAGATTTCACTTTATGGATCAGTGGGAAGAAATGGCAGTGATGTCTCAACAGCATATCAGCACTGCATGTAAAGTGCTGAATGATTTCATTTATCTTTTCATATAAAAATTTCATAGGGGTGCCTTCACAGAAGGTCATACAGAGCAGAATCCTACTTACTAGGAGTGTATGTAAAGATTTCCTTTACTAATGCATTTGGAAAAAAATACCGGTTGGAAGCTGTGAAGAGCAGGACTTTGTGGGCATAAAAAGGCTTCCCTTCCACCAAAAAGGTCACATCTGACATCTCCTTATTGTTGAGGAAGTGAGGATCTGAAAGACACATGGCCAGAAAAACGTGATGTTTTTCTGATTATTGTAAAAAACAAACGCAGTGCACAACTTAGACTTACTCCCCATTCTAGACTTGTTTAAGCTACACATCATTAGCATTTATTTGTTTTGTTAGTTTCAGTGTCATACTGTCTCGACAGTAGATGGCATCATTTGCCCTTCCCATTTACAACATCATGCATTTACTAGTAACATCTGACAGAGTAATGCTTTTGTGATGACTATTTTTTTTTAGTATTAAGTTTTTACAGTAACAAAAATAAAACGATAAAAACCCTCATGGGCCCTCACCCAGACGTGATGACTGCTTCTTCTTGATCTCTGCCAGTTTGGGGATGGGGTATGGGCCATAACACTGGGTGAAGATTGCAGACAGCTGCTGGCTGATTACTTCATTCTGACAAAACAGAATAACGAAACATCAGAGGGGGAAGAGAACTGCTTGGATGGACAGTGCTCAGCCAGCATCCAGGGGTCCATGTTATGAAATTTAAGAACACAAGCACCCACTCTTCTCTCACACATCATAACATCCCCAACACAATTATGGACACAATGAGAGAGGTTAAACAGACACAGCCTTTCATCAAGCTTAGGACTGACTTTCACACAAATGCTGAAATAAGTGAATATTCATGACTCTCATTCCTGTGAAAGCAGATCAGATGAATGTTATTTTTTACACCCACAGTAGCTCAGAGATTATTGTAATGGGAAACACTGTGACAGGTCATAGCTGCCGTAAGAGTGTGAGAAATCCTTACTGCTACACCTGACTTTCAACTTGTGTGTGTTTGTGTGTGTGTGTGTGTGTGTGTGTGTGTGTGTGAGATGCTACAACAGAGAGAAAGAAAAGCAGTTCCATTTTGCTGCATCAACAGTGCACAACACTACAAGTCCCACATGTGCAGTCAGGCGACCTGGTTTTACTGAAGCATTATGGCAACAAACAGCTATTAACACCCTGCTATTCCACTAGGAACAGCAGACACAATGTAGATATATACAGTAGAAAAACTGATTTGAATGAAATGCATTTAAAGGAATAAAAATGAACTGAATTGACCTGAACCGAACTGTAAAATGGAGTGAAAATGAATGTTTCAGTGGGCCAAGGCAGCAGACTGTCTAACTGAGGAAAGATGAACAGCTGGCACCTTGATGTCTCTGGTCTGAAGACTTAGGAAAACAGTGCCAGAGGTCCCTGAGGACCTCATAGAGACGGGGGTCACTGGCCGCAATATGCATCAGCCAAGACAGAGACAAGGACTGACACTGCAGCTGAAGGCTAGGATGGCCTGAGTGTGTGTGAGTGAGTGATAGAGAGGGATTTTGTCAGTATGGGAGTTTGTGAGTGTGAGTTTCTGTAGGTTCATGTGTGTGATGTATTTATGTGTGTGTGGTGTGTGTGTTCACTGCAGTGTCTGTTTTCTTCCTCATATCAGCAATGACATGTTGACAAGGCAAAGATGACAAAACAAGCAGAGGTGTCAGATGGGATGATGATGTGCTGTTTTAGATTGAATGCATAGGATACCACAGGATAATGAGTCTAAGTGATGAGACAAGGCTGTGATCTAATGAGCAACAACAGAAGAGTGGGTTGGGGGTTATATGATAAATCATTATCATTTTAGGTATGTGATATTGCGTAGGCCTATGGGGCTGTGTCAGTCTGCAAAGCTGATGACCTGACTTTCTAATGACAAACATACATTAAAAGACTGAAGAAGAAGGAAGATGGAAAAATAGAGCTCAAAATTTACCTTTGGTAGACTTCATTTAATTCTCTTCATTTTACAACAATGATTCTCTCTGAAGTACAACCTGGAAAAACTGAAATCCAAAGTGATTTAACAGGTGACAGTACCTTGCTGGCTCTGAGGATCTGAAACATGAGAGGCAAGCCATGAGTGATGAGCTCCTCGGTGTACTCCTCCTCCTCGATGCAGCTGAACTCCTTTAGAAGACCCTGGATCAAGGGTCGGCGGTGCTGATGGAAACATGTACGCAGAGACTCTAGCCAAGTGTGCAAAGTCCATGGGACCCCTGAGAAACAGTTACAGAGGTAAGCACACAACACTCATCAAACACACAAACATGTATGCATGTATTTAGACAATGCATTTATTTATTTACAGAAACTAACCTAGGCTCCGTATATCTATTGTGATGTCTACATGTCCATGTTCTGCACTGTGGTACATGGCTTCTTTCAGGGCTTTAAGCTTGGCCTTCCCTGTTCGGATCAAGTCAATCTGAGATGGACTTCTACCTTCCAGCTCTGAACCTTCTGCCAGAATCTCCTCTAGCGACAAGACATCCCCTTTTCCTTTCTCTGTATGGGACAACAGCTTTCGAAACACATTTCTACAAGGAAAAAGGTCAAACACAAAAAGAGAAATTTCATTTGATAGGTCTGCACTGACTTAACCCCTTGTCTTTTTCTTGTACACATGTATATCAGCAAACAGCAAAATCTGCATCAGAAAAAATGTGAAGTTTCTAAAATAGTAATCTATCTTGAATGATTTACAGTCTACTATATTTGATGTTAAATTTAAAAGTGACAAGATAATGTGGGATATTATGTAATAAGCTACAGTGTTTAATTTACCAATAAATATTTGGGCCTGAGACATGTGCCAAAAGTCTAATCATCAATTTGGACAAAAATACATTTTTAATTATAATATACTGTGGAGTGGTATGGCACAATGGACTTGATATAACCTGAATGACTGAGACAATTATTTATTTCAAAAGGAGTAGAAGTTAAGAATTTGGGAACCATGTATAAATAATACTTTCTCTCTTTTCATACATTTAAGATGAGTGTCACGGTTATCAGCTGCCACTGTGTGGAGATGAATAACAGTAGCACAGGAAAACAGCAGGGGTCTAGTCGTGCAGTATTATAATGACACAAGCCCATTCAGCAGCCGAGGTGTCAGTTTCATGGACATGCTCTGTTGAATTTGTGTTTGTTCACAAACACAATTCTATGCTGAATACAGCGTACAGACAGAGGGTGTTTGTGCACCTTATGTTCTTTCATTTGTGTGTTTTTGTGATTAAACATGAATGTATGTGCATTATCTACCTGTGTCCGTGAGCTGCAGCCAGGCTATAGGAGTTCATGTCTCCCTGCGGTGCAGTGGAGATGCCATTACGGTACATGGTTCCCACCATGGGGTCAGCTCCCCGCTCCAGCAGCAAACTCACCAGCTCAAAGTTACCTGTGCATGAAAAATGATTGGGAGAGCTTATAAATATACACAAGATTAAAGATCATTTGTTCTGCATGTTTGCCTCTATTTGTCTTTATGTTTCCAGTCCCAAGGATAAATGTGCCTCAGTGTGAGGATGGGGGAGTCACACTCTGTCTCTGTACCTGCAGCAGCAGCCAGTTGCAGTGGGGTCTCTGTGTAGTTCTCCATCCCTTCCTGCAGGGACCCCTCCACATTGACTTTGGCATCCAGCAGCAGCTGCAGAGGTCAGGTGCACACATGGTGGGGCATGATGGGAAAGAGAAAGGGGTAGGCAGAGAGAAGATGAGGGAACAGTTGGTTAATGAATCAGCTCTGAAGTCAGGTTGAACTCTTGTTCATGTGCATATGAACTAAATTCCATAATGAATAATAGTAATATTTCAGTTTTAGTAATTTACAAAATTCTGTACTAATTTGACAATCTTTAGTTTTCTTATTATATATTTAAAGTTGCTATTATATATTTACATACTGTACAACACTGGCTAAAAGACATTTAGACATTTATCGTTGATAAATGATGTTAAAGATTGACCTGGTGAGCAAGATTTTTTTTGTAACTGGGAGAATGATGTCAACAAGCTCTTGAATCCTATAAGTTCATGGCATCCAATTAGACGAAAAAGGACATTTGCATTTAAAATGAATATCCTAGAAAATTTAAAAAAGAGTTTGAACATGATCATGTAATGAGAATAAATTGTATAATTTTTAATCTAAATTGAATCTTTCTGAGCAAACTATGGTGTCACATGAATTTAAACATCTTCCATTAGAATTTAATGATTTAAAATTCAATGCACAGATCATTTAGAGGGCAAACCGAATTAGTCAAATGAGTTCAATAGCAATTAGACTGATGTGTTTCCACTTTCCACTTGCTAAATGCAGTGTGATCAATTAGCTCAAAATGGAAACTGACAGGAGGAGGCCACATTCAACAGACTATTGGCTGAATGTTGCCTGGACAAATGTCCTCTTTAAAGAAAAAACATTAAAATGGTACATCACATTAGTGACTTTTTAGGAATTTCAAAAATGACAAAAAGAGAGTGACAGAAAACAGTGGAGAACAATTTCCATCATCATTACCAAGAAGCTTTGCTGACAATAATGACAATGATGACCAACCATGAGCTGAAGCACAATGACAGGTCATGATGAGAGAATCAGGTGAGAAAGGATGTCGCTACCTGCACCACAGGCACATGTCCGTGTAACACAGCAAAAGTGAGGGACGTCACCTGCCGCGTTTCGGGAAAGACTGAGGGGTGCTTGTGCACTGAGTTTGGCACCTGGGGAAGGGACACAGGTATTTAGGTTGGGTAGGTAAGAAGGAGAAAGGTGGAAGGGAAGAGATATGAAGCCATTAAAACTACTACAAGTCCTATGGAGCACAAGACGAGTAGTTGCAGCGGTGGGGTCGAGAAGGGGTGGGGGGGACACAAGCTCTACAGGAAAAATTAGAGTAATTAACTAGGGGGAGAGGACATCCTGGCACAGTGTTCGCCTTGCACAATGAACACGATGGATTGATCTGTCTAGATCAACCTCGCCCTAATGGTCTCACTGATCTCTTCACCCTCCACTCACTGATAGGGCTCTGACCTGACCTCTCCAAGACTCATCTCTCTGGACCCACTGCAATGAATAACTATGAGGCAGATGAAAGCGTGACATACATGAGACACATTCACAAGAACAAAGCACAAAGACACCACATATTTTCCTCAGGAAAAATAGGACTGGGAGTCTTAAGTGCCAGATGCAGATAAAATGATTTGGTAACACCGGATACAGCCTGTGATAAACAGTGTAATTTTGATCTATGAATCATATGCCAATAAAACACAAGCTCCGATTGTACTATTACTTAAATGTCGGTATATTGGAAGAAAACAAAACTATAGGGAACAAGAGACTAACAATTGGAGATTCCAGAAAAAAGAGCACTACTGCTTATTGCAGGCTGTATTATCAGGTTTTCTAACCTATTCTAACTTCAGGAGAATTTACAAGGCAACATGTGCACACACATCAGAGACAAGCATTTGTCTTTAATTTGTGAAATTTGAAACTGATTCAAACCTAGATGCATAAAATGACTGACAGTGGGACTATATATGGAGATTGGATGACAGTGCTTTGTGCTTTGGCCAGGGGTAGGAATGGAGTGGTCTGCAAATCAACTCTGGCACAGTGGCTGATGGGACATGTTACTGAGGTGACTAACAAAGACTGAGATCACGAGGCCACAACTGAATGTCCTCTCTGATGACTGTGCGGAGTCAAAGGATGCCAGTTGAATTCTCTGCAGACTTTCTGTGGATTCATTTTGCTTTAGGTCAGACAAACTTCATCACTTTTTATACTGAAAATGTGCCTCAGTACCAAACTTAAGTGTCATATCTCATGCTCTATATACTTAAATAAAATTCAATTTCAATGCACATATAATTTCACAATGCACTGTATCCCTAAAAGTGACAGGGCAGTTAGTGCCTCATGATCCTCAACTCTTACAAATTTATCAACATGACATACAGGGCAGAACAAAGATAGGGCGATTATGGACAACATGTTGGTTTGCTCCAGTTTAATATCACAAATAGTTGCATAAATACTTACACAGACTGATCAGTCATTCTAAAAATATCCCTTTGAGACCATTCATAAATCAAACTATTTAGCAAAAGAAAAAGATCCTGTCAACACCTCTTACCTGTCATAAAACCCTCCTCGACATATACTTGCACACATTATATTTCACAAATATTTGGTAGATAAATGTTATTTATAAAGAAAACATAAAACAACATGGAGTCCATTCTGCTGTATGTGATTTTTATGTAACAATTATCTTTTCTTTATTTGATTTTGATCTCCCTAATGACAACACCAGAATAGCAGTAGAAACTTTATCACTACTGACCTCACTGTTAATATCAGCTCCCGCATCCAGCAGCATCTGTACCATAGCCTCGTCTCCACGGACACAAGCGTACATTAGTGGGGTCATCCCCTACAGATACAAAGACACAGAGAACTATAATAATAGGATCATTTCAGAAGAGAAAGATACACTTTTAATAAACCACCCAATGTCATAAACAACTGAGGAGGTGCCATGTCACAGGTGTGACATTCTGCCACAATCACTTGAACCTAAGTCTAACTTAAACCCTTTGTTTTCAACAATCAAGTAGCACTAAACAAGGATGATTTTTGGTTTGCTTAAAACCTGTACCCTTGTCGATGAAAGCAACTGAAGTCAATAGAGGTCAATGAGAGTAAAATTCTGCTATTGATAAATGTTTTAATGGTGTTAGCGGCACATGTCAGAGAGAAACATACTGTACTGTACTGTTTAAAAGTTTCTACTTAGCCCCAAATTAAATGTTGATTGGAAAATCATTTGAGTTATACTGTATTTCTCTGATCCTTTACTGTACTGGAGGTGGTAGTCATGATATAATGGAGAGCTCCTTGGCAAGAGCACTGCAGGAAGAAGTACGTCAGAATAAGCTTTAATATGTATGAGTGGCTTTCTGTTCTGCTCAAAGGTGAATGGGCTACATCTTACCAAGTAAACACAATTATCTCCTCCACAGTCTGTGTATGTGTATGTATCAGTGCTGATGTGTGCATAAGGGTAAATGTGCTTGCGTATGCAGTATTTATTATGTTGACTGTGTTTCTAACCTGCTCGCTCATGCTGTTGATACCATCCGGGCCGAGCAGGTTGACAGCCTGCTTCACCAGGTCTGTGCGTCCGCAGCTGAGCATACGGAAGCCCAGGTCCTGCAGGAACTTTGCCTCAGTAGAGGCAGCATCCAGTTTCCTTGAGGCACAGAAGCAGTCATCCGTTCTGAAGGGCAAAGCACACAAAGTGATTCACAGCACAAGCTGAGTGTTTTGACTGTTGGTGATGAGCCCTATTATCCCTAAACACCTAACAAGCTTTATTTTTTAACACTGTAGGGCATATAAGTGCATGAGGAATATGCATATCTTTTCTTCCTTATGTTAGTGCTGTGTGTACTTGCATGTGAGTTTACATCCCTGCCTGATTTTGTTCATGTGCAGCTGAAGTGGCTAGGTACACGCACGCTCTGCAGCCTAAAGACTGGTACACTGCTTACAGCTAGAGCTTACCGGAGCTGGCGGGGCTCGCAGTCCACTCCAGGCAGCAGCAGTCTGGCAGCCTGACGGACATCATCGCTGTCCACAGAGAAGCTGCGCCTGTGTTCGGTGTGAATCACAGCCACTCTTACCCACTCCATCAGAGGTGGCAGCACCATAAATGGCCTGTAGGGGGAGACAGAGGCACATGTTGCCACCAGAGACACTGAACTTTGGTCATTACTTGGTGTTTAGTGTGCTTAGGCACTTGCAGGGAAAATCTACCTAATACAAAATTTGTATGTTATTTCAAAGATCTTGCCAGTGTAGCAAATGTTTAAGAGCAGAAGTGAGCAGAGGTGTTATAACACTGTACTGTATAGCTGTTACTGAGACAATGATCAAACTGACACAACACCTGACAGTTTTCTACCTGACAGTAGAAAAAAAAAACAATAACCATGATAGTTACACAACTTCTCCTCCTTGCTTTCTCTCTGCCCCTCTTCTCTACTCATTCTACGTCAGTGTTTACTGCAGCCACATGGAATCCATATGCATAAAGACATTAATTTTGACCTTCATTACTGTACTGACAACATGAAAAAAACTTTCACTTTAAACAATGTGTGTATTTGTTGTAAAATATTCTGAATACAGGAAACCCCATGTCATTTTAAGACTATAACTATACATTATTATGCAGCATAATGTATCTTTTTTCATAAGTATTTACATCATAGCTCTCAATAGGCGCTGTATAAGTTTCCAGTGTCTTTTATCTAGCTCCTGTCACATATCTGCTGTGTGTTCTTGGTAAAACATGGTCCTCTGGGATTTATTGTTCAATACATCACATTACAAAGGGTTTCTTAATGCCCGGACAGTCCCTGACACATGCCTGTGTCATATCTGTCACTCAGTTTAAACACTAGCTGACAAGCAGCTGAAGGTTATACAGTTTCCATGCAAACTGAAGAATCACATAAAATTACAGGCAAGTGTTTTCACAAATCTTGGCTCTAGTAAGGTGCTTAAACATGATTAAAACAAACATCCATAAATGCAAGTTTCTTTACAAATGGTGATTAAAGCCAAGACCACCTGGGACAATGATTAACTCATAACTTTCTCCACTGCAGGTGATAATCTCTGCAGCCCCAGATGCTCACTACGCAGGCTCATCTGCTTCCCACCTCTGTTGCAAGCTGACAGAGGTTTCCACCCAACTTTAGGAGATGCTAAACAGCTCAAAGTATTATTGCTTACAGTTGCTTAAAAACATAAAAATAAGTAGTTCACAAAATCATCAGAGTGTGATGAGCAGAAACATAAAATACTGTGTAGATAGTTCTGTGCTTCCCTGGCTAGTGGGAAAAGTATGAATTGACCAAAAACTACAAGATGAAGGATTAAGAGACTTAACACCATTAAAACACTGCCTAATCCTTATATCATACACACTAAAATCAGAACAGTCCTACAGCTGCTACCACTGTCAGTGACAGTAATTATCAATGCTAATTACATACATGTTTGTGCATGCATGCTCCAGTAACCCCTTCCTGCTGCTCTTCAGGTCACCCAGAGGCCTCATTCAAGTAACCAGATGACAATTCACTTGAAAAACTTTCCTTCCAAAGGAAAACATCTGGTGTGCCATTTCAGGGGAGAGCCAGAATTATAATAAAAGTCTGCAGAGGAGTACAGTTACAGCAGAATGAACTCTACAGAAGGAACATCACCACCGGACTGTGTCTATATATGTTGAGGTGAATAGCAGAACAGATGCAGGAGTGTACATTGTGGATAACTGAAGGCAGTTTCCATTTTGTCTCCCTTAGGTCTTATGGTGTTCTTTCATTATTGTCCTAGTGACATTAAAGGTGCATTGTTTTTATGGCCCCATAGTGCAAAATGAGGTGCAGAGGGCTGACAGATTGATCAATACCAGATGCTTCTATTACTTGAATTTGTTATGCAATAATATGGGTTGAAAAAAATAAAAACAAAAAACATTTTTCATAGTAAAAGACTTTTTACTACTGTACTGTGCTTCTGTTATGTTACCCTTTTATTAGACATTTCTCTTATATCTGGTTAGCTTGTTGCTAAATTCATATGATGAAACTGCTGACATGCATTAGACTATTTACCCATCTTGAAGTTATAGATGCCTTATTCATTTGGTGACATGTTTGTGTCCACCAGAAAAATATTAAATTAAGTTATTTATTCTCTTTTTATCTCTGTTGTTGGTCCTTTACCAACTCAGAGAGGAAATATTTGATTCTTTAGCTGCAAAACGCTGCACTATATTCACCACTAAGTCTCAAATTTAGGCTTGTCTGCTGTTTAGTGTTGAGCAGGTAGGGTACAGTGGCATTTCAGAGCAGCTCCTGGCTCTGTCTAAAAAAACAACACAGATGAAAACAGTGTGAGGGAACCAAAACAGTAGATTTATTGACTGGAAAACTGAATGTTCTGAAAAAAGTTAAAACACCCCATGAAGCTGAGGAGAACTGCAGTGTCAGGACATAAGGCTGTGACTTCATCACTACAAACTCCTTCTTGACACAAGCAGTGACTTGTTAATACAAACACTGCAGAAATGAATTTCCAATCATTGTGATGGCATAAGACTGTGAAACTGAGACTGTGAAAATTAGAGACTTTGTGCTGTCAAATTTTTTGCTATCAGCCCTTGATTCTCAGTTTCCAAAGACTCAAATTTAAGAGCGTGACAACCCATGTTTTTCTGGTGTTATCCTTTTGTGAGTAGGAAATTAACAAACCAATGTAAGGTCTCAGTTTTTTCTGACCTCTCCATCCTGTCTGTGGCACTTAGCAAGAAGCTCAATCCTGCTGAAATCTTTAAAGATGAGTCACAAATAGGCCTACACAAAATTAGTGATTTCCTCAGAAAGATGGGCACTACAATTTTTAACAAACATCACTCAAATCAAAGTAAATGGTGCATTTGTCTGTGGTTATTTTAGGGTGATGATTAATACACATTTGATGCTGTAATGAGTATTTGCAGCAGCAGGACAGTGTTGTAGGACTGACTCAATATAAACACAGCTCCCAGATTCGTGATAATGATGCAGTATGTCATTTTGTGCAATGGTATGTCAACTTAATGTCTTTTTTGATAATAATGGAGCACAATGGGATAAAAGCTATAGTGGGTTTACTGTTAGTTTTTGCAACAATAACAGAAATAGAGATGATCACAACACTAATCCAGTAATGCCAAGATTTGTTTTTCACTGATGTTTATGTGTGTTGAGGTACTTAAAGCTCCTCTTTACTACTGTGTTTGCTTCTCACCTCTCTGTTTGTAAGGTAACCTTGGAGGGCTCCACATTGGGGTTCTCCCACTCCATCTGAGGGCAGTGCATGAAGTAACACAGTGTGTAGATCGCCTCAGGCGCCCACTGAATCACGCTGCTCTTCTGGTGGATGGGCGTCCCGTTGTTGTGGTTCTTTATATACAGTGGCTGTAGGTGGTGCATGGCTCGGGACACTAGGTCACCTATACAAAAAACATTCATACTGTAAACCATATATACACAGGGAATCACACAAAGACTATGAGCAGTGAAACAAGTATTTATATACAGGCACACTTAGAGATGAGGGAGAAAAGACAGGAATATTTGGAACATACAGCTTTTACAAAGACATCTGGGAATCATCCTCATTCGTCCCAGCCCCCTTAGAGCTCACTCTGTCAGGGGAAATCGAGAGTTTCCATGCACTGCAGTGAGGGAAACGACAGGGTTCATCCTGCTCCTTTCTAAGTAGCTCACAGGGGGAGAAGAGGAAAATAAGCATGCTAAGGACAAGACTGCGTGAATAATGAATATTTATGGATAAACAGTAGCTACTCCAAGCTATTTCCTTTGCATAATTTTCCAGTACTTTAAGGTCATCAAGTTGAGCTTGAAAAATCAAAGCTTGAGAGGACTTTGCTAATAAAAATTTGAATATTCTCTGGGCAGATTTAAAAGAAAGTAAAAAGTACTTGGAAAACCATGTTCAGACCCTTTTTTAATATTTAAGGGCCAAGTGTGATAAGCCTTTTTATTGCAGGAAATTCAGTTAATCAAAAATCCAGAGATGAATTGGAAATTTCATTTACACCTTGTCAGATAGTCAGGTTGACCACCCCTTTCATAAAAACATTATGACTGTGCCTCCTTGGTTATTGAGTGGCAGAGTGCTTGAAAAACAGTCCTGTATTATTACAGCACAGACTCAAATCCCATTTCTGCTTCTCCTTCCTGCCTAGATCCTCTCCACTATGAGAAACTCTAATGACATTCTGAACTGGGGTCAGGTAAAAAAAATACTCTGTACCATACTGTTCTGGTCAATTTGGCAGTATTCAAGAAAAAAACAATAGTAATAGAGTGTGATGGCTTTTAATTCTCTGGTCTCAATAGGTTGTATGGTGCACTATGTCTACACAATATACAGCAGGGACAAGCAGTCACTCCCATGGACAAAAGGGTTTGTTTAGCTTTGAAACTGTGCTATTTGGTGCTTGCCAAGATTCCATTTAGATGCAACAGTGTGAGAGATGAGTATGAAGAGGACACCTGGATGAGGCATTGGCATTCGTGCAATAAAACAGTCAATCTCTCAACTGTCCTTTGGGAACTGTGTTGCTGTGTGGATAAAGAAATGTACTGGATATTGTCTACTGAGGCAACACGCAGGAAATATTATGACAGGAAGAACCACCTCTTCTGCCAACTTCAGGTTAAAGGTCTTGCAGTTTCTCTTTGCGGCCCTCCATCGCTCTTCGCTTGATTGAACCAGTGGAGATACAGTTAGGCTTGTAACAGTGCCCTGTTAAGCTTGGTAAGGGGAGCTGAGGTGTTCAGGAGAAGCCAGGGCTCATGTCTTATTTATGCTGCCCTGTGACATTTCTTGTGCGGGTCGAGGAGGCTGACAGGGCTGAGGAGAAAGATTATTTCTAACACACAGAGAGACTGCAACAGTGGTGAAGGAGCAGAAGCTTAACACATAAAGTGAGATTACTGCTACTCCTTCAGCAGGTTGATGCTAAAATAACTGCTTGTTGTTAAGAGGTGTGGGGATTGTTTGTTTTAGCCAAAAAAGAGGAAGAATGAACAGAAGAACAGTTGTTCAATAAGTCATAATGTCAATAGCCTTTTCATTACAAGATTCAAGCCTTCAATCAATAGCTCATTCTGGGTAATTAATTCCTTAACATGAAAAGGAGAGGTCAAGGACACACACAGCAGATCCTGATCACCAGGTATCTCTGTGATTACTGGAGTGGGACAGAGCATCCTTTGTTTACAGCACTTTAAATTCCCCTTAGAAAAGCAAAATCACACAGATATGCCAGTTTCCAGAGCATAATGACAATGCCTTGATTTACAAACGATTTAGTGAGAGCTGGCACCTTTACTGTTAGTAATCAGCAATGCAGCACCCACATAACAACCAAACTGCTCATTACTGAGAACATGAAGGCTGTTTAATGTTTAATAGTGATAGATGAAGTATACTCTTTGGAAATCTAGAAACTAACTCTCATTTCTGAGTGCAATTATATTTAAAACTTTGTAGGAAAATACATACGCAGTAACCCACCAGGGTCCTCACTGCTCTGTGCAGCTGTTGCTATCGTGACAGTTTCTGTGTTTCAAGTGTTTGCTGCTTTGTGGCCATGATTACATTTAATGGTCGCCTGTGGCCATCCTGACTCAACACGATGCTCAGCTATTCTTCCTGGTATTAGCTTTGTCCATTTGAAATCAGGAAAGAGAATCACAGCCTCCACATATAATAGATTACTTGAAGGACACCAACATTAAGGTGTCACTGATAAAAAGAGAAAAAGAAAAAAGAACAGAGAACGGAAACTCCTCAAGAAACTACTAAACTTACACTCTCCTTGAATATAAAGAAATCAGGACAGATCCGTTTGCACAAGATGACACACGACGTGGCAGTTTGTGATGACTCGTGCTGTCAAAGTACTCTGGAGTATTTATCAGAGGAGTGTAGATGAAGCAGTCTGCTTTGCTATTATTTTAATTTCATGTGGGAAAACTTTTATTCTTACTCTACTCATACTGTTAAACAAAAGGCTACTAGAAAACAAACAAAAGTCTGTTCCTTCGAGTAGAAAAATCAGAAGTTGATTTTTGCTTCATATTGATTAATAAGGATAAATGTTTCTTAATTAGCATTTATAGCTAATATTGTCAGAACTCAGTGGGGAGCATCAAAGTAAACATGAATTATTAATGCCTGCATTATTATTTTAGTGCTAAACATAGTTGCAGTTAATCAAATTTGCAGACAAGTTAAAAGACTGTGACAAATGTGGTAAAGAAGCCAAGTCCAAAGTGTCCATTTAGTGGAGTTAAAGCCATCAGACCAAACATACAGACGAAATAAATTTTAATGCTCTGAGTGGAAATACATAGAATAGCTGAGTAGTATTTGTTAGCATCATCGTTCTTACTTAGGCGCTTAACTCTATTACCTGAAGCGAAGGGGACACTTAGTCAAACTGGGCAGCATGGAGTGGATTGATTTTGAGTTTCATACTATCACTCGATTCTTCTACGAACAGTGAGGAGAAATGTGCTTCATGTCTTGTCTCAAGAAAGCAAAAGAACAGGAAGTCATTGTTATTTGATGTTTTTTACTCTGTGATGGTGGTTTTTACATCTGTATATAGATAAAAGTGTATGAAGATTCTGTGTGTAGAATATTTAATGTCCTCTACCTAATCTAAGAACATATCTGTGGAGGCAAACAACACTTTGTGGTGTGTATTTGAAGCAGTATTTTGTCCAGCATGACTGAGTGACGATTACACACCAGCAGTTTTAATAATTGCAAATTTAATAATGCGTAATTTCTAAGACTATCATTTCAAATATGCAAATTTGGCATTTTGGCAGGTGAGAAAATGAGAAAATACAAAAAGGTAAATATGAGGCAAGTCTTGAATATGGATTCCAAATGCCAGTGAAAAAAGACTGTCCCTGGACATGATGCAAATTTGACAAAATTTTCTTATTAATCAATTTTTCTCCTTAATCTTTCCATCTTTTATTGTCTTCCAATCTTTCTCTTTTTTGACAGCCTGAATCAATTCTGGCTATTGTGCTTTTTTTCAATTACTCTTTTTCCCCATTTGCAGCTGTGTGTCTGTTTGTAAATCCTATAGTTAGAGAATTTCTCTCCGGAGCTGATAGCATTACCACTGGACTACGCTCTGCTGTTGTCCATCAGCATGGGTCGCTCTGTTGTCTTGTGTTTGCAGGGTCAACATAACAGAATGAGTCCTTGCTTGACCTCATCAATACAACATGGATGGAGGACTGCTGGCAATTTGCCTCTGCACTGCTCCCACACCTCCCGCCTCAGTCCTGAGAAAACATGCAGTGAGAAGAACTGGCTTGCTGTTTACTCTGATGATAAATGTTAACACTACATAGACAGAAAATATTTCTCCAGCTGTTTCTTTACATACGGTTGGCATGACAACAGAAACACACCCCATGATACGTTTTCTCCATGATTTGGCTTGAAGACTTTTTTTGTCAAATATATTGTCACAAACATTAGAAGAAATTCTGTGTGTGACTGAATTTGCTATTCTTCTGTCAGTCCATGATACAAATGTATTTTGTGGAATGAGCTGCAGAGCTGCATGCACCCAAGAAACATAACTGTACATCACTTCCAATAAGCATCTTGACCCTGTGATTATATCTGATTAGATAAAATTGGAAAACATGTTATGCACTCAGTACTTTGTACTGCTTTGCCCCTGCAGATTTGTTGAGGTTCTGTCAAAGTCAGTCAAGTTTCCTCCAAAAACAAAAAAGAAGACAGCGATTCAAAGGAACTTTGCTTACTGTGTATTTTGAGTAAAACATAATCAGTATCTAGTTTTTCAAATTATGTTGAAAACCCATTTTGGTAATTATTATATACAATATATAAATGCTTTTAGAAAGCATTCTGGTGCCAATTATTCTTTGACTAATGACTACATTGTGAGTCAACAGACATTCAATTAAGTTTTAGAGGGACTGTAAAACCTATAAGCAGAAATCATTTTTAATGAATGGCTGTGGTTCATTAGAACTGCACTCATATGCATTCAGGACCACACAGGCACGAGAGGATTATGATAAAACTGATTAACTGATACAGTGGGATTATATTTGTAAGTTATTAGACATCACATCATCATATAAGACAATGCAAATGCAAAAGAGACTTGCAGTTGACCAGTGCTGCACGTATTCAATAAAATAGATGTCTTTGAATTTTAAATTCAGAGCCTATAGCTAGAGGCTCTGTGAGATTGCATAGCAATGCTTTAAGGTAAATGCAAGAGTCAGTATGGTAAGAAACTCAATTAGACATTTTAGCATTTTATTCCTATAGCCATGTTGCTTATGGCAAAAAAGCACTCTCTTCAATCGCATATATGTGATGGGTCACTTTTCCTAAGAGCACTGAAAAAACACTGAAGATAATTTCAGCTTATGCGTCAGATGGTTTGAATAGTGCTCCACTAGATTTTCAGTCCAAGAATAAAATTCTTGTATTGAACACTGAGTATTTTTGGCATGAAAAATGTCAAATTTCAAAGCTCTTGAGTATCAGCCCAAAATACCAGGTGTTAGCAATTTCAGAATTAAAACACAGCTATTAGCTTTCTGCCATATTGACCAAATACTAATACAGTCCACAAAAACACAGCCAAAAGTATGGGGATGCTCCAACATTATACTCACATCTGACTTGAATATTAATGTATAATCATGGGCATTAATGTAATTCCCTAACAGCCGACATTCTTCTATTTCCATGTGATTCTAAGACCTGGCTGCAGTGCTTTGTCCCTGTTCAGTCTCACAGGCCTTTTTCAAAGAGGCCATTTTGACTCACAGTAGGAGGAGCACAGGTTTAAATATTGAAATTAATGATGGATGGATGAATTCTCTTTTCTCTGTTTCAGTTTCAGGGTCCTGGTGTTGTGCATGCTGGCTCCGTGACACACTATCATGGCATGCGGGGATACTTAAAAAACAGAGCCATTGTTAATGTTATTAGTAACACCTGTGCTTTTCCTGCTATGACAAGTCAAAGTGTCTGTTGTGGAAAAAGGCCTATTAGTGAGGCTGGGTGCTGGTGTTGGATGATAAGGCCCAGCTCGCGATCAGTGCTCACATTTTTCCCAGTGTTGCTGGATGAGTCCAAGGTTAGGATTTTGTACAGGCCAGTCTGGTTCTTTTACATCATTCTTGGAAAATCAGTTTTTATGGACCTCAGCCTGTGCATGTTGGCATTGTCATGATGAAAGAATAAAGTGTCTTCCTAAAAACTGCTCTCAGACTCCTCAGCAGACACAGTCGCACTAGAGCAGCTGGTCAGTGTGATCCCACTGATACAGAGAGTAAAGAAGAAGGTCGCTGGTAGTCCTTCTCCACCCAGACCTTTCCTGTCACACCCACATACACACAACTCACACAACTCACTGAGTTCAGAGATGCTGCCCACTCTTGTGGACAGTAAGCACTGTTCAATGGAGCGCAGCTCAGACTGACTGTAGGCATTTCCATCCCCGCTCTTCCCTGCTCGCTGCTGCGGTTGATCCCTGTGAAGAGTCAGACCCTCAGGTAGGCTGAGCACACCTGAGAGGGAGAGCAAAAGAAAAATGGGAAAAATTATTATTGTTTTTTAATTAAGGAATGTAAAAGATATAATATCCCCTCTTAAATATCAGTTATGTGTCCCTTTATGTGTTTGTCTTATGAATGAGAAAAATAATTTTAAAAAAGCCTAATGTGAAAAAGTAATATGTGTAATTATTTGTATGGCAAAATTGAGGATAAGAAAAGCAGCAAATTAAGGCCACACCTGGTTGTAATTATGCCTCCTGGCTGCACCTTTTAGTGACTTCTCTCAAAAGTCAAAACGTGTAAATTTAAAATGAGTTTTCACTATTGACACCCGACTGTTGGTTTACTCTTCCTCGCTCTGAGGGTGACGAGGCAGACTGCTCTCCCTCTTCTCTCTCACTGACAGTTTCCTGTTCCTCTGCAGTGTCGTGCTACACCCTTCTTTCTGTCAGCTAATGGAATGGCTCAGAGCTGTGACTCTTTGCTTAGCTGTCTAATCGCTGTGAAAAAAGTAGCTTTGGCTTTATTGGCTCCTCTCTCAAAATATGCTCCTAATTTATTGCACATGCTGCCGACAGCAAAGGTGACATTCTTCATTCCTCTTGTGGGAGTAGACAGTCATTCTCATTTTAATTTTCCCCAGTGAGATAAAAGAGAGTCAAAAAGTAAGAGATTACTGTACGAGCATTTCTGGGAGGGGAGGTCAGAAAAGGGGTGAGGCCTTTATGTTTTCTGTTTATACTGAATTGAGTGTGGTCATCTGTGTCAAACCTGATGCCAACACTACCCACAATGCAACTTGACCACCTGCAATTCAGTTGGAGAATGTGGTGGATTATTCTAGCAGCAGGTAATGTATCTGGTAAGTTCCTGTCTTTTATCAAATTATCATTATTAGATTTCAAGCAGCTTTCTCTGGAGACAGAAAAGGGCTCTATACAACTTTTCTAATATATCTAGTAGTACTCTCCTGTGATGGACTGGTGACCTGTCCAGGGTGTACCCCTGCCTTTCACCCAAAGAGAGCTGGGATAGGCTCCAGCAGATCCCTGTGACCCTAAAATGGGAATAAGCGGGTACAGATGATGATGATGGATGGATGGATGGATGGATGGATGGATGGATAGTAGTATTCTCCAAAAGAAAAATTATTTCAATATTGGTTGAATTATAAATGGAATATACTGTACCATCTTAATTTTTTCTATATCCTCTAATTGTTGATAGCGAGAAATATTGCACCAATTTAATTTTACATTTTTTTTTACAATAACTAAATCCACAGTGCTTTAAAATGTGCTGATTTTAAAAGACTTCTGATTCTACACTGTTTCTGTGTTTTCTGTCCAGCCTCCGTTATGAGACTAATATGTGGCAAAAAACATCTGGAAATAGGTTTCAGAATCCTTTGGCCTATAAACCTACAGAGCAGTTGCTTATAAACTGGTTGCAAAAGCTCCATATCTGTATCTTTGTTTGGGTTTGACAGGAAAACTACTGACAACCTGTACGACCAGGAGACACCACTGTCTGCGACAGAGGACTCAGGTTGCCTAAGTGGGCTGTTACAGGAGTCCTCACAGGAGCTGAAACGATCAATTATGAGGAAAAGAAACTTTGTTTCTTCAGGAATGTGTCTGCTCTGAAATGCCTCATTTTCTGCTTTATTGGCCTCTTTCTTGAGCAGTTGTGCAAACTCCAGGAAATCCATCTTAAATCATTTAAAGCTGCAGGATGCCTTTCCTGGCACCTCCTCACACTCACTTTCTTCTCAAACAATTATATTCTAAAGTAAATAGCCCACTCAGAGCGTGACCCTCCTCAAGACTAAAGGGCCGCAGGTGTGATTTGAACATTGCACCTCAGACACCATAATTTTCATAACTGCATTTTAAAAACATCTCATTCACATTAATCCTTGTCTTGTCATCACCTTCTGTTTATGTATGTTTCTATTCTTCCTTAATTAGATTTTTTTGCTACAGCGGCTATAACAGCAATCAAACAAGATTGCCAGCACATATTGTAGGGTTACATGAGTGAGTATAACTAGGACCTAAAGCGTGTAGGAAAGGAACGTAAACAGAGAAAATTAGTCTACTTTCAAAACTTTAAATGGATAATTTATATATAATAATATGTAAACTATTTAAACAAGACAGTTGCCCAATAGTAATCTCAAAGTACTTTACAAAAGCAACAACTGTAAACAAAAAAAAAGCATATGTGATAACCACAGGATGAGTAATGAGGTTTTCACCTTAAGGTATTTTGATGTGTAGGAAAAGCACAGTTGTACAAAAGAAATATAATAATAATAATAATAATAATAAAGAAAGAAAAGATGGGGCTGAGTGGTTAGCACTGTTGCCTCACAGCAAGAAAGTTGTGGGTTCGCATCCCAGCCTTTCTGTGTGGAGTTTGCATGCTCTCCCTGTGCTTGTGTGGGTTTTCTCCAGGTACTCTGGTTTCCTCCCACAGTCCAAAAACATGTATGTCAGGTTGATTGGTGACTCTAAATTGCCCATAGGAGTGAGTGTGAGTGTGTGAGGTTGTTTGTCTCTATGTGGCCCTGTGATGGACTGGTGACCTGTCCAGGGTGTACCCCTGCCTTCCACCCGAGAGAGAGCTGGGATAGGCTCCAGCAGATCCCTCTGACCCTGATCCAGGAAAAAGCGGGTATAGAAAATGGATGGATGGATGGATGAAAGAAAAGATGGCTGAATATTACTGGGACACTTGAAAACAACAGATTTTCAGGTGTGGAAAAGATCCAATAAATTTATTGTAGTCAAAACCACAACAACAAAAACATATTAAACACCTTACTGTTACATTTGTGCTTTTAACTGCCCAGCTCCTTAACCTTGGTTCATGGGATTAACAGGACCAGCTGACAGTAAAGTGCTGAATGCTCTTAGGATGGACTGAGGCAAGGTGACTCACTGGCTCTCGTCGTCCTAATGCAAGGCACTGTCTCCCCTCTGGGAGGAACTGATGGAGCTCTTACATGTCAACCAGTGACTGTAGCCACTCTCTCCCTCTCTGTGTTTCTGTGATGAGCATTCTTGCTTCTATCTTCCTCATGATTACCACTGCACCAGAAATCTCCCAGGAAATGTGTAGTGTAACTGCACAAAAATAAGCATTTAACATTTGGTTGTTATTTTGGGAAATGATATTAGACACTTCTCTCTTTAAGCAGACCAGTCCCGTTTGCCATATGGCAGCTGTTCAGTGTTGCTCTGGACAGGAGAGGAGGCTGAATGATGCTCCAGGCAGGACACTGTCACTGGAGAAGAAGTAATGAATACAGGAGTTCCCATTAAGATGTCACTGAATGCACTTTAGTCATATTCTGTGATAGGTAGATGCAGACAAAAGATCTAGTGCGTGGTCAAGCATACATTTCACTGAGAAAAAAAATCTCAAATGACAATATAATCACAAACTTCCTTTGTTGTTCCGTCTTTGTTGATGAGTAAACATCGGTGCAGTCCATATTTACTTGCCCCAGCAAACTGTAAATGCATTTCAGCTTTATTTGCATGTACTATATAGATGTTCAAAACACTCAGACGTTAGCTTAGAGTTAGTAACAGACAATGAGGTGTAGCTGTGTATTTGTGTATTTCCCAGCAGCCTCTCTGCTGTTTCATTTCATCTCTGTGCCTTTATGAAGCAGACTCATAAAGCCTGGACATCAGAGGAAATTTTTTGGAAAGATCTGAAATTCGCAAAGATACAACCTGCAGTGTGTCCAATCGCACCTTTCTATTGATTTTTTTACATTTTTTAAATCACTGAAATCATGTTAGGAAAACAACGATACTAACACTGCACATGCAATAAGAGAAGAATCTTTATTTTCACTTTTTCTGATCTTGTATGGGCCTGTCTGTCAGAGGGCAGACTGCAGACTGGATCTACTCTTACTTGTCACAGGGTTAACTGGAGCAGTGGGGCAGGAATGCTGACCTCGATGTGGCTCCTACCCTGCACTTAAATCTATTTTGGAGGGATACGCAGAGAAATTTACTTCTGGAGTTGCAGTTTTGGTGGAACACTGGCTCTGGGTTTCACACACAGATAAGACAAAGAGAAAACCTAATCAAGCTTTGATTTGGCAAATTATAAATGCGCTAAACAAATAGGTACACTAAAGCGGTACTTGGATGAAGAAGATGTGATTGAGATCCAGCTTGACTGTGGTATTTGATTCAAGGTGCCAAGTAGGCAGTGTGACAGAATGAAAACAGCTTGATGATAACACAGTTAAAGTGGTAGCGCTAAACATAAGAAAAACACCATTTGTAGTGCACGATTACGGCTCTAAAGGGTTAATCATGTTGATACTGTACATGGATCACAGTAGTGCTGCCCCACTCTGGGCTCCGGCTCTGTTCTGCCAGGCCAGATGGCTACCATATGTGTACCATGTGAGTGATCATAGAGGGAGACATAGTGTGATGGAAAGCAGGAAACAGAGTAGTGACGTGGGTTAAGATGTGTAAGAATGCCTTTCCCACTCTATATGGCTGCTTTCTTCATTCTGAATAACCTATACTGTGTGTCAAGGTATAGAGGTAGAGGTGTAAATATGAAACATGTTTTTAGAAGTAGTGTTGGTATGCCTGAGTAGACTGTAAATCTCCAGAGGTACCATCTGAGTTTAGGTTCTCAGGTGACCACAGTGTGGTCTGAGGAAGCCACAAGTCTTTAATGGGTTAGTCCTGTGTTAGCCACAGGGATATAAAGGAATACTGCACAACCACGAGTCCTGTGAGAAAATGTGAGAAATGTACACGTGCAAATGTCTGGTAAATTAGGAAACTGGCAGAGGGGGAAGGCATGTGAACACTGGATGAATTACAAAAACATGCACGCACACACACACACACACACACACACACACACAAATTAATAAAAATCCAAGTTGCTTACAACAATAAAGTTTGGGCATAGAAAAGCCGACACACAGTTAATTATTAGTAATTAAAAAGTCCTAACTAAAGGCCCTTCATGGTTAGATAAAGTGGGACACATTCTGCAGAGAGAAAGATGTGTTCAGCTAAATCCAAACTCAAAATTTCCTATTGCTGGGTAACTACATTCAGGATACAATGTGCTGATATATCTTCTTACTGTCCCCAGCAGAGAGGGCTGAAAAAAGGTTGTGTGTTTGCATGATGTGTCGCTCTGAAAGAAACACACGAGCCTCCTGATGTGTTCTAGCACAAGAATGAGTAAACCGCCAAAGGAAGCAACTGTGGTTTGTTTATTTTTATGTTCAGATCTTCAGGAAGGATAGCACAACAAACGTCATCTGCTCTTGTAAAAAAATTCATTTATTGCTCTTTTACTGACTGACACCCCTCCTGCATATGGAGGTCAGAGGTCCAGTAGAGAACAATACGTTTAGAGAAGCCCAGGAGTCACTGTCTCAAAGCTTGTTCAAGGACATTTCAACTGGCTTCCTCTTAAACAATCAATTTAATCACATAGTCACCCTGTGGTGTTTCTGTTTCAACTGCTAGATGTGAGTGATGTGTACAGTCTTTTATTAGATTAGATTTTCCTGATTGAAGTCACACCTCATCGCCCTGAAGCAAGCCCATTAGCTCCCCAAGATATTGAGAAGAAAACAGTCTGATTCAGTGCATGCTCTCTTGCCTATAGCCTCTGTTGGCAGCCCTTTAATTACAGAGCTGTTCTTTTATAGCTAAGTATTTTCTAAAAGTGCATTTATTTAATTCGTAAAATCAATATTAATGGTGCCCTAATCAATATTTTTATATTAACAATGGACAAAATGGATATAGGTATTGTGAAAGGGATCTTTACCCAGCTTAGGTGTTCTCCACAGCTCCTCCAAGCTTTTCAGCATTTTTGGTTTAGCGATTGTTTTGGTTTTATGGCCCAGAATTTGAATATTTTGCTCCAATGTTATTCTACACTCATCAACTACTTTTCCAGTTGTTTGCCTTAAAAAGCTTTGACATGGCTATTCAGTGCTACTTAGAAGTGGTGAAAATAATGGCACATTAGCAGCAAAAAAGATATTTCAGAGAATACTAGAGCATTGGACTGAAATTCTTTTTTCATTTTTTTGGAAGTGAAAATAGGCATCTGTTTACTAACATGTTCACCATAAGTTTGAAGGGAAGAAGACATCGTTTTTCAGAAAAATTCTGCTCTGCTGCAGAGCATATGAGCTAGCATCAGGTAGTTAATGCTGAGAGACAATAAAAAGAGAGGCAGGGGGTCAGCTGAGTAGAGACTGGCCATTGAATGTGTTTCAGTCACTGCAGGAAACACACAGATGGAGGACTTGCGACGGGTGACTGACGCACAACAAGGGCATGACTAGAATTACGCAATCTTCTCCAATCAGATGAAAACCAGCCTGCCCAGAGGCTGTGTGTTATCCCACCCCGAGGTAGCAGCTCTCTCGCGATTGTTTCTCCCTTTTCATCTCATTTCTTCTGTCAGGGGTAATAAGTCTGCATGTAATATCCATGAGTCGCACGCTTCCCGCAGGATGCTTTCCAGACAATACTGGCAATCAGCAGCAGCAGGGAAAATTCTGAAGTCACTGAGCCGTAATCTCTCTGCTCGCCCTGAACCACCTCCCTACAAGCTTTTGGAAGAGTCTTAAAATGTAGTGCTGTCGTATTTTCGCCTTATAATTATCTCATATAATCTGATATAGAAAGAAAAAAGTGGGCTTGTGTGGTCCGTCACATTCCAGTAAAAGAAAGGTAGAGTCAGTGTGAACAATGGCTTTCAAAAATGTGAAACTCAAACAGACACAGCAATTTCCAAATGCAACAATGTTCTGAAGTAATTTTTCATTTAGCATTGAGGGCACTGGAGGAACTAAAGGATATGAGTAATGTCATGAAATGAGATTTGCTCTAGCGAGATATTTTCCTCTGGGTCATTTGAAAGAGGTGACATCATTACGAGCTGCTTGTAAAACACTGGGAATGCTCTTGGACATGAAAACACAGCGCCATAAACATGAAACAGTGCTAAGTAGATAAGATGATAAATCCTCATGGCAGCGTAGGTCCAGTCACTGCCTGTGTGCATGTTTGAATTTTAATTTCTACGTGTGTGTCTCTGTGTCACTATATCTGTCTTTTTTTGCATGTGCATGTGAGGCTAAGGTACAGTATTCCCAGGAAGTGTGTGGTGTGCATCTGTATTGCTCATTACTCAATAATGAAACAAACCCCAACTCTCATGTCATATTAATAATCTTTACCAACATTTTTACAGTAGCTGCCGTTTAATGAATATTTCTGCACCGCACATTTCTGTAACCCTGAGTTTACACTGTGGAGACTGCACTGTGTAAATTCTGCATTGCCATTTCTCTTGATAAAGTCTACCTACAGCAGCTGCTGCTACTCCTACTCTTCCTCTTTGCACCGGTACTGTAAATCACTAAATGTCATTTAGGTAAAGGTCATTATTAAAAGCAAGCGATTCACAGCAAGAGAGGAGGAAGATATTTGAAATGAGGGGAAGAGAGGATGATTCAAAGTATTCGAGTAAAAAAGCGCTGGATGTTAGGAGTGATGACAAATCATGCCACCAGGGTTTGTAATCCACAGTGCAGTGGAGGATGTACTGCACAGGATGAATGATATTTCAAATTTATGAACATAATTACACAGGAAACTGGCAACTATTGGGTTTGTGATTGTCCAAAACCTGTCATGCTCCTAGTGTCCTTTTGTGTGTGCGTGGACCAACAGTCTATCCCACATAGGAAAAAACCCCAGAGTCAGTTCAACGATCAAACAAGTGTTTATTTACAGATTCGTAATCCAACCTAGTCGAATTACTGGTGAGGAAGTGTCCATGCAAGCGCCCCCAAAGAGGGAAACTTCTGCTGAGTTGAAGGACCCGTGGATCCCGTGGTCCGAGAATGAAGGGCGAAGAAGAGGATCACTCACACCAGCGGCGGTCCGGTGAGAAGGGTTCCGTCCCCTCTGTTCTACCGTGAGAGTCCCACCCGTGTCTTTAGCAGGTAGAACCGTACCACAACACAGCGAGGTCCGACGCCTTCTCCGGAGACTGATGGCTGGATGAATGAGCGAGCGTAGGGTTCTGTATGATTTGTCAACAGACAACCTGGCAGCCTATGTCCGCCCAGGAACTGCTATTTAACGGCTAGAGGCAAAAACACAGGTGAGAGATGTTAACTTAATTGCGTCAATACTCTAGAATGTTATGTTACTACATCCTGCTAGTATTTCAGAATAAGAGTTCCTCTCCCGGAAGCTTGTTCCGGGACGTAACAAAACCAAAGCCAACAATGAAATTATCTTACTAACAAACATGCAACAAACATGTTCAACAACAAATGAAGGCACATCTTTGCACTGAGTGACATGATCATGAACAGGGACACTAATCTACTTTGAGTCACTTTCACAATGCTGCTGTAAATACTCACTAGTATATTGTCGTGATCCACATCGTCATCCTGTTAGAGGCTTTTGTTTTGAAGGATCAAACAGGATCTGTTTTTTCTCCATTTACTGCGTTTTGATTGATTTTCTGAATTGAATTCACCTGTGCTTTTTCCCAGTTTCAGATAAATACTATCCCTCTGCCATAGACAAACCGCCAGGTTGTCTGTTGTCTTCCAGCTGCCAAGGCCCAAGCTACTTCTGGTTATTCACTACCCCGATTTACACCACGTTGTGGAACTCATTCAGAAAACCACGGAGCATTGACGGAGTTTTTCTCACCACACCAAGTTAAGTAGTTCACACTTTGTTTCTTGGAAGACACTTTTCCCTAGTTTTTGTTCAAGGAGATTCTTTTTTGAAGTTTGGATCCGTAGTGATGCCTTGTTTTGTTTAATGAACTGATTCTAAGAAGAAGTGATCTCAGGAGAGTTTTTTGAGTTTGGATCCAAGGTGGTTGAGACTGTGAGTGGGATACTGAACCCCATTGTGACTAGCCATCCAGCTAAGGAGTTTTTTCTGTTGACACATGTATTACCTTCCCAGAGAAAGGAGGGAGCGCCTGCTAAGAGGAAGGAAAGGAGTGTTTGGAAAGGAGGGACTGATCCCTGTTATCTCTGAGTGTTCACCTAGATCATCTGGATCCCCTGACCAGGGAGATCAACATTGTTAGATTCTGCTCTGCAAAACCTACCGGCTCATCTACCTACCTCCAGTCCAGACTACCCCGGTGTTACCGATCCATGCCTCGACTGTAACCATGTCCGACTGTAACCACGTCCGCCATACCTGTATCATTTCCATTGACTGGTCACTCCACATTCATTCCCTGCACTTCATCTGTTTTTTGCTCAAATAAAGTCTGACCTTGATACCTGAGTGGGCGATTATTGGTCCCTTGTCTATTAGCAGCAAATGTCTATTATTCCACAAATGAAAATAAGCCCAGACAAATGCACCATTTGCTTGTGTGTAAGTCAAACTAAAGTGCCCTGGTAATAAAGATGAACATTGTCTTTTTGCTACACATAATCAGTCAGACACCAAATGTCTATTAGTCCACAGTTGAAAATAATAGACCCCAGCAACTGCTTTCTCCTAAGTAATGGTTGCTAAACATCACAGTGCCCAGCTGTGGTAATTGTCCAGCCTTTTTAAACCATTTATTAAAACCTTTTTTTTAATCTTCATTCAAAACTAATTGGCTCAAGTTCAATTCAATTCAATTTGTAATTCAATTTTATTTGTATAGCGTTAAATCACAAAACAAATCATCTCCAGCTACTTTACAAAAACAAAAAACCCAACAAATCCCTTATGAGCAGCACTTGGTGACAGTGGAGAGGAAAAACTCCCTTTAACGGAAGAAAAAACCTCCAGCAGAACCGGGCTCAGTTTGGGTGGCCTTGACCCGTTGGGGTGAGTGGGTACAAGTGCCACAAACAAATTGGAAAATAGACAGAGACTAAATGTTGGATTTGGTCTTTTAAGGGATTTTGTTGATAATAAAGAGTAACAGCAGTGTAATTCATTACGAATGTTTGCACGTTATTAACTTTTGTTCATTTTTTTTCTGCTCCTCCATGACCATTTCTGGGTTAGGGTTAGCCTAAGTTAATATGTTAAGTGTTATACACACACATACGTGCTCATGTGTATGTAATATCCATCCAGTATCAACACATAACTGCTAGCCACAATATGTATCTCCATTTTGCCTCTGCCCCTCTCACAAGCCCTATATTCTGCAAACAGGTGGAAATAATCTGATAACTGCTGCCATCCCAGCAGACCAGCCAGAACCCTGCTGTCTTGTGCGTCACAGAGTCATGTCAAGCACATGCTCCACTCTCTCGTTCCTCATTTACTTTCTAAGTGCTGGTTCATTTTATTCCCAGTAGGGCAGACTAGTCAGTTATCAGTTTCATGCATGATAACAACTAGCATGGTGTAAAACTATGAATCATGTGTTGTATGTGTGCTCATGTGAATTCTGTTTTCCTATGTTTGACTTTAAGTATAAGAACATATGTTTGTGTACATCTTTATGATTTCATAAGTACTTTTTTGGAAAAGTACTCAATACATTAACAGTGATAAGAGAAATCAGCACGGTGCTGAGTCTTTGACAGTTAAACACAGACTATTTTCCTCTAAAATTATTAAGATAAAAGAATAGCTTGAGTGACTTGTCTGACTTTCTCTTCTGAACACTGACTCATAACTCTTCCCAAAGCTGTTTAAGGGTAGGAGACCAGCAATTTATGAGGCATAGAGCTTCAAATTGCTTTGTAATTGTTTAACTCACCTAGCGTAATCTATCATTCTGACTTCTGCAAAGTGGCTGTGTGTAATGCAGACACTGACTGGAAGTGGGCCATGCCTGGCAAAGACTGATGAGGCGTGGGGCTGTGTGTCCCTCCCTGCTGTTCACCACCCCCATCCCTGCTCTTCTCCCGGGGATGACCCTCACTGTTCTGGACCTCTGTTAGCAAAGCTTCCTGTCACTTTGATTATGTGAGAACACACCTGTCGGAAATGTTATCATTCAATTTTAAAATGTGCTCAAATCCTCAGGAAAGGAGCCCCAGTGAACTCAAATCTACTGCTTATTATGGAAAACCTGGAAAGTCTGGAAAAAAACAAAACAATGTCCTCTTTGTTAAGTCTTGTGAGTGAACAATTGCTCTCATACTCAGCGGTGAACACTGGCCAAGCTATAATTGAGCAATTTGCAATATCACTCACTAAATCAGTCATGCAAGCTCATCTTTCAGAAACCATGCCTGTTACACTTGTAAAAAATGATGCTATCTGGTGTATTATAAACAGAAACTTTAAAAAACTGCATGCAAAACACAAGGATGCAAACAAATAATATTAGCCCTAAGCAGGATTGTTATTACAGGTTAAAACTGTCACCGCACACGGCAACAGTACATCCTTTAACAAAACACACAAACCTGCCAAAGCAAATATTGAAGGTATCATATTTTGGGTGTCTGCCCTGCACCAACTGACTCCAGTTGCAGGCAAATACCCAAGCAGGTAGGCTGGGTCTCCATCCAGCTCCCCTCTCCCCACCCCAACCCACACACGCCAGCGTCTCATGTTTTCCCAGTCTCTCCACCATGCACACTGGCTCTGCTGTAAGAAACACTGAGGGTGGAGGACGTTGGGGAGCAGCCACTTCAAATACAAATAGACAAATATGGGGTTTGGTCCACGACATGCTCACACACATCCATGCCCAGTCATACACATCTGTGGTACGTGCACATGCAAACATACACACATAGTATTCCTCTTTTCCTCTGTTCCTGCACCATGAGGTGTTGTGAGAGTCATACCCAGTGCATGCCAGGAACATAAATGCAAAAAGGAAGCCATTGTTCAGACGGCCAAGTTCAGTGTTCAACTCCACTCAGTTCTGGAGGGGGGAGGGTACTTTTGAAAGTTTAAAACAGCAAAATGCAGATACTGGAGTCTTTCAAAGACACAAATAGCACATAACGCAAAGTCTGTAGTTCTGCGATTTATGACCTCAAATACAGTTTGTGTGAAAAAAGAAAAATCTCATGAGCAATGCTTCTGAATGACTTGATCCTCCCAGCATGATAAATTGGGAAACGAGCACTTATCTTCATCATGTGCATACTCTTCTTCCCTCAGTGATTATTCATCTTCACCATCAAAATGCATATTTGCTGCTACACCCTCTAACCAGTGAAGCCACATATCCCACCACAGCATTGTTTCTCATATCCCTCTGTGTGAAGACATGTACAGTCCATCATCATCAGGTCAGTCATGCTCAGCTCATTAGTGGTAATTAATGGTTGCCAAGTCCCACGCTGCTCCGGGCTCTATGGAGCCCAAATCTAACTCTGGCTGGCCCCGCCCAACCCAGCTGAGGCAGGCACAAGTTGTTTTTCTGCTTGGTTGACTGTGGCACTTCATCTGTGCAGCTTAATGGACTTGGCTGAGTAATCAGAGATGGAAATTGGCCAAACCCAGAGAGCTTTGTTTAAAAAATAAAAATTGACCCTTTTAAAAAGTGAAGTCGCATCTTCTGTATATACTTTCTTCATGGAGAATGGTCTGACTCTGTCAACACAAAGTCCTCATAGTAAACAGTATCATTTATCCCTTCTAAGAAGCTATGAATGAAGTTTCATGCACATATGAAGTGCATGAAACTATGATCCCACATGGGTGTAGTGTTAACTTGTTTTGTTGTATTTGCCTTATTTCTCCATTTGAGGCCAGCTTCTATCGTCCCAGAGTCAGTGAAGTATAAAGGCAAGTCAAGTAAGCAAGTTTCAGTAAAGGTTAGCAAAAAGATGCCAATGACCAGCATTATTTAAAGCATGAGTAGTTGACTGCTACTGCACAAAATACATCTTTTTCAGTGCTCACACTGCAGTGAACATGAGAATACACAGACTTATAAGACTTGCACCAAGATAATGAGTCTTGTGTTGTCTTGTTCAGCAAAATGAGACCAGAAATACCCACAGACCTGTCACAGTTTAATATCAGCAGTCGGGTGGCAAAATGTCTCCACACTGGTATTAATAGGCTTGCGCCATCCATTCTTCTTGTTGCTTTGCTTGCAAGTAATGAGTTGCGTAATTGATTTTCGCTGTTTACATTACTTAGTGCCATTAAGTCATTAAGAGCAGTCTCTTCTGTCTTCACAATACGCATTCTCATATGCATTATATAATGCTGACTTGGCTGCCAGGGGTATTACAGCAAAGGGCTTGATGGAGGGTGTGAGTACAAATACAGAGCCCTCAAACTAAAATCTGCCTCCTAGAGTTTCCAAAACTGTCAGCTGCCTCTTCCAATCAAAGGCCCATTTAAAGTTAAAACTCTGTTCAGCCATGAAGATCTAAACTTGCATTTTTAAATTTACTCCAACAATGAACTGCTTTGGATGAGTGGCCTTTGTGTGTAGGTTTGGTATTAGAGCATGTTTGTGCACAGTGACAGTAAATCTGGCTGTGGCGATGAAGTTCCTTAGAGCACAGGAGCTGCCTCTATAAGCATGGATATGTTTTCTGCCTCACAAGGTGAAACCTGCACATCTGCATGCATGGTCACAAATCGTTCTTTGAAAATGTGTCTGTATGAAGGACTGTATGCCACACCACATGACATAGCTTTATGTTATCCATGTGTTCCTCTCAGTGCTGTCGAAGTGAAGGATGAATGATGCTGACACAGCCTTTAAACATGTCAGGCACCATCAACAGATATTTCCACCATATAGATGGACGACATCAAATCATATGAACTATTTAAAAAAAATCAGCGGCCTTCTTACTAAAGGCAAATCAATGACCAACAGTGGTAAACTGCCTTGAAATTACCCAACCGAGTAATCAGAGCAGTGAAGCTGAGGTAAAATCTTCTTTAACAAAGTCCTTGAGGGTGAATAATCACACGTTGGGACTGTAGAGTTAAAATTACATTTGTTTTGTCTTGTCTGTGACAGGTACTATGAGATTCTTGCTCAAGGCAGAAAAAACATCAGTTCTCTATTGTCCATTACACCAGATAATAATTATGTTAGTAACTGTACCCACTATGAGCATTAAGTGACTTCACCACAAATTTATATTTTATATTTTTGAAGTCTTCCTACATACAGTGTCTATGCTACATTTCTATGCATTTTTCTTTTGTTTTTTTTTTTCATTCTTTGAGTTTCATCTTGTCTTGCAGTTCAGCAGGGACCTGTTCAGTCCAAACAGACTGATGTGGAAACAAAATACAGAAGATGGAGAGAAATATGTAGTGTGACCTAAATCCAATGTCAAATGCTGCTTTAAAAACAAACACACTGCTCCACACTGACATATTGACACCCACAGTGACATTTCTTAAAGCTGACAGTTTGTGCTTTGCAGGGATTATGGGAGCTATTGTTTGACTGCCATTATGTTTTTTATGTTTCCCAAAAATTGAACTGAAATATTGTCTACCATCAAAATATTTAATGAAGCAATGGTGTTTGCATATGTAATGTGTAATGTCTCGCATTTGAAAATAACATGTGCACATAATGTGACTTTATCTTCATATATTTCAGTTACCAAAGTGTACCTGCAGATAGAAAGGCACAGCACGACCTACAGTTGATGAGGACCTGGGTAGATACATGCAGGCATACTGTCCCAGTACACTAAGCAATATAAATATAACCGAACAGGTACAAGTGAGAGGAAACAGATAAAAATTAATTTATTCGCTCACAGGAAAAAAGATATTACTTTTTCATAAAGGTGGAAAGAGGCAGCGAATTTTGGGGCAGGTAGGTGGCCAGGGAAGCAGGAATCAGTTTTGTTGTGAGAGCTGCCATTCCAAAATCAAAGTCAGAGTTGGTGTTGTGGTCAGACATCACAGCGGGTTGTGTATTCTGAGGAGCTAACAGTGTGAAGGGAGGATGTAGTAGATGAGTCGGATGAAAGGAAAATGCTTAGGTAGACTGAGTTGGCAGCAGAGGTACAGCAGCAGGGCTTGAAAGCTTGAGTGGAAAGTGAATGATTGACTGTTTATTGCAAAGTCAACTTTAACAGTAGTAGTCAATGACAGAAACCCCTGAGTGGAGGTCAAAGCAAATGATGTGTGCGAGGCAGCAGCAGGAGCTTTAGAGCAGTTGTTGCAAGAGGAAAAGTCACTTGATAAGCTTTATTTAAGAGATAAAAGTGTAAGAACTGCTTGTTGAACTGGAGCATGCTTGCTTATGCTGTTTGAAAGTTTGATAGTATATGTAGTACAGCATATCTACAGTATGTTTTCTAGTATGACATGTTAAGTAATATTCACTGGACTGAAAATACAGCTGATCGGGCACATATTGCCTTGAGGGCCACTGGATCAACATTTTAAGGAAATGTTTATTATTTTTGGCAAATACCCTTAAAGTATTTGCTTTCTGGGTTACAGTGGTTAGCACTGTCACCTCAGAGTAAAAAGGTGCTAGGTTCAAACCCTGCTTGACCCTGAGACCTTTGCATGTTCTCCCTGTGACTGTGTGGGTTTTCTCTGTCTGTGTGGCTCCAGCTTCCTCTTACAGTCCAAAGACATGCAGATTACATTGTCTCTAAATTGCCCATAGGTGTGACTGTGTGTGAGTGTTTGTCTCTATGTGTCAGACCAGTGATACACTGGTGGTCTGTCCAGAGTCTCAACCGATTGGCTGCAAGTTTCCCCCGACCTTTGAGAGGAATAAACAAACTAGACAATAGATAGATAGATTCAAAAGTTTGATGAGAAGATCAATAACGTTCTCATGTGATCCTGTGAATATGATGCTAGAACTGGTTAACTTTTCTTGAGACAACTGGAAATAATGTGAACAGCTAGTCTGGTTCTGGCTAAAAGAAACATTCATCCACCTTTAAAACTTACCAATTACCACATTATAGCGTGTCTTTTAATCTCTACAAAAATATTGCTTTTGTTTTAGATTTTTTTTTATTATTTTTCCCTAATTCCAGTCTTTGTGCTTTGCTAATCTGACCCAGCTCTAGCTTCAGTAAATTTAAATCAGTATATAATTGAAAAATGATATTTGTTGTAGCAGGTGTTAGTTGAAAGTAAAGTCAGTTTTTTAGTTTCAGTGAACTATTTTCAAAGGTGCTCTTGACTGTGTCTGAGCTTTCTGATGGAGTGAATTTCAGTGTCACACTTACACACTAACATTTACATTTAGTGATGAATAGGCTAACAGTGTCATTATTAGCCTGATGTCCTCTGTGTTCTGTTATGAATGCAAACAATGATTTATGGCACAGTTTTGCTCCATCATGTTCTATTGGAGAATAACATTTGTATCATGCTTAGTCTGAATTTATTTTTTATGCTTTAATTTGTCTGCTCATTCAGAATTAAAAGCTCCTGGGTACTGAAATAAAGAAGTATTGTCTGTGAGAATGAAGCCATTCATTGATCCTTCTTTCCAGTACCCTCCGCCCACTCCCAATAAAAACAGATTAGGCTTCCATACAGAAATGACAAACAGGCAGACACCATTACAAAGAAAACAAATGAAAGCGTATTGACTTACAGCACCCACAATTAAGGTTGAGTGATTAGAGAGAGCATTGCTGCCTTGCCAATTTATATTCTTTGCCTTTACATTGTGAAGAAAATCCATGCCTTCACTAAGAAAATTCTTCATTTGATTTAAATGTATTTACTTTTCAAAATACAGCAGAAATAGAAAATTCAGTTTCTCAACAAACTCACTTTATAAACCTGAAGGGCAGGAGGTAAAAACATTAATCTAATTTCACATTTACTCATCAATTTGTAATACAAAACTAATTTCTTTCTATGCTCATTAAAGGGCAACATTTGAAATGCTTGTTGCTGCAGGTTTTCACATCACACACACTGTATGTCTGTTTTTCCTAAACACTGATAAAAATGATACAGTATGTAACTAAGCTAACACAAACTTTGGGACCAAACAGAAGCTGAATCTCATAGTACTGATTAATGCCATTCCAGTAAATGCTTTAAGGCTTCCTACAAATGGCCCATTAATGCATTTTCCATTTAACTAATCAATGAGAAACAACAAGAAAAACCTGAGTTCCTAAAACTCTGAACCACATTGTTTTAATTAACTTTTAATTTTGGTGAAATCAGAATGAAAACACACAGAGGAAAAAAATGGTGAATCTTTGCTTGATAGTCACCCATAACTGACTGAAATTGCAAAACAGCATGAAAGGCAGAGGTGATGTATGGGGTTATCTGTCTGATTGTTATCCTCCTGAAATGATCGATAATTCACTCAGATGAATGTGACGCTGTTTTTCCCTTGTACCCTAAATTAACAAGAGAACAATGTACCAACGCCTGATCTTTAAAGCACAAGTTTAATGGCCTATGAAAATGCAGGAGAGGTCTCAGGAGTAATTACAGGCGGATGGTTTACTGAATGTATCAGGATTGAAGAAGAGCTTCAGTGGACATTCATCTTGCAAATGGAAAGTCAGTGGACTCATCTCAGAATAGCAGCTTGTGCTACACTGGTGCCACTGGGCCCCTGCAGAGGATTTATATTTGCCAGAGATTTTTTTATTTGCCAATGAATGACTGGCAAGTCAGTCATGTCCTCCCTGGAGGGAGGGCGTTGGCATTCCCTTTATTTACTACTGGTCAAAACAGAAGAAAATCACAGATATAGTGTCCACAGTGATGTTAGACAGGGCAGATGAGGGGGATTTTCTATTTTCTTTTACTTGTCACATGCAAGAAAACACCTGGGGCCACTGAGCAGAAAATAACAGGTACGAAGCAAGATACTGCAGCCTCCTGAATGACAGGTAATCTGACTCTGCAGAGGACGCCAGACGGCATCCACACTTTGTGAGGTGTTTCGTGTGTGTGTATGTAAGTGTGTGAACATGCACAACTGCACAGACCAAACAGAGATCAGTGTGTATTTTTGCTTCTGTTGCTCTGGTGAAACTACAGTTGTGAATAATTCAGTCTGACTGTATGGTCCTAAGGGACATTAAAACATCCAGTCCTGCAAAATTTTATGTTGTGCTACAGGCTGTACACACAGATTTCTATACTGTCACTTCCTTTGTGGTTGTGTGAGCATGGTATAAAGTCTTGGCAGAAGCAAGGGTACACCTCAAAAACATAAAATGCAAGGAACTGTAAGAAAATGATTAAAAGGGACAGGGGTTCACAGAAGTGAGAGAGAGAAAAGGCACAAGTCCAAACCACTTCTATACCCTGAGTTATCATCCATTTCTGAGATTTACTGTAAATAACAAACAAAACGCTTTTGTTTTGATATTTTCATGCAGACCAGGCAACATGTATTAAGACTTTAATAATCAGTAAGTTATCTCATACAACAGCAAACCAACGTCTAATTTAATCCATAAATATTTTCATCCCTAGCGCTACCTAGACTTTAGGCTAAAATACTGAGGTACACAGGCCCATCTGAGCTGCTGCCTCTGCTCCTTTCACTCACTGGGTGTGATAACATTTGCTAATTGTCCTGTACTTACTGTCAGGTGGACAGTTCCAAAAAAATGGGGAGAATTTCTTACTCATGCTCTGATTTTTGTCGAGACTGCAAGTCACCTGAATTCAAATATCCAACAAATGCTTTCATTCTACTACTTGAATGAGCTACTGGTGAATGCACAATGAATGTTAATGTGCCACATTTAAAATTTCAGGTCAGAGTAATTTAAAATAAGAGGTTGTTTTTTCCCTTTTTGGCAAAGCTTGTTTAAAATGAGGACACTGTTCTCTCTGCTCACTGTAGACAATGACTCATATTTACCAAGGATGACCAAAAGACAAATGTACAGTATGAAAAAAAGATGAAAGATAAATGATGAATTGGGTGCAGGTAGAGTGGAGGGTGAAAATCTAAAGAGAAAATCAATAAAAACAGGGAGACAGTGATGTAATAGACTGGAGAGGATTTGGAGATGACATGACCAGCAAATGACAGTCACTTCCCCTGACATCAAATATTATGAAGATACAACCTGCCAAGATGTGACTATATCAGTCTGCTGCACAAAGGCTGCTGTGTCTTGCGATGACCTTGTGACGTGGCCCAGAAGAGAGAGAAAAATACAATCTAAAGGTTGGAGCACAGTGGCAGATGCCCTTTGGTGGAAAATGTGATAGGATTTCTGTCTCAGGGCTGTGTGAGCAGGACAGAACAGCCTGTAGGAGCATGTGAAACACAATCATTCCAGCTCCAGGTCAGCAACTTTTACAGCACCAAAATAGGGCTTTGCTGTCGACCCCTGTAATCAGTGTTTAAAAAGCGCCGCTAGATTACAATTCATCCAGCTTTTGTCTCCCGTTTAGCTTCAATTATGTTTAGTGAACAGTGGCTAGACGCGGGCTAAAATAAGGACACAGCAACAAAGGGAGCCTCGATAAATACTTGGATGTCGTTGCAACTTGCTGTTGTCCTACAGAAACAGACAACCACGGTTGAGAACACATCCTGAGGGTGTTGATAGTAGCGAAGTCACTTTGACATCAAAAGCTGGAGGCTGCCCTAGTCACTGGCCTGCAGCCATCCAGTTAAGTGCTCCAAGATGAAGAGCTCCACCCACCCTCATGCTGCCTCAAGGAATGGCATGGCCTCAACCAGTGGGCTGACAGACCGCTGGCTCACCCATCCAGAACATTGCACTGATTGACCAGAAATGTCCATAGACATAACAGTTGTACAAGAAACTGACAGAGAGGGAGCGAGGGCAGCAGAGTAAATTGTTGGATTGACTTAACACGAGTGGGAAGCAATAAAGCTCCCCACCACACAAACTAATGACTACAGCATGCGGACTGCAGGGTGAAAGTCCCTCCTTCACCCACTGTTTTTTCCTTCTTTCTTCATGTCTCATCCAAAACAGAGGACAAAGCAGACATTTAAATAAGAACAAAAAAGTAAAAACAGCAGATTTTTTTTTTTAGTTTGTAATCAATCCAACCTTAACAGAAGTCACAATGCTAATATCCCTGTTTTGCCAAAGACAACAGAATTATGCTAATGCGGTTTTAACAGCTACTGTGGGTAATGAATAGAGATGACCTTTCTCTGGCCATCCCACCTTCATCTGTAAAATTAATTGACTGGTTTGCCTAAACTCTCCTGCAGGGAGAATGATATCTGATACAAGCTGTTACACCTGCCAGGCAGCTTTTTCTGTGTGCCGGCTGGTAAAGACAAAAAGCAATAACCATGTCAGAGCCGGAGGGCGTGCAGTAGACGCCCGCAGGGTAGAATAAACTAGTTCAAAGGGCGGCGCACTGACTCTCTTTGTAGGTGTGTATAGTTTCTGACCCAAAGGCATTCAAGGCAGTAAAAAGCAGCTTTGACCCTTAATCAAACATAAAAGGAGAAACATCCTCCTATGGAAGAGGGAACATGTAGTAGAAGCTGACATTGAAATGAGCGGCCCTCCACTTAATAATGTATAATGTATTCCCCTCACCCAATCACAATCAAGTAATGTCTGTGCTAGTTACCTTAACCTGTCCTGTGATAATACATATATTCTATATACGGCTAATTCTATTCATATATGCTAGTGCAATCCAGTACTTTCCTATGCAGTGCAATTATCTACTTGTGTGCAATACAAATGTAGTTTAAGCTATTGGGCACTACTATTGTTCAATGAATATTCAATAAATTATTTATCTGAATAGTAAACAAATACAACTGGATTGTTAGGTTTTAAAGTTATTTTATAAAGTTTTAGTTAGTGAGCTTTAAATGTGCTGGTAGGCATGTTGTTCTCTTCCAAAGAGCACAGATCTTTGCACTAAATAAACATATTTCCAAAAATGGAAAGCTATTTTTGTTATTTGTATACTTTTTCAAATGTTCAAAAACGTATATACTGGAATAACATTCAAGAAATATATCTCCACTCCCCTCTGTCTCTTCTTTCTCTGCTTCATTTTATATCTGTATGACACTCGCAAGAAGTAAACAGAGCTCCCTCCACAGGGAGTCAACTCAAAATCAAAAACAACTGTACAATACAAGGAAAAACAATAAAGCAGTCTGGCTGTAAACACCACCTTTGTGCAATTTTAGTGACTGATGGTGTCTGAGAGGTATGAAGTCAGGTCTGAGTCCATTTTTAAGTCCATAGACTTTTTAGGTGCCATATTAGATTATACTGTACCATTTGTGTTTTTGATATTGTATCTGTGAGTTTGAGAGGCACATGGCCTGCATGCTGTCATTGTTGGGCAGATTACCACACAGCTGAACACTCACTGGCTGATCCTTCATTGATCTCACGCAAACTGATCAAACACGAGTGGGTAGCCACTTGGATAGTTGTATGTTTGACTCTATTGATCATGGATTGATTTCTTTTTCTAAGTATTCAGAAGTGTTTTGTCTGGCATCCAGTCAGGTCAGTCATTTAAGAGGACGACAGTTCATAACTGCAGGAGCGGTGCAGAGACCCATTAGCCATCTGGATGTTGTGCAGTAGACTCAGAATGCTTGATCTTCCTGTACTGTAGAGACATGTGCCTCCCACGAGTCTCCCATTTCTTATTTATTTTTTCTCTAACTCTTCCCAATCAAACTGTGCTTTTTCACCGATTCTACTTTCATCCTAAACTCCCTTCTGCTTTAGCCAAATGAAACCCATGTGGGACCATGTGAGAGACAATTTTGAGTTTGAAATAACAGCTAATAGCACATATGTTATTTTGCATGTGGAAAAAGTGATGCAGCATTTTTGTATTTTTATGTCATTGCTGTTTGGAGCTAGCTGGGTCCAGTCAGAAGCTGGTACAAACACAGCAGAGACTATAATGAGTGCACACAGGGTGAGGGATCAGAGACACTGTGTGACATATTAATGTCCTTCCCCCTGGGGAACCTGACACCACCAGAACACAACAGGTAAGTTAGAAAATTCAGTTCACACTTGTCAGCACAAGGTTTTTGTGCCTGATCTCCGATTAAAGGCAATTCTCATTCTCTGTCTCAAGTTGTATTCATATAGTATTTAAGCTACACAAGCAGTTTAATCGCTGACACAATCAGCTTAAACATGCATGTATGTTATTAGTTTGATTATTGTAGCAGTACCAACCTTAGCTTTTGGTCCATAGCATCGTTCTTAAAGCAACAGTTCCATATCCTGGAATAATTGAGTATGTGATTCCTTTCCAGGAGTAAAATGAAGATTTATACCAGTTTCATGTCTGTTGATTAAGTATGGCCACGGGTTAGTTTCCTTAGTAACAACAGTGTAAATAGCAAATAGGTTAACAAATAAAATTATTTTCCAGTGTCTTTAAATGCATGTGACATTTGACTTATATCAATGTATTACACTCAGACCACCCAAGCACATTTCCCAGAATGGTCACCCCCATTTCCCTTACAAAAAAAACCTTTTTGGTTCCGTTTTGTTGGTCTGAATTATATTGTTCACAGACTTCAATAACTCACTAAATTTAAATAAATAGAAGATGACAGTATGCTCATTTTTCCTTCACATCTCATCTGAAACTACATTCGCCTGCCTATCAGCAAACTGAATGTTGTCATTGCAAAGCACGCCAGGGGGCTCCTTGCTTGTGGATCAGGGAATGTCGTTTTCGTAATAGACCTTTTTTCATGTGGCTCTCTGCCATCTTTCCTTCATTACACTAAAAACCCCAAAACCGATGTGACCACAACCCAAGCATGTGGGTCCCCTGTGTTCAGTACATTGTCTCATCGAAATCAGTCCAGCGAGCCACTGAGTGGTGTGATGTCATGGGGCATTTTTCATTACCAAAGCTCTCCATGAACATGTGAAATCCATGCAAGTTCAGACACAGATGAACAATCGACAAATATAAATGAACACTGCTGCACTGAGTGTGTATGTTCCTGCCTTTGCAAGGACATGAATGACTGATTATGATAAGTTCATTTCATAAACACTGATCACATAATTTGATGTGACATACTTGATGAGGGTGCTTTAGAGCTCCCTTCCTCTTGAACTGTGTCCACAGTGATATCACTATGGTGGTTTGGGCCTCCAGAGATGAGCTGTTATATGCTGTTAAAGACCCATCATTATGGGCTGCAGAGCCATCCACTACAAAATCAAAAGCACATTCAATGTATTTGTAAATCCACATATAGCTCAGCTAACATTTCCAGTGATACAGAGAAGCACTACAATACACAGGCAGTGTTTGAAGGTGGCCTTGTACCCACATTTGTTCTGTCCACATTTTTAACGCTGAATTTTTGGATTACACATTTACTACACCACTAAACTCAGCCGGGTTAGTATGCAATGTACAGTAAGCATAAGACCACACTTGAACAAGACACTTCATAATTTCTGACAGAGCAGCTGCAGCTCAACACACACTCTTGTGTTATGTGAGGAAAACTCAACAAAACTAAGCATGAGATCCAACCACATTATGTAGTTTCCATGTGTAAAGATATAAAGCAGGCTGGATTTTCAAAGTAAAGCATATCTTAATGGTTCCTTAATGACACGTAAATTCCGCTGAAGCTCTGCCAGGGCTGGATACCAAATCAAAGAAAAAATAAGAAGCTCCATAGATCCAATAAATATATCCTGAGTCATTTCTCCATGAGTTTAAATTTGTGCATGTGATGTATGAATTTTATATGGTTTTGGAGGCAAAGTGCATCCAAAGCCTTTTGTAAATTATACAAGCAATGTCACTCAGAAATGCAAAATGGTGGAGCCTCTGAGAAAACAAGAGTTCTGCCTGATGAATTAGACCCAAATATGAAACATCCAATGTCCACAGCGCACATGAATAATTACATCTTATAAAGAGGGTAATGGAGCCTGATGAACATCCCAGACTTTTGTCATTATTTAACTATGTGACAATTTAAACCTTTGTCACAATTTCTGGGAGTCTACTAGTTCTTTCAAACTGGGGGGCAAAAGTCTAATAAACACAACATGACAGCTTTCATATTTAGCTCAAATTATTTCAACACATCTACGATTATTCTCTTGAGACAAGAAAAGGTTAAAAGAGATGTCTCATTCATTCTAAACATGTTCTAGCTTCTAATAAATTACAAGGCTGACATATGCAAAACTCACCACAAAGTTATTCGACTTTTAACTCTAAACAAAAGATATTTTAATGACCACACTTTCATTATTTCTTTACATAGCTTAAAATTTTAAACTGTCTGCTACTCTGTATGAGGGTGATCACATCTCACTACTTTATCTGCTTTTCAAATGTCAGCCTTTCTGGTAAAAAAAAAAAAAAAAAAAAAAAATCTTGAAAACGTGACTTTGTAAGCTGGAGGTAACAGTGATGTATCTGTCCTGGGACCAGAGCGGATCAAAAACTTCTTTGCTGTGGTCTCATTTTTTTCCTGCTGACAATCAGGCCTTGAACGTTATGTCTCTTGTGATAAATCAGACATGATTTATTTGCTTGAGTCTGCATTGCAAAGAGGATATTTGAAATCTCTGCTTACAAAATTCACAGCTCATGGTTCCCCAACTTCGATTATATGTAAAATGATCCCCTCTGTCAAACATCAGTCTCCACACATTCACTCTTAACCCTTGTGATATCTGCCATAAATAAGAATCTGGATACAAGCAGTTCTGTTATCCCTCAAATCAGAAATCCAATATGGTTTTTGATGAAAATAGATTAGATGGGGCAGGTCAGCTCTCATCCTGCTAGAATGGATATGCAAATGACTTACATCCATACTGAATCTCATCCTTGTCCATGGACAGAATCAAATCCCAGGGCATCTACAAACACCCTCTCTCTCGGTGCATCCAAGTATATACTATGACACTAGGGCAGCAGTGAGAAAGTGTTTTTTGAGGACAACATGCTGTACTATCACCCATGTCAGGCAGGGATTACCCAGCCTCACAACATGACAGCTAGGACGATATTTCACCTCCCAGCAAATGAGATATAGCTGGATGACATGTACATGTAACAAGTATTTCAACATCTAATGTATGCATGAGTTACAATACAGTTTGAATTTTCTTTCTTCTAAGGTTTCCAGAGGTGATATGAGGAATGCAGTCAGTCTCTTATCAGGCTGAATCTGACCTCATCATTCCATCCATTAAACCTGAAATCAGTCTGAAAATCAATGCTAGCTTTATATTGTCTGCTCTGCACTTTGGAAATCAGGTTAACAAAATGTAAAGAACAGGAAGAATAAGGGACATTACTGCTGATCCTCTGAATGTTGAATTTTCTGTATGAATTTATTTATTTCCTGAGGCTTCCTTTATTACTCAACACCACCCTCAGCTGCACCATCCAGAACAGATATGGTGATGTGTCTATGATAACCTTTTGGCTCCCACAGGGGGTAACACTGGGTCAACATCACTCATTGGCCCAGAGGCGCCCTCTCTTTGCCTCTGTTACTGTAATCAAACAGCCCAAAGTGATGGGAATAGGGCAGAGGGCAGGGTCTCTATCTTAACGCCCATCCAACCAGTTTTTACAGAGGAACCTGCCTGGAAACATCACCCAGCAGAGAAATGGGTGTCAGAAGTCATCATCAGTCAGGATTAAAAAGGGCATGGTGTCATGGAAGCTTAAAGAAAAGTAGGAGATTTGGGGGATTTTGTACCAATAACTTTATCTCATGTCTGTGCAGTGGTGATCTCAGAGCCGTTGATGTGACAAACATCACAATCACAGTTTAGAAAAAGGGTGGTGTTGACTGATGAGTTCACTATGCAGGTAGCATATGTTGGTGTACCATAGAAAGAAGAAGTAGTTTGCATTAGGCTACATGTAGGCTAAGCAACATTTTAATATTAGAGCTGAAGTGAATTTAACTTCTTAAACATCTCTCAGGACTTTATTAGACTAACAGCAAAAAGTGCAACAAGCAGGTGAATTCTTTAAATAAAAACGTGCTTCATGTTTCTTGGAAATTAACATTTGAAAAATAAATGTGCCATTTTTTATATTTTACATGATACATTGGAAGGAATTGGAAAAGTAGGTCTAAAAAGACAACTTTTCATGGTAGAACACAAACAGTAGTCAGTGGTCAGTGCACTGCACACTACTATGTTGTAATGAGCCTGAGTAGTTAAAATTGAGTGAGTTGGTCTTATGTTCTAGTTTTTCCATTTTACATTTGTTGCACAAACTTCATCTGTGGTTTCCAGTTTCTCTAACAGGAAGAGGAGCAGAGCTAGCTTTCTGCGGGGGGACCACAGTGCTGCATCTGAATCAAAAAATTGGATCATCTCATTTTAGAGATTCTGTTCCAGCCCTATAATGGAGTTCATGAGGATGTTGAAGCCAGGACTAAGTTGGTGCAGTTGCATCACCAGTTCCACCTTCAGCAGCAGCTTCTTGTACTGTTTTACCAATTCAACCAGATGAAAACATGGGACTGTGTACAAGTTTTGTTGTCTAACATTTGATAATTTTCAAATGTTAAAGCATAACAATTTAAACCATGAGCAGCATTGTTATCCTGCACAACCTACCAGCTGCTAAACTGTTCTCCAGTTCTCCACTGGATCTTTTCACCCAATACCTCCTTTCTTCGCTGATTGCTGCAATTTCTCATAATCCTTGTCTGTTCACGTTCTCTTTGACATTTGCAGGCTGATAATTATGAGGCTTTACTTTAGTTCATTATATGCATATGAACATACATTTTCAACCTTTTCAACTGTAGCATCCTTACAAAAAAACAACTCCAAATGTTACTGTACTGCATCTATGCAGATCATTTTTCTTGTAGAAAAACTAGTTTCTGCATCATTTTCCTACACAGCTATTCAAGTGATGCCAACCTGCAAATTGCACTTTATGTGCAGTACTTCATTAAATGTACTTAATTACTTTTCTGCACTGGCGGAGCCATAATGGTTTTGTATAATCACCATGTGATTACAGAGCAAACATCTCATGGTAGTATTGTGGTTATAAGAACTAGAAGCTTAAAAAACACCTGTTTTGGCAGATTGCTGTTTCAGGCTGTCGTACCTATGACTAACCCTCCTATTTACCAGCCCCCTCAGCCCATACCTCACCAATCAGTAGATCAGTGTGCCACACCTCCTTCCCCTCTCTCTGAGCTGCTGTCATCCATCTTTTCAAATGCTGGATTGTACAGTCCCTGTGACAGCACTGCTTTTAGGTGCCGGTTATCCTGCTTGGTTCGAGCCACTGACAGGCAAGCAAATAGACCAAATTGGATGGATGCAGCTTCCCCTGCCAGCAGAGCCAACCCTAATAGTTCATTTTAGAGCTCAGCTCAGCCCTCTCTCATTTGTCAACAAAATGTGCAGTCTCTTGTTTTCAAGCTTTCACTCCCAGTGCTTTTTCACCTTGTTTTTATGGCCCGCCTTCCATGTGTTTCTCTTCTATCTATCTCTTACTAACTCACTGCACATAGCACACAGCATACGCTCCAACACAAAATACACTCTGGGTCTCTGTGGAGGCGCAGCAGAGGTTTTAATTAATCATTTCATAATTTCTGCAGGTGAGCAAAAGGTTAAAAAAGCAGAAATCAGTTTTATAATCAGTCATCATTGCTGTGGCTTCAATAATTATTTATATCCTGAACTGGAGTTTGACATTTTTAGAGGTGGGATTTGGTTGAGTCAGTGAACTTCATTTCACCACTGTTGCCCTGATCCTCTTTTTACAAATATCCTGTAATAAGGGTTAATGATCATTATGTTACACAGGGTCAAAGGGATCTAACTAATGGTGAATTTGGTAGATGAGTCCCCTTCTACCACAAAGATAAAGGTCTGAACTTGTTAATCAGATTCAGGCACTAACCACACAGCACTAGGCCTCTTAAAGCACAGATTTCCTCCTCCAGCAGGGGGTGGGAGAGCTTAATTAATGACTAGTTAAAGCACTGCAGTTTGATGGAGAAAACAGGAGCCTAGAGGTACAAATGACATGACCAAAAAAGGTATTTCTTAGAAGGAAAGCATAAACATGCATAACACAAAAATAATTTGATTCTATATGCTTGGATATGAACAATATTAATGAAATGCATGAAATTCATGAGAATTCCTTGCTTCATTTATTTTTCTGTCAGTTTTGAGATTATCTAAAAGTGAACAGCCATTCCTCCCAGCAGCCTTTAACTCATCCTCCCAGTGCTCATCCTTCCCTTTACAAAACAAGTTTCCAGCTGTGAGTGAGAGTGTGTGGATTAAAGCCATGTGGCTGAGCTGATGCAACATTGTATAAAACCGACAAACACACCTGCCTCACCAGCAGTGCGTCATCCTCTCAACTTCCATAGTCCCGTGAGTCAGTGAGCGTTCAACATCTGTCTGTTCAAAGGGAGACAGTGGCTGAATAATAGTCACCTAATAATGGCAAGGTTGAGTCATTTATAGTGGTTTTTAATCACCACTGTACTGTGGCAAAGGTGTGGGAACAAGCCACCCCTGAAAGTGTCAAAGTAACAGAGCAGCACTGTGATTAGTGGGTGTAATGTAGTGACTGAATACCACATTGCAATACTGAAAAAGTACTTCTACTTTTTTTTTTACTTGTTTTTCTTTGCATACTTCAGTTTTTAAAATGTGAAAAGTCAGTTTTGCAGAACATAACATGCAAAATAAAAATAACCTTCCCTGTAGAAGAAAAGGAATGTCAAATACAATGCATGAGTCTGGTTTAGATACATCACTCCAAAGCTAGGTTTATATTTTGATTTTGAGGTACTCCCCACTGCTAATGTCTGCCATCATAAAACACAGTGAAAAAAGAGTGAAGGACAGAAGTTACAGTCACTGTTTGCATATGTCTTTTCACAGAATGAAATGGGAGTAAAGCAGGAACCAGCATATGTTGGTAATAAAAAACGTCATGAGCAAAATCGACATATACTTTCTCTAATCTGTACCATATGCCGCTAGTTCAGCTGGGGGTTGAGGAAACTCACTCAGAGTGAGGGAGAGGAGACATAACTGAGCTCTTTAAGTGCATTTTTGGAAAAATGTATAAAAAAAGTCTTGTCTGGCACATTTCACCTTGACTTTCTCTAACATCACTCACACAGCCCCACCCACTCCACGGTACTGCCTACAGTTACAGATTGGGGCAGAGGCGGAACATGGACTCTTTATATTTGCAGTGGATAACAAAGCTGGACTGAAGCAAAAGGAAGAAAATAAAGAAGCAAGACAGAAAGAGTGTAAGAAAAGAAAGAGAGGGAGTGAGAAGAGACAAATAAAAGAGGTCCATTCACTTAAATCTTAATTAGTCTCATTAAAATCTAAATCTTCTGGGTCACAAGTTCTGATTGAAGCAGTTGCACACTGGAAAACAGAGAGGTCTTTTCATTTTAGTCAAACATGTATACAGTATATATGCAATGACACTTGCATATTCTGAAGGTCAGTGCCCTGAGCGCTCATGAGAGGTAATGGGATATGTATCCAGTGGAACAAAATCAGTACTGCATCAGCAAATCCACCATCTCCATGAGAGCTACTACACTCCACTATGTGCCTTTCTTTATGTTGTTTTATCATTCACGAGCTGGCCTACATAATTTCTAAAAACAAATTCAAAAAATAAATCCAACCTAAAATACTACTGAAGTTCATTTGTTAGCTCAGAGCAAAATGAATGAAAAAAAGGGACAAACCCAATGAGGTCAGATATACTTTTTCCATTTTTTTCCTCAAGGAATGACTTTAAAAAAAACTTACATGATGTCAGTAATTTATTACCTAATTCCAGTACTTCAGACAACTTCAGTGGCAATATGTCCTGTAGAAAGCTACCTAGATTTACTTATATTTGACTTCTACTTAAATTTACCTTTTTAATTTTACCCCCTTTACAAAGGTGGACAATTAGGATGCTCAGTACTGATATTGACCTCAGTATTTCTGAAGTCCTGACTATAATGTTTTTTCTACCTACATATGCCTGAACAGACCAGAATGCACTGCAGCCACAAGAAGGGGTGTGACACTTAAGACTTTTACAACTAGAAAAACTTGCTCTTTTGCCGTTACTGTGCCTGTCATATCCACTAATGATCCTTCCATGTGCAACTGCTTGAAACATGTTTAAGCATATCCAGAGGACTGCTAAAAAGCATTCTGGGAAACATGAGGGCAAAAAATGATACATAGGTACTTTAGATGGGGCAGACTGAGGGAATGTGAGTATATTCAGGTTGATGTAATAACATTTCTTTAAAAGTCTATCTCAGACTCTAAGTGTCTACACTTTATTTTAACTCCAAACCACAGACCAGCATGTAAAAGAGACTGGTATGGCACAACAGACAGCAGCAGTGTTCAGCACAAACGCGTGTATATATCTATATGTCCAAGGATAATTACTGTATGTCCTCCAGTGAAAGCATATATGTGAACGTTGGCATGTACCCACTCCAAGTTTACACAGCTGATGTCTGTGCATTCGTCATGTGCAGAGGAAACACTCATACAGTGGTTTACAGAAGACTAAAATAAAAGTCCAGCTCCCCGTGATCACCTCAGAAACTGCAGACATGCTCACACCCCCACAGCTTAGTGTACCATAGACCTAGAGCAGCAAAAGCTGCAGGAGAGTTTAACATTTGCTGCTCAGAGGGTAGAGAAGCACATTGTCCACACCTTCAGAAATCCTCTGCAATTGTTCTAGATACCCAAGGATTCAGGCACAAAATATTATTGGGTTCTACACCTATATATCTATCTATCAATACTTTGATGACAAAACTGATGGGGACACTCACGGTGACCATAAACAACCAGAAAGTCAATGAGAAATACAGTACTCCCATGTCAAAGCCCCCAGTTAATCCATAACCTAGTTGTTTCTCATTTGTTTTCTTGTTTGGATTAAACAAAGGATATAATATGTTTTAGAGGTGCTGGTTTAAAGATTTTCTTACATTCGCTTAGAGCAAAGAAAGGTCTTCTTACCTTACTCAGAGCAAGAAAACAAAAAAACTGTATTCTCCCAGTTGTCAAACCATTCTTTCACTGAATCCCCTTTATAATATTTTCAGTTCTGACTTTCCCTGATCTGCATTAATATGCAGCTGAAATGAGTTGGACAAAACGTTGGAAAACTGTGAGCCTTCCCATTCATTCCAAAGAACTCATTTAAGCTCTTCTCAAATAAGACTCAGTTGGTGCTCTGGGTAGATAAGAAGCCCTCTTCACCGCCTAAATCACTGCCTGACTGGCTTAAAATGCTGGTTGATTTAGTGAAATGATGTCCTGATATGACAGTATTGTCCGCTATGAATTATCACACACACCCAAATGAGGTTGTCACCAGAGACGGTTTTCTCAAAAGTAATAAAGTTATCAGTTACTGCTGAACTCTCACCCATCTTTGTATTACTGTGGTTAAGGCCTATGTCAGATGACATAGGCCTCACTGGTTTTGTGTAGAGCTATTAGTTACTGGTGGTGGCCAGGATGACATGGCACTCCTTAGTTTCTAGGTAATCTGGAAACATTCTCCTGTAAGTTGGTAGTATACATCTGTTTGTGAGAGTTACTATATCTCACTATCTAGGAATTTGTTTCACAGTTCACCAAGTATCCTGGCATGCCCTGACATGCACCTTTCACTATCAGACAATTCTCTAATAGTGACAGGACAGTTTCTTACGCTTCACTCACATCACATCTACATGGGAAAAAAAGTGTAAATGGTTGTTTATCAGTATATTTTTAATTACTGCCAGTCAGGGTGGCTGTTATTTAAACAGGATAATTTCCTTCCATAGAACAACAGGAATTCTAAGCTGCAAAAAACAGTGTGGTGGATACTGATGCTTCACCAAACTAATCCACTTGCTGGTACTTGTTTGCTCAGGCTTTTCTTCATGCTATTATAAGAATAAGACATTGCTTGTCTGGGTCTCATCTGTCAATCACAGCTTCTCTTATGGATTCTCCTGTTTTCATCCTTGCCATCTGTGCCTCATTCTCTTCCTCTGCTTTTCTTCCAAAGCTGACATTATGAACAATTCATTCTTAGCCATGGCATCACTGGATTTGGCTCCATAGTCCAAAGTAATTGTGAAACTATTCTGGTCTAGGTCTGGTATATACTCATTGTTTCCCTAACTAAATACTAATACAGAATACTGGAAAGGTAAATAAGAATTTGCCACCTGTGCATTGGGAAAATTTCCTTAAAAACTGCCCAGAATACTTAATCCAGAACCAAATTTCTCTCAGAAAAAAAATAAATAAACTAAAGCTCCCTGGATAGTGTCATCCAGAGATAAAAATACTAAAGCTTTGTCACTGACAGTAAATAGGAAGCTCTTTATTATTCAGACCACAATAAGTGCACTCTCTCTGAGTCGACATTGTCAGGGCTAAAATGTAATAAATCTCATTTTGGTGTAAAAGGTCAAGCATGAAAATTAGAAAAAGCTACTAAATTAGACTAAATTAGAACTGCAGCAGCTCCAGCAATGTTTTCTCAAATGACATCGCAGAATACGGCTGTGGTTTTTAGCCTTGAAGAGATTATTCATAAATATTGATTACACTGGCACAGACTGTAATACTCTGTTCGGTTTCTTTCATCGTTAAAAAACATGGCACAATTTCACCCAGTTTGCTTTCAATATGCAATAAAAAGATTCTGAACAATGAGGGGCCAAATCTTAGTTTGTGTTTGTTTACTATGAACAATGGCTGCAGTCACACTAGTATGCTGTAGCTTAATACTAGAGTGACTGCTGCATATATCAGCATACACAGCAATAAGTTAGACAAGTCAAGAAGTGAAAGTTTTCATGCAATCTACCTTAGATACATAAGAAACTATGGTTACAGAACAAAAAAATGCATCTGGTCTATTGTAGGTGTTGAAGGAGGTGAAGAATTAACTGCATTCTACCACCTGTCTCTTCTTAATCAGCTGAATGTGGCTGCAGCTCTCCCTCAACGTACCAGTCTCCATGTCACATCAGCATTTCTAATTCCCCTCCCAAATTGCTAATACCAGATCTGCTCCAGGTCCATGTGTGAGTGTGTGTCCCTCACTGTGTGCACAACTCTGTATCTGGTGGTGATCTTACTGCTGTATAAGGGTTTCCCTATCACCTTCTGTTATGTCTCACTCCCAGTCCCAGAAATAAAGGGGATTGATCTCCATCGGTACAGAGTGGTACCACTACAGGCCGCAGTCATTCCTGTCTGCCTGCCTTGCCCACAGCATTTAGGCACCAGGCACTGAGATCAACCATTGGGTAACGAACAAAAGACCTGGGAATAGGACGAGACCAGCACTCTTTCACCCCATTGAAGCACTACTAGAACAGCAAAAAGCTACAGAGTAGAAGAACAACCGAGCATCACTGTTCGAATATCACACATGCCATAATCTCAGCAAGTGCCCAGTTTGTTCTGGTTTTTGCAGAAAATGTCTATCTGGAGATCATACAAAAATGAGATCTCATTTTTTAATGTTAAATGCTAAATATAGAGCCAACCAGATCATGTTGCTGCTGTTAGAACAAAAGACTTTAAAGGAAAATTCCACCTCAGTTACACACACAGTATAATCATCCAGTGGTTTCTGGGGATGCACTACACTGCTGTACTTTATTATTTTTCTTTAAGCCGTTGGTGATTTTCCACATTTCCTTTTGACAAGATTCTGAGATGTGTATTAGTGATAGTGAAGAATATTTTCCAGGCAAGGAAAAAAGTGAAAAGAGAACAATGCCCACTTGTTCATATTATCTCAAATGGCTCCTCAACAGTGTTAATGCAAGATGCAAGTTGTGGGTACAGTGAATTACTATTGATGATGCTAATGGAGGAGTATTTGGTATATCTGACAAGACAATGATAGATTTGTCTTTGCATGTCTGCTAATGTAAATGCAAAATTGTAAAGCAACAACAAAACCCTTGGGTCTTTATTCTGCAGGACCGACACTGACATATGTTAACAGTATCACTGTGACAATATTGACAAGTTTATTTTTTCTGCTTCCATCATAGGTCATCTAAATACAATAGACAAGATTCATACAATACAAGTCAATGTGCTCAGCATTAAGTGTTGGTTACAGTGGGTTTATCAGTGCTAAAATATAAAAAAGCTGCCTGCAGCTGCTTCCGATGATGCACAGAAAACCAAAACAATTAGCTTAAAGACAATTAAATGCTTCACAAAGGTAAAGGAAAGTATACAGTCCAGTGATAATTTTATTTTTTTTATACGGGGGGTTGGTGCTAAAAAATGACCCCTCTCACATTACACACAGTCATTTCAAGTGTTAATACAAAAATGTTGAATGTAGCAGCTTCAAATGTCATATTTACAAATCAGTTTAAGACTACCTGGTAAAGGGATTCCTTTGGCGTTATAGTTTTACTTATGATGCTTTAATTAGTTAGAAAATGCTGTTAACCAAGTCAACTGTAGCTAGACTATATGTCAAAATCAAGTCATGCATGTACATGTGAATATTAAAAAAAAACACAGCCAATACACAAAATCAACCTGGAAGTGGTACATAACCTATACTTGTTTTAAATGACTTCAGAGTGACATTTTCCTTTCTATCCTTCAACTAAACAACCCGCTCTGTACAGATTTTAAAGTCATCTCTCATATAGCGAATGATTAGAAACCTGTCCTCAGGGTGGTACATATGCCTAACCATTGGATATCATGTTACACTAGACATTTTCTTGGACATGCACACACTGTTAAGGAAATCAAAGAATCACTGTGTTCCCATGTCTAGTGGGAGCTATAAGAAATATCCCACCTTACTAAGTAGCTTCCTGTTCTGACAGGATACCACAGCTGAAGAAGGGAAACCCAACATGCATCTGCACATAACACTGAGTCAGACACGGTGAGAGGAGCCCCTGACATTTTGGAGTATGTGTGTGTGAGTGAGCATGAGTGTGTTGGGCTTGTGTGTGGGAGGCTGACCATATGCTACTTGTGCCAGTGTGGAACTGAGCTGCAGTAGGTGAAAACAGACATTTGAGCAGAGTAATTATGGATGAAGACTGACATAATAATTCATGACACAAACAAGAACAGTTTCCCCCCTTGTCTGGTGAGATACAGTATAAAAAGTATTTATCCCTAAAACTACAAAGCCTCTTACACTTGTTGGACAGGTCTTCTAGCATTAATAACTTTCAAGTCTTAAAGCAACAGTTCAATTAATCCATCTTAAAGAAATTATTCAACATTTTGAGAAAGGCACTTACTTGCTTTCTTACCAGTAGTTAGATGATAGAATTGATACCACTCTAATATTGTTATAGCAGAGGTATGAGCACAGGTGACTATTTCTTGGCCAGAAGAAATGAGATATAACATGTTGCTGGAAGACAAGTTTTGTTACCTCTGCACAGAGCCCGAAACCGTTTCCCCGGTATCAAGTCATTATCCTAGGCAAAACTAAGTGGCTGCACGTTGATAATTAACAGACATTTAGATAGAGTGGACTCAAGCTTCCCATCAAACTTGAAGCAAGATAAAATATGCATATTTCTCAAAATATCAAACCATCGCCATGTAACTATAACCTTCTGTGGATAAGGAAAAATCCCTGAAAATTGACTCTACAAGTTTACCTGACAAATGCAAACAGTCCAAAATGAAACTAGATGACTGAATTTTGCACATAAAAACCTAATCTGCTTTGGTGGAAGGGATGATATTCATAGGGACAAAGCTAGGTCACAAGTGTTAGAATAATATGGAAAAATCACCTCAATTGTTTCTATGTGGCAGTGAGAGAGGAAGAGAATGGATGGAGCAATACAGAGATTCAATATAGCAGACAGTGTTTAGGTTAAGGTCAACCCACTCTCAGACAGAGAAGACAACAAATGATGCACCTCTGTCTGTGCCTTATCTATTACTACACACAAAGGACATGTTGATGTTTAGAGGTCCTGTGGTATCACAACAGCAAATGTGGATGAACTCTTCCTAAACAGTAAAATTGTCTGCCAGAGAAACTAAACAATAAGTAAAGTGACAAAAAGCTCCACTGCACAAAGTTAGATTGTTTTTAGAACATATTTAATGAAGCCATTTTAAACTTTATTTTCTGCTACCGTAATTAATACTCATTTTTCAAGTAAGACGAAACTAATGCTGCACTACTCAAAATGAACTTAATGCACTGAAGTGCATTTTCTAGCTTTGGGCATTACGTCAATATTCCACAGATGTTTTTCTTGCATCTCATCCTGTTCACCAGTCCAGTGTACTACTGAAAACTCCCCACACCTCTGCTAAAGCTGAAGCCTCACTACACACCAAGTGGCTTGTGCAAGGCAGCTAAATACTAACATTAAGGTAATTAAGTTCAAGTTTATTTATAGTGCGATTCATAACAAATGTCTCAGGACACTGTACAAACACCATGGAATAAGAGAAGTATTCAAAGTAATAGTGCACAGTATGGGAAAATACTGTAAACTGGATGTTGACCTCACTACAAATGAACATACATTTATGTGAGTCTGGCTTAATCTGAAGCCTTGTGATTACATACCATACTGAGCAAAGACAGACTGTAAATAAACTGACGTGTTTCACTGTAGCTTTCAAACAAAGAGCTACATTTTAATAAAGTACTCCTCTCATGATGCCAGGCTTTTGTTGGTGATTCATCAGTAGAGTCAGTCTTTCTACTTTCTGTCTGTCTGTCTCTCTTTCTCTCCCTCACACTATAACTCAGTTTTATTCACATCACTCTGCATAATGCATGATAGCACATAGGTCCCCCAAGGCCTTTCATTATGTAAACCTGTTGCAAGAGGAGCCACAACAGCACTTTTACAACATCCATCAAAACCGCAGCAAGCATGTGTTACAGTGGTTTGTGATGTATTGCTGGTTTTGCAGCAGTAAAGTCTGAATATGATTACATTTACTTTCAAAGCAAACATCAAAAAGTATTTCATGCTTGGAGAGCCAAATCTACCAGTGAGGTACAGTGTGTACCAACAGGTGTGCACAGAAATGACTGATTCCTTCGCATTTGTGACAAAAAATAAAGCTCACTTCTGCAGACCCTTTCACTGAAAACTCTGAGTGAGGCCCTGCACCTGGGGATTACAGGTCCTGTTTCACTCATTTTAAGCATTAAAAAAAAGCTACTTGCTGTACAGACCGATATAAAGAATTCTATGAGAGAAAAATGACTGCAATATAACACTGCCCAGAAAACAGGAGGCAAGAGGACACCTCTCTTCCACCCTGTTCTACTCAGCCGGTCTGCTGCCATCCTGCACTTTGAGAAGGAGGAAACTCCACTTCAACTGCAAAAATACTCTCTGAATGATGTCTTTCAGTTAGAGTAAGCAGTTCTTCAACAAGAAAGCATTTCAAAGGTTGTGGGATAACCTTTTAATAGCCTGGGAGCAAATGAATCCTCATATAAAGCCTAATAGTACACATACTGAGTGTATTGTTTATGCTGCAATTGAGACTCACCAGCTCTGTGTTAGATGAATAAACTATTGGTCTTCAATAGCATCAGTAAATCCAATGTGGCTTCACTGATGTAAATGTGCTCTGGATGATAGTAGAAGATAGAATTTTTAAAATATGTGGATGTTTGATCAGTGATGTTAGGTGGGGAAAGACCCTGCTGCACTGACTTACAGACTTTATAACTCACCGCTTGCATTCTTCCCACAGATCAGGTGCTGCCAGGGCTGCAGAGACCCCCATATTTCCGCATCACTGTTTACGGCCTTATCCAGCGTCTCCACAGTGAACTTGGGAATCCCGTTATCCCGCTCCAACAGTGCACTGCGCAGAACCCGTGCGTACACCTCGCGGAAGAGGCTCTCCATGCACGCAGCCAGGTAGATCGCTGCGTGTTCGTGGATCCTAACCGCAACTCTGCTGTCCACCATCCACCTGAAGAACTTCCCCACGTTAAAGATGAGTCCGCAGCGCACCGACTTGCCGCGGCTGAACTTGTCCTCTTCCGTGCTCATGTTGTACAGGGACAAGGCACTGAGCGCCGCGCTGATGCAGTTCATCGAGACGGTCCACGACAGGACCATCTTTATGGCACTTTGGACCTCATATTTGGTGCATTTGGCATAGCGCAAACTCAGGCGCTGCGCCTCCTTGGCGACCCTGACCAGGGCCCGGCTGACAAGCACCGAGAGCCTGAGCAGGACGTCCTGCGGGGGGGTCGGCAAGCTCATCTCCTCGTCCCTACTCAGTAGGCTTGCTACTTCCCCGAGGCTCCACGGCACATCCTCAAGCTCGGGTAGTTTAGCGCACTGCACGGTGCACTCCAGGATCTCGGCGTCTTCGACCAGGACCGTGTTAACAGTGTCCAGACTGTTGTGTCGACTGTGCATCGAGTCGGTTAAATGCCAGTAATTCGCCCCATGTGCATCTGAGCAGCACAGCGACGCACTGGAAGATCTGAAGGAGTCTGCAGCTCCACCATAACCCGAGTCTAGCGTTAAATCCTCCAGGGTCCTCGCTACTGACTTGCTACTCCTTGCCATAACTGCACTTCATACTGTAAAAAGGGCTTGATGAAGGTGGAGGAAAATATTCAAAGTCCACCCAAGGCAATAGGAAAAGTCCACCCAAGGCTGTAGTATAAAGTTAGAGTTGCATTGACTACAGTGCATCAACAGTCACACACTGCTGTACCAGCTCAGTGCCTGACAGAAGGAGGAGGGACCCTGGAGAACCGAGAACATCTGTCAGCCAATGAAGTCCCGGGAAGAAACAGCAAAGAGTTTTAATTGGATCGCTTTAAAGATCAATAAAAAAATAATCATTAATACAGCCCGTGGTGAAGATTTATTTAGAAAAACCGAAGGTAAACAGTGAACGCAATACATATTTTAATGTCTGGAATTCTTTTGAGTGATTTCATTTCTCAAAACTTTGTGATAGTACATAAATACAACACCACCGTGTTATTTGTAAAAAAAAAAACTGCACTAAATAATAAGTCTCATAATATAGAAGCAGCTGCTTTGATATAACCATATTTAGAAGACAAGTCCCATAGAGGGTCAGGCTTTTCAGATATTTTCTGATGGCCCATGTCTGATCGTAACATGACTCAAGACCATTAATAATAGATTGCATGCATAATGTATCCTTCTCTGTTCCTCTGGAGGAGAACTCATTGAAAAGATCTGAATTACTGTCAAGGTCATTCGCTGGGATCACTCACATGATCTATAACCACACACACACACACACACACACACACACACACACACACACACAGGCTCCTTGCAATTAAATGAACCTAGTTCTTGTTTTGGAGTAATAAGTTAAATGATTACATGAGATTGTCTTTGGTTTAAGTTAAATTAACTGAAAATAATAATTCAGTGAAAACAACTGTAAACATTTCTGGTTTGGTATAAATATTAGCCGAGGGGTGGAAATAATCAAAATTGCTGGTAAAAAAAATAACTTTGTGATCTGGAGGCTTACTGATGTTTTTGACTGGAGCTGAGTTTACATCTGAAATGCAGCAGGGCTGTAGCATTTGACAGCAGGTTGGGGTAATTCTGGAGCAACAGTGAACCCTGGTGTTGTGCAGTCAAATGTCAGTTTATTTACAAGAGCAAAAGGCTCAAATTGTTTTCTCTATAAGTTACACCACAAAACAAAAATAACAAAAATTACATACAGTACTCAATGAACACAAGTTGGACAGTGGGGCATAACTGCAGCCTACTCTTGGTGTCTGAGTCAATCATGAGCACCAAAGAAGATAATAAAACCTTTGAAATAAGTTTTAAAACTGTATGCTTTTTAAACTACGAACACAGAAATGAAGCCTAAATCTATATTAATAAAAAGGGGGAATGAAAAAAAAAGACTAAAGCCAAAAACAGTATTCCTGGTTAAGACCACCATCTAGTGTACAACAGTACCACTACATGCAATGACATGTTCTCCACTTATCAGAATTACTGATAACATATGCAGCACAAGTTATCCAACACAGCCTCTTTGAAAAACTAGTGTAACCAAGTGCTTGACATGGGTATATCAGAATAAAGCACAGTTACTGCAAGTCACAACTATTATTACAGTAAACAGCACAACACATGAGAGCCAACTCCTCAGGACAAGAGTCTGCAACCAACCTGCATCTTAGACCATTAGACAGTAACGTAAATATCTTGGACACAGAAGGTTGATGGTTTGAAAAAGGAGGAAAAACACGTACAATTCTCAAGGTAAGCCAGAACTGAAGAAGTTTCTTGTATGAGAAGTGAAATGTCTTTAAGAACCTCAGCCAAGTCCAGTGGCCATCTAATAGCATGTCTGCATATGGAAAAAGTAAACATGTTAGAAAACACTGCCAAAATATTGCCACCAGACATTGGCCAATAACATATAGTTCCACCAACACAGCATAATCCCAGAAACTGCCAGGAGTTGCGTCGAGACGGAAGGAGGAGAGGCAGGGACCCAAATGCAGGACAAAAACACAAAGCTTTATTCCCCTGGACTTCCAGGGCAAACAAGGGAACCGGGTGAGACAGTAAAAACACGAGACAGAAGAAGACCGGGTGGGACGGTCGTCAAACAAACATACTTCCAGTCCAAAACGCAGGCTAACCACAACTAATACTTCGGCACTAAACAAAGGGACAAGGGAGGTATAAATAGGGGGAACACAAAAGGCAAAACAGGTGAACGGGATAAACAATAAACCACAGGTGAAACTAATGAACACAAATTACGAACAAAGCTGCCAGAGACCAGAGCAAGGAAAAGAGGAAGCCTCAACAAAGTAAAGGTCCTCTGGCAGGAAGTCTCCAGAGGGACTCATGACAGAAACGGATCCATTACTACTGTGGTTCCATCACCCTGATATCTTCTATTGTTGTATCTTCTGTTGTTGTGCCTACTGGCTATCCTGTAAGAACAGGTGTTTTACTGGACTCACTGGGAGCAGTGATTCTGGATCCTCTGCTGTCTGCACAGTTACTGCTGCTGCACAACAGAGTTCAATGATACTGTGTCTCCCCAGGGCTTCAGATTAGGAGGAGGATTTGTAAACTATGGCCCTAAATATTTACTGAAAAAATACATGAGACATATGCTGCACAAAAGTTGAAAAATGTCTTTTTTATAGCACATAAGGAGCACACCGGAATACAAGCATATTGACAGCTGCCTTAAAATGCTATAATACACAAAGACTCAGCCTGACACACACTGCCACATCTCTCCAGCAACAGCACGCTGTTCTGACACCAAATATAGACAACAATCACACATAGGAACACAATACAGTGACAAAGCAGCCACACAGCCACCATTCAAATACCATGGTGATAATGGAGATCAGTTAGTAGTCAGCAAACCAGGTCACATGACCCTACATACAAAACCTACTGTAACAAACTGAAAATAACAAAGAAAAAATATGAAACACAGAAAAAGTAAAAATGTCTTACCTTTAAGTAGACAGGAGTATTTTTCACAAATCCCTGCCCTGATAATCAGTGCTCATGTTACTCTGGATTACCTGGTTCTGGGTGTTGTTAGAGCCCTTGTTTGCCTGCCATGTATCATCACTATGTTCTTCTTTGTAAATCTGTTTGCTTCAGCTGTGACATGAAAAAGACATGGACTAGTCTCTGCTGCTGCCTTAAACACACTAAAGTTAAAACCATTAAACAGTGACTCCTGTGGTCTGAAGACATGTAGGACAGAAATATATATATATGTAATCAGCTACCTGGAACCTCTGTAGCCGGTTACCAAGATTAAGTGAAATACCCTCTGAATGTCTACTGGAAGATGTGAATGCAACATTGCGAACAATCCCTACTGTGACATCACTGAGACCAACAAGCTGATACACACCACGGCAACAGTGAATCTTGAGATGCTTAGCCACAAAATATACACCACCAAGGAGCAGGATCCTGCATGGAGAAGATGGTTAGAGGCAAAAATAAGGGCAACACTGAGATAAGTTAGCCAACTATCAGAACTGCAGAGAGGTGGTAAGATGGATGGGACTCACCCAGAGTGGCTAACAGTCCTGATCCTGAAGGATGCCTAAAAGGGAGCAGTCCCATCCAACTACCGCCCGATAACCTGCCTCTGCACAACATGGATGCTCCTGTCAGGCATCATAGCAGCTAAGATGAGTAAGCACATGGCTCAATACATGAGCGGGACCCAGAAAGGAATGGGCACACCAGGGCAGCAAAACATCAACTACTGGTAGATAAAGCAGTCACTAGAGACTGTAAGACCAGACAGCCCAACCTGTGCAGAGCCTGGATTGACTATACGAAAGCCTACGACTCAGTGCCTCACACATGGATCCTGGAATTCCTGGAACTATACAACATCAATAGGACTATAACAACCTTCATAAGGAACTCAATGGGACTGTGGAAAACAGCCCTAGCCCAACCTCAAGCCGATTGCACAAGTCTCCATCAAGTGCGGCATCTACCAAGGAGATGCTCTGCCCCCGCAGCTGTTCTGCATAGGCCTGAACCCCCTCAGCCAGATCATCACTAAGACTGGCTTCAGATACCGACTATGAAATGGAGCCACCTCCTGTACATGGATGACATCAAGCTGTATGCCAGGAGTGAGCGAGAGATCAACTCACTGATCCACACCACCAGGATATACAGCAATGACATTGGAATGTCATTTGGACTGGACAAGTGTTGTCGAATGATAACGAAGAGAGGGAAGGTTGTCAGGACTGAAGGAGTTGAACTTCCAGAAGGCAGCAGAGCGGATGTTGAGGGAAGCTACAAGTACCCTGGAATCCCACAGGCAAATGGGAACCAAGAAGAAGCCACAAGGAAAGCTGCCACAGCCAAATACCTGCAGAGAGTAAGACAAGTCCTAAGAAGTCAGCTAAATGGGAAGAACAAGGTCCAAGCCATCAACACCTACACCCTGCCGGTCATCAGATACCCCACTGGCATAATAAGCTAGCTAAAATAGGACATAGAAGCCACTGATGTCAAGACAAGGAAGCTCCTCACAATGCATGGAGGGTTTCACCCCATATCCTGCACCCTGAGACTGTACACTAAGAGGAAGGAAGGAGGCAGAGGTGGTGAGCATCAGAGCCACCATCCAAGATGAAACAGCAAAGATCCATGAGTACATCAGGAAGATGGCTCCAAGCGATGGAATACTTAGTGAATATCTCAGGCAACAGAAGCCCGATGCAGAGGAAGAGGAGCAAGAACCACCATGGCAGTAGAAACCACTGAGTACCACTGACAGATAGAAGAAGTGGCTGATATCGAAAAGTCCTACCAGTGGCTTGAAAAAGCTGGACTGAAAGACAGCACAGAGGCACTAATTGTAGCAGCACAAGAATAGGCCCTGAGCACAAGATCGATAGAGGCTGGGGTCTACCACACCAGGCAGGACCCCAGATGCAGGCTGTGCAAAGAATCCCCTGAGACAATCCAGCACATAACAGCAGGTTGTAAGATGCTAGCAGGCAGAGCGTATATGGAACGCCATAACCAAGTGGCTGGCATAATGTACAGGAACATCTGTGCAGAGTATGGGCTGGAGGTCAAAATGGGACACACCTCCAGAGGTGGTGGAAAATGACTGAGCTAAGATCCTGTGAGACTTCCAGATACAGACCGACGGTGATGGCTAACCAACTAGAAATAGTAGTGGTGGACAAACCACAGAAGAAAGCCATAGTGATAGATGTAGTGATCCCAAGTGATAGCAACATCGGAAAAAAAGAACACGAGAAGCTTTAGAAATAATGAGGGCTGAAAGAACAACTAGAAAAGATGTGGAAGGTGAAGGCAACAGTGGTCATGTGAACAGTGAACATGTGAATCGGTACCCTTGGGGCTGTGACCCCCAGAGTGGCTCCAACAGATCCCAGGAACAACATCAGAGCTCTCAGTCCAGAAGAGCACAGTGCTAGGAACAGCTAAGATACTGTGAAGAACCCTCAAACTCCCAGGGCTCTGGTAGAGGACCCGGGATTGAGGAAGACACACATACCACCCATAGGGATGAGAAAGGAAACATTTTTTTTTAATATATATAGGACTGGACTAGGACTGTCTCCTCACAGTGATATGGTTCCTATGGTCTTTCTGTGTGGAGTTTGCATGTTCTCCCTGTGTTTGTGTGTGTTTCTCTGGGTACTCCAGCTTCCTCCCACAGTCCAAACACATGCAAATTGGAGTTAGACTAATAATGATTCTAAATTGCCTGGAGGTGTGAATGTGGGTGTGAGTGTCTGTCTCTGTGTCTGCGATCTGTCCTGGTGTTGTCTGCCTCTCTCACTCAATGTTAGCTGGGATTTGGTCCAGCCTCCTGTGTCCCTGGATTGCAGGAATAAATAGTAGATAATGGATGGAGAGCAGCATGGTGGCTTAGTGGTTAGTACTGTTGCCTCACAGCAAGAAGGGCCTGGGTTTGCAGCCCATCAGGGACCTTTCTTGGGTGGGTTTTCTCCAGGTACTCTGGTTTCCTCCCACAGTCCAAAAACATGTATGTCAGGTTGATTGGTGACTCTAAATTGCCCATAGGAGTGAGTGTGAGTGTGTGAGGTTGTTTGTCTCTATGTGGCCCTGTGATGGACTGGTGACCTGTCCAGGGTGGACCCCTGCCTTTCAGTCACTGTTAATATAATCAGTTTAAGCTGCTGATAGTGTCTGTGTTTACTGTCCAGAATATTTGGCAAAGCACAGAATAATTTAGGATTAAATCTTTTATTTCAATTATCAAAAATAGGATATAATTTGTGATTTATCACAGCTTGGTGTTTCATGTAATTTAAACGTCGCTCACAGTGGTTGCAGATCAAAAAGGGCGGCCTGCATCATAAATCCAGCACACCTGATCCGGGCAGGTCTCGTCGAACGGCACGTGGTCATGCGGGCAAGTTTGACGTCACTACGTAAGTTGATCCAATACCACAGATTTAACTGCCTTTACGTGTTTGCAGGGTTCTTTTCGGTTTCTGTTGTCCGAACTCGAACCCTGTCACAAAATGACGAGGAAATGCGGTCGGACATCGAGATCTGGATCATTTAAAACAACCGCAGACATGTAAGCAAGGATATTAAAGCACATTACGGAAACGTGACGGACGGACGGTTACATAACAGCTGGCTCTGACCAATCAGAGCGCTTCATTCATCCCTGCGGGGTCACGTGGGTGGAGATGCGGACACAGAAAGGACGTGTTGTTGCATGGCTGACTGGTCTTAGGAGGCGTTTACAGTTTATACATAACGTTTGACTTGTCGGTGAGTTTACTGTGTGTTAACGTTGTGTAGCTTAGCGTTACACGGGAAAACCAAAAATATTCGCACGTTTGTCGTTTATGGGAAGAACTAGCTTGTGTTACATCAGGCCACGCAAGATAGCTGATGAAAACAAAAACAAATTTAACACTAACGTTATTGGCTGAAAATACTTTTCTCCGCAACATAAGTTAGTGAAATGTGCTCACTGCATTGTTGCTACTCATAAGAACAGGTGTTGTGCCCCTGCTGTGGTCTCTTGTTGTCCACACATGCAGGAGACTGGACACTGTGGGTACTCATGGAGCAAGGTTAGGCTCAGAAAAACTCAGCTCGGCCCGGTTATAGCATTAATTCGTTCTCGGGTGGACACTGGACTACTTTGATAGGAAAACAACGCAGGACGTCATCGTTTGTTGTTGTTGTTTTTTTTTTTTTGGACCACCTACCTCCTTCGATAACTTACCCCATCAGGGATAAATAAAGAAGGCGGACAAACATGGTGGTCAACACCATCCACTGGTTCAGGAAGGGACTGCGGCTGCACGACAACCCGTCTCTGAGGGACTCTATCCAGGGAGCGGACACCCTGCGCTGCATCTACATCCTGGACCCCTGGTTCGCAGGGTCCTCCAATGTAGGCATCAACAGGTGGAGGTAAGGAGTGGGAAAGGATATCTGAACCTGCACAGTGTGGGTGACAGAGTGTTGAGTGAAAGGTCTAACCGATTGTGTGTCATTATTGGGTCTCAACTCCAGATCTGGTGATTCTTAAGACTCTTACTGGTGATGCATTAGATGAGGGGTGGCCAATCCTGGTCCTCGAGGGCCACTGTCCTGCTTGTTTTCCAACTATCCCTGCACTACCCACTGCTCATTAGCTGGATCAGGTGTGTTCAGCTAATCAGAAGCTGGGAGATACCATTTCACTTTGTCTTCCCTCGCTTCCAGCATCATCTGAGATGGTATCTTCCAGATCCTAATGGACTGAACACACTCGATCCAGGTAATCAGCAGTGGGTGTGTAGAGCAGGGATAGTTTGAAAACAAGCGGGACAGTGGGCCTTAAGCACCAGGATTGGACATCCTGTATAAGATAATCTCCCACTTCTACCTATCAGCCTAAATGTGCCATATGTTCTCAATAGTGATTTCTGTAGAAACACTGTGCATGCTCTAAAATTAAAAATACTGTAAATGTGTGTAATATACTCTCAGACTTTTAGTTTCAGAATTTACTGTTACCTCAGAGTTATCAGTGTATCTATCTCAGGAAACAAAATTTTTGGTCACAGTTCAGCATCAGTATAGTCTGTTTACTGATGGTCATTTTAGCCTTTAAATTTTTAAAGACATTTGTTTGCTTTCTTCTAATGCACTCCTTATTTATATGACCCATAGGAGCCTGGATTGACTACTAAGTGATGTGTTGGTTTTGTATAACAAAAAAAAATGGGAGATGGTGTAAGCCTATTCAAGTATAAGATGTTAAAATACCAACTGGTGTCCGAATTATACATCTTTCCAGCGTTAATGATGTATTTGTATCTGGTGCAGGCTTAGAGGGACCCAATCTTGAGCATTACATTTAGCTCTGTGTTATAATTAGGACTCCATGGAGCTTGATAAACATCTTCACTTTACTCTCTCTTTGACTACATTTGAATTCAAGCTTTTGTGTAATTGTAATTCAGTAGCTCCTGAAAATAGAAGACAGTGAGATTAAATTATTATATATACACACACTGACAAAGGTCTTGTCGCCTATCCAAGTTGTAGGAACAACAAATAATAACTTGACTTCTAGTTGATCATTTGGACTCAGAAGTGGCTTATATGAAAGGCAAAAGCTTCTAGATTATGCTTATATTACCAAAATAAAATCTTATCATGCCGTGATTTTTAATTATTTAATTAGGACAGAAAGGTCAGACTTTGCTTAGACAAGTCTTGTCACTTAACAGAAATAATGTACAGTACAGACCATAAAGTCATGGTGCAGTGGAAAAAGAATTAATAATGTGTATGACTCTCATGAGCTTGGAGGACTGCATCCATATGTCTCGGCAATGACTGAAATAACTTATTAATAAAGTCATCTGCAAAGGTAAAGAAAGTATTCTTGCAGGACTCCCAGATTTCAAGATTCTTTGGTTTCATCTTCAATCCCTCCTCCTTCATCTTACCCCAGACATGCTCAATAATGTTCATGTCTGGTGACTGGGCTGGCCAATCCTGGAGCACCTTGACCTTCTTTGCTTTCAGGAGCTTTGATGTGGAGGCTGAAGTATGAGAAGGAGCGCCATCCTGCTGAAGAATTTGCCCTCTCCTGTGGTTTGGAATGTAATGGGCAGCAAGAATGTCTTGATACCTCAGGCTGTTGATGTTGATATCCACTCTGCAGATCTCTCGCACGCCCCTATACTGAATGTAACCCCAAACCATGATTTTTCTTCCACCAAACTTGACTTTCCGTGTGAATCTTGGGTCCATGCGGGTTCCAATAGGTCTTCTGCAGTATTTGCAACGATTGGGATGCAGTTCAATAGATGATTCATCAGAAAAATCAACCTTCTGCCACTTTTCCACAGTCCATCCTTCCTGCAAGCTGTGGGCTTTGGCAAATGCAACACGATTTTTTTTGTTGTCGTCTGTTTAATGCTGGTTTCTGAGTACTAATTCGGGCCATTGAGACAAACTGTTCTTGTAGATACAGGGGTTTCTGGTGACCAGTTGTTACGCAGCTCTGCTACAGTTAAAAAAGAGCTGGCCCTGGACTGTCGAACCAACAAACGGTCCTCTCGAACAGTTGTCTTACAGGGTATGCCTGACCTGAGCCTGTCATGAACTTTACCAGTTTCTTCAAATCTTTTTCTTATCCACTCCACTTGACGTTTAGATACATTAAAGATGTCTGCCACCTCAGCAGGAGACTTGGTCTTCGGGCTGTTCTTCTTCTACACACCTGGGAATGTGTTAATTACAGTATTTGTCACAGTTGATGCTCTAATCTGTGATTGGTTGAATCCTTTAAAGATGTGACAAGACTTTTGTCTAAGCAAAGTCTGACCTTTCTGTCCTAATTAAATAATTAAAAATCACGGGATGATAAGATTTTATTTTGGTAATATAAGCATAATCTAGAAGCCTTTGCCTTTCGTATAAGCCACTTCTGATTCCAAATGATCAACTAGAAGTCAAGTTATTTGTTGTTCCTACAACTTGGATAGGCGACAAGACTTTTGTCAGTGTGTGTATATATTAATTTGTAGAGAGAGATGTACAGTGGGTACGGAAAGTATTCAGACCCCTTTAAATTTTTCACTCTTTGTGTCATTGCAGCCATTTGCCAAAATCAAAAAAGTTCATTTTATTTCTCATTAATGTACACTCAGCACCCCATCTTGACAGAAAAAAACAGAAATGTAGAAATTTTTGCAAATTTATTAAAAAAGAAAAACTGAAATATCACATGGTCATAAGTATTCAGACCCTTTGTAGTGACACTCATATTTAACTCACATGCTGTCCTTTTCTTCTGATCCTCCTTGAGATGGTTCTGCTCCTTCATTGGAGTCCACCTGTGTTTAATTAAACTGACTGGACTTGATTAGGAAAGGCACACACCTGTCTATATAAGACCTTACAGCTCACAGTGCATGTCAGAGCAAATGAGAATCATGAGGTCGAAGGAACTGCCCAAGGAGCTCAGAGACAGAATTGTGGCAAGGCACAGATCTGGCCAAGGTTACAAAAGAATTTCTGCAGCACTCAAGGTTCCTAAGAGCACAGTGGCCTCCATAATCCTCAAACGGAAAAAGTTTGGGGTGACCAGAACTCTTCCTAGACCTGGCCGTCCAGCCAAACTGAGCAATCGTGGGAGAAGAGCCTTGGTGAGAGAGGTAAAGAAGAACCCAAAGATCACTGTGGCTGAGCTCCAGAGATGCAGTAGGGAGATGGGAGAAAGTTCCACAAAGTCAACTATCACTGCAGCCCTCCACCAGTCGGGGCTTTATGGCAGAGTGGCCCGACGGAGACCTCTCCTCAGTGCAAGACACATGAAAGCCCGCATAGAGTTTGCCAAAAAACACATGAAGGACTCCCAGACTATGAGAAATAAGATTCTCTGGTCTGATGAGACCAAGATTGAACTTTTTGGTGTTAATTCTAAGCGGTATGTGTGGAGAAAACCAGGCACTGCTCATCACCTGCCCAATACAATCCCTACAGTGCAACATGTTGGTGGGAGCATCATGTTGTGGGGGTGTTTTTCAGCTGCAGGGACAGGACGACTGGTTGCAATTGAAGGAAAGATGAATGCGGCCAAGTACAGAGATATCCTGGAGGAAAACCTCTTCCAGAGTTCTCAGGACCTCAGACTGGGCCGAAGGTTCACCTTTCAACAGGACAATGACCCTAAGCACACAGCTAAAATAACAAAGGAGTGGCATCGGAACAACTCTGTGACCGTTCTTGACTGGCCCAGCCAGAGCCCTGACCTAAACCCAATTGAGCATCTCTGGAGAGACCTGAAAATGGCTGTCCACCAACGTTCACCATCCAACCTGACAGAACTGGAGAGGATCTGCAAGGAAGAATGGCAGAGGATCCCCAAATCCAGGTGTGAAAAACTTGTTGCATCATTCCCAAGAAGACTCATGGCTGTACTAGCTCAAAAGGGTGCTTCTACTCAATACTGAGCACAGGGTCTGAATACTTATGACCATGTGATATTTCAGTTTTTCTTTTTTAATAAATTTGCAAAAAATTCTACATTTCTGTTTGTTTCTGTCAAGATGGGGTGCTGAGTGTACATTAATGAGAAATAAAATGAACTTTTTTGATTTTGGCAAATGGCTGCAATGACACAAAGAGTGAAAAATTTAAAGGGGTCTGAATACTTTCTGTACCCACTGTAATCTTCAAATAAAACATGGCACATAGCCAGATACTTTACCTGAATCTATCCACTACTGAATTCAGGTGGACCAGTATGTCTTTAGCAGCATGTGTCATTGTTCAGCTTTACATTTAATTTGAATTGAGTAGACTGTAGTCCATAGTTTTTGTTGTAAGCAAAGACATGGACCTTTATGTCCTGAGAAGAAATTGTGTAAAGGCTCAAGGCGGTAATCAGTGCCTAACAACCATGATGATAAAAGTCATCTTTTCTGCTTACTAACTTCCCTGTTCAGCCCTGAACGGAGGGCTGGAAAAATGGGTCAGTGTGTTGTTCTGGCCATTACGTCATGCCCCCTCAAATGTTTGACCTATATTAAGTACACACACACACACACACACAGAGTCATGAGATGCCCCCACTCCTCCCCCTTTAGGCACCTCCACTTACCATGTTCACACTATTTCTAGCTTGTCTACATTCAGATTTTCCCATATTACTTTGGTCATAATTACAGCTTTTCAAAGTTTACTGCTGTGTGTTAGCCTTTCTGTGTATAGTAATAATACTTAAATATATGACTGTACCTGAATGAGATTTTTATGCTCATGCCTAAATGTGAACTGGTCAGTACTTTGAAATCACTGCTGATGTTGTAGTTATAATGTTCATTTAATGATCTGTACTAATGTTAATATTACAAGACTCCTCTTCCTTTATCAGTTTTATTGGTTAGAAAACTCCAACACCATTTAGAGAGCAGTCTGTTAGTCATCCTATGTCTTTAAATAGTGAAGCACACCTGCACATTAACCTCATAATGTTAGTTTTAGTTTTCCATTTTGGAATTAATGAATACTCAAAATCAGATTTCTTAAATTCCAGGCTTGTATGAATTCAGAATAGATTCTTGATACTGACCTGTTAGAGAAAAATGAAACATAAGTGTGTTTGGTGCTTTCAGCAAATATGCGTAAATTATTTGAGGTTCCTGTCTTTATCTTTTTGAGCATGTTTGTTGGTCTTTGTTTTAAAGATCGAAGACCTTTAAAATTGTGATTTGAATGCATCAGGTTTATCTTATCTTAATTTCAGCTTTCTGCTCTTTCAGAGATGCAACACTTCACTCTCAGCAAAAGAAAAAGAAAATATCAGAACTATTTTTCATGTTTTTTGGGAACTTGTACTATTTCTCTCATGTATTTTCGGAGACTAAATCTCAGAGGTTTGTGAAATGTTACCCATTCTTTTTGTAGCAGTGATGTTGCAGACATTATTTTATCCTTTCATGTGGAAATGTCAACTAACCTGCGTCCATGATTAGTGGTCTTATGATTGCATTTCGTGCAGTCATGTTGCTCTCACATGCATAATCAGTTATCTGGTATTTCTGTCTGTCTGGTTCCAGGTTTTTATTGCAGTGTTTAGAGGACTTGGATGCCAGCTTACGCAAACTCAACTCTCGCTTGTTTGTCATCAGGGGCCAGCCTACAGATGTCTTCCCTCGCCTATTTAAAGTATGAGTGATGAAATGGAGTAGAAAATTACATCTTTGACTTTTCTTTGTATTTTAAAAAAAGTATAATTTAAAAAGGATTTAAACAAATTGGAATCCATTGATCCTTCACTGAATTTATATAAGGGTCATCCAAATTGATTACACAGAAATCACATATTTCTAAAACATATGATTGTTTAAATATTAAAAAAAAAAAAAAAACTCATACCAATATATTTATCTTGGAATCCTTTTATAGCTTTAGTTACATATCAAGTGGTCTTACATGTGGCCCTGGGCCAAATTCACTGACTTGGTTTCAGTTTGTTGTTCATGATATTTAAAACAGATTTATCATAATCATCTGCCAGTCCACCTTTTAGATGCATTATTGTTCAGAATAATAAAAAATAATTTGTATAAACTTCTATACTTCCTTCTATACTTCTTCAGGAATGGCAGATCACCCGGTTATCTTATGAATATGATTCTGAGCCGTTTGGCAAAGAACGTGATGCTGCCATCCAAAAACTAGCCAGCGAGGCTGGGGTAGAAGTCATAGTGCGGATTTCACACACCCTCTATGATTTGGACAAGTGAGTGACAGTTTTAGTTGAAACAAATGTCCAGTAGTATGAGCCTGTTTGAAACTGAGAGTGCCTTTGCTCTGTATGTAGGTATTTAAAGTTTTTTTTTTTTTTTTTTTAAACTTTCTTTCCTAAAGGCTAATAGAACTCAATGGTGCTCAACCTCCTCTTACATACAAGCACTTCCAGGCCCTTATCAACCGTATGGATGCTGTGGAGCTGCCTGTAGAGACAATCACATCTGAGGTCCTTAAAACATGTGCCACACCTATCAGTGAAGATCATGACGACAAGTTTGGAGTGCCAACTCTGGAAGAGCTTGGTAAGAGTTTTTTGCCTTTGTTTGCTTACAATATATATATATTTAAATGCTTTCCATGAGTATTTGGACAGTTGTATAGTTACATAGCCTGTTTACATCAATATAGAAAGAACTGTGTGTTGAAATGTAGCCTGTTTAACAAGCAGTGCCCAAGTTGCAAGATTTCAGGTAATTTAACACTTGGACAGTTGTGGGCTGTTTCGACATCGGTTTGTGCACAAAAGTGCTCACACACGATTCAAGTTGACTGAGAGTTGAAAGTTGCCATTTAGATTGAGTTAGAGTTGTGTGTCAGTATGAGGAGTAAATATATGACCTTCCAAACGAAGACGGTAATAATGAGGCTAATCAACTGTTGAATCTGAAACATATAAATATATATATGTAAGATATATTAAAAAGAAAGCAGGGTGCACACGTGAACTTGAAAATGGCAAACAGAAGGTTATGAAACCTGAGGTTAGGACATGTCACATTTTCACAACCACAGTTTGAATCTGACTGCAGACTTGTCTCCTCATTGATCTCCTCATGTTTACGGTCCACGCCTCCATGACCCACTGCTAAAAAGATATAGGCAGAATACCCAAACAATAACCTTAAAAAAGCAAACAGAGTCACGAGGCACATCATCAATGGGAAAATCATTTGTGTGGTGAGGACAAAACCTTTTGACTGCACAGTATGTAAAGAAAGCTCTTTAGGATGTAGCTGTGCATGTTTCCTTGCAACAATCATGAGAAGACTAAATGACCATAACCTCAGAGGATTCCCCACTTAATATAAACTCCCAGGGAGTCTAAAAAACAAAAAGGTCATGCTCCTATTGACAAGAACACACAAAAAGTGGATCAAAATTCTTCATGCTAAGAAAACTCTACCTCTATAGAAATAGAAAATATGAACAGTTTGTGCATCAGAGCACACCACATTATAGGTCAGACATAATGTGTTCTGTTATGGTCTGATCCAGTGTGGCTTCCATAGGAGCTGGCACACTGGATTTTAGATATTATTCCACTGCTGAGGGACTCAACAGGATCAATGCAGAGGCACACAGGAGTATTGTGTGAGCTCACTGGATGATTTAATTATTTGGCACAACAGTGATCTTACACATAGGACCAAACAGAGGAGGATCTTTGCAGTCACCTGATCTCAGACTGACTGGGTGCTGACTGTCCCCACAAGTAAGTGCTGCACCGAAAGCCTGGGAGAGCATCACCAGTGAAGATAAGCATCTGGTGATGTCTGAGGGTTGCAAATGTCAGAGAGTCCCAAGTATTTTTGTTTGACTCTTATGTATTTGTCTAATAACCTAGTGATAACCCTTTTGCTTTTTCAGGTTTTGAGACAGAGGGCTTGACCACAGCAGTGTGGCCAGGTGGAGAAACAGAGGGCCTCATGAGGCTAGAGCGGCATCTGGAGAGGAAGGTACACAGACATTTCACTAGACAGTATATGCAGAAATGTTATCATTGCCTCTGGATTTATCTCGCCAAGCAGTCAGTTGAAGTAGATGGTCTTACTGGTGTGGATCATGGATCAAATTCTTATTGTTACATTAATGAACAAAAATTTAAACATACAGTAAATATCACTACTTCACTTGGAGAGGTTTTTAAATAGATATAGACCTAAGTAATACATTTCATCAACTTAGACTTCCAGCTTTTGGTTGTCATTAACGGTGGCATGGTGAAATGAGATTAAGATCATTGGGAGTAGAAAGCAAAGAAGTGCAGAAAACCACCAAACCTCTGAAACAAATGTCAGTACATCTAAGATTGCTGCAACCTAATTTGCTGTTTATTTCAGTCAAATAAACACCACAAGTTCGTAATGTAAGTAGCTAATGCTGACTGAGCATCCTTTTTACAGGCATGGGTGGCAAACTTTGAGCGTCCACGTATGAATGCTAACTCCCTGCTGGCGAGTCCCACAGGCCTCAGCCCCCACCTGCGCTTTGGATGCCTCTCCTGTCGCCTCTTCTACTTCAGACTCACTGATCTATACAAAAAGGTACAAATGACCACAGACAAGTCATGTAACAACATGAACAAGTTATATTTATAATAAGTCATTTTCTGTTTTGTCTTTACTGAGTTCATGTTTTTGATATGAGATGTACAAGCCTAGACAGTATACTATAATATAATCCTTTAAATGGCTGGATCTTTTGTATCTTGATCACTTACAACTAAAAACATTTTATTTTAGTTGATTTTAGATAAGATAATTATAATATTTGATATTAGGTGATAATGGAGTCAAACCAGTCTTTTCTGCAAATATATAACCTTTATTTACACAGGGAAAACCAGTTAAATTAGAATGAATTAATTATTAGAATAAATTAAAAAAAACAATACAAATAAAATAAAATATCAAAATGATCAATTAAAACAAGTACATTGGTCAAATAAGAGCATTTATAAGTGATTTTCTACAGAGAATGTGAGATAGTTTTGAGCATGTTTTGTAGTTTATTCAATGATTAACTCGAGTATTAATCTTATCTTTATGTGCATCAGTTGAAGAAGAACAGCACCCCACCTCTTTCCTTGTATGGCCAGCTATTGTGGAGAGAGTTCTTCTATACAACTGCTACCAACAACGCCTGCTTTGACAAAATGGAGGGAAATCCTGTGTGTGTCCAGATTCCTTGGGATCGGAACCCAGAGGCACTGGCCAAGTGGGCAGAAGGACAGACAGGCTTCCCCTGGATAGATGCCATTATGACCCAGCTGAGGCAGGAGGGGTGGATCCATCATTTGGCTAGGCATGCTGTGGCCTGTTTCCTCACCAGGGGAGACCTTTGGATCAGCTGGGAGGAAGGCATGAAGGTACTCAGTCATTTAAATGCATAATTGGGGGAAAAATTTAGAGTAAATGAAGGTTGCTGGTGCTTTGTGCTTTCATGAACTTTACTAGCATGTGTTGTCTCAACTGTCAATTGTGCAGGTCTTTGAAGAGTTGCTGTTGGATGCAGACTGGAGTGTAAATGCTGGCAGCTGGATGTGGCTCTCTTGCAGCTCATTTTTTCAGCAGTTTTTCCACTGCTACTGCCCTGTTGGATTTGGACGACGCACAGATCCGAATGGTGACTACATACGGTCAGTCAATACTGTCATCTGCTTTACTTTAACCCTTTGACGCCTGAGGGGGTTTTTGGGGCCCTGGACAAGTTTTGACATGCCCTGACATTTGTGCTTTTTTCAGTGTCTTTTAAACATATTAATGTCTAAAGTCTGATAACACTGTAATCAGCACAAACTGGGCTACAATAATATGTGAGCAGCAAGTTTATACATGATTGTGTTTTTGACAAAGCAGTGTTTATGCATGGTTAGTGAAAAACTACAATTTTTTTAGTCACTGAAATAAGACCATAAAACAGAACATTGGTTCACAAGACTTTTAAGAAATGCATCTTGTAGTGTAAAGTGTTTGCTTCAAAATGATGTGAAAGTCATCTTGTTCACTCATTGACACAAAACACTGATTTAAATTTTCTAAAACACTTTTTGGTTAGAAAGGGCATATGCAGGAATGTGTCTCTAACCATGAATAGTCATGTGATTTACCTAAGAAGACAAAAGACCCACTCAAAGACCTGCATAAGCCTTTCAGTCAATGTGGCTGAGAGAGGATTAGTACAACACAATACAAAACAATGTGGATCCAAATGTTTGTCACTTGAGTCGTATTTTTACTCTGAGGAGAAAGTAAACTATCCGTCGCTGTCTGGAACATATGAAGCGCTTTTTCACCCACGTAGCGCGCCATCATCCAAACGCACAGAAAAAGCAAATAAATTCTATGATGAAGTTTGACATTTTATGTCATTTCTGCACAGAATCAGGACAAGATGCCACAAAACATGTGAGCGTGTTAGTCAACCCCTGAGGGTTAATGTAAGAACAGTGCCCTTTCACAAGCTGAGTGTGTTGTGGGTATTTGACCTCCCTGCAGAAATTGAAATTTCAGTATCTTATGATTAGGCTTTCTTGCAGACTCACATGAAGCAATTGATTAGTCTGTCCGCATCAGATCACAGAGGTTAATGGTTAATGCAAAGAAATTTAATTTGATCACCAGCATCTCTAATATCTGTATAGACAGACAAAGCTGTCACATATTGGTGTAGTGTGCGGGGTTAGTCAAACTTATATTCTCTTCCATGCATTTTTTTTTAATATTCCACAACTGACATCATTGTTTTCTTTCTCTACTTCCAGGCGTTATTTGCCCATATTGAGGGGCTTTTCAGCCAAATACATCTATGACCCCTGGAATGCCCCAGAGGAAATACAAAAGGCAGCCAAGTGCATTATAGGAGTCCACTATCCCAAGCCCATGGTGAACCATGCTGAAGCTAGCCGCATCAACATTGAGCGAATGAAGCAAATTTACCAGCAGCTTTCCTGCTATAGAGGCCTGGGTAGGGACATGACCCATTTGTTTAAATGTTTTTTTAGATCAGGTATTCTACCTGCATGCATTCCATACAAAGCCTGTTCAATGAGACCCAACCTCATTCATGATGTAGACAGACAGTAGATCTAAAACCCAAAGTAGTGTTTGATGCAGACAAGTGCATATCACACAATACTTAATTAGGAAGCACTACAACTAAATAAATACTGTTTTTGGTGTGACAAAGAGCAGGTGGCAGATGATAACAATGTAATAGCACTGCTATTTTATTTGATTGTATTATCAACTATACAAGCCCAAATAAATAGCTGACCTCTAAAAAGACTTTCATGTGATGAGAAATAATGATAATGAAAATGTTTAGAAGGCTCATTTGAAAAGTAATTGATGCATTTTCGGTGATTATCCACACACCTGTGTGACTTTCTCCTGTCAGTCCAGTTTTACAGCTAGGTGTTGGTATTTTGTATCAGTGTTTGATAGCTTCCATGCAGTGCACTGTTGAAGACTTGGTGTATAATTTGTTGGTTGATGGTTCATTGACCTCAAATAATTTCCACACAAACATTATCACCCCTCATGATGCTTGATGCTTACAAGTAAATTCAAGTGACTATCTATATCTCCTTATTCATTAGCTGTGGTACAAGACAGGATTATCATTTTCACAAAGATCTTGTGGGCAAATCAAAATGCTTTGGTTTCTTTTCAGGCCTGCTAGCAACAGTACCTGTCAATCCCAACAATGCTGCAAATGGCAATAATGTCACAGTAGTCAGCACAAAGACCAGTCAAGGTCCAGGACGGTCCACTGATGATCTGCCCATTCAGGAGGGAACATCTCAAACAGGTATGTCTGCATGTATTACATATATTTTAAACTATAACATGCAGACAAGATATGAACCTGCCAGTTTTCTTAGCTACTGCAAAAGGAAGTCATATCTTTTATGTGAATTAATTTCTGTGAATGTTTTGTTCTGTCCAATTCACAAAATAAAATGTAAACTGTTGAATTCATTTAAAATTATATTTTGATGTGTGTTATGTATTTTAATAAAGAAAGAAGACAGTCCTCGCAGAAGCGTCGGCATGAAGAAGTCTCACCCAAAGGCAACGCTAAATCCTGGAGGCAGAGCAAATGACATGCAACAGACAATTACTAAGAACTGCTCAGTCAGTCTGTCAATTGGTAGAGTCCTCCCCTGCGGCGCCTGCAGCAAACACACTTATAAATGTACCTGACAATCATTGAGGAGACAGGATGGGGATATTGGCAGTTTGTTTAATAGTTGTAATCACTTAAGACTATCTTGGTTTTCAGATACTGTAAGACGCACACATGGTAGGAACAGGGATCGAGAGAAAATGGAAATATGACTGGAAGAAACCTGTGAAGGGAAAAAGCAGCTAAGTGAAGAGCAGACCAGAAGCTAAGTCTTCACATCAGGGTGTTGGGAGACCACACAACACCCTCAATGCCCTCATCACCAGACTGAAAATGTGTAAGAATACAAGGATTCGGGTCAGCCATCATTTAATCAGTCACCTGGTTTGTCTAAGCATCAGTTCTCAAAGATGGTGAACTGACTGATTTGGCCTCCACACCTTAATGTGAAAATGTGAGCGATGAGAACCTAATGAGGAAAGTATGAAAGATGTGTGGTGTACAGCTGTCATCCTCAGCCACTGTTGGCACATTGACATAAGATGACCTGGATAAAACATGAACATAGGATCAATCAGTTATCTCAAAACAAGCTGTTTCATATCAGTGATCCAAAGTTGCTGTGTAATTAATGTACATAATGTGAGATCATTGTTCTCAGAGATCCAGGACATAAAGGTCTGATGTACAGCAATAAACAAAATGATGGTTTGATGATGAAGCAAGCCCTACAGTTACTGTCATATGTTTTGCAAATATTTTTTGGGTTTTCCACTTTTGTATATTTGGTCACAGCTGCTTTTGTAAATATGTTACACAGACTTAAATGTGCTACCACATGTGCTGTTGTCTCCCATGTCCTCATGAATCTGTTATTTTTGTATAAACAACCACCTATCCTTACTAAAATGGCAATAAAAGACAGAATCTTTGTTGTATCTCTTGTTTGTACTATAACGCAATCCAGATTTTTCTTCCAATTGTGTTCACAAGAGGAATTACAGCAATTAATAGCTTTTAAAAGGTCTTATCACGTCTCAAAATTTCATACATTCATTTGTGTTTTGTTAAATCATTTGAAGCAGAAACTGAATAGGCAGGTTCCTTTGCTTTAGGAAGATACTGTAGTTTCAAATATAGCTAGGACTGTATTTTTGGTCATCAATTCGTACTGACACGCACTTTCACAAGCCAGAGTCCAGCCCTTAGCTGTTCACTTAGACTCATGCAAATGATCAAGCTGAGTTGGACCTTTCCTACACTCAGTAGCTGCTGCCTGTGATATGACATGTCAAGATAAATATTTGTTTATGTATTGTAAATATTTTGTTTTGCTATTTATTACATTTTTTTAATTTGTAGATGAATATGGAGAGTTGTTTTCACTGACAGTTTTTTTTTTTTTTGTTAATCAGTGTCTAAAAGCCGAATATCATCTTCTGTTGTTAAATGATAAAACATAAAAGTCCAGTATGTGTTATCCCTTTTATTGCCAGTGTATATGTTAACTGAGCCAAAGAATTTCAGATAGTGGTTCTTGTCATTGGTTTCCTGTTTTCACAGAACATTACACAACCAATGTTCAGTGTTAACCTTTTTAGATAAGTTCTTAAGCCATCTTTTTTCTGTTAATTTATGCAACTACCCAAAGTTTAATGCCCAACGCTTTAGCACCTTGTCAGAAACTATTTCTTTGTTTGCCTGTCTCAGAGAGTATCTTTTAGGGCGTAACTAACTTCTCCAAACTAAACATTTTCTAAGTTGCTTAGTCAAATTGACAACATGCATACGTTCAGTCTCTGCGGGTATTTTCCTATCGTTACTTGTAAAGTCAGTGAATGAGTCACGCTGCTCTCGGGTCCTAGATTCTGGGCTGTGGGGGCTGGGAAGGGGCCTCCAGTGCTGAGGATGCGCAGGCGCTGCCCTGGGCGGTGGGCGGTGTTGCTGCGGGTCTGACTCCGGACCTCCATAAACGGTCCCCTCCGCCCTGAGCCTGGCGTAGTTCCTGTTCCAGATCTTGATAGTGTGCCGCTTGTCAGGCTGTTGTGTTTGACTGTCGGAGATGGAAAAGAGCCGAGAAGAAGTGCAGCAGAAACCAGTCCGCGTTATTGCAGCAGTCTGCCGTAACATGGGCATCGGGAAAGATGGAAAACTGCCGTGGCATTTACCGTAAGAATGAAACCATATGACATGAGCTCTTCGTTTACTATTATGATTTTAACATACATAACGACAGTTATACCCTGGGAATTGCGGTTTTTATATTATATAACCATCAGCTAATGCAATCTGAGAATATGTTTATCAATATACTTTTATTTTGAAATTCTACGTGTGCAGTAGGATTACTCAATACAGGGTCAGTAAACATTACTTTATCAGACTTCAGTTACATAACCTTTCTTGCCACTTTTCTTTATAGCTCTTATATTAGTCCTGTTTTGAAGAAATATTTGCTAAGATTTATTGTCATAGGCCAAGTTTCCCAAATTAATCAGTTTCTCCAGGAATGTGTGTTAAAGGCAAAACACAGAAAAAGAAGTTCCTCTATTCATTTTGTATACTCAGGATATACCAATTATATACTTGTAAGCAAACAGTGTATTTCCTAACAGCTATAGCTCCTCATATGTCCAAGCATGAGTGGAGGCTGCTGTTTGAACTGATGCCACATTACTACATACTGTTGGGGTCTTTATAGGACAAGTTAGAACAAACTGTACATGATTAAACAACATTTTTAAACTGGCTGTATAACTGTTATAACTACATACATACTTCTTAGTGTGTCATAAGCCCAGTGTTATGTAAAGTTGATGATACAATGATGATACAATGAATCAGAGCTGTGACAGTATCCCAGTATGCCCCTGGATATTTCCAAATGATAAAACAATAAAATAAAAGAGACATATGGCAAAAGTACACAGAATAAATGTGCTTTGTAACAGCTGTCTGGTTTCTGCTTGATTAAACTGATTAAAAATGTCACTTACACAGGTCTGAATTCCAGTACTTTCTGAACAATGTCACAAAGGTGTCGACACCAGGTAATTCTCACCGTCAGTGTTATGTTATATTACAGCCACCGCATATTGGACGCACACACATTTGGAATACAGCTGCCAAAAACTACATCTTATAATAAAGAATTAACAAATAAGAGAACAATATATACTGTGGTCTTCTGGTCTGATTTGATAGTAGGGCTGGGTGATATATACTTGCAGTAAAATGATAGAAAGTGACCAGCAGTTACAGACTTTGTTACACCATTACAGGGAAAACTTTTTTGAATCAATAGTGTCTTTATTGGGTCACTGTGATTAAGAGCCTGGAGGTTCCTGGTGGGTAACTCATGTGGTTAGCCAACAAGTGACATTCCCAAGTGGTTATTTCAGTTTCCCAGTTGAATGTCCAGAAAGTTTCCTAAATTTTGACATATTAATATGACAGAAATGTAAGGCATTTCATCCATAGCTTATTACTGAGATTTGATACCCAGTCCTGAAATATGTGCCATCTTCAGAGACATGAGAGTCACAACTGTTAGGATGTAGAATTTACTGTCAAATTTTCTGTTTTATCTATTACAGGAAAGATGAACATGTTGATCTGGGGTAAACTGTGCTGGTACTCCCATCCACAGACTATATTCCCTTTACCCAATGTTCTGCATGTGGTGCTGAGTACCACACTGACGTGAGTCACTTCTCTCTTTTGCTTCTGTAAACACACTCACTCACACTCAAAAACACCTGCATCAGCAAAAGGAGCTAAAGCTCCCTGGGGTTATTCAGGCTTTTCTTGTCATTCATCCTTTCCCACTGTTTCTGCACTCTCATCTCTTATAGCACAGTTCCAGATCATGCCCACTTCTTGTGTCAAGACTTTGAGAGTGCTGTCCAGCTGGCTGCAGGGCCTCCCCTTTCTGGTATGATAGAGACCATCTGGAGTGTTGGTGGGACACAGGTCTACAAGGTAATGTGGTCTATCCATCTCATTAAATCCTACAGAAAGATAAGACAGGGTAGGCCCAGATTAAACAGTTAGGGAGCTGGGCCCTAATGCAGTCACACGTTTCTCAACAAGTTTGTCCAGTACCTCAGAAACCAACCAAAAACAGCACTTGCTGTGACGTAACTACTCTGGATATTGTCTTAGTTGTAAAATGCTTGAAAATCTGAACAGTAAGTGCAACATTTTGATGTGTCACAGTAGGAAAAGCACATGTGTAAATAGTAAATCTACAGATGATTGAAATCCATTTAGTTACTTCAGTTTCGGGGTCCTAGTCTTGTGCGTGCTGGCTCACTGTCACAGTTGACTGGACATTTGTATAAAACACAGTTGCTGTCAATGTTAGAAGTAACACCTCTACTTTTCTACTATGACAAATAAAAACTGTTGCCCAGCAGGTGTTTTCTGTCTTATGTAGGGTGTTGCTCCTCACCTACTTCTACTGACTTACAACAGGTCTACTTGAAGTGATACTTTAAGGGTCTTAGTGCCCTCTAGTGGCAGTTAAACAATTTCTTCGAGAAGCATCAATTGTGTTTTTCCACCGTGTTCACACAGTTGACTCAAAGAAACAGGCATTTAGCATTAAACACATGATTTACCTATTCAGCTCTCATTGGACAGCTATTTTCTGCTGGTGCCAAGACACTTGCATAAAGCAACTCAATTCCAGAGTAATGTGTTTCCACACATCGTTTTTCTTATGCAAAGACCCGACACCTCATTAAAGTTGGATTATATTTAATGGGAATGCTTTCCCCCCAGGCAATCAAAACAAGAAAGATCAATTATGTACAGGTTGCTGCTCCTGCACGTCAGAGGACATTTGCGTGGAGTTCCACTTTTTCCAACTTCTTAACATTATGACTTTTGAGTCCTGAATTGATGGGAGAGACAACAGGCTGCTATGTGGGGGGTTTGTCCTAGAGGACTGGCAGACTGTCACAGTGTCAAATTGTCACACACTATGTATCTGTCAGAGTGGGGTTATTAAGCTAAACCACATAAGCTCTTATAAGTCGGATTTAAAGGCACTGCAGAACTCTTCATACACCCATTAATCATGTGTACTTCAAGTGTGCTCAAACTATAAACTCCAGCCAAGTGAATAACAGCCCCATATAGGCTACTTACTATTCAATGCTATCAAATGTTTAAAATGACCTCACTGACCAGATCCATGTGACCAGAGTGTGCTTTTTGCTTTCTGTTTCTGACCAGGATGCGTTGAATCACCCATGGTGTGACTTGGTTTACCTGACAGACATCATGGCTGACTTTGACTGCAACGTCTTCTTCCCTGATTTTGATAGAACAGTATTTAAAGAACAAGAAAAGTATGTTTATCTCATCATCAGTTCATTATAGTGTGACGTATAGTCCCTACATCTGAACCTGCTGCTGTTAAATGGTGTTTATGTCTCACTTCATGGGTTTGAAGATAATTATGCTCTATCCATAGCTACTTTAAGGCCTTACATAATTTTATTGAAATATTTTTTCATTTAATGATTATATTTAAGAGTTTTTGTCCTTTAATTAACTCAGAAAACCTGCTTTTATCTTTTTCTCTTCTCAGTGTCCCTGGTGTACCAAAAGAAATCCAGGAGGAGAACGGCATTAAGTATAAGTTCCAAGTATTCAAGAAGATGGGTGGCGCTGTGTAGACAACAAACCGAAGACTAGTGACATTTTTCTAACACTTTTGTAACATTGAACATTCCAGCTAATGCAAATTTAATCTTATACGCTTCTTGAAACACTACGAGCACAGACACTTTAGCACTCCTATTTGTCTAGCCATGTACTTCTGTCTGTATTTAGTCATAACATGATTTTATTGCTGCTCTCCGGTAAGGTATTATGATCAGGTAGATCTGATAGAAAGAAATCACTGTTCCCATCTTGTCCTTCTCAGTAATATTTGGGAGCTGCACAGAAAATGTGCTTGTCAGTGAGTTAGTGACAGCCTGTGTTCTGGGTCCTACAAGATGGATGTCAGTTTAGAAAGTAAGGCAGGAATGAGGCTATCGACTTGCTTTGATACCGTCTAAAGTCACTATCACTAAAGACTTTAGTGATAGCTTTTGTTGTTTAGATACACTACCAGTCAAAAGTTTGTTTTTCCCCTTTTTTAAAATGTATGTATTTATATAATGTCAGTGTCTAAAACACACTGGTGACATTTTCTCTACAACAAGTATCAAATATTATTCAGAAAAATTTCCCCAACACTGTTGCAGAAGTTCCCACAAATGTTTTGTCTTGTAGGTTGCTTTGCTTTCATCCTTCTGTCCAGTTCCATCTCAAACCAGCTCAATGGGGTTTAAGTCTGGAGACTGTCCAGTTTTCCCTTTAGCTCTGCCAGACCGCTTCTTCTGAGTTTCCTCCGGTTTCCAAGTGCCTTTTGATGGTGTAGGAAACTCACTGACAGCTATGGCTTTCTTTGTAATTTCTCTAAAGGAAAGACCTTCACTTTAACAGTTATGTTGGTCTGTCTGTCTTTGTTAAATGTCTTCTTCTCACCATTATCAGAGCAATATACTACTTGCTGCAGAACAATACTATCCAAATATTCCTTTAGAGGGTGTAGTAATACAGTCTGTTCCAACTCTGCTTTTACACAGACAGAGGGTAATTCACAAATGCTGGGACACCTGCAGGATTTGTTAGCAACAAGTTTCAAGGCTTAAATTATGTCTATTGCTGCAGAACAGCTGTAAGTTGACACGTTTTATTGTATACCTCTAAAATGAACCTTATTTTTTTATTTCTGGTAGCCTGAATGTTTTTTTCACCTCAGGCAGTTTACAGATTGACTTTGTACCATTTGAAATTATTCACTAAATTTAAAATGTCTACATTTCAATAAAACCTGGAAAAATCAAGGTGTTCTAAAACTTTTAAATATGGAGAAATGTTACATTACACCGTTTTTTTGGGGGGGGATTTTGAATTTCTAGAGTGTTTATTGATGAAGGTTTTTAAAATAAATTAAATAAATTGTAACATTTTAATGAAGAATTAACATTTTGCAAATTAGCTATTCATTTTCAGTGCAGTTCTTGTTGTATGTGATCCCTTTGACCACTAGATGGAGGCAGAAAACCTACCTTTTGACCTACCTAACTGATATGTGATCAACATCCCAGATTTTACCTCTAACTTCTTGCCAAAAGCATTTATTTAGGGTATTAGTATTATATAGTATATTAATATTTCATTTGAAACACACACACACAGGGTATCAGCTGGCTATCTATTGACTTTTGACATTTTTATAATAAATAGAAATCATATTAAACAGAGACAATAAAAACAAAGAAGTAACTGGAAACCAAAAAGAAAAAAATAAAGTAACAGCTTTATAAGGAGGAACTATTGATACTTTACTTTCATACTTACCAATTAATATAAATACTAAAATAATCATACTGTTAAAGTTCTGTGTAAAAGCATTTTGTTTAAATGCGCTCTTGACTACCAGCAAAGCAATAATATTAAACTAAAACAACCTAGACTTTGAGTATTTATAGAGTAATTTATAGATGTTTTAGTCTACTCGAGCCATGTACTGTCTGTGGTTAAATATGATGGGAAGTAAGTCAACAGTTGTTGTATTAGAGTTGCTGGTGAAAGAGAAAGTAAAAACATGTTTCACTTAAACATTACTTTAAAGTGATTCAAGCTTCACTTGACCTTATTATTTTTGGGGGAGTTTAAGCTTTTTACTCAGATCAAACAAACATCAGTTGGCTAAAATAGACTGAGAACTGCACAGATAATTGTCCCCTTTATCAGTGGGCATGCTCTACAGTCTGGAAAGAGTGTGGTTTCAGTGACACTTTGATTTTCAGCAGTCATTTAAAGTCATGACTGCTACCTCGTGAAACATCTCCACCCTATTTCACTGGGTTTCCTCACATTTCCACTACATAACATGCAGTGTTACACAATGCACAGTGCATAACACTTAGCACTGCTCTTCTAATTTTTATAACATGGAGTTTTCTGACATGGTGTGCCTCCCAGCATCGGTCCACACATCCATTACCTGGGAAGAGGTCTGATCAGATAAGTCACATCTGTGTGAATGTGCAGGGACTGTGACATCCATTCACAATACAGCCAAATATAAATGAATCACCGTGCTGTAAAAAGTCCAATATTAGGAGGCCAGATGAAAAAACACAGGTGGGATTAATAACATCAACAATGTTCGCAAGGTATTTGACTCCACAGTCATAACAGTGAATCACCATATGCAATCATGAGCCTTCTAACTGAAGCAGCTAAATGGTATTCAGCCATGATTATTTCTACATGTGGCAACATGTCAAATGTATTTGGTGAAAAAGACCAATCATTTAGGAGCACTGCTCAGATTCACATTAATAACGTGTGGGAGCAAAGTAATTAATGCCTGGAGATCAGATAGTTAACGTGTGGCCCTAAGACATTAATGCGTGGAGATCAGATAGTTAACATGTGGCCCTAAGACATTAATGCCTGGAGATCAGATAGTTAACGTGTGGCCCTAAGACATTAATGCCTGGAGATCAGATAGTTAACGTGTGGCCCTAAGACATTAATGCGTGGAGATCAGATAGTTAACATGTGGCCCTAAGACATTAATGCCTGGAGATCAGATAGTTAACGTGTGGCCCTAAGACATTAATGCCTGGAGATCAGATAGTTAACGTGTGGCCCTAAGACATTAATGCCTGGAGATCAGATAGTTAACGTGTGGCCCTAAGACATTAATGCGTGGAGATCAGATAGTTAACGTGTGGCCCTAAGACATTAATGCGTGGAGATCAGATAGTTAACGTGTGGCCCTAAGACATTAATGCGTGGAGATCAGATAGTTAACGTGTGGCCCTAAGACATTAATGCGTGGAGATCAGATAGTTAACGTGTGGCCCTAAGACATTAAAGCCTGGAGATCAGATAGTTAACGTGTGGCCCTAAGACATTATGCCTGGAGATCAGATAGTTAACGTGTGGCCCTAAGACATTAATGCGTGGAGATCAGATAGTTAACGTGTGGCCCTAAGACATTAAAGCCTGGAGATCAGATAGTTAACGTGTGGCCCTAAGACATTATGCCTGGAGATCAGATAGTTAACGTGTGGCCCTAAGACATTATGCCTGGAGATCAGATAGTTAACGTGTGGCCCTAAGACATTAATGCGTGGAGATCAGATAGTTAACGTGTGGCCCTAAGACATTAATGCGTGGAGATCAGATAGTTAACGTGTGGCCCTAAGACATTAATGCGTGGAGATCAGATAGTTAACGTGTGGCCCTAAGACATTAATGCGTGGAGATCAGATAGTTAACGTGTGGCCCTAAGACATTAATGCGTGGAGATCAGATAGTTAACGTGTGGCCCTAAGACATTAATGCCTGGAGATCAGATAGTTAACGTGTGGCCCTAAGACATTAATGCGTGGAGATCAGATAGTTAACGTGTGGCCCTAAGACATTAATGCCTGGAGATCAGATAGTTAACGTGTGGCCCTAAGACATTAATGCATGGAGATCAGATAGTTAACGTGTGGCCCTAAGACATTAATGCCTGGAGATCAGATTGTTAACGTGTGGCCCTAAGACATTAATGCATGGAGATCAGATAGTTAACGTGTGGCCCTAAGACATTAATGCGTGGAGATCAGATAGTTAACGTGTGGCCCTAAGATATTAAGGCAGGAGATATTTAAGGTGTGGCTACAGCATAATAATGCGTGTCCAAACATTATTAAGCTGTAGCCACAGAGAATTTCATTCTGAATGTCCCCAAAGGAGTTCCACACACTGTTGTAAATTTCAGATGTTCAGTATACAAAGTATGTACCCTTGGTACATCGATGTCCATCAATGTGACATTTATTTTCCTCCTGCAGCATGTACAGTATTATTTGTTGTGTCACCAGGGTGCAGGTGGATTTGAGAGAAATGTAGTGACAGAAAACAAACTTTGTGGCGTAGGCTGGGAAGAGAAAGGTTGAGCTGCGTGCAGGCACTGAAATCCCAGTCTGTGAGGCAAGTGCTTAGAAAAGTTGAGACACACCAGAGAACTCACACTGGAGTTCAAGATTTTTTAAGGATGAAATTACTGAAATTAACATGTAGGAAATTAAACATGAATTTTAAAATATTGTAATTTTAGATTTTTGTTTCTGATGAAAATGAGTTAGGGTTAAGGTTGGTTTTAGTTAAAATATTTAAGCCTCACGAAAAAAAATTTTCACCTTCAGTACTTTTAAAAAAGATTCTTGAGATTAACTCACACTGACTTCAAATAAGAAATATTTACTGCAGATGTGGTCAGCCATGCTCCGGCTTCACGCTGGAAATCATTGCTTTTAATTGCAGATGTCATCTGTTTCTGGTGAGATATGATCCATAAATGCAATATGTTAAGCCTGGCTAATGTCAACCAGTGTCATGTTTGAAATGAAAAGGGACAATTTATACTCCTTATTAACCTCTCTGGCTTGTCTGTGCAATTCAAGTGCACTGTACGGGAGGACATGGCAGTCAACAGAGGACATGGTTTGAGAGATAGAAGTGACTTGCATTTATACACCTGAGGCCTTTGTCTACGGTGGACAACAAGGGCAAACGCGCTGCAAGAGAGAAACGCTGCAAAATAGAAACGCTGCAAGAGAGAAACGCTGCAAAAGAGAAACGCGCTGCAAAAGAGAAACGCTGCATAAGAGAAACGCTGCAAGAGAGAAACGCTGCAAAACAAAAACGCTGCAAAATAGAAACGCTGCAAGAGAGAAACGCTGCAAAACAAAAACGCTGCAAAATAGAAACGCTGCAAGAGAGAAACGCTGCAAAACAAAAACGCTGCAAAATAGAAACGCTGCAAAATAGAAATGCTGCAAGAAACGCTGCAAGAAAGAAACGCTGCAAAAGAGAAACGCTGCAAAATAGAAACGCTGCAAGAAACGCTGCAAGAAAGAAACGCTGCAAAAAAGAAACGCTGCAAAAGAGAAACGCTGCAAGAGAGAAACACTGCAAGAGAGAAACGCTGCAAAAGAGAAATGCTGCAAAAGAGAAACTCTGAAAAAAAGAAACGCTGCAAAAGAGAAACACTGCAAGAGAGAAACGCTGCAAAATAGAAATGCTGCAAAAGAGAAACTCTGAAAAAAAGAAACGCTGCAAAAGAGAAACACTGCAAGAGAGAAACGCTGCAAAATAGAAATGCTGCAAAAGAGAAACGCTGCAAAACAGAAACGCTGCAAAAGAGAAAACACAACGGAAGTGTGCCAGGCCGATAGGGGGACCCCAAACTGAGGGGTGCTATGAACAAAGAAGAACAGAAGATCTTCAAAGAAGAAAGAAGATCAAAAGTGTCATACAACGTTGGGAGACATGGGGGTGTTCATTGAGGGGAGTTAGCGTGGCTACGGCTGAAACAGTAGCCTGTTACCTTAGCGTTTCTATTTTGCAGCTTTTCTCTCTTGCAGCGTTTCTCTCTTGCAGCGTTTCTCTTTTGCAGCGTTTCTCTCTTGCAGCGTTTCTCTTTTGCAGCATTTCTCTCTTGCAGTGTTTCTCTCTTGCAGCGTTTCTCTCTTGCAGCGTTTCTATTTTGCAGCGTTTCTCTCTTGCAGCGTTTCTATTTTGCAGCGTTTCTCTCTTGCAGCGTTTCTATTTTGCAGCATTTCTCTCTTGCAGTGTTTCTCTCTTGCAGCGTTTCTCTCTTGCAGCGTTTCTATTTTGCAGCATTTCTCTCTTGCAGTGTTTCTCTCTTGCAGCGTTTCTCTTTTGCAGCGTTTCTATTTTGAAGCGTTTCTCTCTTGCAGCGTTTCTCTCTTGCAGCGTTTCTTTCTTGCAGCGTTTCTATTTTGCAGCGTTTCTCTCTTGCGTTTCTATTTTGCAGCATTTCTCTCTTGCAGTGTTTCTATTTTGCAGCATTTCTCTTTTGCAGCGTTTCTCTCTTGCAGCGTTTCTCTTTTGCAGCGTTTCTCTCTTGCAGCGTTTCTCTGTTGCAGTGCGTTTGCCCTTGTCAGCCACCGTACTTGTCTCATCTGCATCATATTGAAATGTCTTGATTAACTCCTTAATTCCTCTAAGTTAATAGGTAGAATTGCAAAATGATGACTTTAAGAAAATGTTACTGATATGTGTGTAACATTAATGACCTTCAATACATCAAGGGCAGTGTACGTGAGGTAATGTTGTAGTTCCTTGGAGGCTCCATGTTGTGAATGGAAAATGAACTCTAGTCAAACATCCATCTGGTGAGCTCAGATTCATTACCAGATGCACTCACATTCGCATCATCTGCCCAGTGGCAATCACCATGACTACGGGACCATACTGAGTGATGCAGACGACAGCAGATGGGAAGTGGAAGTTAATGTATATACCCACCTTCTCTTCCTCCCTCCCTTTCTCTTCTTCCTCCCTCTGGACATGTAAGTCCTCTCTCTCTTTGTAGTGACCCCCTTTCATTCACATTATGAGTCAGGGAACCTGAGGCATAAAGTCATGACTTCATTAGCCGTGATGCTTGCTCCCATTAAAAGCCACTCTTAAGCATGTTTCAAGGGTTTTTGCTGGCTTCCAAACATTTAGACAGATTCAAAACCAGATAGGAAACATGTCAATGCCCTCTCCTGTTTTAGACAATACTCAGTAGAATTCTTTATTGATAAATGCGGGCACTAACTTAAGAGCAGTCTTTTAATCTCCAGATGTCTCACATTGACAACAAAACCTAATTAACAGAGCCAATCATAATGGAAAATTATTTTTGCATAAATGAGCTGAAACTCAACTGCTTTTCTGAATATGGCAGAGTGTGTTTAAATCAGCCACTTTCATTCCAAATCAAACAAACTTCATTATCCTTCCTTCTTTTTCAAACTTATTGTGTGGGTGCATCTGAATGAATTTGAAATGATAATGAAGTGACATGTGACATTTCAGAAGTGAAATATCTTATAATAAACTGTCTCCATCTGTAAAGTAACAATAAAAATCTGAGACAGTTACACTTCCTCCCTGAGGGAAACAGTCGTGCTGCCAAGAACAGTGTGAAAATAAGATTCTTGCACAGGCTGTAAATGAAACGCTTTGAAAAGCCTTGTTTGTCCTCAGTTATACTCACCAATACATCTGACAGACGAGTCAGTTGCATAATATTGCATTGCAGCAGAGTCAATGCATCTGTCATTGCATACTTATACCATTTTAAGTAATGTTATTGTGATAAGGTAAGTTATAAATAAGCTGTATCAACTTCTTTATTTGGCAGGGGACTTTATTTTCCTTGAACGTGTGACATATTGTGGTGCCAAAACATTTTCTGATATCACTGTGTAAAGTCATTGCATAAGCCGCCTCATCTTTTCCAACATTAATTTACACCTGCTGTAAACGTGCAGTGCTTTTAATGTGTGATATCATCAGTCTGAACTAAAAGTGAAATCTGTTACTTTGATACATTTTGCATTTGGTGCTAAGATTCACACAAATTAGAGGAAAACTGTGATTTTAAAAATGTACTTTCAAATATATTGTCACTAAAAAGTTCAAATGGCATTTATCCATGTTATCCAACTAATGTGCAGTAATAAACACACAAATTAAATGCTCGAACTGAGTGCATCTCTTGACCTTAGATAAATTAAATTAACAAGAACAATATGTACATTCAGTTACAGCTCTAGTTCACTTGTATTAGTCCAAAGAAAGGCTCTCAGTCATCTACGTTTAAAGGGGCAGCAGGGTTAAATAGTGGTCTCTCTCTGCATAGTTGTAGTTTTCCATAACTCTTCTCAAAGTCCTTCTTAGTGCCATTTAGGACCTCCAGACTACCTGTTCTTATGTCATAGCCACGTCCCTGCAGTCGCTGGATGCGGTAATTTACTATCTGTGTGGTCAGCTCCAGAACAGTTGGAGTCTCTATGATTTGAGACATGTTGATTCCAGCACTGAGGAGACCCTGAAAGCGTTCAGCCAGAATAGCTTCAGGGTAGTAAAGCAGAGCTGGGCACTTGAGAATGAGGTTCTGTAGCTCTGCCTTGGAGCAGCCTGTAGTGTCCTGGGAGTAGGCCAGGGTGGAACGCATACTTTGTGGGTTCAGCTCAGTGACAAAGCCCCTGAGCTTGGAGAGAAGGTGGAGGAGCTCTGCGGTGCTGAAGCCTTTTTCTTTCAAGAACAGAAGGTTTTCTTTCAGCACCTCTGGGGGCTTGAGGAGAACAAACGGGTTCTGGCTCAGGAGTTTCTGAAGCCAGATCTTCATGTTGTCCTCCTCACCCCCAAGCTCCTGGTAGACCTGCTGCAGGGTGCGCACCATCACCTCGTTCTGCTCTACAGGCCGGCTGAAACTCTGTGGAGCGCTGGCCATGAGTTTGGTGATGATTCGCTTGTTGAGGTTTAAGCACTGGAAGTAAGTGATGTTGTTCTGTTGGTTGTTATGGTGGATCGAGGGAGTGAAGAAGGAGGCTGGGAATTTCTCAATAATACCAACCAGCTCCTTCTGGTTTGCACACACAGACATCCACATCTCCCTCTGAGCCTGCATCTGCTCCGGGTGACAAAGGATCGCCTCGGGATGAATTGCTAAGATCCGGGCGATTATGGAGCCTGAGGCCCCCATGTCCTTCAGAAGTTCAGCAACCTCCTTGGTATAGGCTGGACACTGATACAGGACCCAGCCCTGGAGTTTCCGGATCTTCTGGATGTCCACAGAAAGATCATACAGAGCCTGAACTGTCTGCTGGTTCTCTGCTGAGTTCAGTGTTGCACATGACCGCAGGTTTGGAGATAAGGCTGTGACACACTGACACTGGCGACACAGGGATATTGAAATCAGGCGCAACATTATAACACAGTCCTAGAGCTGATCACCTAAAGGATCAAGAGAAAAGGAAACAGCAGTGGGTGACAGCCAAGCTGAAACAAACAAGTGAACACTTCTAACGTGTATTAAACAACTGCAGAAACTGTGAGATGCTCTGTGAGGTCTGATCATGTGCTTCTATCAGGACAATAACATCATCACAGTTTACTTTACCCACACATTTTCCCTAACATGCTCTTGACATTATGAACAGGGGATCTTTCTGGAGCTTCACGCTGAACTGCAAACAGCCAACCTGTGCAGAGTAATGTCACGCATCACAGATCTACTTACAGATAATGATTTTTCTGAACAGCTGTTTCCAGATGTTTCATAGGGCAAAGTGAGGCGCCATCGATGTATCGATAACTAAAACATCAGTCACAATCAATGGCCCACTGTCGGTCATATAGAAAAAGCACATTCAAACGCATAATAAAGCAGCATTTAATGAACTTAGTAAACAAATCTCAACGTTTTACAGCGCAGGCTATTAACGATTTCAAAATAAAAGCCTTATCAGCATGTTAGGAAAACACATGCTAGGTGGTTAGCATGCTAACAGCAGTCACGTTATAGCACTGATTTAACTCCGGGATTTGGGGAAATAAAATGACCAGTTAATGTTGAATTGAGGTGTGCACCGAGTACAGGAGTAAAACAAGTTACCTCTAGGAGCGGTCACAGGAAGTGATCGGTAAAGTTAATCTTCTTCTACTGTCTGTCTGTCTGGTTTGCCACAGCGAGCAGCAGAGGCTCTGCCAGGTACTGCAATAAAGTGCAACAAGGACCCTCTAAAGCCTTCCTTAACATAGTCTTGATTGTATTTTATTTTTATTTTTATTTTAGAATGCAGAAACCACAACGTAAAAATTTGTTTTTTTTATTTTATGCTCCCACTGCCTCAATTTCTTCTCTATTTTCAAAGCTCTGCTCTTTTATTGCAACCCATATGTCCAGTAATTAAACACTTTTGGCCAAAATGTCCATCTCAAACAGCAATTCGCTGCTGTATGCTGCAGCTCCAAACCCTGCAGCATACAGGCCTTGATGAGTGCAATCAGGGCAGGGCAGAATTGGACTGAACACATGGAGAGTTTTCTCACAGTTGGTGCTTAATCATGATGCTTGATGACCAGCTCTGCAAGCTGTTCCTTCAGCAGCACAGGAGCTGCTGAGTGGGTATCTGGGTTCGTTATAGTTTATGTACTAGAAAACAGATGATATGCCTCAAAGGAAAACAGGTTGGTGCTTCTTTCCTTTTTTTAAATGCCCACTATTTTGATGGGGGTGAGCTGGTCATCGGTACAATGATAGTCCTGTGCCTCTCAGAAAAATCTCATCCAAGCAGGCTGCATGCAACTGCGTGAAATTAAACCTATGTCTCTTTATGAGAAGCCCCCCTTTTTCAAAGAGAAAAAATATGAAAGCATGAAACAACATGTTGAGCTGCTGTGCAAAGTGTTATTCTCTTAACATCTCGTGGAAGTCATCTGGTTATTAGTTTATCGTGATGTTATCAAGATTTTAATCAAACTGGCAGCATGTACCCTTCCTTGCTCCCTTTCTCTGCTGGAATTTAACGGCAGAGATTAAAAAAATAAAAGATACCAAGAACTGGCAAGGCAGCCAGAACCGAAAGGCAGAGTTCATACATGTATCTGGTAATAAAGAATCCTTCGATCCAAGTCCTTTTATCAGTTTAGCACTGTGAACCAATATGATCCACTCCATAGTGGAAACAGACATTGTATGGTTCTCAGTTAAGCCCCTCTCCAAATTGCTGCCTGGCAACACATGCAAAGTGTGATACAGTCCGACAGACTACTTGCAGATGCTCACACACTTGGTGCTGCTCTGTGGACCGATTATGAGAAACTGGGCCCTTAAGCACAAATAACTTAAAGGAGCCCCACCCCTGCTTTATACAAGCCCAGACTGAATGGTACAAAATGACTACAACAACACATTCTCTGTGTGTAGTAAATCTGAAGACAATACAACACACCTTTGTCCTCCTGGGCCAAATTCACCCATTCTGTTTTGAGTGCTTATAAAGCATGAGGTATAAAATGATCACCAATTTTTATAGTTTCATCCTTTTAGTGAACTTGTTTCCAACATATTAACATATATTTTACACTTATCATAGGGAATCATCCATGTCATTTTTAGTTAAGTATATGAAAGAAAACCAAAGTTATCACATATTAACTTTTGAAAATGGGTCAAATTGATCCAAAGACAACAGGAGGGTTAAGAAGTAAAATGTCCTTTTCCCCTGTGGTTATTTTGTTCAGAGAAAGTTTGTTTTACATGTCCTTTTACTTCACTAGAATGGTATGAAGGTCATGGCTCCATTATTTCACCTTGTCACTATCGGTTGTGTCACTAACTGTGTCACTAACAGTTTTAATCTTTATTTTACTTGGACAAAGGACATCATTTTCCCACATGGAACCAAAGCCACCACTTAAACAAAGTCCTTTAGAGGGTAAAGTACGGGGTTTTCCCATGTCAGTGATCTCTGTCACCCACAAGGTCTAGGACTTTCCAACAGACAAACAGACTAGTGTGGTGCACAAACTAAAATCAGACTAGGGTGCTAAATAAATAGGGCGGTATAGCCACCACAAGCAGCATACATTTGCAAATATGCAGTCATGCTTAACAAACACACCTTGGTACATAGCAATCTCTTTTTCTGCTGTCAAACAAGCAGCTCATGGTGGCTGACCACACCCGCAGCTGGGTGAAACCTGTCCGACTACACTTCAGCACTGTTAATGTACAACCAGAAGCGTAACCTTTGTTTTTCATTTTGACTTTGTTCAGCTATTATTTGTCTCAGACTTGTCATAATTAAATCAATGACTGCACTGACATTACACCCAGTCCTGTCACTCATAACTGAAAGTCTGGGACTCAAAGCGTGTGTGCCAGACTGTGGAACAATGTGGAAGAGGAGGAATCTGATATTAGCAGGAGGTGGATCTAAAGCAACAAACCAAAGTAGGCAGAGGAAAACAGACTTACTGTAAGCACAGTTCCCAGAGTGTGACAAGCACATGCTTGTGCAGTCAGTCAACATGATCTCCATTAGATGTCTGGAGTTTCTGCTTTTCCTTCTCCTTCACCATGTGTGCAATGGGGAGCCAGAGCCCATGATCAGAGCACAGGGGAGCATCATTGAGATGGGATACTGTTTTGGAGTGGATTATATTGTTGTTTATCGATCTGCTCCAGAGGGAGACCAGCTTCTGGGAAACTCCTCAGAAACCATTACACCTCCTGGAGATTTGTTGGGTCGCATCAGTACCAACCAATTTCAGCACCTGCTCGGACTGCAGATCAGTAACCTCACACAAATGGACTCTGGGATTTATCGAAGGGAATGCTGGCAGAACCACTCACTAATCAACCAACACATACACAAACTCTCAGTGTGCGCTGAAGAGGTTACATCTAAGGAAATCATTGTGAAGGAAGACGACGGAAAGGCTGAGCTTCTGTGCAACAGCACCTTCACTGGTCTGGAGGGAACATCTGTGCAGTGGTACCATGAAATGTATCCAGATTATAAACTGACACTCTTCCTGGATAGCAATGTTTTGCTGGCACCTCTGGTGGAGGAGCTGCAGAGTAAGGTAGAAGTCAAAGACAGAGGGGCGTTGCTCGTGCTTGACAGCAGCTTGCTAAACAATAACCATCACTTTTATTGTCTTGTGATCAGAGGTCAGAATTGCCTCAGCTTTCAAAACATGTACCTTCCAGACCGCATCGAGAGCAGGGAAATTTTCGCTTCACCAGGGGACAGAGTGGTGCTACAATGCCCTGCTGAAGGTATTAACTTGCACTGGGAGACCCCACTGGGTAGCATCAATGATAGCTGCATAATGAATAATCATATGTGTATATCACATGGTGACAAAGACTTCTCACTGGTAATTTCTGCAGTCTCTGATATATATACTGGGGACTATTTTTGCATATCCTCTTCATCTGAGATGCAGTACTTGCTGTTTCTCTGTCCCAAATCTATATACAAAAAAATTGATTTTGATGGTAGGAATGCATTGCTAGAATGTGATACTGACCAAGCTTACTCCCCAAGAGTGCACTGGTACCGCCAAGAAAAATCAGGGGTATATAAACTTATCTATGACTCAGGGGACGAGACTATTTCCATCCCAGAGGATTTGAGGGGCACATTGGCTGTGTCTAAGAATGGCTCCTTGCTGACAATCTCCAGCCTGGATATGAAAGATGAAGTAGTGTATCGGTGTGTTGTTTTAGAAGGCCGTCACTTCCTGGAGGAGGAGGATGATTACAAAGTTGAGTATAATGAAGAAGATGCAGAGTATGTTGAATTTGATGTCAGAGACGGGCTGAGGACACATTCATGCACATCCATGTTGAACTACAACACTAGCACAGCTGACGCAGAGGCAGACTCTAATGTTACTCTGCCTGCTGTGGGGGCAGGAATAGTGGTTCTGGTGTTGGTTGGAGTTATTGTCGCAGTGGTTGTGTTAAGAAAGAGGGCAAAGCACAGAAGAGAAGCTGAAAATGACATAAAAATGAAAGAGGATCCTACTTGTAGGAGGTTAACGGATGATGGTGTTTAACAGCTTTAGAAATGTTTTATATCCAGCTGACATTTACTGTCCTATGAAATCTGTCCATTCTACTTTTTCCACCAGCTGATGATGCAATGATCACAGTTATACTTTCAGTTTCATATTTATGTAATTTATCCCCTCTTGTTTTTAGTTACAAATGACTAATGTTGGGTTTTAAATATACATGTACATTCCATATGATTTATACAGGGTTTGGTCTTATAATCTTAGAGACTTTGATAATATTTTGTTGTTTTCTTTTAAAACCCCATTCACCATATGACTGAAAGTGTAAATATCATCTGTGTGTCTAGAAAGAAAGAAATGTCAAAGTTTCTTTTTAAATGTAATATGTGTATTTCAGCACACAAACAGTAGGCCTATAGTCTTGGACATATCTGATATGTTGTAGCGTGACATTAAATGATGACTAAAAACCAGTCCAGCTACTCTCCTGTCAACAGATCCTTTTCAGTTCAACAGACAGAAAGTGCCCAAAAATCTGAAAGTAAAACTACCTGAACAGCAGAGTAGTATTATTACTCTATTATTACACATTAGTAAATGAATATGGCTGCAGACAAACTTTGTCCCATAATGTTAAAATTAACAAAATGGTGGTGAAATATTTTTTAGTAAGTTACTGAGTTTGTGGTTTCATAATTTAACAGTATTTGGGTTAATCACAATCATTGATTAATCTTAAATGTTGTCACAAAATATTGCTAAATTAATCAGGCTGTCCACCTTTTGAAGATGACATGACAAATATGTCAGGAAACTGCTGCATATTTTTACATGGTGCAACACTGGTGTCATGTTTCTTATTACCTGAAGAATGTTAGTGAAATACTTATCCTCATTTTACCTCTGGTTTTGGTCTCCACAAAGTCCTGAGAGGAAAATCTGGTTCTTTAGCTCTTTAGATTAGTTCCTGATTTGGGGGGCACTGCAAAGTCAGCTGTTAAAGGTTTTGTGCTGAAATCAGCTGCAGCTGGAAAGATAATTGATTAACAACATTGAAGCAAAGCAGTAAGGTTTGGGGCTGTAAAACCAAAACAATTAACTTAATGACGCTAAAAGGGGTGGCTGTGGTTCAGAGCAGGTTGTCCACTAATGGAATAGTTGGAGGTATGATCCACTATCTTGTCTGGGCCGCATATCAAAATGCCCTTGCACTGAGCCTCAAGTGGCTCCCAAAGGCCATCGCTGGGCATGGCATATTTTCTGCCATCACTGTGTGTGTAAATGGGTAAACAGAAGAAAAAAATGTAAACTTCATTGCCTGCTAAAGTAAAAAAGGACCACTAATCTGTAAAAAGCAGCAGATTTAGCAGCATCTAGTCATATCATCACTAGATCACAAGGTGAAAGAACTGCAGATTTCATGTTAATTCTCAATGGATTTGCCACTGCAGGCAATACACGTGACAAATTTCTTTTTGGTATTTCTCAAAAACAAGCAAAAGTGTGATGAATCATCTCAGGTTTAACTACGTGCGCACAGAGAGAAGTCTTACAGAATTCTCTGTCCTTCTCCTCAACATTCAGGTTTATATAGCTTGACAAAAAGGGGTGGACTCATATTGGAAAAGACCTCACATGTTTGTTCAGGTGTCCTCTATCTTCAGGCCTTTACCAGCACTAAAACAAATTGTTGGAAGTTATTTACAGGCCTCTAAAACTCTAAAGCCCTATAGCACTAAAACCATGCATTCTTTAGCCCAACACATTTAAGGTGGTCACCCTTTGACCAACTGTTTCATGCTGTGTAAAACAACCACACAGTGCAGATGATCATATGATCATTTATAAAATGGAAATATTGATTAGTGCTGGAATAATGGTAGATTATCCTGCAAACTTATCTCAGTTTGCAAAAGCTCTAAAAGTCATTCAAGCAGGCAAATGTGTTCCACTTTTTCCACTTTCATATGACCTCCCTTACTCGCTGTGGAATTATTTCAGAAATTTAGCTTCAAATGCATTCCTGAAAAAACAAGTTGAACCGAGACTTTCCACTGCATTTTCTTTTTCAATGTGAGCAAGAGAATCGAGAAAAGCAAAGGAACAGGCACAAACTGTTACTAAACCGTTTAACTGTTTAGACTGGAGTATACTGTCTGACTATGAACAGCAAGCAGAAACGCGAGTGGTGTATATGACAAATGCACAACTTACATAAGAATGTGCAAGATCTACTTAGATCGAATTTCTAAATATGCCTTAGGCTTTCTTTGTACACTGCACAAGCCTGTATTGAATCAATAACTTCTGTGCAGATATTGCTGTAGCTCCTACTAGTTTTAGCAGCACAATGCTGCACACATCAGTATTGATCCAATATTGCAGTTTATGTTTGCAAAATACAAAATGAGATACAGCATGTAAAGTGATTATATGTGTTACTGACTAGCTGACTGTTTTCAATTTGATTCAAGTGTGCGTTTTATTACACATGATCAAATGAGCTGGTTATGTTCTTTTGAAAATATCAACAGCTGCCACAGTGTATATACAAAATGAAATATATTTCAAGTCTCAAACTAATAGAATTAAATGAATATTTTTAAACCAGGTGCTGTAAATGTTTCATTGGCATCATCATGTAGACTATATGATTGTGAATTATTCCAGTATAGACAGTACAGTACTTCTTAACTGAGAACTGAGAGAACAAATTTTCTTCTAGTGACTGTGATTATTCATTTAATGTGTAATTTCATTTAATGTGTAATGCATTTAGAATTAATATGCAGCAGGTGGCAGGTGGTTTAGCTGCAAAAGGTAAACCTTGTGATCCTCTATAGCAAGGCCACTCAAACACGTCTGCTCTCCCTCAGGTTTTCAGTGGGGCCAAGGAAAAGCTCCTATTCTCCACTCACCTCCTGACCGCACTTCACAAAAAAAACATCAATAATGTATTAGCTGCTCCCTGTTATTCTGCATGTGTAGCATGCAAATTTGGAAACCTGCCCATGAAAACATCAGAAAAAAAATGGTACAGCATCACAACAGGACTACAGCATCACTATCATGACTTGGTGCATACAAGCTGAATCTGTTGGCTGCTGTGTGTCTCATTCATAGTTGAAGATTGTTAATGTGATCAATAAATCGGATTTGCAATTTTTTAGCCTTAGAGTTTTTATTCATTTAACCTTGAATAGTGAACCGGATCAACCACGTTAGTTCCACTGGTGCTTCTTTGGTGCTACTGTATATTACATTTGCCATACAGATGTCAAATCACATTCTGAACAATTGTATGTCCAAAATGCAACAAACTGCAATATTGATGAGTGAGATTTATTTCAATTGTATATTTACCAATAAATTTTTTGCTTTCTTAACTGTACCATGAAGGTGAGAAAATATGACCACCTCATAGTTTATGTATGGTGAAACTGCCCCAAACACATTTAATGCACTCTGGCCTGGACTCCAAACAGTCCACTGATACTAATATAATAATATCTTTATACAAACCCTGGTCTGTGGTGTTTTCTGTGTCGCACATTTTCATCGTAATGAAAAAACATCTTTGCTGACACATGATGGTGTAGCATTTCTGTGCTCTTGTAGCTTTCCATCTTGCAAGACAATCTGGAGCTGTTGTGTTTGAGCTGCCAGATTCTGTTACTCCTACATATGTAACCTTATGGAGCCCTGATAAATATTTATGTTCCATAGAAGTGCCAAAACATGCAATGAAAAAATATGGTTTGTCATGGGAAATATTTGCTCAGCTGGTATATATTAAACATATTTTTATTTCATTTTTTTTCTTGTTTTAATGTTCTGCCAATATCTGCTGCTGCAATTGTAGTAAACAGGTGGGCTTTTTGAAAGATAAAGCATAAAATCAATTACATAACTTGACGAAATTAAAGTGTTCATTTGGTATTCTTTCTGTAAAAGAAATTTAAAAAACAATGTTGGTGTCCTTCAGAAGCCCTGCTTCTTTCATTTTGCATTTCTGTTCTCTCTTCTACCATTGTCTCCCAGCCCATAGCTTTACAACCCTGGGATGAAGCTTTTTTTTTTAAATAAAATAAACAAAAAAAAATATTGACTAAAAATCTAAAAATCTGCCAATTTTGAGAAAAGGATTATATCTGGAGACTTCAGCTATGAATTAACCACAAAATCTACAACTTAGAGGAGGAACTTGTGCCTTTTGCCAACAAGGTCATGCATTGTTATCAAAAATAACTTTATTTTGGCATTTGTGATCATGAATACTCTTAGGACAAAATGTGCAATGTCTGTTGACAGAGTAAAATCAGTCTATTTCTAAAGCAGAATGAGAGAAGGGTGGGATGGTGAGGGAAAGGCAGTCTCCCATATTTGCCAGTTTGCTTTACATGCCCCTTCACGGATTTGATTGATGGAGACACAGATGTGGAAGAGGAGCATCTGCTCTGTGCTTTCAGGTGTAATTAAGAAAGAGCTTGGTCACACAGAAAAGCCCCAGGAGGCCAAACAGAGCACAGAGGAATCAGCACACCTCAGAGAGCATCAGGATTCAGCAGCAGGCTTCCTTCAGCTTGTTACAGTGAGAGACTTTAAATGGATCAGCTTAATTGTTGAGGCACCTCTCAGACCATCTGTGTGTGTGGGAGGGTGTGTTTTAGCTGCAAGAGCATGGCTGTCTCAGCCTGTGCTGCATGTGTATTCAAGTATAAGTAAACTGTGAGGCATCACAGTGACAGAGCAGAACTAAAGTTAGAAAAATAATCAATTAAATCAGCCAGGAAATTGTGTTTAGACACGTTGTTACTCAGAATCTCTTGTGTTCACTTGGGTTTCACCCATCTTCTGCAGAACTCACTGAGATGTGTGACTAGACTCCAAATTTCAAGATTATCTTAAGTTGTCTATGTCTCTGACACACATGTGGAGACACACAAGACCATTTTTTAACCAATGCAACAATCAAAATCACAGCTGGCAGGTGTTAACATGATCCCTTCTTAGCTCCCTCCCTCCCAGGGCACCTCTTTTTGTCAGGGGGCCATGTTCTTTAGAATCAGCACGTCTGCTTGGCGCTCCCTGGTGGCTGCCAGACTGAGTCAGCTGAGGCCCAATCTGCTGTAATTTGCCAGGCCCATTACTCTCACAAATGTGATGGCTGTGAGTGTGAAACAGTTGGTGGGATAAAAAGCAAGAGAGAAAGAGAAAGAGGGAGTGGGGTACCTAGCTATTGGTGCCGTCTAACCAGTTTCCGAGAGTGTGTGGTGAGCCGTGCTAATGGCACCAATTATGCACCAGAGAGCACTGCTGATGAGCTGGTTTCAAAAAAACAAAAATGCTGGGGTAAAAGGAGGCAGGAGGATTTGGAGTCCAAAAACAACAACAAATGTTAGAGACAGGAGGGAGACAAGCCACTTGGGGCCTTTCTTTCCTAATAGCAGTCTGCTCACTCCCCAGACATGTGGAGTTGTCTGGTTGAATCGCAGCCATGTTGGAATTTATGTGTTATTTTCAGAGGGGCAAGCCAAGCGAGACTAGGACCAACCAAACATTCACAATAAAGCCGACTTCCCTCTGGAAGTCTAAAAGACTTTTAATAGATTTGATTTCAAGTCTATAACCTAGAAAGTAGTGGGCGTGAGGCTGAGATGTTGTGGTTCTTGCTCTCTGTCAGGCTGTAAACCTGCAACTCCCCTGTGTGATAAAACTGTTGGAGAGTAGAAGGTAATTATTCTTTTTTTTTTTTATTCCCCTGGAGTGATTGTGCTCATTGTGGAATGTTTACAAGCAAAAAATAGATTATCTGCCATTTCATGTATTGGTGTGAAGCATCATAAGCAATGTTGGGCAGTAATCCATTGCTTAGAATGTGTTATATAATATCACTTTCACGTTCAGTAACGATAATATTAAAGCTACTAATCTTAGTAGCAACCCATTACTGTGTTGTCTTAACACAATTTGACTATTGTCCGAGGTGTGCTAGGTGAGCCATGATGAAGGACATCCCAGAACTCTTATTTTTATCCTTATTTGCTAGGAGCGAGGAGACCGCCTGGGGGAGCTATAAACGAGGATACACAAGTCCATCCTTCATGGAAGTCTGTCACAGATTGACAAAGAAAAAAATGCAACTGAGTAAAAAAATGGATGGACTTGGTGGAATTTTTTCTACAGAGAAAATCTGTACAAAGAGCAATGAAAAGCTGCCACGTGAATCTGAGGCCACACTCAGATAGTTAGACTTTCCACCACAGCTGACATCTAAGCAGTTAACATTAAAAGGTTTTTAGGGGATAATAAGCAGTTGCATTTTGGAGCCCAACAAGGACCTCATAGTATGTAAAACAATTGAGGCAGGCAAACATGTGATGTTACTGGTGCAGAAATATAACAGATTCATTTTATGGTCTTCTTGGCAAAGTCGTAATGACAGTGATAGCCAATGCATCAAATTTTGCCAAGGTGTTGTAAAGTTTATTAGCCTGTAGATCCGGAGTTGAATTCTGAACTAGATGAAGAGGACAATGATGCCGAGGTGACTCTTACAGATCTCACAGAAGCCCAGTCTGATGAGACTAATAGTCAGCGTGCTCTTCCATTGTGCATTGGATGTAAATGAAAAAAATGCAGTATTTGGGGGTGATGGATTTAGGGTATATTTGATGGGGCTTACCACTGATTAATAAAAGTACAGTAACAAGGAATGTTACTGCATTTCTTGTGCTGGTAATTAGTAAAGTTTTCAAGTAAGTAGCCCAAAACTAATCATGAGGGGCCATTTTGTCAAGAAAATCTTCTTGCAAGCAAAACCAGCTGCTAGCTGGTGAGACTAGAAAATCCTTAGTCATATAATTGGTTCTTCTGCTTCTGTAAGAGTCAAAGGAGTCATCTGTGAAATTCTTCATGGGTGCCAGGAGAAACCTTTAAAGCCAGGAAAAGTTTTAATTCAAGTCACTGAGCTACCTGCATGGATACAGCAGGTAATTACAAGTGTTTTCTGCTTTTTTCTTAAACAGACAACAGGATTCAACAACACAACAGCAGAACTGACTTGTTCACTCATGTGCAGATACTATTAGATTAAAGCTGAAATTTAGAAAAAAGGAGATCTCAGTAGACAGGGGAATGAAAATGAGACCATTTATATTCAACAGCTCTCGCCGTCAGAAACAATCACACAGCAAGCACAGCCACACGTCTGATGCACAGATGGTGTATGTAAAGTTCCTTGTTCCCCCTCTTTCTCTTCCTCTCTACTGTAATGTCTGTCTCTCTCATCCCTCATGTCCCACATTCTTCCTTCATCCTGTCATCCTGTGTGTCACTCATGGATTTCTCGCACTCTGCCAGCAGCGAAGCACTTCGGCTTACGATCCTTTCTACCTAAATTTAATAAATGAAGCCTTGTGAAATTGGCAAGCAGGGTGGAACACCACAGCTGGGTAAATGTTAGCTGAAAGCTTCGGTTTTGTAATTTGGAGTTTTCATAGAAAACAGCCAGTGATCGGATTGTGTATGGGAGAGTCAAATTCATTGCTTCCTCATCTCCCTAAGTGGCTTGCTGAACAGGACAGCAGAGACAGAACTGAGGCGAGCCGGGTCAGGAGTTCTGTGAGCTTCAGGATAACAAGCAATCTTACTAACTTAGACACTAAGTCTGATTGGGGTCAGCATTATCGAATTTAATCATGGTCTCCATTAACAGTTAAGAAAAAGAAAAACTCCATATGTATTTGAATTATAAAGTGATGGACCTACTCTTGAGAGCAGAAATCAAATAAAAATAATCCTACTATGTATTTTTGGTGATTTAATAAGTAATTAAAATTGTGGAGAAATATGCTTATCCACTTTTTGACAGAGATGGTACATAGAAAGTTGCTAGCAGCCAGCTACAGTATCTACTCTTAGTGGAATCAATAGACTATATAGAGATGAATGGTGTTTTATTACGTCCTGCCACTATGCAAAAGTGCAGCTGAGAAATTGCAAATATGGGGGCTGCTGTCTTGCTGTTGTGACACACCTACCTAGTAACTGATATCACTTGTGGGGATAGATTTTTTTTAGCTTTGTACTTTTACTTTTTTAGGTTGGTTCATCCATCATCATGGATAGGGTGGGGTGTATGGACATTTGGTGGAACCAGCCACCAGGGGGCAATCAACTGGTGGAAAACTACCAGAGCGTAACCCCAAATCAAACTGATAATTTTAAACTTTACTTTTAGTACAAATTAAACAAATGAGATATAACCTGTTAACTGTTTTGAAACAGAATGCAAATCAAATTGTAAAAAATTTGCATTTACAAAGAAAGCAATTTGTAAGACACAACTAGATGCAAATTCACCCAGGGTGGTGTGAATTGACGCCAAGATACATTTGCATGAATTGAAAATATTCGTACTTGAATAAAAAACTGACACTTGCCAAGGCTTTATGAGTCTGTATGCTAACATCTACACAACTAGTACATGTTTAGGACAAATAAGGCTGTCACAGAAGGGCCAGCAGCCACATGCACATGAATGACACAATGTTTATATATATATATGTATATATATATATATATATATATGTGTGTGTGTGTGTGTGTGTGTGTGTGTGTGTGTGTGTTCTCATCTGGTCCTCAGCAAGAAAACAAATGAGCTCAGTCTGAATCTTGCTCTAAATGCACTAATGCACTTGCATGCTGTTATTACTGCCCAAGTGACTATAACTTTGGAGAAGTTCTTAGGTGTTGCCAGAACAATACCAGTGAGAAGCAGAGAGGGTATGCTGGAGAGCCCTGTGTGGTTGCTTGATGAATTAAATTTAGCTGTCTCTGCTGGCATACTAGTGGGGGAAATGAGATTTCTTTTCACCGGCTTATTGCACTCATAGCCAGGGAGAGCTGAATAAAAGGGCTGCTTTTTTGTGCTTTCTCAAACGAGATGGAGTGTATAGAAAGTGAGTTTCTTCCACAGGCAAAATTCCTCCCTCAGATAACTTTCAGGAGAACTGTTTTCCTCTTTTGTTAAGCTGACTGACAGATAATCTGACTGATGGATCGCATCTTTAAAAGAAAATGGAAGGTGCAGAAGTGCAGGCAAGCCCAGATATTGAAAATCAGTCAGTGCACAGCTAAGGAGACAGTGTTATCCTCAACAGTGGAGAGATTTCAGCTGAGCATTTCTATCCACTTTATGATGAAAGACTGCTGTCATGTTAAAGATCTGATACGAGGTGGATCACAGAGATATAGCCAAGAATCCAAATTGTTGATGACGGCTGTGGAAAAGAAAAATGAAAGTCCCTCCTAATCTCTAATGCTCATCTGCTTTTGTGCTTTTTGCATGAGTGTGTGTTGAAGAACAAATGTGGGTATAGCTAAACACAAAGGCCTGTGGAGGATTCAGTTTCCGCTCACAGAAAAATCTACTTTTTCTTATTGCCTGTTTCAAATCTCACCAAGAAGGTGTGGGGGCGTTCAGCTGCTCAGAGATGGGGAATATATGCTGTAGGCAGAGTGAGAGATCAGCACAGAGAGGCGTGGAGGAAAGGACACTCTTGTATCACTCACTAGGCATTCTTGGCAGCTTGTCATCCTTTGTGTGGTAAAACCTTTGGCTGATAATGTGCCTGGGCCCCGTATCACAATCAGAAAAAGCTTGTTTTGTTTCTGTGTAGAGCTCCAGCCGTTTGGTTCCCAATTCTGAGACCATTTCTGCCTGTTTTGATTTGGTGTAGCTATTTGCTTGTAGTGCCCGAAAAGTTCAAAGAGTCACAGAATAGATGACAGCTCTGCTGCTTAGGCAACGCTTCAACAGAAATTACGCAAGAGAGAACTGAGATTCAGCAAAGATAGACATTATTTCATCAATCTGCCCATGAATGTCAGTAAAGACACACTTTAGCCTGCATGACTCTGCCACAGCAGGAGATAGATGGAAAAACTGCAAACAGAATGGACCCCCATTCCCAGGAGTAATGGAGCTGTCACTGGTTAAATCTGACCCCTCAGTAACCCCCGGGGGCAATGATATGATACCCATCCTTCCACACCAGAGTAGTCAGCAGCAGAGTAAGGGAGGGTGGGCCACATATCTGATGATAGCAGTCATCCTCACTGGAATGAGAAAAAATAGAGGTCACTCTAATCTCATGGGAGGAGTGTTAGAGGGTGTGTGTGTGTGTGTGTGTGTGTGTGTGTGCAATACCTCATTTGAGACTAGTGAGAATCCCTGCAGAGACAGTGAGAGAAGAAGGAATAAGAGTCTGATGTCCATGTGGGACTCAGACCAGGTTGTTGATGCTTGGCTGCAGCTCATGCATCCTGCCAACATAAAACATGAGCCATCTCTGCTCCTCTTATACCTGCGAACACATGAAATTACCGATGCCCATGTAGTTGGTCTTAGTGGAGGATCACTGTGTAGATTCTAGCATATTCACTACCTGCTAACATCGCATGCATTCCCAAGACGTAAATGAAACGTACCCTACGGCATCAAAGCGTAATGCATGGTATGGTAATCTTGCATCCAATCTAGAAACTGGGCTTCAGTAGCCTGGTGGTCTCAGGAGGGGTGAGACATGCCTTCTCATTCAGCGTCTCGCTGCTCTCCATCCATGGCGCATCTCCAGCTCTAAATCCACTTCAGCTCTGGACACCGGTGGCAGCGCCTCTCTCTCTCTCTCACACACACACACGCGCGCGCACACACACACACACACAGCACACAGCTGTAATTGTATTTATTTATTTATTTATTTGTTTTACAAATGCACTGTAGAAGACTGGACCGGCTGAAGAAATCCCATCTCGAGTGCTCTAAGGGTAAGGCATGATTTTTTAAAAATCATTTAACTGTTGTGCATTTTACGCGCAGCGAGCGACAGCCAATATCTGAAGACCGAGACAAATCATCGTGTAGATTATAGCGAGGATATTAAGACAAAACACCATGTGAAGGACTTCACTGTACAGAGGCATGGAGGGTGTACACGGCACTCAGAGGGGAGTTTGCAGCGATCTCGTCCTACTTTACAGACACATGGAGTCAGTTTTGTGTTGTGATGTGTTTCATTTTACTCGTCGAGTAACAGTTGCTTATCAAATCACAACCTTATAGAAAAGGGACTTTGGATGGACTATGCAATGTTATCTAATGACTGCCCGTTTACTTTCAGATGGAAATTTGTGTATGACCGTTAAGACTGTCACTGTGTAGATGACTGGTGGGACAAGCGCAGAAGTTGCTGCTTTTTTTTTTTTTATTCCTAATTCATTTACATTATAGTTTATTCCTCAGTTTCATTATCACTAATTCTGACATTAGTTGTTTCACTTTGTGTTTTTTTCTTTCACTGCACATAAAACAATCCGCTCTGACCTCTCTCTCTCTCTCTCTCTTTCTCTTTCTGTGTTAGTGTTTGTCAACAACAGTTAGAACAATCTTCCAGCATCCTATACTGCTGACATTTTTCTTACATTGTCCCTCCTCCCGTCTCAGTACTTCTGCTCTGCCTGTGTGTGTGTTCTGGAGGAATCATGTAGAACAAGATTCATCTACTCTCCTATCACAGGAGCTCCCCTGTAGCCGGGGGTCAGAAGCAGCTTCTCTGCTCTCCGCCTGGGGCACTCTGCCTGTGTGTGTGGTGTTGGATTAGAGAGCGTGAGAAAGACAGGGGAAAGACTAACTGGAGACTTGAAATTCCTCCTTGTGTTGCTGCTTTTGCACAACTCACTGTGGCTTTCAGGATTGATCATGAGGCTTTGCCAATAAACAACCTCACTCAGAGGATCTGTGAACACACCGAGTGCTATAATAACAAAATCTTTAGTGCTGTCACAGCCCTCAATCACTTGCATCCCAAATCCCTCAGTCCCACCCTCATCACTAGCTTCTAACCTCATTTGTTGCCTTTATTTTCCACAGAGGCAATTGCCTTTCCTGCACTGTGCACAAATGTCATTATCTCCAACACTTTTGCTGCTAGCTATGTTATCTCAGCAGCAGCAATGCCTGAATTTACAACTGAAAGCTGCCAGAGGAGCATGCACCGCACAGTGTAATCTTTGGTTGATCCTGCCCCTGAGGCTTTTATCCCCTGTATGAACTGTTATTGTATGAGGGATACAAAAACAGAGACCATCTGAAGCCTGCAGTCCCCTTCCAGCTGTTGACAGAGTATCTGTTATTCCTGCTGTGAGTCCCAGCACAGGACAACATATGAGCCAGTGAGAAAGGAGGACTTGCAAATCAAATTGCTTTAATCCATTGAAGCATCTGTCTCCATTCTCCAGAGGGCAGCAGGGTGTGCAGCGGAGGAGCTTTCATTCCTGATCATGATGGGAAAGGAAAACAAAACCTGTCGCTCAGGAATCATATGATGTCCTTTGGTCACCCAGCTGTGCAATACTTGTACGGAATAGATGTTTGGACTGAGCAACCAACAGATTTTATTGTTTCTTTCACATGTCTGAGATGGTAAGAGGCAAAATTTTCTGCAGTCATTTCTGTTAATATTTCCTTGGCTTTTTTGTCTGTCTCTCCTGTCCTTAAAGTGATGTAAGAACCGACCAACCAGCTTTAAAGTGGTTCTAAAACAAGAGGCAAAGTGTGCCCATGTACTATCATCCTGTCTGCAACCACCAGTCTGAGTTTCTCCCCCTGATACATTTATTCTGAGATTGCTGTATTTAGCCAGATTCAAACAGAATGACTTGTGATGTCAGCTCGATTTTTCCCCCCTCACCCATGGAGTAAATGTATTTGGTTTTGTACTGTCTGTGATTAATGGAACATCAAAAGCCGATCTCAGCTCAGTGTGATACATTCCTGAGGATATGAGCCTGCCAGGGACACATAAACATCATTAATGAACAAGAGGCATACTGGAGAGAGACAGAGCGACAGAAAGAGGGTGAGGAAGCAAACAGGAAGGCAACATTTATTTTTATCAGGAATATGATGTGCATTTACCTGTGATTTTGATGACGATTGCTTTCACGTACTCGCTTTGAGTGATGGACAGCCTGTGCCCAGGCATCTCATATGTTGGTACACAGGGACAAATGGATGGGAGCACCTTTTTTTTTTTCTAAATCCATTTGGAAAATCACATTTCCCTTTGCTCTTTCATGCCCAGTGGCAAAGAACGTGGAAGTGTACAAAGAAAACTTCTTCGCTCATCTATGTGAAGGCAGCTATATTTATCTGGGTATGTTGCTCTGCTGGGCTTAGAGGCTTAATTACCCAGAAGAGGGGAAAGCAAAAATGAAATGCAATTATGAAACTGTGTTCACAGTATCTTAAGAAGTGGGGCTATTGTAGATAGGAACATCACTGCTACCTTTTTTCAATGAAGGTCTGGCCTTTTCAATCATGTTTCAGTGGATCCTTTAAATCCTGAAGCTTTAAGTTGTTTATTCGAAGTGTTTAAGCTACTTATGTTAGAAATACTAAAAGGTGCTGTCTGCTCTCCAGCACCCTTTTGTGTGTTGTACCTTTTACCCTGTGTGTATCTGCTGTTAAGAAATAGTTAGACATTTTGATAAATATGCTTATATACTTTCTTGCTGTTGTAAAGCCACAACCAGCTGCTAGTTGGCTTAGCTTAGTACAATGAGTACAGTTAGTACAATTTGCAATAATGGGAAGCAGCCAACTGTCTAGAAGATAACAATATCACCTATCAACACCTCTCAAGCTCATTACTTAAGATGTTGTAGCCTACTGTGCCTAATTTGTTGGACGGGTACATAACTCCCCATAGAACTACAAATTGTCATTTTATAAAAACATATGAGACATGGTATTTCGTGACTTTTAATTATCAGATTTTGTTTTCCTTGGTCAGAGCCAGCTCTTTCCCAGTTTCCTGTCTTTATGCTAAACTAAGGCATCTTGCCACTGACAAGAAAGCACAAAAAGCATATTTTCCACAATGTCTGCTAGAAAATGTTGTTAGACAAATTGAAGGGCAAAGTTTCTGAAAGGGCCAGTAAAATCTAGATGGGAAAACTTAAGGAAACATACTTTAGTTTCTACTGATGAAGCGCCCTTGAGCAAGGCTCCCAAATGCTTCAGCAACAGCTCCTTACTGGCCATCAGTAGACAGCTGCAGGTGTAAATGTGTAAATGTGCGTGAGCTGAATGAAGCTAAAAAATGCATCAAAATGAAATCACTTTTTGTGTGTCTCTGTGCGTCCCTGGTGGCACCAGTGTGAAGGATGTAGAGCCAGAGGTGGGGGTAGGATGGAGTGCTCCTGGAAGACTGTACTGCTGCTGGTGTGTGCATCTCTGGGAGTCCAGTACACAGCCATCCGCACCCTGAGGGACTCGCTGTCTGGGCCCTGTCAGGGAGCCTATCGCTGCCAGACCAGACATCACAGAGGTACAACTTAACAGCCAGACCAGATCGTCCCACATATTATACTGGCCTCATAACAAGAGAACAAAAAATCTGTATAGCTGTAGGCATATATATTTTATGTAAAAATATAAATATTTTAAAATTCACTTGTCTTGTGATAGAATTTGGTTCAGCAGCAACAGCTGAGGTCATTTGCACAAGCAGACAAGCATTTGACTGAGAATAATAGCAAAACTGGTAATATTAGTTACATGCAGTTTGGAGGACAGACTCATGCAAAATGGTTCGGCAAAGTAAGAGACAGCATTAAGAATCAAGCTGCAGTTCATTAAACAAGGGAATTCCCAGCAAGTTGGGAGGACAGAGAAATTAAATATGTGTGATTTTGTTTTACAATTATCTCCCAATTTATCTCCATTAATCCTCTCTCACAGCACAGCTGTAGCTCACAGGCGCCGAGCTCCTGTGGACAAAAGTAACATCCCTTTCGCAATCAACTCCTCATCAGCAGTAATTACACGTTAGCTCTTTGCACTATATTTAGAGATCCGCCATTTCATAAACTCCCTCGGTAACCACCAGCAAACAAGCAAGTTACTCATGCATGCTTACCCTTTGAATTATTTAACTGACTTGATTCAGTGGTGTACTTTCTCCTAGACTAAAGTTGTGGTGAAAAACTGACTCACTTCTTTTATGTGCTGAAATAACTCTTCTGAAATAAGGAGAATAACTCTTCTTTTAACAGAACTAACTAGGAAAGAGACTGTAATGCAGAATGAAACTGACGTCAGTATGACATTGTGGAAGTTACACATCTAAAGCTTAACGTTTTGTGTTATCTCTCTTTAAGACTCCAGGTGGAGAGCCTTGTGTGATGACAGTTGGATGCCTGTCGAGTCACCTCGGAAGCACATCCTGCTGTTTGCCACCACGCGCAGTGGCTCGTCCTTCACTGGGCAACTCCTTAACCAGCACCCAGGGATCTTCTATGTCTTTGAGCCGCTCTACCATGTCCAGCAGGCCTTCACTAACTCCAGCAGCAGGCTGCGTCGCTCCCTGGACCGCCGGGCCCTTCTGGGAGCCTACAGGGACCTCCTCCTTAATCTCTACACCTGCGACCTTCACTTCATGGAGAGTTACATCCGTCCAGAGCCACAAGACCATGTCACAAGCTCTTTCTTCCGCCGAAGCTCCAGCCATGCTCTCTGTTCACCTCCTGTGTGCCTGGGAGGAATGGATGCAGTGGCCGCTGACTCACCTGATGAAATCTGGTGTCCAAAGAAGTGTGGGGCCCTGAACCTCACCCTAGCCTCTATGTCATGTCTGTCAAAAAAACATGTAGCTATAAAGACTGTACGGGTCCCTGAGGTAGGGGACCTGCGCACCCTGACTGAAGATCCACGTCTGGATCTCAAGATCATCCACCTAGTGAGGGACCCCAGAGCCATCCTTGCCTCACGCATGATGGCATTTTCAGATCAGTTTCGTGCCTGGAAAATATGGAACGCTACAGGACGGCAGCCTCGGTACGTGGACCTGTCACAGATCACCAGCACCTGTAAGGACATGGCGGCCTCTGCCGAAACAGGTCTACAGAGGCCGGTGTGGCTGCGGGGACGCTACCTTCTGGTCCGGTACGAGGACCTGGCATTCAACCCAATAGACAAGGCCTCTGAGATCTACAGGTTTGTAGGACTGGATATGGAGGACAGGATTCAGATGTGGATCTCAAAGAACACCAACACTAACATGTCATCTCCATCCGAGTGGAACTATAGGTACTCCACCACCAGGGACTCTAGAGCAACTGCGGAAAATTGGAGGCTTCGTCTTGGCTTTGACATCGTAAGGACTGTGCAAAATCTGTGTAATGACACTCTGGCCCTGCTAGGATACAAGCAGGTTCACTCTGCAGCCGAACTTAGAAACTTGTCCCACAGTTTAGTGGAACCCAGGCCCTTTTAACTAGTCACATGGTAGATTTGATTAAAGATTTTTTAAAGATAAGATATTTATTTACTCTTGATGTTCTTTGTCATGATGCTGAGTAAATGAATGTAATTTATCTTATTTTGAATATTGCCTAAAGTAAGTTAATATTGCTTGTATTTTCACTTACGATTTTGCTAAAAATATTAAAAGTGCCATATTTAAAGTATATGTGGTGCTCAAGTACTGAGCCAACATAAAGTCTATACTAATATGTTCACTGAAAACTCATGGTGTGATTAAGTTAGTATCTTTTTTTTTCATTATTCCATTTTCTCATAATTTGAGTCTCTAAACAAGAAAAAAGAAAAAAAAAACATTTCAAAGAGTCCAGGTACCATTTGAGAGTAAATCTGACCTTTAATCAGACAAACAATGATGTTCCTGAAGCCAAGATAGAAATCAAAGGGATTTTTTTTTGTTAAGAAAAACAAATAAAAGGAACAAGAACAAGAAATTATAGGGCTTTTTTCTTACAAGTGTCTCTGATGCATTTCGCAAATGGATTAAAATGTCACATGTCATAGGTAAGAAACTCCTCACTGGTGAAATCTTCTGCACAGCAGCCCTGTTTTCTGTGTGAGGATGTTGAGAATATGAGAATATATTTGTTTTTCCTTTACTGTAAATACTTTAATGCTGTAAATACTGATTAGCTGTTGCATTTACTGGATGTGTTTGGACATTTTTGTCAGTATAACTACACGGTTTATATTTTTTAGCCTTTTTAAAATAAATTATTCATATGTCAGTAATGCATATCTACCACACTGCTGAAATCTTTTCGTAATCGTATTTGTTTGATGTGGTGTTTTTTTTTTTTTAAATTTAATTTAATCCTGAGAGGAAAGTGGATAAGTGCTTGAGTTTTAGTGCTGAAAACACAGAATGGTGCAAATGCATTGTCTTTTATCTTGTAATCCCTCTGTATTTGGCTTTCCTTTCATCTAAATTTCAATCCTGCAGATGTGACTGTAGTAACAGATATGTCTTTTACTCAAGAGAACACATGCTTCACACATTGTGTTTTATTCTGAGTTAACTTTGAGTCTAAAAAGAACAATACCTGGATCATTCAGTGGTAGCAGCTGTCTGCTGTGGATGCGACAGCTGCAGGTTTTCTGCCACTTCCACCATTTGAAATTGGTCTTTGTGTCTAAACAGTGAAAGGAAGTGTTCCATCTCCAGACACCAGCCCATTTATTTCTGTGTAGAGCTGCTCTCTTGAGATAAATGCTAGAAGTAGTTTCTGAGGAAGAACTCGTTGCCTGAATCATAGCTGAGCCACTGATTGACTGTGATTTTCTTCCCTTTCAAATTCACGCATTGCATCTTCCTAAGGAGGCTCCAATTGTAGCCCGCTGGGAGCTATGAGCTTTAATACTTATGCCACTGAATAAAGCCACTCCACAGTGAAGGAAAGTTTGCAGCTTAAGTGGAACGGTCATGCTGCTCTGTGAGAGCTATTAAATCTGAGGTGAAATTGTCTCTTCAATAATGTATTTTTAGACACCCAGTCCTCTCCATCCTTCCTGTAGCTGCCCTATAGCTGCTGACACCAGGGATATCTCAGCATAGCCCAAAGAATTGATCTACATCCAGCTGAGGAGAAACAGGATTTAAGATGCATGGAGAAAAGAGTGGTCGTCTTTCTTTGAACTTAATCTGCAAGGCTACACAAACTGGCCATAAAGCAAAGCTTTATGACACCCAGGGAGATGTACTTCATTGGTTTTTCCATCCCTACCCGAACACACAAAGCTGCAAGTGGCCTGAGTCAGCCGTCAGCTAATTACCCATTTCTTTGTACTCAATACTTGCAACCCCTTTCTGTCTCCTTAACTTTGCTGACAAATTTAGGTCTTATCAATACTGGTAACAAATATGAAGTGTGTGCTGATATTGGGAAATGCAAAATAGCACACAGTTAATCTACGCCACTGGCTGCCAGCCTTTTTGTTAGATGTAGCCCTGGGCCCTGTCAAATGAACTCAAGCATCCCCTTTGCTGACATTATTTATTTCTGCCATTATTGATTATGTCTAGCTATTTCTTTTTTCTTCAAGCTGTTTTAACCATTTATCAATGACTTTTAGCTCTTTCAGCTGTGTATCCATTACTTTTGAATAAGTTTTTATCCATACATCTATTTCAAGTCAGTCATGTTTAGCTGTTTTAGATGTCTTTGCTTGCTAACTATTTTTCGCACACTCTGAACACATTCCTTGTTTCTGGATGACTTTGTAATTCTAATTTTAGTATTTTTTGACATTATTTCAGCTAATTCACAATGTTTCCACTCTCTTTGCACCTGTCAAGGTATCTTTGGGCTATAGGTAGTCCTGGCTGGACAGACAAAACATAGATGCACAAGGCCCACACACACATTTATTAGAATAAAATAAAAACTCAGAAATAGTCAAGCCAAGATTTTGAAAGGTGTAGCAACCATTTCTATTTTGCAGCTAGTTAAAATAGTGGACAATAATGGACAAATAGTGGTGATATATAGCTCCTGGGAAGCATGCAGGTCAACACTTTGACTTCTTTCTGCTGTTTCTGAATTCAGACTCGATGTCTTGAATGTGATTTCCTCATGTTTTGTTGCTGTGGGAGCAGCTGGATTGTGATGGACTGTGTGATGTGCATGTGTATCAGAACGTAAAGAGCAAAAGACAGAGGCTGGCTGTGAATGTTATGGCATATTCTTTTCTACCAGTATGATAAAATAAAACAGCATTATAAAAAACTTTGGTGAGGATGGAGGCTTGAAAGCAGGATGGGGGCGGATGATCACCTTCGAATTGAGAGGTTTAGGGTTCAAAGCTTGAACAGCCAAGAATCTTCACTGCTGTACTCTCATCTACACTGTCAGCAGCAGCAAGCAAAAGACAGTGCAGGGATCAATAATGAATTAAATTAATATAGCAGTTATTGTTGTTTCCATTAGGCCCACAATCAGGAGATACAATTTTCTTGTCTTTTTTTTTTCCTTTATCCAGTGACTGCCATGAAATATCTAAAAAGGTAAAACTCAAACACAAATCCATGGACCAAATCTGCTATTAATATTTAAGATAAATGAATATCCCAGCTTAATTTCTCAATTCTATAACTCCACAGAAATTAAGGAGCACAGGCAAAGTGTGAAGCAGTTTCTAACAACATTTTGATAAGCACCCTCTTGACCTTCCAGAACCACATATTTGTGTGTCAGTCAATTCGGCTCTACCACGTAAATCCCACCTCCCTTTCATATAGGCAGGAATTGATTTAAGAAAGGTCAGAGCCTGGTGAGAGCAGAACACACAGCATATTGACAATCTGATTACAATGACTTATGAAAAGTGTTGCTGATTACTGGAGAAACATTACCAAGAAACATGCATTTTATATCAGACATCAGCATATAAGCACAGCACACACTATTTATCATTTTTCTCATCCACAGAGCTACTGTAGTCTGTAATTTCCACTCTGTGTACATGCAGTGTATCCCTATACATTTCTTTAAATGATCATAGAAAATTCACTCACCCCTCCTGACATTTAGGCTCAGCAGTTTTTTCTTTATTGACACAGTCATTGAAATCTCAGTAAGACTGGCAGATTTCATTCTCCTTACTGGGATCCAAAGACTCTATTTATGGTGAGATTAAGGAGCATTTAAGACAGAAAGCAACCACTTTGAGCCACAGCATCTTTATAACAGGAGCCACACAGGCCCTGAGCAGATATCAGCCTCTGTCACAGCAGTCACTCCACTGCTGTTATTTTCCCCCATGAGAACACACATGAACCGCCTCCCCCCCAATGTTCCTCCCTGGTCATCTTTAACCTCTCGGTTTCACTAAGTGTTGCTTCTCTTTCCACGGCATCTGAAAATGTTTTCCTCCCTTTGAAAAAACAAATCCCATTCTATCAGTGTGTCTGAGTTATCTTTTGCTGTAAAAATTGCATTTTTATGACATCTATCCCCAGTGTTAGTTTCCAGAGCAAGTTCACAGATTATTTATTGTGGTTTCTACAGTTCCTAATAAGGGGCTTTCATAGCGAACATCAAAAGGCCAGCTGGTGTAGCTGTGTAGAGCTCCTCAAGGTAAATGCAAGTAAGCCTCCGTCAAACTTAGCAGTGTCAGCAGTTCTCACACACACAGCAGTTTAGAAAGACACCAGTGAGTCTCAACTCATATCAGTGGAATAAGCTTCAACAACAACAACTCATTTAAAGCAACATATGCCTGTGTCACTGAAGCTGGAATCCTCTCTTAACTGTCAGCAGAATCTAAATCATTGGTTTACATCTTTACAATAATTAAATGCCCAATTGATCTCGTCCTTTATTGCTCTATTGAGTAGAAAACACACTCCATGAAGGCAAACTGCTGTGATACTGCAAATGGTAATTAGGCATATTACAATCTAGGGTCAAATCCATTAGACATTTTTCATTTTACAAATTGTCTATAGCTTATGAAACAACAGGGCTTTTTTGTTTTGTTTTTTGGTTTTTTTTCATGATGTACAGTGAAGCAGTCACAGGAGCTCTGGCAGGCAAGACAGGAAGTTCATCTTCAGAGAGAGAAAATCAGAAATAGCAGCATCAAACACAATGCAAGCAATAAAAGGCTTCTTATGAGGCTCCTTTGCAAGGAAATAATTGTACACAACTAGCCTGATGGCCATACAGTCTTTCTCTGGTTGAGCTTAATAAATGAAATGGGAAAGTAATATTTAAATCCTTTACTTTTTAAAAGAAAAGGCTTTGAAGTTCAATCCCACTCAAGTAAATGTACAGAAATGTTTTTTAATGCTCTAGAAGAAAAAGCAATCATCCTGCAGAAAATGGCTGCTGACTGATGTGACATTATTAGACTGTTCTATGTATGTATGCATGAATGTGCTAGCTGCAAGATAAAACTAAATAGTTGTGAGATAATTTACTGGTAAATACATGTAGAAATAAATATATGAAAGCATATATTCACTCTTTAGCCTGAGGCACTTATTTAAATTTAAGAATCTGAGAGCTTCATTCGGATAACGGGGGAACTACTAACAGCTCATAATTGTCCCAATCATAGCAAGAAATCCAGTTAAAACATCATGTGCTTTTATTGTAAAATCATCTGAAAAGCAGTGAGTAACTAAAGCTGTAAACAGAGTGGAATATAAATTTGTGAGTTGTAGATAAATTAATATAAAATACTAAACAACTTAAGTGTTGTAGTTAATCAAATAGAGTTGTGAGTAAATGTGGCAGATGCACAAGCTTAGATTTGGATAAAAAGGCTCATGATTCCAATAACCAGATAAGAGGTGTTTAAATAGGGGACAGAGTGAGTGAGATCAATGCTGGAGCTGTAGCTTGGAGCAACGAGCTGGTTTTGTTTCACTTGGTCTCTTCAGCGTGCTCTCAGTAGAATACAGTAGATCAGTCTGTCTGCTGGCGCTCAATCACACACCACACTCTCACCCCTCACCAGCCAGATCCTGAGCTCCTCTAAAGGCTCTTACCCTGAGGAGAGTCTTTCTTCTGGAACATTTTGTAAAATCCAGTCCAAATCTTTTTCAAGTGAGCAACACTCAGATGTTTCAGATGTGCCCCATCGTTCCCTCCTCCACATCACACCATCCTCCCATCTCTCCCAACCCCCTCTCCCCGCGTTTCGCATTTCTTTCTTTCTTTTTCCACTTTTACAAAACAGTAGGCGTGAAAATGTCTGCAGGATTTTTATTTTTATTGTATGTTCTCTTATCCCTTATGGAAGTCTTTTACACAAGGAGGACTACAGCACAGTAGGAGACGTGGGCTGTAGTATCACAGAGGCAGTAGGAGGAAGGTGTGATCACAGCCCTGCAGGCTCACATTGGATCACTCGTCATTCTTTTCAACCCTGGTCTGTGAGTTTGCTTTGGCCTCCATTTCTCTAGCCCACTCATCCCAGCTTGCAGCAGCTGAAGGTTCTGGGGCATGTGTGAAGCACAAAAGACTCATGTGGTTTTTGCTTTTATTTGTCTGGCTTTTACCTAACATACTTTGCATTGAACCACTGTCCTGCCAGCTCTGCTCCACAGATAAAGGTATACCAACACTGTCAGCAGTTCCTCAATGAATTCCCAACTAGCTTTAATTTTCAGACTCATCCATAATTCACCAACAGAGGGCACCGAGACAGAGCGGCATCTATCTGGATTAAAGCCCCAAGTACTGTATCTTTTCCTTTTGGTTTAATTTGAATAGATTTCATATTCATTGAAACAGCACATGAGACATCCAATTTCAATAAGTTGAAAAGGAAAAGCACCAGAAAGGATGGAGCTGAGATGGCAGGGAGATGGGCCCTGACTACATAAACATCAGGATGGATGGCTCAGAGCTGGTTTTGAGTGTCCTGAGGCTGTGACTGATTGAAGGCAATAAGTTGTCTTTTACAAATATTGTCTGTTTTTCTTGACTATTTTTTCTTCAGTAAAAATGCCATAACTTGCAAAATAGTTCACTGTAAACAGAGACTGAAGTCAAACTTCTCATCATCTTAGAATTGGTCTGAGCCATGTGGTGCTCAGAGTAGTTTGAATACTGAAGAGACTGCAGGCTCTTCATGGGCACAGGATGTTGACTTGCTTATAAACTTTGATCGCTGTGTCTCGTCTTCCTCTGCTTTTTCTCTCCCTCTCTTTCTTTCCCTTCTTCCTTTTGTTTCCAGTCACACAGTCGAGAGTCCCATCAGTACCTCGGGGCTGACATGTCCGCTGATGCTAACAAATGACGAGCGTCCCAACTGACAGCAAGTCCATCTGTCTGTGTCAGAGTAATTGAATTTCATAAATATAATCAGAGGGGTCTGTTATGAAGGGACCTGTAGTCTTATCTCCTCTGCGTCATGGCTGTGTATTATTCCACACCAAAGACCCACTGTCTGCAGACACATTAACAAGTGGGCGTGCCAGCATGATTAGTGCAAAACTTAGATGAGCCTTAGTTTAGTATCCAAAACAACTAATGAACAGAGCATTTCTTACATCATTGGTTTTGAAATTTAATGGGAAGGGGATGTTGCCAGAGGCATGCTGGCTTGATTGACTGGGTAATGGCGGAACAATTGATGCTCCTCTCTGGCATCATGGTGATTTGCTCTGGTTTGAAAAGAATTGTGCTTAAAATCTCGGCTAGACAATCTGACATTACTCAAGTGAAATACAGTCTAGGCAATCTGGAGGTTGATGGGGACAAAAATAAAACTGGATACTGAGAAGCTACTGAAGGCAAACAGACTTAAAGCTATAGATCATACCCATTATTAGCCAAAGCAGGGCCACAGTATTCCCACTGACCAGCATGCGCAAATTCAGCATTAACTCTATGTTCTGCTGAAACAGATGCTTCTCAAAAACCATATGCTCGATAGAAAGCATCTAATTAGCTGTTAAATGAGCCGAGCTTTGACCCGAGAAGCTTCTTCAGAGGAGTAGTTAATCCCTGTTGATGCACTTTGAGGAATCATTGATCCAAGGGTTCATAAAGCTTTACTCCAGGAGGATGCTATCAACCAAATCCCCAGGATAGTCCTTCCACCCCAGCTACAAAACTTATTACAGAAAATAAAAAAACAAAACAAAACAGAAAGTCCATGTGTAGAAAGTTCACAAAAATGAGTAAACTGACAGGGCAATCTAACAAATTAGTGTCAATAAAAACCTCAAAAACTCTTCGAACTATGGTGTCTCTCAACAGGGATTATCCTATTCTCCAGCTGAAAAGAGCAGAGCAGCAGAGTTCAGGACTCTTCCAATGCCTCCTTAAGTAGCTTCTGTGAGACACATTGCGTGAAATTACTGCATTCAGAAACCAAATTAAATCTTGTAATGATCCATCTGAAGCCATCATGGCTTCAATTAACACCCAGAAAGAAAAACAATCCCTCAAACGTTATATGTTATATTTTCATTTGGAGCAATATTGTCATACAAAGATCAAAAGAACAAATGACCAGAGACATAACCACATGCTACCTGCTCCAATGGGAAAGCATTTAGACGGACGACTGTGTGACTGCCAAGTTGGAACACCTGTCTGGAAGACAACAGAAACGGCAATTGGCTGATTCACTTGCTCAGTCGTGTTCAAGGCCTGATAGATTTTATTTCCAAAACAATTGATAGTTTGTCACATCTGCTATGCTGTGGGACATGCAACCTGCAATGTGAGGACAGTGCCAACATATGGCAGATTTAATTAATGTGAACCATCTTGTCATCTGCCTCCCTATAGTTTAGGCCTATAGCAGACCCCACAGACCTCCTGTATTGTTGGGTTTTACTAGAGTTTCCAGACCAATTCACACTGTTGGGCTCACCTTACTGAATTAATTAGAGTGTTCTCTGCCCACCTGAGCCTGGTTCCCACATGCTCCCACTCAAAGCCTGCAACTTCACCACTTCAAGTAGCCAGAAGAAAATCTCAAATGTTGTTTAAAAAGTTGCCTGTATGATATATATTCTCTGACTTGCAGAAAACCAAATCTGATTTGTCTTTTTTTGAGATTCAGTTCCTGATATTCAGCCTAGATGCAGAGGCTTATTTCTCGGATCCCCCAGATCAATGAGTGTCTTTTGAGGTGCTGTTTGTACTCAGTCATTTTGTTTCTCTCTGTCCTGCTAAGGAGAGTACTCCTTTAATGGATTTGAGCACTAAACTAATGAAGGATCATTTATTGGCTTATTGGGGCAAATCACATTTTTGAGCAGGCTCTTTGAATCAGAGCTACTGTCTGTAATGGAATAAACAAAATAGCCTTGTCTCAGATGGGAGAGTGTGTCAATCCACCATTGCCAATCCAATATATATATATCTATATATATATATCTATATATCTATATATATATATAGATATATATATATTTGTGTGTGTGTGTGTGAATATTGCAAAAGAGATACCAAAAGGATTTGGCTCCTCTACGTGGTTTTGTGAAAATTTGATTACAATGATCGAGCCCTGTGCCTGCTGGAAATTTAAGTCGCTCACTGAATGTTAACCCTTTACCTGAACACAGAGAAATAAACTGAGAAGAAAATGGCCAAATAATGACTGTCCAGACTCATAATCTGAGCTAGACCAATGAGCTTTAACACTATTCTGCCTTTGGTGCACACTGAACTGCCGGAACGCTGAATATACAAAATACAAAGTAGAAAAGCAATGAAATATTGAGATTTTATGAAAAAAGTTTAATAACATACTATCCTTCTCTTTGGTGTTCCAATTTTTCAACTCTGAACCAAATTAGAAATTTAAAATAGGAGAATTGATGTAAAATAAAAACCTATCATATCATAATACACCATCTGAGACCATGGCAGCTATATTTAACTGCACAATCTAATATACAACATCTTTGAGTTGTCAAATCAGCTTGCCCTGAGGAATTATAAGAAAAATGGCATTGATTGCAGGGCTAACAGTGGTCTGTCATTATGGACTGACACTGCTGTCAGGAAGCAACCTAACAACCTATTCAAAACAATGAGTGAGATGAATCATAAGCAATTTTTAAAAAGATGACAGTAATATTATCCATTGTAAGATCAGTTAAAGAGGAATATAACTGAAGGATACAGTGGCCTATATCTGCTTTCTTTAAGTTTTATTCAGGATGAAGTTCATTCTTCACTTTTTCAATAAGGAAATAATAAATTCACACACTCAAGTAAACACAGTCTAGGATGGTCAGACTGGCTTTGGCCATCTACAGCAGTAAAATAATATAAAGGGTTTTTGGAAAGATGGATAGAACCATAGAAAATCTCTAGTTCATTGGCCCTGAACGATGAATACTGACTGTGTCAACCATGCAGCACATGAAAGACTTTTCATTATTTTGATAAACACCAAAAACCCACCAGAATTTCACTGAACAGGAGACTCAGCTGAACTGGTAAGAGTGAGGCTCTAAGTTACACAACCATAGTGTGAAATCTTATAGAAAACATTAGCTCTCAAATATTATTCTCATAAATATATGTGGACTGCCTTCTAAAGAAGGCAAGAAGTGTGGAAAATAAAATGGTGCAGAAATAATATGATTTTAATAATGCTTTATGAAAGTGAGAGCAGTGACTGTGTGGGGAAAAACATCTGATGCTGCACAGCACACGTACACAACTGTACCTGGCAACAAACTCAATGCATCTATTGACCATAAAGACTTAAGGCGGCACTGAGTTTTATTCATTCATTCATTTATTTATTTTGCTACTTGACAAGTGCTGAAACAATCACGCTATATTATAACCCTTTAGGTTAATATGGCTAAGGCAATGAGGAAAAAAATGATATATTTCAACATTCAGCTGTTACTGAGCAACAATAGCGTTGATTTAGAGTTGTGTTTCGGGCCACCTGGCCACTTGTGGCTTGCGCTAAAAACTGCCTGCTGCAGAAAAGGCTTAATCAAAACCCTCCAAAAAATGAGTGAAAAGCAATTGAGAACCTCCTCAGAGTTTAAATAAAGTGCAGTGCATTCATTTCATGTATTCCTGATCAAAAAACATCGATTATAGAAGCTACTGTGCCAATATATTAAAGTGTTATCGGTTCTCACATGATCTTGTTGATATTGCTTCACCATCTTTCTGTGAATTGCTTTGTGGCCTGTTACTTTGTCAGTGGTGGCCATGCAGCCTGCCCAGGGTTTGTTCAGGGTAATAAACAGCGTCATAGCATTCAACACACCACCAGGGAGGCTGTGACTTTGATGGAGGGGGGGGCCTGCTGCTTTCCCCCAATTAGAGACACCCAGTGGCTCCAGCCACCTGCTGGTTCACAGTGAAACCTCGTGATTGCAGCAGCTTGCCGTTAATCCAGTCTACTGGCAAGAAGATGGAAAGACAAGCAGACAGCTCGTCCTGAAGCTGGTGTGGTGAAGACTAATATAGACAACAAAAATGGTGATGTTCTTTCTCCAGGTCCTCACTTACCAAGTTGCTGTTCACATAAGTTCACATAAGAAGCGTTAAGAGTGCACAGTGCACACTGTCCGAGCACTCTTCATATGAAGCATTTTTCTTTCACATGGGGAATAAATAAGAAAATAAAAACATGTTTTCCCATCTCAGAATTGAAGTGTTGCTATGCTACAACATCGTGCTGGCCATCTTTCCTCAGAGCTGAGAACTCTTCACATTCATGGTTTGCAGAGCCTTTGAATTAGAGGAGCTTTTTCAGGAAAAAAAAGATCATACAAGAGAAATCACAGGCTTTAGTTGATTATTTCTGAAGGGTTAGAGGTTTGAATCTAGACTATATACATGACCTGTTTGTGAGTTCATAAGCAAGTAATGGGTAAGTGTGGGAAGAATACAATATAATGATGAATTAATTTGTATTAATGCAGATACCTGTTATTTCAGTGTGAAGTCACTGATAGTCAACACTCAACAAAGATTTAAAGGACTGGTTTATTTTGAAAATGCTTCACTTCGAAGGGATATGTTGACATTTTGAAAAATACACTTGCTTTCTCTCTGAGATGCAAAGATCAATACCACTCTGCAATAAGTGTGGAGCTAGATCCAGTAGACAATGAATTTAGCTTTACAAAGGTTTGAGGTGAGTATGAGGAGATTGCTAGATCAACTCTGTTCTATTAACAAAAACAAAACCAAAAACAAGCAAATTATAATGTGCTAATTGATGAGTTTTACAAGTGCTGCCAGATGTTACCTTTGGACAAAGGTCCACTTGCTTCATGTTTTTATCCTAAGCTGAACTAACCCCCTCCCACCTAGTGTCACATGTTGCTGTACACAGAGGTACTGATCTGCTCGTCTAAGCCTCAGCATGAGCATGAATTTAAAATTTCAATTTAGTCCTTTAAGGTCAGAATAGAAAAGCTTCTTTTTAGTGAGTTAGCATCTTAAAGCAGTTGATTCGGTCTGCTCTGTGAATAAAACAACCTAAGCAGTCTGATGCTTTAATTTACCTCATGGATGCAGTGAAGGAGAAAAAAATAGCGGAAGAACAAGTGTGGCTTCATTAATCTCTGTCTGTGTATGAACCTTGGGCAGATGGCTCTTTCTTAAACTGGCTTACGCACACAGATGGAGCGCTCAAACACGATACATGGTCAAGGGTAAAGAGGTTCTTACTCATATTTAGCATATGGTGTCACTCTTTGGTACATTCATATCTGACAAGAGGGCCCACATTTCAGGCTTGAGGACCAAATATCCTTGAACCCTTCACCTTTTAAATCCCCATATGTTTTTACCTCAATGTGTATATTTTTTAATTCACAAAAATGTGACCTACTTTTTTTTTTGCATCAAAAAAAGAGAACAAAGAGAGTCTGTATGCCCTTTAAGGACTCCTGGTGTGATTGGTATTGGTGCCTAAATGAGGAAAGGTTTTTTCATTTCAATTTTAAATTCCCTTTGTTTTGGTTCTATGGAAAAATCAAATAGGTCTTTACAAGCATCTTCAGTCTGTAGTTATAGTGTCTGATATCAATTAAAATGTATGAATGACTTCAATGAGAATGAAACAATACAACACCAGATGTCAGAAAAGTATCTCTCATCTGAGGGACTGCATCATGGCACAAATTTAACACTATTAATGAACATAAGGCAAATATGCAATATACAACACAATAATATGAAACGTCTGTATATCTGTTGATGAATGTGGTGTGAATGTGATGAATGAGGACTCACCAGAATGAAAATCAGATCAATAATCAACACAATATGAAACATATTTATCTAATAGAAAAGAATAAGAAAATACCTGAGCACATGCAAACAGCACAAAAACACTGCATCATCAATCCTCCTTCAGAAAGTGTAGAAAGTGCTACGATAACGCAAATGAAAGTAGTATGTGAAAAGCTATGTACCTGAATGTGATTAGGTGATGATGCATGTGACGCGTTCAGTGAGTTCAATGAACTCCAGATATTAGAAGTGTGCGTCCAGAGTAGAGACATGACAGAAGACACATTCTTTCCCAGTCCAAAGGATGACTCATTGTCTTTTATTTTGTTTGAGTTGGTGGATGATTTGCTTTGTAGTGTTTTGCACCGTTTTTGGTAGAAAGTAATTGCCAATTGAATAACAAATTCATTCAGATGTTGAGGTCTGTGGATTATTCAGACTACCTAGAAACACATGCTGCTATTGAGTGTTTACAGGGCAATTTTTCAATGTGCTGAGCATCACAAATGATGTATTTCATCATTTGACACATTAAACTAATGATTTTGATTGACTGACCCTTTAATTAACACAATTAATTCAGTAGAGCAAAGACAAAATAGTCAACTGATTTTAACAATTGTGTAATTTTGGAAATTATAGTATCCATTAGAAAAATGTGTTTGGAGTGATCAATCCCTGAGAAACCAGGTCAAACAAATGTTGTTTCAGCCATTTGAAAAGAACAGTCTTGGGACAGAGTCGATTATAGAAGCTACTGTGCCAATATATTAAAGTGTAATCGGTTCTCACATGATCTTGTTGATATTGCTTCACCATCTTTCTGTGAATTGCTTTGTGGCCTATTACTTTGTCAGCGGTGGCCATGCAGCCTGCCCAGGGTTTGTTCAGGGTAATAAACAGCGTCATAGCATTCAACACACCACCAGGGAGGCTGTGACTTTGATGGAGGGGGGGGGGCCTGCTGCTTTGCCCCAATCTCAGACAAGGCTGAGAAAGTCTATGCAAAACACACAAAAGTGGTGGATTATTAGTTCAATTTTCCTTTGCATACGTGCCACTTTGATGTTTTAAGAGGTCTGTTTGACCAGTCTGAATTAATTAGCGATATGGAATCAACTGAATCAAGGATGCACAAGATCTGATTCATACTTCATCTAAAAGAAACTGCTAACATTAGTAAACCTAATCATCGTTATGGCCTTACAACGAGCACATGATTTGACTTAAACCATCAGCAAAATGACCTAATGACATGATTCAGGCATTCAGTATATTTTCATTTTATGCATGAACGTCAAGGCAGAGGTTCATCTTGGTTGGTGCTTCCTGTGCAGTTAATTGCATAATCTGTGATTTATTCGTTTCTTCTGGTACCCTGTTTTTGTGGCTTAAAAAATTTAATTTGTCACCTCTTCACTAGCAGAGACACTGAATAGTGAGTTTGGGTAAGCAGAACTATGATCCTGACTAAGTTGTGGTTGTTCATTTGGTTACTCCTCTCACTGACCAAAGGACTTTAAGATTCTCTGTAGGACTGCAAGACACATACTTTTATTACCAGGGTTCACAGCTGGAAGTGTGTTTTCTTAATCAAGATTTATGGGTGCTAGAGGAATGTACTCTTATCACCTTACTCAGGCCTGGTACTACAAAATCCCCTCACCTTCCTGGATCAAACTTTCACTGGCTTAACTCTGAAGACTGATCCCATGTGCCATACACGATACAGATATACATTTATCACTCATAGTTTAAACATAGAGACATTGTGAGAATTATCACCTGACTTTGCAGCTCAATTAGCCAAAATCTAACATATGTTAATGTAAGTACATGATCACCCATTTCTGTCTTTTTGACAGTTGCATACACAGAGACATTTTCATGTACTTAGAGGTATGTGTGCATGATGTTAAAATAATTCGTCAGGTATAGATAAAAGGACAAAGGTCAGTGTGATTCTCTGAACATAATGGAGCTCTTTGTAAGAGATTGTGTTGTGTGTGTCTGTTGTGTGATGCTGCTTTTAAAGCCCTCTTGTCCTTTTGTGTCCATAAGCCTCCTAGCAAAGGGTGATCTTTAAAACAATTAGTCACAGCATGCCAGAGGTGATTGTCTCATTCATTCTCATTGAGAAAACTGTGTTTCCATCAGAAATCTATATCTGTATCACTGCGATTAATTTAAGGGTATCACTGAGAAGTGTGATCTCACTCTTTAAGTTAAAAAAATAAACACATTGTAAAAGTGACTGAAAAAAATTTCCCTCAATATCATCTAATAACATCACTAACACACTGCAACTTTCTAAGCAGTCACAATGTGAGTTCTGAGCTCTTTGTAGTCACATCTCTGCATGACATCTGCACAGGAGCTGCTGTTCTGAGAGTTCTGCTTTAACCTTGAACTACCTGGGAATCCTCCCCACTGTGCTCTGTTTTCTTTTTCAGCACAAACAATCTTTCCAGATCAAGCAGTGCACCAACCAGTGACGTGCTCTCCAAACACTCTCCTGGGAAGTCAGACATGGTCACCTGCTGATGGTTGAGATTGGTTGAATATGGGAGTATTTAGAGAGATGCTGCCTGCATGTGTTCTCCATCTTCTGTTTCCCCTGCTCCCATCCCCTACCCTTATCTTATCTTCTGTAAGTGTTATCCACTGGGGAGCCCTACTGCCTCCTCCTGCCTCATATCTTACAACTGCCTTTGAAACACAGGTCTTCTTGGGGGGAAACAGCCTATTTCGTTCTATTTTGTGGTGACATTTTTATGAGTGTGCAGCTCTCAGGGGAGTGGTAGCTTGAGCTCAGTGTTCTGTGGCAAAAACTTTCTAATAGAGGAGTGTTTTCATATCACAGATGAGAACTAGAGACACATTCCTTTGTGTCTGAGTGTGCGTCTCTATAACTCTATAACTGCCCTCTTTCCTCTCCCTGTCACTCCCTACTCTGACCATGTCTGTTTTGTTTCATTTCCCTGCAAACTGTGTGTCATCATGGTTAACATTAAAAAGACTGCACCACACACACACACACACACACACACACGCACACACACACACACACACACATCCACAAGCAAATCTGTAAAAAGTGATGATAATCCACAAAAGAATGGCTCATTTATACAAAGGATGTTAATTAACTAGATAACAAGTTTTATCAACTATATTTTCTGCTTCCAACGTTGCTTTTTTAGTTTTTTCCTAGACGGGGACATGGATATGAGAAGGATTATTATCTATCTGCTGAAGACTGACGCACAGTTGTCACTCAGCATGTGTGACCTGATTTTATGAGATTTGTGTTTTGTGCATTTTTATACTTTCTGCGATCTGGCTCTCGTTTAGCTTTAGACATGCATATGCAGCTGCATTGGTGCAAATGTAAACAAACATATGGGGGACAGAATAGTTAAAAAGGCATCTGAATTCCAGTTTTCATATATTTTTCCAGTTTTTATATATATATAGATATATATAAATATATTATATTTTATATAATATATATATAGATATATATATATATATATATCTATATATATGTGGAGTTTACATGTTCTCCCTGTGCTTGTGTGGGTTTTCTCCAGGTACTCTGGTTTCCTCCCACAGTCCAGAAACATGTATGTCAGGTTGATTGGTGACTCTAAGTTGCCCATAGGAGTGAGTGTGAGTGAAAGTGAAAAGTGACTATTTTTGTCAAGAATGGTGACCCATACTCATAACTGTGCTCTGCATTTAACCCACACAAAGTGCACACACACACCATGAACACACCCAGAACAGTGGGCAGCCACTGCTGGGAGGTTCAGTGCCTTGCTCAAGGGTCTCACCTCAGTCGTGGAGAGAGCACTGGCTATTTACTCCACCCCACTAACAATTCCTGCTGGTCCTGAGACTCAAACCCACAACTTTTGGGTTAGAAGTCTCATTCCCTATGCATTAGGCCACGACTGCCCCATGCTCATGTGTATGGTTGTTTGTCTTTGTGTGTCTCTATGTGGCCCTGTGATGGACCGGTGACCTGTCCAGGGTGTACCCCTGTCTTTCACCCAAAGAGAGCTGGGATAGGCTCCAGCAGATCCCTGTGACCCTGTTTAAGGAGTAAGCAGGTATAGAAAATGGATGGATGGATGGATGGATGGATGGATGGATGGATGGATGGATGGATGGATGTATATATTTGCATGTTTTATAGTATATTTTTGCACAGCTCATTCACACATGCACTTCACAGATGGACATTATTCAGCATTCATAAATGTGTTCCCAAGCCAGTCACAATACCCATCTTGCCATTTCAGTCCAACAAACTATAGACCATTTCAGCAAATTATTTAATTTAACTGACTCATTCAGCAAATGATAGAGTTTATTTCAAGACAAGAAAAAAACACTGGAACAAATAGAAAATCAGAGAACATCAGAAGCAATTGTTTCTTGATACTGTGAGTCTTTGTCAACAAAACCACGAGCAAAAGGAAACATACACAGAGTTTATCTCCCTGTCGTTCTTGCTGATATGAAATCACAAGTACCATTCACTTGTTCTTCAGAAGATATTATTGAGCTCAGTCTTGCACAAAGCTTTCTTCCTCAGAAGCATATTAATTGGGGTATTTGCATAACTGGAGAAATGAGCTATTCGTAACAAGAATAGCAAAGTGGCACCATTGTGTAATTTTATTTTTTATCAGTTTCTGTTGACACTGAAGCATGTCATTCTGTTAACACAATCAGTTCTGTGGTAACGCCTGTGAATGCAAGTTCCTGCTCGAGCATATTGTTTGATTATTTTCCTATTCCCCCAGTCACATGCAGTAATAATTAAAAGGAGGAAAATCAAATTGAGTACAGCTCACTGTTTTGATCTGTAGTAATCAAAGAATAAGTTCTCTAAATAAATTATGCTTTCTGAATTTCCTGGCATGTAGTTCTGGTGGTGGTGCCCCTCTGTGCATATTTGTTGACTGAGCCAAACATGTTCAGAGACCGACTGAAACAGCTTTTCTCAAACCAAATGGGAAAACCATGTTTTGTGGGTGAAAGATGACTTTGGTTTGCAGGATAATTTATGCATGTGTGTGTCATTGTTAATCATCAGTATGAGCTAGATATGTTTTAATTAAACTGCAGCTTATTTAGTGTGAAGTCAGCAGAAAATGTGTAGGTGGACATACTGAGTCAACACTGCATTACCTGCAGCATTGTCATCTATCATCTACTGAGGGTCTGTACTATAGTTACCATTGTGGACAATTAGGTTGTTTTCTTAGTATTTTCATATGGACAATTATGGTTTTGAGCAACAATGACGGAGTTTATTGTCTACAGTTAAGATATAATATTTAATATGCAGATTCCAGTATTTCAAAATGTAAATTGCAATGTGACTTTTAGAATAAATCACTAGAGAAATACACAGAAATGCATATGAAACACAGAAATGAAATTGGGATCAGTCTTCTGTTAGAAGCCATATGACTATGGAGAGGGTAGTGTAGTGGGCCCATGGTTCCCTCTACTGTCTTAGAAAGTTTCTCATATCCATCTATATATCATCTGTCGTTTATACCTGCTAAGCATGGTAACATTCAGCTGGAGCCAATCCCAGCTAACAGTTGGTGGGATACACCCTGGACAGATCACAGGACCAACACATGGTGACAGACAAACATTCACATTCACTCTTATGGGCAATTTAGAGTCACCAGTCAACCTACCTCCACACTGCATGTATTTGGACTGTGGGGGGAAACTGGGGTAAACTCACACAGACCTGAGAGAATATGCTCACTCCACACAGAAGGGCTCGAGATAAAATAGCATTCAAACCAGAAATGTCTTTCCACCATGCTTTCCAGTTCTGATATTTATTAGTCAAATCATAGAAAGCACTGTGATTTGGTTCTGTTGATGGAAACTGGAGACAGATTTATGCACATCACATGATTAATTTCTATAAATTGCTATGATAGCCTTATGTGCACAGGAGGTCAGCTGAGAGACTAAAATTATAAAATGTGTCTAGGCAGACAAAAATCAACATAATTAACTCATCGCTAATAACTATCTTAGAGCTTCGTAGATATTTTCTCTGTAAGTGGTACCAAATAAAACAATCCTTTATAGCAAACATACAGATTCTTATCTGTATGTTCTATAGAAAGATCATTCTGTCCATAAATGACCAGCAAAATAGCAGAGTTACCCTTAGCCCATTGAGAAATCTGAACTATCTTGACTTGGTTCTTGTTATATATGTTAAAATTAGGATGAACACTGTGTGAAAGGAGTGCAGGTCGTATGTTTGGGCTTGGGATTTTGCTTAAGGTGAAATGACAAAGAACATCCTCACCTAGTGGTGAAGAGAGGATATGTGAGGCTGACTGGACAGAGCAGTCAAAGAGACAGATGTATTTTTCCATTATCATAATGGCCATAATGGGCCAGAACTCAGAGGCAGAAAACAGGCTTTCTGGTTTTGTTATTTGTCACCAGCAACACATGAAAAAACATCACAAGCATCATCTTTTACACTTTCCTTCTAACATGGAGCTTAGTTCAGGAAAGCCAACTCCATTCCTTCTTTCAAGGAAGAGTCCACAGTTAAGCTTTCAGTCGTGCTTCATATTTCCAAATAACTTCTCCTTCCTCTTGTTTCTGGCATCTGCATAGAGGTTGGCAGAGGTTGGTCTTTTAGACACTGATCTTACACACTTGCCTTGTTTTCTTATGTTGGTTTATAGTTCAGGCTTACAGATTTCACAAACAACATACACATGGCCATGTCACTAAGCAAAAGCACAATACCTCAGCCTGTACTCAGTCCTTGTGTACCTTAAAGGATGGAGCATAATGTTCATGGCCCTGGAAGCTGTGAGGCAGCAGTTACCTTGTTCAGTTAGGCCTATGTCTCACTGTGAGATGGTTTTTCTGGAAAAACAGACACTCCACCTTCTCACATAACAAGAACATTTGTTCAACTGGCATGGGTTGTAGCAAGAAATGTGACGTCTTTTACCATGACGTTGTTCTGCCACCTCACCTCCCACTCAACTACACACACACACACAAAATGATAAAACAGCAGAAAATAATTGAGCATTAAAGAAGAGTGAACAGCAGGGGGAGCTACAGTACTTGTTAAGGACTAGCACATACCCTTCAACTAATGCATTTTGAATTGTAGGGCCTCTTACATGTAATGTTATGTAATTATAGTAATCACTGAGCCAAAATTATCCTACCAGACTTATGTGGTTGTTTTAGCAAATTGTGGGCTACAAGTAAATTTGATTTTGGGGAAATAAAAGGTGCAACTCCTGTTGTTGTACAGCCAAAGTCTGATTCACCCCAATCGGTCGAGGCAGATGGCCGCCCAAACTGAGCCTGGTTCTGCTGGAGGTTTTTTCTTCCGTTAAAGGAAGTTTTTTCCTCTCCACTGTCGCCAAGTGCTGCTCATAAGGGAATTGTTGGGTTTTTAGTTTTAGTTTTTGTAAAGTGCCTTGAGATGATTTGTATTGTGATTTGGCGCTATACAAATAAAATTGAATTAATTTTAGGCCTTGTAAAAAACAGTATACACTAAGTCCTGAAGCTGTTGAAGGCATTGCTCCTGTCATTCAGTCACTAATAGATAAATGTGCTATTGTGGAATGTCCTCAGTCACCCTGCAACACTCCCATCTTGCCTGTAAAAAAACCAAATGGTAGTTGTAGACCAGTTCAGGACCTCAGAGCTGTGAATGCAGCTGTTCAACAACAGCTGTTAGGCTGTTGTTTTGGCTGTTTGGCTCCTACAGTACCAAATGTAATAACACTAGTGTCTCAAATTCCAGGAGATGCTAGTTGGTATTCTGTTATTGACTTACCAAATGCATATTTAAGCATTCCTGTTCATCCTGACTCACAGTTCTGGTTTGCAGTCACTTTCAATGGTAAACACTACACATGGACTCGTATGCCACAAAGATTTGTCCTGCTCTATTTGCAGTGGCAGTGGCTGAAAACCTCTCACATTGGGAGCTTCCATGTGGTAGGACACTAGTTCAGTATGTTGATGACTTATTAATATGTTCCCCAACAAAGCTAGCATGTCAAACACACACAGTGTCTCTACTACATTTTCTGGCAGAAAACGGCCACAAAGTTTTGTTGTGTCTGGATGTTCTTGTCACTTTTGGGAAGTTTCCAATCAGACTAAATTATAACTGCATCAAACTCACTATGTGTAGCTGGCTATCCTCTTCATTGGGATCACAAACAGGAGAGAATAGAAAAGAGAAGTGTGTGGTAGAAATTTCTTTAAATTTGAGAGTTGCTAATTCTCAGAAAACAACCACAAGTGTGATGAATCATCTCAGGTTTAATCACGGGCCCAGAGAGGACGTCCTTACAGAAGTCCTCTCCCGTCCGTGTTACAAGACCAGTTTATATACAGTTTGACACGAAAGGGCTGGACTAATCTTGAACAGACGCCACATGTTTGTTCAGGTACTATCTTCAGTCTTCTTACCATCAAAGAAACAAATTGCTGACAGTCATTTACAACCTTCTACCCCAAAGCACTAAACCAATAAACAGACAGAACCACATACCATGAAAGGGTCAAGCAAACATTCAACCCTCACATTGGTTTAAGACAGTGACCATTTGCTCTGTTGTAAAATCTCACAAGTGCACAGGTATTTATTCACGAAACACAGTATGGACAAGGTGAGTTACCCTAGAGTAAGCTGACAATGTTCCTCAGGTTCCCTGTTTTTATGATTCCCCCCCATCTTCCCTTCCCAATTCTGTATTCACTTCATTTTTCCCTTTATATGGATATGTTCTTTCGCAGACACACAGAATACACAGTTTGCCTATACATGGCTTTAGATTTCAGGGATAATACATAGCAGTTTCAAAAGACAAATTACAAGTTGTCTCAATATCTGTGCACTATCTTGGCCATATTCTAACTCCGGAGGGTCGCAAATTGGGTCCTGGACACATCCAGGCAATTCTGGAAGTACCAAAACCGTGAAATAAAAAACAAATTATGTCATTTTTAGGATTAGCAGGCTATTGCCGTCCATGGATTCCTAACTATGCGGACATCTCCCAACCACTTAATGACATCACACATAGGGGGAAAACATTTGGCCATGACCGACAATTTGACTTGGGCTTTGACTGCAGAGACTGTTTTCACTGAACTGAAAAATGCTTTGTCAAGCACACCCTGTCTAGGACTTCCAGACCACACAAAACCATTTAATTTATTTGTATCTGAATAAAATGGATTCATGTCTGCTGTCCTTACCCAACGACTTGGTGACAAACAACAACCCATAGATCATAGGTCACTAACAGGCAAGTTGCATGCGAGTTGAGCCATCCCACGTGATACCACTCAGCCAATCAAGTCTGTGCACCCCATGCGGTAAACATTACGACTCTACAGTGTAAACAGCGCTAGAGGCAAGTTACACATGAAGAAACAGTACAAAGAAAAAGAGAGCGATACATCTAGAAAACAAAGGGAGAGAAACTGTAAAGTGAGACGGAGAAAGAGAGAGAACTTAGTTAATGAGAGAACATTATACATATCTACAGCCATACAGATATGTTCAGTTGTGTGTTACATGACAATAAATATTGTCAGAAAGTTTTTGAATTGTACTGAATTCATTTGATTTGACAGTCAGGTATTGATTACATGCAGATGTTGATAAAACTACTAGGCTACTTAAATACATATCACACTAACTAGTTAGACATTATGATCTTCCGGACCTTTGCTTCAAGAAATTTTCTCTAACTGGACCTCTTTAAATTTTAGTTATTATTCAAAACACCTTTCTATAACAGGTGCCATGTTTAAGAGCAGTAGCAGCTACTACTGAAGCTGTCTTAGCGACAACTGATATTGTTGTCATGAGTCCTCTTACATTACAATGAGTACATGTCCCCAAATAGCTCATCTCACGCCAGCTAGACAGATGCACCAGCAAAATGTTTTATTGACAATGTCTCATGTTACTCTTAAGCGTTGCACTGTTCTTAATCTTCAACCTTGCTCCCTACAGCTGAAGATGGCAAACCCACATGATAATTTATTTGACACACCTTTGGTAAATGTTGAACCTGTATTTTTTGTAGATGGGTCAACAATGAGGAACCCCCAAAAAAGTGTCACAATGTCTTGCTTATGCAGTTTGTGCTGAATACCATATAATTGAAAGTACCAGACTGTCGTGTCACTTATCGGCCCAAGCAGCAGAGCTGTTTGCCCTAACCCGAGCTTATATTTTAGGAACTGGAAAAAACGTCACAGTGCACACTGACTCTCAATATGCTTATGTTTGTCACAACTTCCATGCTTTGTGGAAAAACCGAGGTTTTTTCGCGTCAAAAGGCAAACCTATTGCACACAGAATTCTTATTATCAATCTTCTGAATGCATTATTTGTCAGGTTCCGGAAAATCAGAGGACCAGAAATGCCACACACTCTAGAATGCAGGTAACGAGTTTATTTTCAAAACAACAAGGGCTGGAGGCTTGAATGGAGACCGAGGAGCATAGCATGTAAATTCCGGGGAAGTCGGTCGTCGTGTGGCTTGCACCTAGGCCCACACCGGGTAAGTCCACGGGGAGTCGAGGTTGATGGAGGAAGAACCGGGGCTGGGTCCGCAGAGCAATATCTGGCGGTGCAGTGTAATCCTGGTCAGGGATCCGGGTAGCGGCAGAACACAAACATAGATTCCTTGGGCATAAAGAAAAACACCTCCAAAACAAAACTCAGGAAAAACGGTGGAGGGCAAAACATTCTAATCAATTCTTCATTAAAGTCTTTCAGGTCAACCCTACATAAATCAGTTCACTCAAGATCCACGCGCTGTTCCACAGAAACCGAAAAAGGGGTAATACTTCACAGATCGTCGCTGACGACCGGTCACGGGAAACACCAGGAGGAGTGGGACGGCGTGAGTCGATCCAAAGCTTAGGACCGGAACATAGCTCCTTAGTGCGGCGGTGAACGGCGAAGTTGGAGAGATGTCTCGGCGTAGTTCTTTGACTGGCGAAGCAGACAATCCCGCACCTGACCGTGGCGACCAGGGAGGATATATATGGGGAATCCTGAAAGAGAGACAGGTGAGAGGAGTAGGCTACTAATCACCGGAAGTTCGGAGAGACCAGACGCACGGGGAGAATTCCAAAACAAGAGACGGCTGGGAATCTATGTTCCCAGTCGTGACAGTACCCCCCCCGGCGGCCCCTAGGTTGATCAGGGTGTGAACGATGGAAATCTTCAATGAGTCTAGGGTCCAGGATGCGCCCCCCAGGTACCCAAGCACGCTCCTCCGGACCATAACCCTCCCAGTCCACCAGGTATTGAATGCCCCGGCCCCTGCGCCGGGACTGGAGGAGGCGACGGACCGAGTAGGCCGGCCCGCCGTCGATGAACCGGGGGGGGGGGGGGGGCACGGGGGGGGGCAGGAGGTTGCTGCTATGAACAGGTTTGACACGGGAGACATGAAACGTGGGGTGAATCCTCAGTGCTCTAGGCAGCTGCAGCCTAACTGCCGCCGGGTTTATTACTTTGGAAATGGGAAAAGGACCAATGAATCTAGGGGCCAACTTGGCATGTGATACCTTCAGCGGAACCTCCCGGGCTGACAACCAAACCTTCTGTCCCTCCTTGTAGAGAGGTGCCGGCCGCCGCCTTCTGTTCGCCTGTCGGCAATAGCTGGAGCCAGAGATCAGGAGAGCCCGCCTTGCCCTCCGCCAAGCCAGGTGGCATTGGCGAAAACTTGCGGTGGCCGGTCCAGGCCCCCCTCGGGGTAACGGCAAGTCGAACACAGAAGGCTGGAAACCATACACAATCTGAAAGGGAGACAGTTTAGTGGAAGAGGACGGCAGAGAGTTATGGGCGAATTCCACCCATGCCAAGTTCTTTACCCAGGACCCTGGATCCTCGGCGCAAAGGATGCGCAGACCCTTCTCCAGTTCCTGGTTCAGTCTCTCGGCCTGCCCATTAGTCTGAGGGTGATAACCGGAAGATAAACTTAGGGTAATTCCCAAAAGGCGGCAGAACTCTCTCCAAGACCTTGCGATGAATTGTGGTCCTCGATCGGACACGATCTCTTGTGGAATCCCGTGCAGGCGTACGACATGGTCAACCAGGGCCTGCGCGGTTCGGAGAGCTGAGGGCAGTCTGGGTAGAGGAACAAAGTGCACCATCTTGGAGAATCGGTCAACGATGGTTAAAATGGTAGTATTACCTAGAGATGGGGGAAGACCGGTTACAAAGTCCATGGCAATGTGGGTCCACGGACGCCGGGGAATTGGAAGAGGTTGGAGGAGCCCCGAGGATGCCTGGTTGGATGTCTTGAAACGTGCACAGGTCGAACAGGCCAGAACATACTGATGGACGTCTCCCCGTAACCCAGGCCACCAGAAGCGTTGTCGTACGACCTGGAGAGTCCGTCTTACTCCGGGATGGACGTGGAGCCGGGACGCGTGGCAGACCTCCAATACTCTGGAACGCAGCTGGGGAGGAACAAAGAGGCAGTGAGAAGGACAACGGGCAGGAGAAGGGTTACCTGCGTTGGCCTGAGAGACCTCCTGTTCCAAGGGAAGACGTGCTGCTCCTAGTCTCGCTGAGGCCGGCAGGATGAACTCAGGCTCTACCTTCGAGTCAGACGGGGAGTGAAGACGAGACAGAGCGTCGGCCTTTGAATTCTTGGCCCCGGGGCGAAAGGACAGGGTGAAATGGAACCTGGAAAAAACCCCTGACCATCGGGCCTGGCGGGGGTTGAGGCGCTTGGCAGTCCGAAAATGCTCCAGGTTCTTATGATCGGTGAGGATAGTAAAGGGGTGCTTGGCTCCCTCCAGCCAATGCCTCCACTCCTCTAAAGCCAGTTTTACTGCAAGCAGCTCCCGGTCCCCGACGTCATAATTTCTCTCGGCCGGAGACAGCTTCTTAGAGAAAAAGGCGCAGGGGTGAGCTTTAGAATCCCTGGGATCTACCTGGGAAATAACTGCCCCCACCCCCGTGTCCGAAGCGTCCACCTCCACCAGGAAGGGTAAATCAGGGTTTGGAAGGGTTAAGACTGGGGCAGAGGTGAAACGGGACTTCAGACTCGTAAAGGCCCTTTGGGCCTCGGGAGTCCAGAAGAAGGGAACCTTTACTGAGGTGAGTTGGTGGAGGGAGTGGGCCACAGAGCTATAGTTCCTAATGAACTTACGATAAAAATTGGCAAATCCTAAAAACCCTTGTAGTTGTTTGCGGGACTGGGGAACTGGCCATTCCCTGACTGCCCTCACCTTCTCAGGATCCATAGCGATACTACCCGGTTCTATAACGAAACCCAAGAAGGACGTCTTCTTGGAGTGGAACTCACACTTCTCCACCTTCACAAATAACTGATTCTGAAGAAGACGCTGAAGCACGGCCCGGACATGGTGAATATGTTCGGTCTCAGAACGGGAGAAAATGAGGATGTCGTCGAGATATACAAAGACGAACTTGTTAATCATATCTCCCAACACATCATTGACCAGGTTCTGAAATACCGCGGGGGCGTTGGTCAGCCCAAACGGCATAACCAGATACTCAAAATGGCCGTTAGGTGTGTTAAAGGCCGTCTTCCATTCGTCCCCCTCTCTGATTCTAACTAGGTGATAAGCATTTCGTAGATCTAACTTGGAAAAAATGCTTGCACCCTGAATGAGTTCAAAGGCGGAAGTGAGAAGAGGTAGGGGGTAGGAGTTCCTGACAGTAATGTTATTAAGGCCCCGATAGTCTATACAAGGGCGTAAACCTCCATCTCGCTTCTTTACAAAGAAAAACCCCGCCCCTGCAGGTGACCGTGAAGGACGAATTATGCCAGAGGCCAATGATTCCTGAATGTAGGTTTGCATGGCCTCTCGTTCCTGCCCAGATAAAGGGTATAACCGACCCTTTGGGGGAACTGAGTCAGGCAGCAACCGAATGGCACAGTCATAGTGGCGATGAGGTGGAAGGGAAGTGGCTCTCTCCTTATTAAAAACCTCCTGAAGGTCGTGGTACACAGGGGGAACTTGGGCCAGGTCGGGCTGGTATTGATTCTTGGGGGCTGAAATGGCGGGGTTAAGGGCGGTGCGGAGGCATGTAGCATGACAACTTGGGCTCCATTCCAGAATCTCTCCTGTGGACCAGTCAATCCGGGGATTATGAGCCTGTAACCAAGGAAGGCCTAGAACACTTGAGGACAAGAGGGAGTCAACGAGTAGAAAGGTGATGTACTCATGGTGATTTGCAATAGTTAAAAGAACAGGCTTAGTTCTGACCTTAACTTGATGGAGAGTCTGGTTGTTGAGAGCCTTGACCAGAAGAACCTGTTCCAGGGGCTCCGTGTCCAGCTGGAGTTCCTCTGCCACGGACCGAGAGATGAGATTGGTGTCTGAGCCGGAGTCAATGAGTATCGGAAGCTGTTTCCGATGTGGAGGAACCCCGAAAAGAGCCTTGGTAAGAGGGCGTGAGAGTAACAGTTCAGAGGACGACTGGCTCAGTAAGGACCCCACTCTCCTCACTGAGCCTGGTCTTTTACTGGACATCGGCGAAACTGATGTCCCGACCTGCCACAATAGAAGCAAAGACCCCGGACACGACGTCGGTCTCGTTCCGCCGGAGAAAGCCGGCCCCGACCAAGCTGCATCGGCTCCGGGTTTGGAGGTCGAGGCTGGTCCCTCGTAGGCTGGTAACTCGGGCGATGACTGCTGGGTAGAGGTCCGGACGGGTCCCGCTCCAACTGGCGTTCCAAGTACCGCTCCTCCAGACGAGTGGTAACATCGATCAAGCCCCTTAAATCCTTGGGGCGCGGTTGGTGAGCCAGATCGTCCTTAAGTCTAGCGTTGAGTCCCAAGTAGAAATGGTCATAAAGAGCGGCCGCATTCCAGGTGCTATCCTCTGCCAGGCGTCGAAATTGAACCACGTATTCAGCTAATGGTCTATCCCCCTGCAGGAGCCTGGTGAGGTGGCTCTGGGCCCCTACCTCAGGTCGGACGGGGTCGAAGATGCTGGAGAGTTGGTCGCCGAAGTCCTTTGCTGATCTACAATAATACTCTTGTCTCCTCCATGCAGATGTTCCCCACTGGGCTGCCTCCCCCTCTAGTAGGGAGATGATATAAATGACTTTAGAGTCCTCGGTGGGAAAAGCCGAAGGTTGGAGGGAAAAAACAAAGTCACATTTCGTGAGGAAGGAGCGGCTGCGACCCACCTCCCCGCTGTATGAAGTAGGTGGAGGAAGTCGTGGTTCAGAGACGACGGAGCTCCTGACTGTGGGAGGAGAGGCCGGTAATGGAGTGTTGGAAGCCTCGCGGGATGGGCAGGCGAGGATCACCTGTTGGAGTTGGCCGGAGATGCGTTCCATGGACTGGACGAGACTCAGGAATCGGGCTTCGTGAGACTGAAGGGCCGTCTCGATGCTGGCGCACCATGATGATGTGGTAGGCGTGGCTTGGTCCATTGTGGCGGGATTGTACTGTCAGGTTCCGGAAAATCAGAGGACCAGAAATGCCACACACTCTAGAATGCAGGTAACGAGTTTATTTTCAAAACAACAAGGGCTGGAGGCTTGAATGGAGACCGAGGAGCATAGCATGTAAATTCCGGGGAAGTCGGTCGTCGTGTGGCTTGCACCTAGGCCCACACCGGGTAAGTCCACGGGGAGTCGAGGTTGATGGAGGAAGAACCGGGGCTGGGTCCGCAGAGCAATATCTGGCGGTGCAGTGTAATCCTGGTCAGGGATCCGGGTAGCGGCAGAACACAAACATAGATTCCTTGGGCATAAAGAAAAACACCTCCAAAACAAAACTCAGGAAAAACGGTGGAGGGCAAAACATTCTAATCAATTCTTCATTAAAGTCTTTCAGGTCAACCCTACATAAATCAGTTCACTCAAGATCCACGCGCTGTTCCACAGAAACCGAAAAAGGGGTAATACTTCACAGATCGTCGCTGACGACCGGTCACGGGAAACACCAGGAGGAGTGGGACGGCGTGAGTCGATCCAAAGCTTAGGACCGGAACATAGCTCCTTAGTGCGGCGGTGAACGGCGAAGTTGGAGAGATGTCTCGGCGTAGTTCTTTGACTGGCGAAGCAGACAATCCCGCACCTGACCGTGGCGACCAGGGAGGATATATACGGGGAATCCTGAAAGAGAGACAGGTGAGAGGAGTAGGCTACTAATCACCGGAAGTTCGGAGAGACCAGACGCACGGGGAGAATTCCAAAACAAGAGACGGCTGGGAATCTATGTTCCCAGTCGTGACATTATTACTCCCTGCTTCAGTAGCAGTGTGCAAATGCCAGGCTCACACTGGTGCTACTCGTCATGTCTCACAAGGAAATGCAAATGCAGATGAGCAGCTGCAAGCTCACCTGTCTCCCCTATTCAGGAAAATGTTTCCTCCCTTGTTGATGTCTCCTTGTTGCAAACGGGAGATGATGTTGGTGAACAAACTGCCTGGATAAAAAAGGGGTGCACAAAATGTCCCTCAGGCATCTGGGTAAACCCAAATGGGCTCCCAGTACTCCCAAAATCCATATTTCCCTTCCTGGCAAAATTGACTCATGGGCCTGACCATGTTTCAAAAGGGGTGATGTTGGGTATTCTGAATAGATTCTGGTATGTACCAGGGTTTTCAGCGTGTGCTGAAAAAAATGTGTGTTTTGTGCTACTAACAATATAGGTAAAAGTTCAGAAATGACTATGTCAGCACGTCCAAAACCAGAAGGTCCCTTCGAACATTTAGTTATGGATTTTATTGAACTCACTCCATGTAATGGCTACAAATATTGCCTAGTAATATTGGATGTGTTTTCAAAATGGATTGATGGTTTTCTATGCAGAAATGTTGCTGCTGTTTCAGTGGCAAAGGCATTACTAAAAGAAATAATTCCACGATGGGGACTCCCTTCCAAACTAAGTAGCAGTAATGGATCACATTTTGTAAATAATGTGATAAAAAGTCTATCAGAAAGTGTTAGAGAAATTAAAATGTTACCCTCAGGTTTGTTAATCCACTTTACTTTAATGTAAGTCAAAAACACTGTAGAGTAGGGCCTGTTACCTCTTGTCTCTTCCTAAGGTCAGTCTGTTCTGACCTTCACTTTCTGATAAGACACTTAGTATCGAAACCCAGATGTTTTGCAGTTTCATGGGAAACTGCCTCCTCTTTCTTCCTTTATCACATGACTGTTTGTATCGTAGTATTAAAATGATGTGCTGCCCAGCTAAGAGCCAGTGATCCTCATGCTGTACCAAGGTGCTGTGTGACTGTTACTCCTTGCAAGTAAAACTTCTATATAATCTTACCGAAGTTCGTCCTCTGAGTCTATTTGTTAAAAGAATTTACCTAACAGAAAGTCTTCATTTTAATCTAAAAACACATTGTGCATACCATCCAGCCAGTGGTGGTGTAGTTGAAAGAGCTAATCAGACATTGAAAACCAAACTTACAAAATGAATGGCTGAGACACAACTGTCATGGGTCAAAGTCTTACCTTTAGCGCTGATGTTTATGAGAGGCTGCCCAAATAAAACAACTGGACTGTCTCCTTATGAGATATTCACTGGACAACCCATGCAGATGACAAATACACCTTTTCCCCAGAATAAGTTAATTTTAACAGGGATAGATGATGAGAACAGATGAATACTGTTGTGCACTTAACCAGACTCTGAAGCTCATTTTCCCTAAAGTAAAAGCTGCCCTTCCTGAGCCTGTAATAGGACAACTCCATACCATCCAGCCAAGAGACTGGATAGTGGTTAAAGACCTTAGGAGAAAGCATTGGAACCAGCCCCGTTGGACAGGACCATACCAGGTGCTACTAACAACCCCAACTGCTGTCCAGATTGCAGAGAGGGATGAAATGATTTCCTTCATGCTCCTGCATATATGTGTATACCTCCTACTGCCACTTTTTATTGGCTTTGTGGGGCATTTCTTTTCTTACCATCAGGATGGTCAGGATGTTGCTATTTTGCTAACCTTACAATCGTTAACTTAGCCTTAGTTCCAGTTAATTTAATGCATAATGTAAATCGAATTGAAAAACGAGAGATGGGCAAAATTTTCGACCCTTGAAGCTTTCTATTGGTGTATTTCTTTAGGTGAAAAATGGGGAATTGGGTTGTTACCATGGTGTAACATTTTTAGCTGATCAGGTTTTTATTTACTTCAAGCAAATGACAAATCTCATAGACTAACATTATTAAAACATGAAATGGCTTTAGACTAGCTTTTAGCCAAGACTGGAGGTATGTGTTTAACTTTAAATTTGACAGGAGATGCTTGTGTCACTCTCATTCCTGACAATTCTGATAATATGAGAAATGTTATAGCAGCATTACAAAGGATTCGAGATGCTTTTGGGCCATCCGAATCTGCAGGCTTTAGTTTTAGAAATTGGTTTTCAGATAAGTTTGGTCCTTGGGGTGCAGGAATTATACAAATTTTAATTCCTGTAGTTATTATGTTTGGTATTATCATGTGTTTTTGTTTTTTTATCATGTGCACTCACTTGCATGCAAGCCTTGATGTATAACTGGATAGGAGGAGTACTTGGAGGAGAATACACTTCACTTTATGTTAAATTACCAACTAAATCAACAAATACTGCTGAAATGCAGTTGAATGATTGAGCCCCAGGAAACCTATAGTGACAGTGATCTAGATATGGAAATACCATGACAAATGCAAAATTTTTTCTCTTTCTTTCTCTAATTTGTGATGTCTTATGATTGATAATTGTGGTGACATTTTGTGTCAAAAGGGGGGAATGTGGTTGTTTTACACATAATGAGTTATATAGTAGGTCTCACTTCTTTTTGTGTTTCATAGTAGAATTGTAACAGGTGGTTAAAGGGTTAAATGTGTTGGGCTAAAGAATGCACGTTATGGGGATTTTAGTGTTTTAGTGTTTTAGATGCCTGTAAATAACTGCCAACTGTTTTAGTGCTGTTATGTGCCTGAAGATAGAGGAGACCTGAAAAAACATTTGGGGTCTTTTCAATATGAGTCCACCCCTTTTCTCAGTTATATAGTCCTAAATTTCAGGGGAGAAGACAGAGAACGCTGTAGAGGTCTTCCCTCCATGCTGCTTGAATTAAACTGAGATGAATTCATCTTGCGAAATAGCAACTCCCACAACCTGAAAGAAATTTCCATGACACTTGCTCCTGATAGGAAGCATGGTGAATGGAGTGGTTAGCAGTGTTGCCTCACAGCAAGAAGGTCGTGGGTTTGTAACTTGGCCTTTCAGTGTTTGGTTGTGTGTCTATATGAGTAGCAATAGAATGGTTTGTTTGCCTGATAAGATCATAATTTAATATTAAATTAATTATAAAAGTGGGTGTGGTCAAAATAATGTTTGTTTTTCTTAAAGTAGGTCAGGGCGTAGAAATGGTTTGTTTCCTAAGATAGCAGAATGGTTTGATTTTAGATAAGAAGTGACATGTGGGTCAAAAGGCGTGTTTCCTTGCAGATGATATTATAAACGGTTAAAATAATTTCTCTTCCTCCTTTTGTAGGTATTATATGTTATATGTGTTATATGTAATTGAATGAGGCTTACTGTTGGGTGTTTCAAATGTGTGAATGACAACATTTAACTCAAGCTTTTTAGGGTGTTAATAATTGTCAACGGCTGTTTACAGTTGTGGGTTGTGGGGTCTTCATTTGCATACGGTTTTGTTGTACCTGTGGATTGAAGTGTAGGTTTTTGGAGTGTGGGGGTGTTAGAGAAATTAACCCTTAAATTTACCCTCCTGTGGCCTGATCCACCTTACTTTAGTAGAACTGAAACACTTCTGAATCTGGCCTATTGTGTATTGTGGAAATATAATTGTTGCTCTCAGTGAGCACAGTTTGCTCTAACCTTGACTATTTGATAAGGGCCCAGATGTCTTTCTGTGTGAAACCACCTCCCTTTTTTGTTTCCATGAAAACTGATGTATTGGGCTACAAGCAGCCAGTGACCCTCATGCTGTACCAAGGTGCTGTGTGACTGTTGCAAGTAAAACCTCTATATAATCTTACCGAAGTTCACCCTCTGAGTTTATTTGTTAAAGTGTTAAGTGTGTGTATGTGTGATGGTCAGTTAAGGGTGTGCATGTGTGATGGTCAGTTAAGGGTGTGCATGTGTGATGGTCAGTTAAGGGTGTGCATGTGTGATGGTCAGTTAAGGGTGTGCATGTGTGATGGTCAGTTAAGGGTGTGCATGTGTGATGGTCAGTTAAGGGTGTGCATGTGTGATGGTCAGTTAAGGGTGTGCATGTGTGATGGTCAGTGGTCATGTGTGAAGGCTCTGCCTTGTTGCTTTACTTGTGAATTTGGTGTGACTTTCTTGCAACTGTATACAACTCCTATAGTAACACTATACAAATACTCTGACAAATATATATATACTGAGGTATATTTAAAGGTTTAGAGCTATTTAGATAACCTATTATTGATTTTTTTAAAAGCAAAAACACTAAACATTTCTGTCCTCTAGGTTCTAAAATATGGGAATTCACTGCTTTTCTTTATCTTACATTATCGTTAATGACATATTGTCCTGTGTGATTACTGTGGCTGGTACCTCTGAGCCAGAACTGGGTTTATATAAGAATAAGAGATCTAGCCATGATAACATTTTCCACTGAAGACTTAAAAGACATACAGGACATGCCAGAGCAAACTGTAAACGTTTAAGATACACGACTGGGAAGCATAGTTCACTTATCAAGAAGCTTCAGCACAATTGGCTAAGCATCTCCACTAGCAAAAGGATTAAAAAAATAAGTCATCGATTTTTTTTTGAGGGGAAACTGAGAGGCGCAGATAGTGAACAAATGTTTGCGCCTGTGCTGGAAACCAGGCTAAAGACTTGCCCAGAGAGAATCGGGGGTTGGGGGCTCTGCAGGGTTGGCCAAGTGATTCACACACAGTCCTTTTCTGAAACCAGATTACATGTACTATGTTTTAAAAGCATCTTAAATGCCATGCACTAACCATTAACTTTGTACTAGTCAGCTAATTATTGCAGCTCTAAAGTAGTTCATTGAAACTCACGCATTCACAGTAACATTTTTTTTTTTTGTATTTTTCAGTCCTAAAAATAATTCATATATTATTAATACGTTCATGTGGTATATATTATACATCATGATCTTCCTGGACAGTAGTAGTGACGTTGTTTGCTACTAGTCTGATGCTGCTGACTGAAACTCCACAAAAAAAACTTCTAACCCTCTTCTAATCCTAATCAATTCACACAAACATCAGGCTTTTAGTTATTATAGTAATGTAAAGCCTCGATGCTATGTTTCATATCTAGTATTACTGCTGTGGTTTACTCTTTTGTGATTCTTTATACAGCAGCACCAACAGAGAAGCAGAGATAATTTCACTGAGAAAATGAAGAATCCCCCACACTCCAAAAACCCCCATTTCAATCCACAGGTACAACAAAACCGTATGCAAATGAAGACCCCACAACCCACAACTGTAAACAGCCGTTGACAATTATTAACACCCTAAAAAGCTTGAGTTAAATGTTGTCATTCACACATTTGAAACACCCAACAGTAAGCCTCATTCAATTACATATAACACATATAACATATAATACCTACAAAAGGAGGAAGAGAAATTATTTTAACCGTTTATAATATCATCTGTAAGGAAACACGCCTTTTGACCCACATGTCACTTCTTATCTAAACTCAAACCATTCTGCTATCTTAGGAAACAAACCATTTCTACGCCCTGACCTACTTTAAGAAAAACAAACATTATTTTGACCACACCCACTTTTATAATTAATTTAATATTAAATTATGATCTTATCAGGCAAACAAACCATTCTATTGCTACTTATATGTGGCCCTGTGATGGACTGGTGGGTTTACCCCTGCCTTCCATGTCCATTATTCCATTATTATTACTAATAATTCAACACTTAATGGTTAAAATGTTTAACTCCCCAAGGGAATTCATCCTCCCCATTATGAGACTGAACACTGCCTGTTTGAAGTGGTTAAAAAAAGCGCTCATTGGCCATCGTGGGTTTTCTATTGGTGCCTCCCCGATAACGAATCAAATGTTTGATATTACGATCAAGGCTCTGACTCAATCAGGAACAGTAATAAAATCATATCAATAGCCAGCCTTAGGCTAAGTTTGGGCTCATGCTTCCGCAACCCATGCAATTCTTTCTCTCACCAAATTGCTGTCAATTTCAGATCCTTTCTTACTGTTTTTCTTCCTTTGTAAACAGTTGAATAAATCTTTAAAATGTATTAGACTAGCATAATTAATGTTTCTTCTTACAATAAACTCATCACTGAATTGGAGAACTACACTGCTTCAGAGTAGAGACCTCAAGTTAGTTTTTTTTTATTAGTTTTTTCTGTTGAAAGGACCATTCATACTAGGTTTTCACTCTAAGCTCTAAACTAAACTTTCAAAGATTTATGATACTGACCTTAAATGAATGCAGACCACTGCACTAAATTACTTCAATTTGTTAAAAAAAAAAAAATCTTGCATTCCTGTGGCCTCCTAACTGAACACAAAGGAAATTTATTTATGTAACGGTAGAGTGGTGTTCTGTTTGAGGGAAAAATTTTCTCCTGTATGTCTGGCCTCTTCATTTACAGAAGGAATGTCAGCTGAATGAGAATGGTTAGAGAGAAGCAGGAGAAGAAGGGGAGATAATTTAAGGATGTTGTTAGTTCATGCTGGAGAGGGAAAACACTGGAGACAAACAAACAAAATGAAAGCATACACTTACCCTACATGTATCAAATCCCAACCATGTCATGTTCAAAGAGTTGGCCAAAATTCTTGAAGACTCAATTCTCACATTAAAGGAGGCCAGCTGTGAATCTACCAGATTGTCTGAGCATAAGCATCTGAAGAAGCTGTGTGAGATAGGTCTCAGGAAAGTCTGATGCAAAGGTTTATTGTGCATTTTCAAAATAACACACTAATTGCCAGAGATGCACTGATTGCCATGTTCTGCCTTACATTCTAATGCCCACCATTTGTTGACTTAAGTCCACTGCTCACATTTTCTATTAGCCAACTTGGACTGTGTGCAAAAATATTGGTGTCCAAACATGAAAAGGCATTCCTGCAACATTAGTATCACACCAGACTGACTGACCAGTAGAATGGTGTCCCCTACTGCTTACCCTAGTTCTATTTTTGTTGTGTGATCATATGTCAGTTTCCAGTCTGGACCTTCCATGCCACAAATATTTTGGGATCCTCCTGTGTTTACTAACTGCTCCTCTAAGCCCGCCAGCTAGGGGACACTAGGGCTGAAAGGGTTTTAAAAGTGATATATTACAAGGACAGCTGTGAAAGGAAAAGATGGAATAAACTTCTCATCAAAGAGATTGCTACAGCTACAAGTTACTCACAATCACACATTTACTATCTGATATTGAAGTAGATATGTGTATACTATTATAGTAGTATAGTAGTGTTGAATACATTTCATTAGAGGCTCTGATTACATTTTTACTGCATACTGAAATCTTACAAACACACACACACACACACACACACACACACATTGGATTTAACTAGGCCTCTGTCCCATGAATGGCAATCATCTTATCATGACTAAATCAAACCAAACCTAACCAAATATTCTACTATGACAAAGAAGTGACTTTTGTTAGTGAGCCACAAAAAACTTCATTAAAGTTTGTCTAATCTAATTAAAACTATATCTAAAATATCTTAAAAATATGACAGTATAAACATCTTTAGTTGAATTATTGGCTTAAGTTGTTTCCATCCATCTTCTTCCACTGACTGGAGCCAGAATGCAGGGGCAGTAGCCTAAGTAGGGATGCCCAGACTTCTGTCATGTCCTGATGTCCCTGTCACGTTTTAGGAAGTTTTCAATCTGACTAGACTACAACTGAACTAAATTCTCTAAGTGTAGCTGGCAATCCTCTTCAAGTGCACAGGTGTTTATTCACACAACACACAGTACAGACAAGGTGAGTTACCCTAGGGCAGACTGACAATGTTTCTGAAGCTCCCTGCTTTTATACCTATGGTCAGGGGTTTGATCCACACCCCTTGACCCACCTCTTTTCATTTCAAAGTTATGCCTGTTTGCCACTATTAAATTCCCATTTACGATCATATTGGTGTATTAAACGTTTTTAATTCCTTTATTAAAGATGCTGGGGGAACCACACCCCGCTCATCTTCCATTCCCAATTCTTTATTTAGTTCTTAAATGCATACAGTGATATCAGACACTCACTATCATATCATACTGCAGGATATGTTAATCACACTTGTCCTCCTAAGGTATTGTAATACCCTTCTGTGCTCTAATGTTTTCTTTTATGTGAGATATGCCTTTTCAGAAATGCACACAAGATACATAGTTTGCCTATGTATGGCTTTAGTTTCCCAGATTTTATACACAACACTTCCTTTTCCCTGGACACATCCTCCAGCACTTCTGGGGGGACACCGAGGCGTTCCCAGGCCAGCTGAGAGACATACCAGAGTTTATGACCTTTCTGACAGAGGGTTTGGCCAAACATTCCCAACAGACCCTCACAATACATTTAGGTCTGCCGAGTCTGTCCCACTTCCTCCTACGCCAGCGGATCCAACTCACCACCAGGTGGTGATCAGTTGATAGCTCTGTCCCTCTCTTCACCCGAGTGTCCAAAGTCAGATGATACGACCATAAAGTCAATCATTGACCTCCGGCCTAGGTTGTCCTGGTGCCATGTGTATTGATGGACACCCTTATGCCTGAACATGGTGTTTGTTATGGACAAGCTGTGACTAGCACAGATGTCCAACAACAGAACACCACTCGGGTTCAGATTGGGGTAGTCCTTCCTCCCAATCACGCCCCTCCAGGTTTCACTGTCGCTGTCTACATGAGCATTGAAGTCACCCAGCAGAATGATGGACTAAAATTTTCAATGTTTCAGAATGCTGCAGCTAGGTTTTGACTAGATAAGACCACGTCACACTGTTAGCTTCCTGTCATTGACTCCCCACCCATGTCGCATCAAACTTTGAGATGCTTCTGATAATATATAAAATGGGCATGTTGCTTCACTCTGTCCTCTCTATCAGAATATCCCATTTATCTCATTTAAAAGAACTCATCTTTCCTCTGCTGACATCAAACATTTGAGGCAATTAAAATTTTAACTTTTGGCTGTTTTTATTTACCAATTTTCCACCAGCAGGTCAGTCTCAGTATCAATATATCCAGTAAATCTAGTGTGCACAGTATTGCCAGTGTTGTCCTTACAACAGGATTACTGTAAACCTTCTGAAAAGTACTGAATTTCTCTGTGTGAGGAAAATATATTGCATTTTATTATTCACGCATGATCATTGCTCAGGCAAAACACAGGCAAGTAAGGAACTTCAATTCAATTTAATGAAACAAGGAAAACAAACAGGAAGACAAAGAGAGGAAAACAAGGTGGCTCATAACAGGAAAAGCAAAGTTTTATTTTCTTTAGCTTAATGTAAATAACCAAATATGTGATGGAAAATAAAACTAAATAACTAAGATCTTCATACATGGGAGTTTACACTGTCTTTGTGAAAATGAAACACACATTTTTTCCATATCATCTTATCTATAGAGTATGTTGCAGAGAGTAGTCATCACCTGTGACATTATAAAAAAGATGCCTGGTTTAAAGTCTGGATAATGGAAAATAAAGGTTTGTGTACTGTATATCTGAGCTCCTTCATCTGCAAAGTGTGAACGCAAACACATTTGCCCTCTTGCCACACTGAATTTTAATGGAAGATTTTTTCAGCATGAATCTTCATGGAACTTTGTCTTTGTTTTTCATTTTTGTCCATCTAGAACTTGACGAGACTTTATCAGTTTATTCCCACAGTTTGTTCATTCTGTGTGCTCCCAGGCTGGTTTGAACTGGGCCTAGTTCAGCCTGGAGCTACAATATAAGGCTTACCATGCCCTTTTGTTTCCCTTAACACTCGTGCAGACTGTCTTGCATTCTGTAGCCCATCGACTGCTGGCCTCTGTAAAGACAAGAAAATACATGGAGAGACAGTTAACTCTCAGCTCTGTTCAATTCCAGTTATTCTAAAAAATCTCTATAACTGAATCATAGATTTGGAGGCTGTGAAGATCTGCAGGTGTGCTAGTTTTGGCTACAGTTTTCAGTTTTAACTTCAATGACAGGAGGAAAACTATTTATTAGGACTCCTTCACCACCTCCATCAAAAAGCAAATAATGAGAACACCAGTAGCACTAATAGATAAACATTGTGTAATATATGACTGTGACTCTGTGAACTATCTGCCTCTTTATTTTACTTTGTTATTAACAACTGATTATTCTAGATACAGTCCAGCACCACTAGGAAACTGATGTGTCATGCTCCAGTTTGACACATATCTTGTTTATGTGATGATGTTTAGATTTTATTTTATTTTATTTTGTGTATCTTTACCAGCAAAATGTCTCATAAGGAGCCTACAATAAAAGAAAATTCATATGTTCTGTCATAATTTCTGTGCAAACAAAAGTAATAGCAGTCATTCAGTGGCTGAAAAAGAAGACTTTCAAGGTGTTATTTCTACAACGCACTTCACTGTGGGACATGACGTCGTGGGGAGCAGGGGACTATTTAGGAAAATTTTGAAGCGGAACGAAGATTGTGTGTCCCGTTTTCAAGGGGATAATGGTACTTTTGTCCGACACTATTTTGCGTTCGTGCGGAAACCTCTGAAGCTATAGTGATGTTTAGAGGCGTTTCTGTTTACTGACAGTATAACACACTGATACCTGCAGCGACAAGCTGCTTCAAAAAGAAACTATTGACTGGCCACAACCCTTCGTTAAGTAATTTACAGCTTGGGTCATGCTGGGGCTTTTTCGCCCTCACAAATATGACGTTTCTCGTCTTGTTAAAACATTTCTCTCTGCGTTTATACAGACGAGCAGCAGTCAGTCTGACGAATATGTCAGAAAGTTTATTTCAGAGAACACAGAGATATGTGGAGGCCAGAGCCTGACTCCTGAGATCAGACTCAGACTGTTCACCCCGAGCTGCAGATTTTGGCGAGAAAGACCAGAGCTCTGGCCTTTCGATGACCCCTACTGGGCCATATATTGGCCCGGAGGACAGGCCCTCTCAAGGTAAGCCTCACAATAAACAACTGACGGCTTATGTGTGTGAGTTATAGATGTTATGCCAAGTTTTAATGGCGCCTCCCCCGCAGGTATCTCCTGGATAACCCCGGACGGTGTAGGGGTATGAGAGTCCTGGACCTGGGCAGCGGGTGTGGCGCCTCAGCCATCGCTGCCAAGCTATGTGGCGCTGCTCATGTTGTTGCCAATGACACTGACCCTGGTATATACCCAGGTTTATTCTGGATGAATTGTTAGTATTTATTATGTTAGTGTATAGTCTGGTATATTCATTTATCAACTGATCTCAAACATCTATTGATCCTGAGACATTTATTTGATTTGAAGAGTGTAACCTCTTCAACAAGTATTCATACCTGTTAATATGTAACCTAATTGTCTATCAATGTGTGGCTACATGTCACTTAAGAAAAAAAAAAAAAAAGGCTTACAGGGTTCTGGAAATTTTGGTGGCAAGTGGTCAGAAAATGAACTGGAAATACTGGAGTCACATGAAATGTAGTTAATGTTTACACCAAAAGAATACAGAGGGGCATATAGGTGAATAAGATGCATTGATTTATGGCAGAGATGGTGACTCGAGTCTGCAACTTAGACTTGAGTCACACTTAAGTCACACACAGTGACTTAAGACTTGACTTGTTCTCAAAAGACTTGAGACATGACTTGGACTTGATGTTTGGGACGCGTGAACAATGATTATATATATATATGTCCTTTATTCTTATCACATTAATGTAAATTTCTGCCAAGCAATGTGTTTACTGTTTTTTTCTTCTGGTAAATGAGTGACAGAATAGTGTTGGGACAAGAACTACACCTGTGTCCCCCCGAGTTGGTTTAATTGACGAGATCAGTCAGTGGCCTATTGAAGATTCAATACTTTTATTGTTTCCACAGCAAAACAGATTACATGAGCAAATACAGTCAGATATATCTGGAGTTCTATGACACTATTTCTAATGCATGCAGCCACAGAACTGAAAACAAGGAAACACACAGTGGTTATATAGTGTGATTACGCCCTTCTCAACTGAAACTCTTGCCACTCAGCCCGTTCCCATATGTGGCCTTTACACCAGTGTATGCTCAGTAATTTTCCACTTCCCATATACATAGGCATACACCAGTGATTACAATAATTCAATCTTTTATCTTTGACCCCTCACAATAGGCACAGCCAGTCCACTTGTGGCGTTACTGTAATATACAGTAAATTGAACATGGCAAACGTCCCGGCAAGTGCGAGACTTGAGACTTGACTTGGATTTCCAAAAATATGACTTATGAACATCTCAGATTTATGGTAAAGGTCAGCCACTAAACTCAGGTCACTGTACGTGACACTAATGTTTCCTATGGTGCATGCTCACCTATATTTAATTAAATAGTAAATAATCAAATTTGAACTGCGTCTTTTGTTCAATTGGTAAATAGTAAGTAACACTTATTTGATGGGATTTAGGATTTGATTGTAAGATGTGTGGACAAAAAATAAACAGAACCTTATGGGAAACTGTAATTTCAACCTACGTGTTAGGATGTGGAACATTGTTTAGCGCTGTTTAAAGGGCACATTTCACATATTTCTATCTAAAAAGCATCAAAGGTCTGCATTAAACAGCTAACATTACACATTATTGTAGAAAACACTTAATTCTGCTTAGTCAGAAATTGTTAATCTGTAATATCTAGTATTTATTGCGACCAAGGAATGCAAAATACTAAATATACCTGTTTGTCTTACAGTTGCAGCCATTGCGATCTGTATGAACTATGAGCTTAATGGCCTTAAGTCACCTGTTTGTGTGACTGACAACATGATTGGGTCAGAGCTCAAGGGCTTTGACCTGATCCTCCTAGGAGACATGTTCTACGACGAGGCCCTTGCCACCAGCCTTCATGGCTGGTTGGACCGCTGTATCAAAATACATGGCACTGAAGTCCTTATCGGAGATCCTGGCAGAACCCAGTTCCAGGAACACAGCATACGACGGCTCCTGCAACAGCAGGCTCAGTTTGAGCTGCCTGAGTCTGTCAGAGAGGAAAACTATGGTCTGACCTGCAGCAGCGTTTGGTCCTTCTGTTCTGATCTCTGACAATAAAAAGTGAGTCTCCTGGGATTTCTTAAATGTTTCATATGTAATTATCTGCACTGTGTAAACTGTTATATGATGATATTTTATATTTTTTCTACAAAAAGCCACTAATTTTCACATCTTACCAAGAGTGAGAATGGTGTTTTTATTACCATAAATGCCGTGTGTCTCATTAGTTGATATGCCAAGTAAGTAAATCTTTATTTGTTGATATTACAGCAATAAAGATAAAATATGGTCTGTAATTTTCTAAATATAACATGCTAAGAATTTTGTGTTGCAGTGTATTCTCTGTACATTCAAATAACTGTTTACTAAGCCCCCACACCTCTGACCTCAGAACTAAGTCTAAGTCTACAAATTAGTCAAAACAGAGCCCCATACTGTTGGTTGTTGGGATAACATATACTATGTAATTAGGCTTACAGAATTTTTACTGTATTTTTAATGTAATAGTTACTAATAGTGTACTATAATTATGGGAAGACTTACAAAATGTAGCCTTCTGATGATAATTGTTCAACAGAAATCTTCAGATTTTCCCCAATAGAATGAGCTGACAGACTTCATTAAATGAGATGCAATCTTAATTTGATCTGTGTTTTTGTAGTATCCTCTTTAAACAGCACAACAAATAGCAGTGAAAAATATTATTTAGAGGAGCTACAGCTGTTTCATCGTGTCACACTTTCTAAAAAGTATTATGCCTATGTTCCCACTGTGGCTCTGATGTTAAATTTCATTACTTTTTTATGACTTTCCTAACTAAAAACTTTTAGTTATTCCTGGTCTCTAAAACAGTTGGAGGTACTCAGGGCAGATCTCATCTACCCCCAGTGCCTTGCCACCGAGGAGCTTCTGAACCACCTCAGTGACTTTTGCCCAGCTGATAGAGGAGATCCTCGAAGTATTTCTTCCATCGTAAGACAATGTCCCCAATTGAGCTCAACTACTCCCCACCTCCACTGTAAACAGTGTTGGCGGAGCACTGTTGCTGGATGGTTTGTCAGAATTTCCTCAAGGCTGACCGATAGTCTTCCTCTATGGCCTCACCAAACTTCTCCCAGACCCAAGTTTTTGCCTCTGCCACCGCCCGGGCAGCTGTACGCTTGGCCTGCTTGTACCTCTCAGCTGCCTCGGGAGTCCCACAAGCCAACTGGGCTCAGTAGGACTCCTTCAGTTTGACAGCATCCCTTATTTCTGGTGCCCACCACTGGGTTCGGGGATTGCCGCCACGACAGGCACCCGAGACCTTATGACAACAGCTTTGAGCGGTCGCATTGACAATGCAGGTGAAGACCATAGTCCATTCAGTGGAGAATGTCCCCGACCTCCCTCGGGATCTGGTTGAAGCTCTCACAGAGGTGGGAGTTGAAGACCTCTCTGACAGAGGGTTCATCCAGATGTTCCCAGCAGACCCTCACAATTCGTTTAGATCTGCCGAGTCTGTCTAGCTTTTTCCTCTGCCAGCGGATCCAACTCACCACTAGGTTGTAATCAGATGATAGCTCTGTCCCTCTCTTCACCTGAGTGTCCAAGACATACGGCCGAAGGTCAGATGACACGGCCACAAAGTCAATCATTGACCTCCGGCCTAGGGTGTCCTGGTGCCACATGCACTGATGGACACCCCAATGTTCGGACATGGTGTTTGTTATGGACAAACTGTGACTAGCACAGAAGTCGAACAACAAAACACCACTCGGGTCCAGGTGTTACTGTCATTGCCCACGTGAGCGTTGAACTCCTCCAGCAGAATGACGGAGTCCATGGTTGGAGCACCTGATCTGACTTTAGAGTTTGAGTTTCAAACATTGGAAGAAAAAGAAGAACAGTGTCAGTGAGAGATTCAACGGCTTCACTTGGCACCGGCCCATAAATTTTCCAAGACACAAACTACAAGTTTGATGTCCACAACAAACAACTAACCGCAAAAAAAAGAAAAAAAACATTAATTCATCCATTATCTGTACCCGCTTATTCCTAACCGGGGTCACAGAGATCTGCTGGAGCCTCTCCCAGCTCTCTTTGGGTGAAAGACAGGGGTACACCCTGGACAGGTCACCAGTCCATCACAGGGCCAAAAGAAAAAAACTGAAAATAGAAAAAAGCTGGAGCTTTTACAAAAGGCTGCAACTCTTGAATTGGCAGAACTCTAATCTGAAATCCATATTTACCTAATCAATTTAATTTAACCTATTTTGTAAAAAAATGAGGCTTTTTGCTTTGCAAATTGACTTTCACCAGTTTTCCATGCAGCACATTACCTTAGCAGTAATATTACCTTGAGAAGTCTAAACTTTGTGGTTTTATGCTTCTGCAGAAGTAGAGCTTGCTCAGCAGGCCTATGGCTGGAAACGAACCCACTGCTCACCGAAACCACATCTTATTTAGGCTATCTCTGCCACATGCAAAAACAGACAAATGTCTGAAAGTCCCAAATGCACCGTTCACTGTTGCATGAACCACAAGCTTCCTGTTAAAACAAACACCCTCTGTTTTGTACTTGACCTATTTCAGCTGCTATTCTGATGTAGCTAGATGGTTGTTTTTTCCATTAACTTATTAACATTCTGTTTTCCAACAACCTAACAAACCTGCTAGTTAGATTACTTGTTTCACTTAGACATAACAAAATATCATTTGCTGACAAGATCACAAGTCTGGTCAGTACCAACTTGTTTTTTTTCTGTTTTATTTTTTCAAAGTTTGAGTTGTCCTCCCTGAATAGCAGTTCTGAGAGTTAGGGCTTGTATCGTCTTATGAACTCTATGAACTTGAAAGATCAACACCTGCATGCGTTTCTTACGGGTGGCTCTGAGATACCCCTGAAGGATTACTGATTTAAACTGATTTATTTTTCATATCTGGATTAACAGCTTAGAACAATTATTGTGTTGATGATTTCACATGATCCTGGATTTGTTAGTTCTTCCAAAGTCGTGATGCAATTGTTGTCCATATATGCAATCTCAAACCTGCTTGGGAGCAGGTTTATTCTCAGGTTTAGTCATTGTAAACGGAATGACCTCTCAGATATAATTGATGTTGGACCAGGAAGTCCATTTAACTATGGATACACCATTTTTATGCGTGTGATTCAGTGACACTGGGCCAATTACAATAAGACAAGCATTTAGAATAGAGTGCTGCATGATCAACAGGATCCTTTGGCTCATGCAACCTGTTCCTAATAGAATGATTTATTCGGGACGGCATCATCTACTTGAGTGGTACTGACTAATACACAATCGGTATCGGTTTCCTTTATACAATCAGACAAATGCAAAACATTTGCATGTTTGCATGTTCTCTGGTTTCCTCCCACAGTCCAAAGACCTGTGTTACAGGTTGATTGGTGACTCTAAATTGCCCATAGGAGTGTGTGTGGTTGTTTGTGTACCTCTGCATTTCACCCAAAGTGAGCTGGTGGTGGTGTATTATTTTGGAAAACTAAGCCATGAATATATTAAATGCTTTAATCTATTTTGTATGTGTGTAGGTAAACCCAATGTTAAGAAAAATTAACCAAAGGGACCCAGGATGACCTGTGAATTCAGTGACCAAGACGTAAATAAAGATTAAGATGAAAGGTGCAGGGGAAATTACACCCGGCCCTGAAAGGACGGGTTGGGCGTGGAGTGATCCCCAGGCGCTATTAAAAAAATCATGTATAGATGAGACACGCATACGTCCAAAAAAAAGCTCTAACAGTTATCTGCCAACTTGCACACTTGCATAATATAAAAAAAAATATAAAACATTTTTTTGGACTGTAAACTCATTTCTCTAGGAATTTTAAGTCTCTGGATGTTGTTGGACTGTCTTGGCTGACACAACTTTGCAACATCGCGTGGTGATTGAGGACAGTACCTCTGGGCAGGCAGACCGGGGTGGTGGTCCCTCTTTTCAAGAAGTTGGACCGGAGGGTGTGTTCCAACCACAGGGAATTACACTCCTCAATATTCCTGGGAAAGTCTATGCCAGGGTACTGGAGAGGAGAATTTGGCCAAAAGTTGAATCTCGGAATCAGGTGGTTTTCGTCACTGGACCAACTCTATGCCCTCTCCAGGGTCCTCGAAGGTTCATGGGAGTTTGCCCAACCAATCTACATGTGCTTTGTGGACTTGGAAAAGGCAGTTGACTGTGTCCCTCGTTGCATCCTGTGGGAGGTCCTCTGGGAGTATGGGGTCTGGGAACCTTTACTAAGGGCTGTCCAGTCTCTGTATTGTGGGATTTTACGACAGAGCAAATGGTCACTGACTTAAACCAATGTGGGGGTTGAATGCTTGCTTGACCCTTTCATGGTATGTGGTTCTGTCTGTTTTATTGTTTTAGTGTTTTAGGGTAGAAGGTTGTAAATAACTGCCAACAATTTGTTTCTTTGATGGTAAGAAGACTGAAGATAGTACCTGAACAAACATGTGGAGTCTGTTCAAGATTAGTCCACCCCTTTCTTGTCAAAATGTATATAAACTGGTCTTTTAACCCAGACGGGGCAGGACATTCTGCAAGAACGTCCTCTCTGGGCCCGTGATTAAACTGAGATGATTCATCACACTTGTGGTTGTTTTCTGAGAATTAGCAACTCTCAAACTTAAAGAAATTTCTACAACAATTTGGCGACGAGGATGGGATGGACATGCCACTGACTGGCGCCTGTTCTAGACCGAAGGAAACCACCGGTGGTAAAAGTTAAAACACAGGGAAAATTCCGCTCCGACAAACGGAGGACCTGGATCCCGCCTGAGGTCAGAACGGGTGGCGGACAGTGGAATATCCATTCATTTACTGAGTGAGTACAGTGTTATGAATCATTTCTTCTGTATGTTTTTTGGTATGTTTTTGGTCTGCGTTAAAGAAAAACCCTAGGTGTGTGTGTTTGGTAATCACGTGATCGTTGTAATCCCTCCTGGTAATGAGACCAGTGTGTCTGCGGGACAGACGCCAGATGATGAAAAAATAATCCTAAAAAACAAAAACCAAAAAAGAATAAAAAAAACAAGAAACAATGAGAAAACCCCACTGGCTGAGGATTACATACGTAAGTCTTCCTTCGGGAAGCCATATGGTTTATTAAGGAAACGACCCGTACGCAAACATGAAAAAAATTAAGACAGTACTGACGAAGTAAGCTATGACTGTTAATGGAAACCGATATTGTTGTTTATGAAAAGTAAGCTGTTATTGTTAATGTTGTTACTGAGAAGTAAGTACTGAGGTGTAAGCTATTATTGTTTCTGAGGAGTGAGGGTATTATTGTCTATTATTCTTAGAAATCATCCCATAAAATAAATTGGGCGTGTGAATGTGGTGATAATTTTATAAGCTTTGTGGTGACTCCTTCAGTGTCTTGTATGCACAATGTGTGTACAATAAGGGTACGTTGCTCGGAACGAATGTGTCATACATACTACCTGGCTGAAGAAAGTTACCCAAAGTTAGTGTTTGTCTGATAAGATCCGACCATACGATGAGATGGGAAGATCAGAGTGAATGAGAATTTATTGTGTGTGTGTTATAAGCCCAATGAAAGTGTAAGCACCAGTCCCAGTGAGTCTAGGAACATGGGGAATAACCCGGGGAAATTAGAAATCCTACCTGACCCTCTGACAGGCCCCGCTAAAATAATGACAGAGAAATGGGGTAAATGTGCAGTTGAGGAGATTCCACTATGGCACGCCATTACTGAAGGGGTGTTTCCATTGCAAGGCACACTTAGCACAGACTGTTTGAAGCGGTGTAGAATATTGTTGGAAGAAAGAGAAGCGGAAGTGACAAAGAAAAGAAAAGGGAAGAAAATAAATTGGCACTCTTTCCAGAAATGGGAAAGGGAGGCAGAGGTGAAAGAAAAGAAATCCACAGCAGGGTTGATGGTAAAACTGGCAAAGTCTGATGGTGAGGAAGTTAAAAAGGGAAAACAGAAACGTAGAGTAAGAAAGGGTAACCTGCCTCCTCCATATGCTGTCGCTACGCCCATGGGGGGTCCAGCAGCAGCACAGCCTATCAGAGCCCAGGTGACTGCAGCAGCAAGTGCCCAGTCACAGGGAAGTTCAGACGAAGGACAAGAAAGTGAATCTGAGCAACTCTATCCTGACCTGTCTTCTCTTTACATAACCCCTCAACCAGCGAAAACCCAGACTGAGAAAAAAACTCAAATTTCACCTGATCCTTTGAGCAGAACAAAGTCTCCCCTAGCAGCTACGTTTGACTACTGGCTGAGGAGCCAGACCAACAAAGGGGAAATACACCAGATGCCCATGATGACGTTCCCTAACCCTCAGCCTATGCCACAAGATGCACAGGCACAGGCCAACTGGAATCCAGAAGTGCTCGTCTACAGACCATGGCAGCCAGATGAACTGAAGGAGGTTGCGGATGAACTACCGGACCCCCAAAAAACTGGCAGTGAGAAATGGGTAACAGCAATGCAGCAATTACTCACTATGTATAACCCTACGTTACAGGAAGTAGAAGCTGTGTGTCGCAACAGTGGGGTCCCAACAGTTCACCACCATGATGGACACCCTGTATGACGCTGTGCGAGCTGCTTTTCCTTTGAGAGTCTGCTGGCCTGAGATTCACAATACCAGACAAAAAGAGGGGGAGTCAGCAGCTGATTATCGCACCCGCATGGAAACGGTATTCGCTGCGCATTCAGGAATCGACCCAGGTAATGCGGCATACACCCACCTGTTGAAAACTGCATTAGTAAATGGTCTTTATCCTGGCTTAAGGAGCTGCGTGATGACATCATGTGTAGGCTGGGAAACAGAGACTTTGCCAAATGTATGGACACATGTCTTACACGCAGAAAGAAACCGAGTGGAGGCTCACATGAACCAGGTAAAGACTCTCCAAACTGCTCAGTTGATGTATTACCAACAGGGAACGCAAACCCTCAGAAGGGGCCTGAGGCCATGACACTACACTCCAAAAGGCCGAAGGTTTCTGCAGGATCAGCGTCAAAGAGGACAGCCTAACACAGAAGTACGGTGTTACACTTGTGACGGATATGGACACATATCCCGTAACTGTCCTACAAACAGGAGGAGGACTTCACAGGACACACAAGTGCAAGAGAAACCCTGGCCACATGCTCCGCCCCAGGGACTTGCTGTGCATTCCCCAGGGTTCCAGGCTCCTCAAGCATAGGAGACAGGGGAGGCAGGTCAGAACATCGCACTACACGGAGACACACATACAGTTCTACAGCCACACACTAATAGACCAGCTGTTACATACCATCAATACATACAACTAACATCAGACTCAAAAACACCACCTAGATTAACTCTTAAGATACAAGGAGTGAATGTAACATTCTTAGTAGATTCAGGAGCAGAGATTTCTGTCATTCAATCTAAATTGCTCCCAAATGCACAGAAAACAACACAATACCTTAAGACAATAGGAGCATCAGGCATTCCTGGTCTTGAACCACTATCAGAGCCACTTACAGTATGTTTTGGTGATTACAGAGGTGACCATGTGTTCCTTTTGTCAGATGTATGTCCTGTAAATTTAATGGGCCGAGACCTCATGTGTGCACTAAGGGTTGATGTTAAATGTGAGCCCACAGGCATTAACATAACTTGTGCAACAGCCGGTCTCTATCCCTTCTCTTTGTCACAACCTGCCTGTTATTACTCATGGGATCTCATACAGTTCCCTGACATAGATGAATTATATTCAATGGTGCCACAGATAACACAGGCACCTGCAATCCTACAATGTATTTCTCATGTTTCGGCAGAAAACAGAGATATCACATATGAAGAAGCTTGGACTACAACTGACAAAGACACACTGGAAATAACCTCAGTATTAATTGGACACAACTGTGCAGCAGCTGTAGTAAGCCTCTCTAAGTCACAATTAGCTGTGTTTACAGAAAGGGGTTTTGTCCCACACATTGCATTGACAAAGCAACCATATCAGTCCTGGGAAGATATAGGTTCGTGGGTTAAAACAGCCCTAGAGGCTACAGACTGGCAGCCAGAGTGTGATGGTAGTTTACATTGCAAATCATTGAACATTACATCCTGCTCCTTACATATCCTAATACCAGTTATACGATCTATTCATAGGTTGTATTCACAGCATAAAGAACCGTTACTCCTTATGCCTCTGACGGCTGATGAGGAAGCATTACTTTCAACAGTACCTAGCAAATTGTGGGCTACAAGTAAGTTTGATTTTGGGGAAATAAAAGGTGCAACTCCTGTTGTTGTACAGCCAAAGTCTAATTTTAGGCCTTGTAAAAAACAGTATACACTGAGTCCTGAAGCTGTTGAAGGCATTGCTCCTGTCATTCAGTCACTGATAGATAAAGGTGCTATTGTGGAATGTCCTCAGTCACCCTGCAACACCCCAATCTTGCCTGTAAAGAAACCAAATGGTATTGGAGGCCGGTTCAGGACCTCAGAGCCGTGAATGCAGCTGTTCACCAAGTGGCTCCTACAGTTCCAAACGTAATAACACTAGTGTCTCAAATTCCGGGGGATACTCGTTGGTATTCTGTTATTGATTTAGCAAATGCATATTTTAGCATTCCTGTTCATCCTGACTCACAGTTCTGGTTTGCATTCACTTTCAATGGTAAACGTTACACATGGACTCGCATGCCCCAAGGGTTTTCTTCAAGTCCTACTCTGTTCACAGTGGCAGTGGCTGAAAACCTCTCACATTGGGAGAGTCCATGTGGTAGCACACTAGTTCAGTATGTTGATGATTTGTTAATATGTTCCCCAACAAAGCTAGCATGCCAAACAGACACAGTGTCTCTACTAAGTTTTCTGGCAGAAAACGGCCACAAGGTTTCAAAAGACAAATTACAACTTGTCTCACAATCTGTGCGCTATCTTGGCCATATTTTAACTCCGGAGGGTCGCAAATTGGGCCCTGAACGCATCCAAGCAATTCTGGATGTACCAAAACCGCGAAATAAAAAACAAATGATGTCATTTTTAGGATTAGCAGGCTATTGCCATCCATGGATTCGTAACTATGCGGAGATCTCCCAACCCCTTAATGACATCACACATGGGGGAAAACATTTGGCCATGACTGACGATTTGACTTGGACTTTGACTGCAGAGACTGCTTTCACAGAACTAAAACAGGCCTTGTCAAGCACACCCTGTCTAGGACTTCCAGACCACACTAAACCATTTAATTTATTTGTATCTGAACGAAATGGCTTCATGTCTGCTGTCCTCACCCAGCAACATGGTGACAAACAACGACCCATAGGTTATTATTCAAAATATCTTTCTATAACAGAGAGAGGTATGGTCCCATGTTTGAGAGCAGTAGCAGCTACTACTGAAGCTGTCTTAGCTACAACTGATATTGTTGCCATGAGTCCTCTTACAGTACATGTCCCCCATGCAGTCCACTCTCTCATTCTGCAAGCAAAAACAGCTCATCTTACACCAGCTAGACAGATGCACTGGCAGAATATTTTATTAACAATGTCACATGTTACTCTCAAACGCTGCACTGTTCTTAACCCTTCAACCTTGCTCCCTACAGCTGAAGACGGAGAGCCTCATTCATGCTTAGAGCTTGTAGAAGCTACAGCTAATCCACGTGATGATTTATTTGACACACCTTTGGTTAATGCTGAAGCTGTATTCTTTGTTGATGGGTCTTCAATGAGGAACCCATCAAATGGGGCACCATGTGTTGCTTATGCAGTCTGTACTGAATATGATATAATTGAAAGTGCTAGATTGCCCTCTCACTTATCAGCTCAGGCTGCAGAGTTGTTTGCCCTAACCAGAGCTTTCATTTTGGGTACCGGAAAACGCATCACAGTCTACACTGACTCTCAATATGCATTTAACGTTTGTCACAACTTCCATGCTTTGTGGAAGAACAGAGGTTTCCTCACCTCAACGGGTAGACCTATTGCTCACAGAATCCTCATTATTAATCTTCTGAATGCCTTATTGCTCCCTACTTCAGTAGCAGTGTGTAAATGCCAGGCCCACACTGGTGCTACTGATCACATCTCGCAGGGGAATGCAACTGCGGATGGAGCAGCTAAGGCAGCAGCAAATTCACCTGTCTCCCCAATTCTGCAGATGCCCCTGTCTATTCAGGAAAATGTTTTTTCCCTTGATGATGTCTTCTTATTACAGACAGGAGCTGATGTGGGTGAGCAAACTGCCTGGAAAAGAAAAGGGTGCACACAACGTCCCTCGGGTATCTGGGTTAGCCCTACTGGGCTCCCGGTGCTCCCTAGATCCATATTTCCCTTCTTGGCAAAATTGACTCATGGGCCTGACCATGCGTCAAAAGGGGGGATGGTGGATATTGTAAATACATTTTGGTAAAAGCTGCCCTTCCTGAGCCTGTGGTAGGACAACTCCATGCCATACAGCCAGGAGACTGGATAGTGGTTAAAGACCTTAGGAGGAAGCATTGGAACCAGCCCCGTTGGACAGGACCATACCAGGTGCTACTGACGACCCCAACGGCTGTCTGGATTGCAGAGAAGGATACGTGGATTCATGCATGCCACTGTAAACCCTTCCCACAGGGTGCCACCGATGAGACGACGACGAGGAGCTGAGAAGATGCACGGACTGTGGGTGCTGTTAGCAGTTGTCATCACTGGAGTGATCACCACTGCAGCCATAATTCAGACTGCATTCAGAACAGACGAAACCACGAAAGGAAGAAGCAAAGACATGTCATCCAGACTCCCAGAAGATGACATCTTACAGGCAAACAAAGAACTCTTAATAAGACGCAAAAGACAGTTGTTCGAACAGTCCGAGTGGAAACCTTGGGGGTTTGACGCAGAGGAAGTGCTATCTCAACCCGCTGTTCATGTTAATAGTTGGTATTCCTACATTCAGTGGCATAAAAACAACCTTTACGGACCGTATTCTAACATTCTAGCTATTCAGGGTCCTCCTGAAAGTTGGCATTCTCTTTTTAAATTAGAAACACAGCATTGCCCTTGTTTGGACCCTGTTATTAGTTTAGTACAGTCTTTTACAAAATATACATGTGTAAGCGAACACAGCAGGCAATACTGTAAATATTCCCATCGAATGTGGTATGGTGCAACCACAGATGCATATGGACATACACAGGAACAGAAATCTATTTATTTATCATGTGTAGATTGGTTTTGTGATCACATATTGCCTGCACCATTTCCATTGAATTCTACTATAGCTGTCCCTGTGGAAGTACCTTTGCAACCCACAAATATTTCACATTCGGTGTGTTTGTGTTCAAATGGCACAGGGCAGTTTATGGGAATATCACAATGTACAAACCCTGTTGCAGGTCTTACAAGTCGAACAATCATGACTGCACATGGGACTGAGCACCAGCCAGCTTCTGGTTCAGTTAATATCACTTTCAAAGATGGACAGACAATATTAGTAAATGATTACCTTCATGCTCCTGCATATATGGGTATACCACCTATTGGAAATTTTTATTGGCTTTGTGGGAACAGAGCATTTCTTTTCCTACCGTCAGGATGGTCAGGGTGTTGCTATTTTGTTAATCTTACAATTGTTAACTTAGCCTTAGTTCCTGTTAATTTAATGCATAGTGTAAACCACATTGAGAAGCGAGAGATAGCAAAATTCTCAACCCTTGAAGCTTTCCATTGGCGTATTTCTTTAGGTGAAAAATGGGGAATTGGGTTGTTACCTTGGTACGGTGTAACATTCTTAGCCGATCACATTGACAATATTACCTATTCAATGTCTGCATTTGCCAATGAGACTATAAAAGGGTTTTATTTACTTCAAGCAAATGACAAATCTCATAGACTAACATTATTAAAACATGAAATGGCTTTAGACTATCTTTTAGCCAAAACTCGAGGCCTGTGTTTAACTTTAAATTTGACAGGAGATGCTTGCGTCACTCTCATTCCTGACAATTCTGATAATATGACAAATGTTATAGCAACATTACAACGGATTCGGGATGCTTTTGGGCCATCCGAATCTTCGGGTTTCAGTTTTAGAAATTGGTTATCAGATAAGTTTGGTCCTTGGGGTGCTGGAATTGTGCAAATTTTAATCCCTGTAGTTATTATGTTTAGTATGCTCCTGTGTTTTTGTACATGTGCACTCACTTGCATGCGGGCCCTGATGTATAAATGGTTAGGAGGAGTAGTTGGAGGAGAATACACTTCACTTTATGTTAGCTTACCAACTGAATCGACAAATACTGCTGAAATACAGTTAAATGATTGGGCCCCGGGAAACCCATACACTGACAGTGATCTAGATATAGAAAGACCCTGACTACTGATGTAACATTTTGTTAATGTCTTGTCTTGAATGTGTTGACACTTTGTGTCAAAAGGGGGGAATGTGGGATTTTACGACAGAGCAAATGGTCACTGACTTAAACCAATGTGGGGGTTGAATGCTTGCTTGACCCTTTCATGGTATGTGGTTCTGTCTGTTTTATTGTTTTAGTGTTTTAGGGTAGAAGGTTGTAAATAACTGCCAACAATTTGTTTCTTTGATGGTAAGAAGACTGAAGATAGTACCTGAACAAACATGTGGAGTCTGTTCAAGATTAGTCCACCCCTTTCTTGTCAAAATGTATATAAACTGGTCTTTTAACCCAGACGGGACAGGACATTCTGCAAGAACGTCCTCTCCGGGCCCGTGATTAAACTGAGATGATTCATCACACTTGTGGTTGTTTTCTGAGAATTAGCAACTCTCAAACTTAAAGAAATTTCTACCACAGTATGAACAGAGCAGGAGTCTGGTTCGCATTGCTGGCAGTAAGTCAGACCTGTTCACAGTACATGTTGGACTCCAGCAGGGCTACCCTTTGTTCTGTTCATTATTTTTATGGACAGAATTTCTAGGCACAGCCAGGGACCGAAGGCAGTCCTGTTTTTTGCAGATGATATTGTCCTGCTGGCTTCATCAAGCCAGGACCGTCAGCATGTGCTGGGGCAGTTTGCAGCGAAGTGTGAAGTGGTTGGGTTGAGAATCAGCACCTCCAAGTGTGAGGCTAGGGTTCTCAACCAGCAAATGGTGGCTTGCACTCTTTGCATCAGAGGAGAGATCCTGCCTGGTACAGAAGAAGCTGAAGTGAAAGGCGAAGCTCTCAATTTGCCAGTCAATCTACATTCCTACCCTCACCTATGGTCATGAGCTCTGGGTCATGATCAAAAGGACAAGATCTTGGATGCAGGTGTCCAAAATGAGATTCCTTCGCAGGGTGGCTGGGTGCTCCCTTAGAGATAGAGTGAGGAGCTCGGACTGGAGCCAACGCTACTCCACATTGAGCAGAGCCAGCTAAGGTGGCTCTGGACGCCTCCCTGGGGAGGTGTTCCAGACATGCCCCACTGGGAGGAGGCCCCAGCGAAGGCCGAGGACACACTGGAGGGACTATGTTTTTTGATTGGCATGGGAACGCCTTGGTATTCCCCCAGAAGAGGTGGAGGAAGTGTCTACAGAGAGGGAAGTCTGGGCATCTCTGCTTAGACCACTGCCCCCGAGACCCAGCCCCAGCAACAACATGAATGAAAGTCAGTAAAACTCCACAGAGTTATATACTGTAGATTAACCACTAGCATAAATGACAGATAAACAATAGCACGGCTTCTATATTACCATAGTCTGACCCTGGGGTTACTGACGCTTGATCCATTCCGCTGTGGTCGATTTCATCACCTTTCCTTGCTCTCGTTCTGGCCGCTGCAGTATGGCCCTGTGGAGATTTGTTGATGTGAGATGGTTAGCTGGAGGTGAGCTGTTTGCTACAGGACAACCACAAGTGGGGAATGTTAGAGTGATAAAATACTCATGTATATTTTGTGTTGAAGATTGTCATTTTGCAGCCTAAAAGTATGTGCAAGGCACTACAGGTCTTAAGAGGAAACACATTGTCTCAAGCTTCAATGTTGTAAGTGACGGTTAAGCACAATGTTACAATAGCAGGATGTGTGTAACTAAGAAATGCCCCAGGTCAGCACAATGAACTCCCTGAGGAAATGTCCTTGTTTGGTAATGTCTGTGCATTCAACTTGTGTGAATAAAAGGCAGTAACGGGGACATATCCGACAGAGTGCTGTAGGAGACTGACGCTGTAAAAGTGCAGGCTCTGTCGGTACTCTCCTTGCTGCAAGAAATAAGCAAACGTTTGCTGTCTTTCTTGAGAGTGGTGAGTCCTTAGGTAAAGAACCCAACAGGGAAGATGTCTTTGGGTCTCTCCTCTGCGTGGGCAATAAGAACAGTGTTTTGTTGGTGCTCTCTTTCTGAGGGTCTTTTCCCTCAGAGCAAGAGGGTCTTGAGAGTCTCTGAGTCTGCAGAGAATCTTGAGGAGTCTGCAGATCTGGAAATCTGTGTGTGTGTGTGTGTGTGTGTGTGTCTGTGTACTGTCTTTTTATGTCTTGACGGGCTGGGCAGGGAATCCTGAATTGGTCCAGGAAGTGTTCCATGCTGGCTGGTGATTGGTTTACTATGGAAACCAGTTCAGCAACAACATAAATGAAAGTCAATAAAACTCCACATAGTTAAATAGATTAACCACAAGCATGAATGGCAGATAAACAATAGCACAGCTTCTATATCACCATAGTCTGACAGCAATGCTCTGTATAATTCTGGTCACACACGTTACATATTTAGCAATCAAAGCAGAACCATAACAAGAACAAGTCATTGCATAGGTTTCAGGTCCTGTCGGAAAGGGAATGGATTTAAGGTATGTATGGCAGGATGTTGTGGGGGTTTTACACCATGTCAAAGGGTCACCTGGATATATTTACTTAACCCATGCATGGTATGTGGTTTTTAGTGTTTTATTGGTTTAGTGTTTTAGGGTTTTAGAGGGTTGTAAATAACTGCCAACAATTTGTTTTCTGGTAAAAAGGCTGAAGGTAGATACCTGAACAAACATGTTGGGTCTGTTCAAAATTAGACCACCCTTTTCGGGGTCTGTTCAATATTAGTCCACCCTTTTCGGGGTCTGTTCAAGATTAGTCCACCCCTTTTTTACAAAGATATATAAACCTGATTACTGTAACACAAAGGCAGAGAACGCTGTCAGAAGTCTTCTCTCCATGCACATGAAATTAAACCTGAGATGATTCAATTCAATTCAATTCAATTTTATTTGTATAGCACCAAATCACAATACAAATCATCTCAAGGCACTTTACAAAAACTAAAACTAAAAACCCAACAATTCCGCACTTGGCGACAGTGGAGAGGAAAAACTCCCTTTAACGGAAGAAAAAACCTCCAGCAGAACCGGGCTCAGTTTGGGCGGCCATCTGCCTCGACCGGTTGGGGTGAGTGGATAGAGCAGAGAGAAAAGAACAGCAACAATAAACAACAGATAGACACTGCAGGTTGGTAGGACCAGTCACTGCACATCAGCGATATACAGCTCCAGGACCATGGACACCTGCAGAAGGTACAGAGAGAACAGAGAGAGATGGAGAGATTACAAACAATTGGTGGAGAGAGAGAGCACAAGGTTAGTGACATTCAATGGTGGAATATACATGAGGTAGGAGGAGAGGAAGAGAGGGGAGGGGAAGGGAGGGGGGGGGGGGGGGGGGGGGGGGCTCAGTGCACCGATGGTCCTTTGGCAGTCTAGGCCTATAGCAGCATAACTAACGGATGGTTCAGGGTTGCCTGAGGCCAGCCCTAACTATATGATTTGTCAAAGAGGAAGGTTTTAAGTCTAGCCTTAAAAGTACAGGGAGTGTCTGCCTCCTGAACCCAGGCTGGGAGCTGGTTCCACAGGAGAGGAGCTTGATAGCTAAAGGCTCTGCCTCCCAGTCTGCTCCTGGAAACTCTGGGAACCACAAGTAGACCTGCACTCTGAGAGCGAAGTGGTCTATTGGGATAATATGGTACTATGAGGTCTTTATGGTATGAAGGAGCTTGATTATGAAGGGATTTGTATGTGAGAAGAAGGATTTTAAATTCTATTCTATATTTTACAGGGAGCCAATGAAGAGAAGCCAATATAGGAGAAATATGATCTCTCTTGCTAGTTCCTGTCAGGACTCTGGCTGCGGCATTCTGGATTAATTGGAGGCATTTTATGGAGATATTGGGACATCCAGATAGTAATGAGTTACAGTAATCTAGCCTTGAGGTAACAAATGCATGGACTAGTTTTTCTGCATCATTTTGAGACAGGAAGCTCCTAATTTTGGAAATGTTGCACAGGTGAAAGAATGCAGTTCTAGAGATTTGTTTTATGTGTGAGTTAAAGGACATGTCCTGGTCAAAAATAACTAAAAGGTTTTTTACAGTAGTGCTGGAGGCCAGGGCTATGCCATCTAGAGTAGCTATAATTTTAGAAAAGTTAATTCTGAGATTTTTTGGCCCAAATATAATGACTTCTGTTTTCTCTGAGTTTAAAAGTAAAAAGCTACTGGTCATCCAGGCCTTTATGTCAGTTAGACAGGCTTGAAGTCTGGTTAACTGGTTTGTGTTAACAGGTTTAATAGATAGATACAACTGAGTGTCATCTGCATAGCAGTGGTAATTAATAGAGTGCTTCCTAATGACATAGCCTAGAGGAAGCATGTACAGGGTGAACAGAATCGGTCCTAGCACAGAGCCTTGTGGAACTCCATAACTAACTTTTGTTCGAGTGGAAGGTTCATCATGGACATGAACAAACTGGAATCTGTTCGATAAATAGGATTGGAACCATTTTAAGGCTGTTCCTCTGATACCAGTCACATGCTCCAGTCTCTGTAATAAGATGTTGTGGTCAATGGTGTCGAATGCAGCACTAAGGTCTAGGAGGACAAGTATAGAAACAAGAGGCTAAGAGAAGATCGTTGGTAACTTTTAACAGTGCTTTTTCTGTACTATGATGTGCTCTAAATCCTGATTGAAAATCTTCAAATAGTTCATTCCTGTGTAAGTGGTCTGATAGCTGCTTTGCAACAGCTTTTTCTAGGATTTTAGAAATAAATGGCAGGTTGGATATTGGTCTATAATTAGCCAAGACTCCTGGATCAAGACTAGGCTTTTTGAGTAAAGGTTTGATTACTGCAGTCTTAAAGGCCTGTGGTACGTAGCCTGATACTAGAGATAAATTTACCAAGTCTAATAAAGATGAGTTCATTAATGGCAGGGTGTCTTTAAGCAGTCTAGTCGGGATGGGGTCTAAGAGACACGTTGATGATTTCGATGAAGCAACTACTGATGTAAATTCAGAGAGATCTATGGGAGAGAAGCAGTCTAAACATAACTGAGGTCCTACAGATGATTCAAGAGCTACTGTAGTAGAAGATTCATTTATTGCAGGTATAGGAAGCATCTGCTGAATTTTATCTCTAATAGTTGTGATTTTATTTGTAAATAAACTCATGAAGTCATCACTGCTGAGAGCTAAGGGAACACTGGGCTCAACAGAGCTGTGACTTTTTGTCAGCCTGGCTACAGTGCTGAAAAGAAACCTGCGATTGTTCTTATTTTCCTCTATTAGTGATGAATAGTATGCAGTTCTGGCTTTACGGAGAGCTTTTTTATATGTTAGTAGACTGTTTTTCCAGGCTAGAAAAATTTCCTCTAAGTTTGTGGAACGCCACTTCCTTTCCAGCCTTCGCGATGCCTGCTTTAAGGTACGAACATGTAAATTATACCATGGGGCTAGTCTTCTCTGTCTGATTCACTAACTTCTTTTTCAGAGGGGCCACAGAATCAAGCGTTTCACGCAGTGAGGTTACAGCGCTGTCAATAATATGATCAATTTGGTAGGGAGTGGGATTGAAGCAGCTCCCCTCCACTATGTTTATACTTGGCATAGATGTAAATAAAGATGGAATCATTTTCTTAAATTTATTAACAGCGTTGACGGATAAACATCTGCTGTAGTGGAATTTTCTTCCAAACGCTGCATGATCCATCATTTTAAATTCAAAAGTTATTAAAGAATTTAATTCTTAGATTCATCACATTTGTGTTTGTTTCTGAGAATTAGCAACTCTCAAACTTAAAGAAATTTCCACGACAATGTGAGCAGGGGAAATCTGTTTGTTAAGAGGGGTTCTCTTAGTAAGAGCCGGTGGTCTGCTCTTTGTCAAATGAAGTCTTGACAGTGCAGTATTTGGTGGAGAGGGCTGTGCTACTTCCTGTTGTTTACCTTAGTAGGTCACAAAAGGTTTAGAACCATAAATTCCCTAAGGTTGAAACTCTTTCCTCAGTCTTGGAATGTGAAGATATTCCTGCCTTAGGTCCGCTAGATGGGTAAAAACAAATGTTACAGTTTTTCTCAATCACTTTGGCTCATTTCTCAAATGAAAAAAGCATTTTTCAAAACATAAATTGTCATTCACAACAGGGTAGAATTTCTCATTCCTTCAAGCAAATTCCATTATGATAAATGTGTCCAAAAGAGTAAACATAATTTGTCGCTGAGTGATCCCCAGGTATCACTGGCTATTGTTCTTTGTTCCTAGCCTTATATACCCTAACCCTTGTCTCCTGGGAGAGGGGGTCTCTCTGGATATGTATAATGGCCTTCTACAGCATAAAAATCCTTATCGCAGACACAACCTTCACTCTATGGTACATCTGAAATTGAGGTTAAAGTGAGATTTTCCCTCATTAGTGAGGGACTCACTGATGGTGCACCAGCTGCCTGGCCCACTGGGAGCAATAAATCGTCAACCTGTCAGTTATAGCCTGGTTGGAATTTTCCCTGTTCTGAGGCTGCAGTTTTCCTATTCATGTATATATGGTGAGATTTAAATTAAGTTTTCATTTTGAATAATATCCCACAAATTCTCTAGGAATCACTTGTATATGGCTTAGTGATCAAAACTCGTTAGTTTCTCAGTGAAACTGTCAAACAGCTTATAAACATTCTTTCATCGTTTTTGGCATCACATACAAAATGATCCATTCAGTTATCAAAATCTGTCATACGCACATGTCTTTGTTAAAAAATACAGAACACATGAAGTGGAGTGTGATGTCTGCTACAGTAAATTGGCTAATTACCTGCCCAGTGAGAGCAATGACCTAGGAATCACGATCAACCAAGCACAATCACGTCAGGAAGTATGTACAGCTTGCTCAATATCACAATCAGAATCATTTTTTAACATGGAGGAAGCTGAACAGCGGCTACATCCTTGTGGAAGAGGAAGTAGATACATAAGAATGTGTAGTGGTAGGAGAGGAAGTGGAAGCAGGCAAATGTTGTAAACTATGGTCTTTCCATGGAAGGTTGAAGTGTACAGCCTCATATAAACAGGTCCACAGTGGCATCAATTCTGCAAACATTTTGTAGGGAAAACAGGTAAAAGTACACATTTCTAACTGTTACTACATTTCATTCAAAGCAACTGGAATTGTGTTTAATATCCGTTATTTAACATGCTCTGTTTATGATTTCTACATGTTTATGTAGGACTGCACAATGACCTCATGCAGGTGGTATGTCAGCAAGTACAAGAAATCTGTAACATGGTCATTGACAACAATTCCATCAGGTCGAGAGAGATTCAAACTGCAGTCATTAATGACCACACTGTCTTTGCAAATATCCACTGTTGGCCTTTGGGCTGCAAAGAGTTCTGACAAAAAAATCAAACCAGCATGAAACAACTCTACAGGGTATAGAGGTAGTGTCACTGTACTTCAATGATGCCTCTATCTTTTGAAGTTCTAGATACCTGTGACAACCTGCAATCTGATTTCCTGTACCCTGCTCTTATTTTGAAGGATCGAACAGGATCTGATATTTCCCCAGTACTGGCCTTGATTAATTAGACTGATTGACTTCACCTGTAGGTAAATATGCCTCCACCGCCACTGACAGATTGCCAGGTTGTTTGTTACCTTCGTGCTGCTGAACCTCAAGATCCCCTAGTTACTTTTACCTCGACCCACTTCTCGTCACGGAGCCATCTTCAAGAGATAAGTGTTTTTTTTTTGTTTGTGCTCCGTAAGAGATGGTATTTTTGCTCAAGAGGAATAGTTTGGATCTGTGTTTTAAGTCTCCGAAATAGTCATTAAAGAGACCTTCTGTTTATCTTTGTCTCCCTGGACGGATGACGTTTTCTCCTTCTATCCTTTCGGTAAAGGACTAGCAAGTAAACTAAGGGTTACAAGATATTTTTTTTGGACTGAGACTGATCAGGATACAGTGTTTAAATATAGGAGGACTGAGTTTTCTTTTCATGCCTAACTGAACCCATTTTCCCTTTGAGTTGTTATCCAGGCCCCACGGATCCCGGACCACGGAAACCTGCTACGTCAGATTTTGCTCTGCGGAAAACACCCAGAACTGTCTCACAGCATCAGTCACGACCCCCTCGGTGTTACCGAGCCTGGCCCTGTCTGCGACCACTCTCCCAGGATTCTCTCTCATTGCCCACCACTAACCATCGGTCACTTCATCCTCACTCCCTATTTGACCTGCCAAATAAACTCAAATTTGGTGCCTGGAACACCAGTGTTGGCGTGTGTCTGATCTCTCTTTCCTCAAATTGTGACAGATACCCATATTATAAAAATGGAAAACATTTCTACTTTACTACTTGTTAGGTAAATTCTTTAACAAATATACTCAGAACGAACCTCAGCTGATTATATAAGTTTTACTAGTAATGGTCATACAGCACCCTGGTACAGCATGTCAGTGACTGGAAACGGCCACATTGTTTTAAAGGTAGGACACAGAATGAATTCATGCAAAACAAAAAAACAAGAGGCACTCCCAGCTTCAAAATATATAGGCTATAATGTCATCAGGTCATGTGAACAGAAGGAGGCATTCTTCAACTACAAGATATATAGTGGTATGACACTGAGAGTCTTTATAAGTGAGTCAAAATCAGAACATGCTGCTCTCCATAGAAGAAAAGTTGTGTTTGCACAATAGGCTTTATTTAACAGTGTTTCGATTTCTAGAGTGAGAATTAAATTACTCAGATTACTTGAAGGTAAAACATTTTCTCTAATACTACTGTTAGGTAAATTCTTTTAACAAATACACTCAGAGGACGAACTTCGGTAAGATTATATAGAAGTTTTACTTGCAAGGAGTAACAGTCACACAGCACCTTGGTACAGCATGAGGATCACTGGCTGCTTGCAGCCTAACACATCAGTTTTCATGGAAACAAAAAAGGGAGGTGGTTTCCCACAGAAAGACATCTGGGCCCTTATCAAATAGTCAAGGTTAGAGCAAACTGTGCACACTGAGAGCAACAATTATATTTCCACAATACACAATAGGCCCTATTCAGAAGTGTTTCAGTTCTACTAAAGTAAGGTGGTTCAGGTCACAGGAGGGTAAACATTTTAATTTCTCTAACAACTACTAAACTGTCTTGTTCAACAATACGTTATGTAAACCCACTTTATATTTTTCTTTGTCACTATATAGAGAATAATGGACTTGGAAAGACAAGAACCATCTCATATTTTTGTTTTTGTGGATGAAGCTGGCTTCAGTTTATCCAAATGCATTAGACGTGGCCACAGCCTCATCACACATTGAGCCACAACTGGCACACCAGGCCAACATGTGGGCAATATCATAGTGTATGGTGCCAATTCGGAGAATGGTATGACCACACATATTTGACACATTGGGCCCTACAACACCCTACATCTCCGGCCTTCCTAGATACACTTTACAGAGATGTAATATCACAACATGAGAGATATTTAGTTAGGCCAGATTTGACAAGCTATGTGATTATGTGGGATAATGTCAGCTTCCACTGAGCCAACACTGTTGAGAGAATGGTTTGCTGCACATCCAAGGATGAAAACGGAGTGAATGCTGCATGTGAGGACATCGCAGGTGATTAGTGCAGGGGAGGGCTGCACCAGGCAAGAAGATTTTTCCCCCGGCGAATAGTAAAGGAAAACATCTAAAGTGAAGTTGACAAAAATCTTTGGCCAAATCAACAGGATGTCCACAAAGATGAGTGTGGGGTACCAAAGGTTTTATTTTTCCATCCATCCATTTTCTATACCCACTTATTCCTAACCAGGGTCACGGGGATCTGCTGGAGCCTATCCCAGCTCTCTTTGGGTGAAAGGCAGGGGTCCACCCTGGACAGGTCACCAGTCCATCACAGGGCCACATAGAGACAAACAACCTCACACACTCACACTCACTCCTATGGGCAATTTAGAGTCACCAATCAACCTGACATACATGTTTTTGGACTGTGGGAGGAAACCAGAGTACCTGGAGAAAACCCACACAAGCACAGGGAGAACACGCAAACTCCACACAGAAAGGCTGGGTTGCGAACCCAGGACCCTCTTGCTGTGAGGCAACAGTGCTAACCACTCATTCACCGTGCTTTATTTTTGTTTTTGCTTATTTACTAAGCTAGCAAAGGTGTTTTTTTTTTTTATTTTTATGGGATTTTAGTTTTTCAAACGATAACAAAATGACTCTTCATTTTGGTGCCACTGGCCAATCAACTGACACAAAAAATTAGGTTTTGAAATGTAAATTAAATATTTTGGGTGCCTTACTAGCTTTTGCAAAAATGCAATAGCAAGTTAGAGAATGTTGAGTCTGTTTTGAAAAATGAGCCAAAGCAATTGAAAACTGTAAATCAAGAGTCAATCAACACTAATATAACAACAAGAACTTACCTCTAACATCATACATTGGTAGCAATACTTTCGGTAGTTTGGTTAGTACCAATTTACAAGATGTGGCAAAAGTGCTCACATTCTATACTTAAGTAGAAGTGCAGATACTTATGTGAAAAAAGACTGGTAAAAGTACAAGTACTGATTCAACTCCTTTACTCAAGTAAAAGTAAGAAAGTACAGGGTCTAAAATGTACTTCAGTAAATAAGTAAAAAGTAAACATGTTTTTTGGCCATCAGTGATACACAACAAACTCCACAAAACTAAAAAAGTTTGACAAAAAAAAGGAAATTCTGCTTCTTTTATTAACACCCTGCACTGTGCTGATACAGGGAACAAACACAACACATTCACCATGAATCATTCTCGAAGCCGACATAACCTGCTGTATTGTCGTCAGACTTAAGAATACTCCCTGGATCCCTTTCTTCTTCCATGTTGCACTGCAAGTTTTCTCTCTATGATAACCTGTACACTCACTCGATTTCCCTCTTTAGTTAGTTATGTCTTTTACGTCATGTCGTCATCTGTGGAGGTTGAAAAAGTAATGAGCCTCTTTTGATAATGTAAGGAGTAAGAAAATACAGATATTTGTGTTTAAATGTAAGGAGTAAAAGTAAAAAGTCGTCAGAAAAATAAATATATTGAAAGTAATATATTAAAGTACAGATACTTGAAAAATCTACTTAAGTACAGTAACGAAGTATTTGTACTTCGTTACTTCGTTTTATTGATGACCCAGAAAGGGGAGTGCCATGTTTAATTCTCACCAAAGGGAAGTAGAACACATTCAGCCGGGAAAGCACACAAGAAATGTGCTAAAGTATTTATTGTTGTCTTAAAACAGGAAGTCACTTTAGTTTTAGGTTTAGGTTCAGAGATTTAACAGTAATTTTGAAGGAAGTAAAGAAAATAAAGACTTCTGATTTCAAAGCATCATGAGCTCTAAGTGAGATTAGAAAGGAAACATTTTCAGTGCAGTGCTGTGCAGTAATCAGCTGCCAGACAGAACCAGGTTTGCTGAAGTTTACTTCTACCCATTAGGAAGTCAGTAGGTCTCAAAGCTGATTCTGAGCAGGGCTGTTGTGCTGAAGTTCCAGGACATTTCCTTCGGTTTTCGCCAAATCAGTGTACATTGCTCTATGGTATCCTCCCTAAGCCATCGGTTTGGTTCTGCTGGATGACTTGATTTGGCTTTTGCTGATGTCACAGTCAGCTTCTGCATTTGGTCTGTGCTCAGGTAACTCCAACAAAACATTCTGATTGGATTGCAGATTTGCGTTCTTACCTAGTTTCCTTCCAAAGCAAATTAAATTGATTCATTTTTAAAATGGTTCCAAATGAAGGGATTGTTAAATGTACCTGACCTGCTGTGTGGGACCCCTGGCATTTTACTTAAGTTTAGCTTTTGAAGTATGTGCTCACCTATGGTTGTTGGTTCACTTTAATTGGGTGCACCTCAATTACTTTAACATCTCTCAGGCAGAGCTGCCAACATGTGGGTCAGTTGCTGGAATAAAAGAATTTATCAAAAATGAAAACTTTCTATAGTAGCCTAGCAGCGGTGTGTCGCTTGTTACTTGTTACTCTTGTCTTTGTCAGTTGCTTGCTGTCAGATAGCACCATGAAAACCCTCTAGGGATTAGGGTGAGGTGTTTTTAACTGCAAGAACTTTCAAACTGCAAGAAGTGTTATCTGCAGGAAATTCATTATGTTATCTCATTGGTCTGACAGACTGCAGCTGAGATATAGCCAGTGGTTTCTGCAGGAAAGGACGTTGCATGCAGCGCTCGTTCTTCTGAGAAAAGAGCCTAAGAACCCTCAGAAAAGCCATTTTTATAAGCACACCTGAAAGAGAAACCAGCTCAAACTAGACCTCAACAGAGGAGCCCTGCATGGAAAGTCCCCTGCCATTGACAACATAGCCTAACCCCAGTTTTCGTATATTATCTTAGATCAAACACATAAATAGCAATCTGTTATAATGACATGCACTAAGTATTAGAAAATAATTATTTGTGTCTTATTAGGAAGCTGAGTTTGTACAAACAAATGTGGGTTTTACCGATAGCCAGTTTTAATCAGAACATTGCATTCGTAGTCTTTCTCAGAATCACTGTGTTGGAAAGAGATGTCCATAAAGCAATGAAACTTCTAAGATTTAAAATAAAAATGTTACAGACTTGAGGAGGTAATATAATACTTTACCAAAAAAGTGCAGGTAACTTCTTAGAGTAATTTTACACAACTTTGGTTAATATAGTTATTTACCTGGGTTAGATATAGCACATTCAGCTGGTAAAAAAAGGGGAATGTGGAAACATAATTTTTAGTGATAATCATAAACTAGTGACAGTCCCTGCTGATGGTCATGACTCAGTCTCCTAGGGCATTATGTGAACAAAGATGACTGAAGGGGGTGTGCTGCTGTCTCTCAGTCACATCGAGGCAAATTTAATTATTTTTTAATGGAGACACAACATCGGCTAGACTGGTGTTAGTCTCAGTTGCTCCTCAGAGGCAGGCAATTTACATCACATCGATTTGCTCTGAAGCAGCCCAGACCCTCCGGCTTGGAGGAGTCCAGTTTAAGTTCTTCTCCCTCAGTTATGAATGAGATCTGAATTATTTAAACAGGTGATGATTTTATTTCTTTTATATTTAGGTCACATCAATAATGTTACAGTCTAGTGTCCAAATATAATAGGCTACACGTACAATGTAAGATGAACATTTACTACTCCCATAGCTGAGAAATTGTATGCATTCATGCATAAACAAATAGACAAGCTTCACATGAATAAATGCTTGTGTAACTGGCTGCATAATGGCCTACTCAGATGGAAAATGTTTGTTTAAAACTGTAGAGCAAAAACAGCTCAATATGTCTCACAGGCATATCTGTTGCCTATAATCACCACAACAGAGGGTGTCCAGTTTGTGGTCTACATCCAGGATCTACGACTGAAGGATGCAAGGTTTTGGTTCAATAGACTTGTTGCTGTTCAAGTTGTCATAGCAACCCATTCCTTATGAGTGATGTATGAGCTGCTAGGAACATAAAAATAAATCCCACTTAACTCATACAAGAGTAACTGTTTACATTAACTGTTTACATTTATTAACTAATACACAAATTAATTGTTTTATATAAAGCATACCTGCAATAAAACACACATCTATTATATATATTATTATATTATATTATATTTTAGGGCTGTCAAAATTAACATGTTAACGCAAATTCATTTTAATGGAATTAATTTTAGTAACACGCGATTTATGCAGCGTGCATTTCCTGTTTGACCCATGGCCTAGCCCATAGTAGGAGACATGGAAAATGCAGCCATAGACAGTAGAGAGTGCAGCAGCAAACACAAAATGGAGAAAGAAAAAGGTCTTCTGAAAAATTTACAAAACGATGTCTGTTGGTTCTGTCAACAAGTCAAAAGTTGTCTGCGTTTATTGTCGATGTGAATTAAGTTGGCTTGTCTGTTTGAGCAACTGGCTCAGTGCAAAGAAAGAGAAATGAGGGGAATTTTGTGTTTTTTCTGTTGTTTTTTCCATGTGTTTAATATCCATGAACAAACATATCTACTGTCTTCGAAACATGTCTATGTTCTTTATGCTGTATGTTTAGGGTAATATAACATGCCCATGTTGATTAGAGTATTAAAAACCTGAAAAGTATGAATATAGTTAACAGACCAGTGGGCATTTTGTCCATTTTGTAGTAGTGTCTGTGCCCTCACAAAGAGGAGGAGGATAAGGAGAGGGTGAGGAGGAGGTCAATGCACTCATAGCGTGCAATTCAGCAGCTGCTGTCTAAAATACCTAATGCAGTGCAAATAATGCATTCACTGGTTCATCAGTGGGCTGGTTAGAACTGGAATAGTTCGCCTGTTCATCTCATTCTTGGACATTACGCCAACTTCTCATTAGTGACCTTCCTGGGAATCATTATTTTTTGCCTAGTCACATCTTTCTCTAATGAATAGTTGTCAATTTGGCTCATGAGTGTGACATTTTAGACCTACCCAGTCCTACAGTATACAGTATGGGCCATCATTGGGGTACATTAACTGGCTGCACACAAGCAGGGCACTGTACGGAGACACTATATCATACACAGGCCCAGCAAAATATGAATGTATGAATTGAATTACATATTAAAACATGTGTTATATTTTTTTCTACCACATTCTTTATGCTCTTTATTGTTTACTGTATGTTTTGGGTCATATCTGCAATATGAAGCAGCATCCTATCAGTTTTGCAGCATTTGGCTGAATCTGAACAGAGAATAAATTCATCCTGCTACTTTTATCCACAGTCAGGTCATCAATATACACCACTGACCTGGTTCCATTAGCAGCCATACGTGTCATGTCTGGACGACCTTAATGCTTTTTTTGAAGATTCCAATCTGGCTTAACTACAACTGTGTCAAACTCACTAAGTATGAAGAGCAATCCTCCTTAGTAGGGTCACAAACAGAAGAGCGGCAGTTGGCTCCAAGTGCACAGGTGTTTATTCACAAAGTACAGACAAGGTGAGTTACCCCAGGTTAGACTGATGTGCCATCTCTAGCTCCCTGCTTATCTACCTTTGGTCAGAGGGTTGGTATACACCCTCTGGACCACCTTCTTTCATCTTATTATCATGCTTGTTTACCACTATTATCTTATATATCCATGTCTCACCTACACATGATTCCATTTTTTAAGGTGCCTGGGGCTCACACCCCACCCTTCTCCTCCTTTCAGGGCCAGGTGTAATTCCTCTGCATTTCCATCCTCAATTTTTATTTTATTCATGGTCAATGGCATGTTAACAGTTGTTTTCTAATGTATCCAGTAACTGTCTCTGAAACCTTGGAAACAGTTGGATCAAGGCATGTTCCATCTTGTCTCTATTTGGTCAAGGTGCAAGGTTACTGATCTCACATGTCATCCTGGGTCCTTTTGGGTACTTTTTCCTATACATAAGTGTACCTTCAAAAACACAAACAGGGTACAACCTTTTAACACATTTATGACTTAGTTTTTCTGAGATAATACACAACACATGCTCGTGACATAACACTGTTTGACAGATGATGTGGTCTGCTTCGGATCATGAGTTGTCCCTTTCTTTCTCTATACCTTTCTCTTTCCATCATTCTGCTACAGATTAATCTTTGTTTTGTCAGTCCAAAGAATCTTTGCCTTTTGGCAGGCTTTTTAGGTGTGTTGTGGAAAAGTCCAATCTAGCCTTTCTGTTATTGAGAGTTACCACAGGTTCGACCTTATGAAGCCCCTGTATTTACATTCATGAAGGTGTCTCTTGAATGTAGATGTTGACAATGACATGCGTACCTCCAAAGATCAGAAACCTACCCCAGCAGGATGTCAAGGGGTTATATGGTGATTGAGAACTGTTGCACTGGTGGTGTGGAGGCAGCGTTGAGTCTGCCACATGCAAATTTTTGAGCACAGCAAAGGTGATCTTTTGGTTACCTCAAATGTCTGCTGGACACTGGACACTCAACTGTTGTTTAAAATATGTGCAGTTACTATGAGCCAAGGGTGATTCTAGGACTCCACCTGTAGGGGGGCTCAGCCCCTCAGTAGGCGACAGTGATGAGAGATGGGGCTACTGGCTATAAAGACCTTTTATAATTGGCCCACATTAACAAAAAAATCGAATTGAACAAGATCTGTGACGATAAGTGGATCAATCTTTGTCATGGGGTCCTTCCCCATCTACCCATATGGAGGAACTGCAGTGGCATCGAACGCCCTGTTAAATCCCTGTCATTTCTGTGGCTTATATGTTTCTAACATTTCTAAATAATGGTTAGAGTTAACAATCACAGATTTCAATAGTATACAATTGTTTCTAAATGTTTGTTAATGTAAGTTGACAGGATAAAGTCATAATGACTAGAACTGTCCAAACTAGGTAAAACATGAACTTATCAACTTCTTCATGTTTTGTATGTGTTTATCTCTGGGTGGTGGTACACCTGGTTCTTCCAGGTCTTGCTCTCTCTCTCTCTCTCCATCCTCCTCTTTCCCTCTGTGCGCTGACAATCACATACAAATATATTGAAATCAACTAGAAGTACTCTTTAAATAAAAAAGCAAATAAACACAGTAGGCCTTTATGGGTTCAATAAATGCAAAATGTTGGGGAGAAATTACATTTAATGACAATAAGCATCTTATTTGCCCACATTTATTGCAACACTTACTTAATAACATTACATGTTATTAAATGTAATGTTTCAGTCGGCTGCAATAAATGTGGGCAAATAAGATGCTTATGGCATTACTAACTACATGTTCCTGCCCATCTATCCACATTTTCACCTTCCACTCTCCTCTTTTTTGTCTCCATCCTCCTCTCTTTGTGCTGTCATCCAAACAGAGAATTCATCATTGCTGACCACTGAGATTATGTTATTATAGGCTGTCTTACTGTCTCACCTGGAAGTTTGGTCTGAACTGCGCGTTTCTACTTTCACATGCAAATGACTTGTTGCACATATTTGTTTACACATATTCTTAGACTATGGCCCTTTGAATTATAGCAGGGTCTGTCAACAAACATAAGGATCATGACAGGTACCCTGCAATAAATCAATCCTGTTTTTTTCCAAAACATTAGGATTGTGATGTGCATGGAATAATGTACTTATAGAAAAAGTGAGTTTAAAATGACAAATCTATTTTTTATATATATATAATTATAGTCTAATGGCTGAGAAAGAAATTTAACCCAGTATGGCAGTATTTCACTCAGCCAACATCAGGGAAGGCCAAGTACAATATCTGCCAGAAGTTGCTGAGCATGGGAGCAGAAAAAGCAAGGACAAAAAATACTACAAGCATAACAAAAATAAACTTTTTATTCCTGGACATTTCAAGGGGGAAAATTTTAAATCAGCCAGAAGAATCGGCATCATATATTGGCCATCGGCTGCCCTGATTTCTAAATATCGGCATCGGCATCGGTCAGAGAAAACCCATATCGGTCGACACTATCCAGATATGTAGGCTACAGTAGAAAGGCTATCATCAAGTCTCATATTGTCAAAATAACGTGGTGGAGCTGAGTTCGTTCCAATCACGCTATATTGAGTGACAAATCCCTCAAGTCCCTCAGTTTAATCAACAAACCATTTAAATAAATGTCCACATTTGTACTCTCGTTACATCTCAGTTATTAGGCTTATCTTCACATTTCAATAATGAAAACTCGCCATCAGCTTCGATCGTTAACTCAAAGTTAGGAGAACAAACTGACGCCCACTGATCACAGACACACCCGACTCCTGCACTTAATCTCATTTTGTTTGTCAATTTAAAACAAAAATCGTTTATTCCATCTCTAAAAGGCGGGTCCGCGTAATCTAAGGCTTCAGATGATCGTGATTATCACTTTATCTTTAAGGGTGCAGCGCTGAGTTCACCAGGCTCTTCTGTGCAGTATGGCGACCAGCCTCCCCCCGGAGGTGACGTCAGCCGTAAAAAGTGTCTGGGGGCCCAGGAGGAAGAGGAGGAGCAGCAGCAGCAGCAGTAGCAGTAGCGGCAGCGGCGGGGTCGTGGTGGTGTGAGTCTGAGACTGAGGTGTGTTGAATGTTAGTTGGCTTGTACACAAAAGGTCGGTGGGCACGCTGGATCAGATCAACTGTAATATGGATCGATGAGCACCGAAAAAGGAGCTTTGTTTTCTCCACGGACTCCGGGTCTGCGTCTGAGGGTGGAGCTCGTCAGGAAAAAGTAAGTTTGTAGCGTCAGCGGGTGATTGTTGAGAGTGGGCGGCTACCGCACGTCGATGTATCCAAGACATGACTTGAATGCACCGGGTGCGGACACACAGCGCCGTTAAATACCGCATTAACAATGAGCTAGCGTTTAAAATGAGCCCCTACTCTTCATGATTTATATCCGCAACAAATGCAATTAAAATGACGATGTCCTGATTTATTGAGCGATTGCAAATCCATTGCACTGTTTGTCAGGTGACGGTTTGTGTTAAGTCTGATGTGATGGGGCCCCTTGGTGGGCAGAGCGAAAGTTACTCTTCTGCACTGAGAGCCTCTTTTATATTGTTACGTTTGGCCTGTTTTTTTACGTTTGCTATTCGTTTTGCACTGATAATTCAATGTGCAAAGTGACAATTCAGTAAATGATTTTCCTTTATATTTTGAATAAAACAGAGCCTTAACCCCTAACACAAAACACACTTGTGTCCAAAATACTTCCCACCTTCTTCACTCACTGACAGTGAGTCCCATTTATTTAAATCTCTGTATTTCACTCACATGACTTAAATGACTTGGTTCCTGTAGAAGTGTGTCTACCTGATTAAACTTGGAGCAATGGAGATTAAACTTTTCTCAGGGACATTTTAAGTTAGCACCATTGTTATCAGTCAGACCTGCACAGATGGCATCCTTAGAATCATACAAAATGATTTTCAGATTTTATGAAGACAAAACAAACTATGTGATCTTTCCTGATATCAGGCAGTCTCATCTATGCTAAAGAATCTTCAGCATTTTGTCTCCTCATGAACTAATGTTTTTCTGTGTGTTGTGGAAAACAAATTATATAACAAACAATGTTTTGAAACATGGTGGTATGGAAAATATTTATAATTGAAGTGTCCTTTGGAGGAGATATGATTTGTATGAAACAGTTGCTTAGTGTATCACTTAGACAGCTGCTTCTGTTGTGTATTATCCTAGAAATCTAAGGCCATGTATAAGCTGAATATGTATCCTGTGTATATGTTATTGAAGACATGCCCATATAAAGGCCATATTAGAGAATGGAGCTAGAAGCAGGAAAATACCAAAAGAATCTAAGGGAACAGGTGTGATCAGTGGCATAAGACCTCAATGGCATGCATGTAAAACCAAGTATGGACATGACTGAAACTTGTCTAAAATAAGTCTTAGAGATAGCAAATGTATACCACAACTAAATAAAGAATGGAGAACAGGGGAAGCCCACCCATCTATAGGGGACAGAGGTGGGTGGGTTATGGTACCGTAGCATCTTAACCCTCTGGGGTGTGAGGGGGTTTTTGGGGCCTGGACAAATTTTGACATGTCCTGACATTTTATGCTTTTTTTCTGTGTTTTTTAAACATATTAATGTCTAAAGTCTGATAACACTGTAATCAGCACAAAATTGGCTACAATAATATGTGAGCAGCAAGTTTATACATGATTGTGTTTTTGAGAAAAAAGTGGTTATGCATGGTTAGTGAAAAACTACAATTTTTTACTCACTGAAATAAGACCATAAAACACAAACAGAACATTGGTTCACAAGACTTTGGAGACCAGCATGTTGTAGGCTGAAGTGTTTACTTCAGAGTGCTGTGAATGTCATCTTGTTCACACATTCACAGTAAACAATACACTGATTTAAATTTTCTAAGACACTTTTTGTCCAGAAAGGCCATATGCAAGAGGGTGTGTCTGAGGATGAATAGTCATGTGATTTACCTCAGAAGACAAAAGACGCACTGAACGACCAGACAAAGACGCGCATAATGAGCCTTTCAGTCAATGTAGATGGGATGGATTAGTGCAGCACAATACAAAACAATGAGGAGCCAAACAATCCTCATTTGAGTTAAAATCAGTTTTTACTCTGAGGACAAACTGAACTACTCGTCTCTGTGTGGAATACAAGAAGCGCTTCTTCACATCCGTGACGCACCATCATCCAAACGCGCAGAAAAAGTGAGTAAATTCTATGATGAAGTTTGACGTTTTATGTCATTTCTCAGGGGCGTGGACATATTTACCTGGTTCACCTGAGATTATTTACATGTGAACAGCGAACAGAGTACAGGGAGGAATTGCATTACCTGTAATGAGGTGAGACAGGAGAAAACGTACTTCTCCTTACGTTCATACAGATTAAATAAAAAGTGATGATTTGTTTTCGACTTGAATTGTTTCATTTAAAAGACATTTCAAGCTTTCTAGTCATATGCTTGTTATTTTTATGAGCCAAGTATTTGCTGAGATTCTGGTTGTTTTATTTACGTGTCTGTGAAGAGAGATGACAGAGACAGAAAACAGAGAGCGCACCCTGTCGACTTTCTTTATTTAATAAAAGCACAGCGTTTTGTTGTGATTATGATGGTATACAACTAAAACTAGACTCTTTACAGATTTGAATGATATATTGCTTTTATCTGTGCAATCAGAAATGACGGAGAAATTTAAGTTTGTTTCGGCCAGTGTTAATTTCGTTGACGAAGTATTTTCATTATAAGTTTTCACTGATGAAAATGAGACCTTAACTAAATAAAAATTAAGTGATGACGAAGAAAACTAAATAAAAATATATTGATATTTTCGTTGACTAATAAAAACGAGACGAAAATGTGAGTGAGGGACGTTTTTAGAAAAGATCCAATCAGAATTAATCTTCTTAGACGCACACGCACATTTGAAAAGTAACTGATCCACCTAGTGACGCGGGATGTGCGTGTACACAACATCATCATAGCCTACACTGGGTTTGTGTTTGACTTAAACTATAATGAAATGGAAACAGCTGGGAGAAAACGAAGAGAAGATATATGGGTCAGTTTCACGTTTGATGTGGCAGTGGCATTACTGCTAAATACAGTTTTTCTTTTAAATATTTTGAAGTTGCTCTTTTGCTTTAAAGAATGAAGAATGTCATATGCAGGTTATAAACGATGTATATCTAATTTTTGGTCTTTTATGGAAAGGCCATATTCCATATCTATTTAATGAAACTTGTTTTTCATTTAATTTTAATTTAGAATATTTTGTATATTACAATAGTTTTTCTAAATTACACTTAAATTAAACCCAATAGATTTAAATCTACTGTAGATTTAGTCGACTAAAATCTTATGCTATTTAGTTGACTAAAACTAAAGCAAAGCAGATGACTAAAATATGACAAAAACTAAAATTGCATTCTAGTCAAAAGACTATGACTAAAACTAAATTAAAATCTGCTGTCAAAATTAACACTGGTTTCGGCGTTATCAGTAGAAGATGCGTCAAAACGCGCCGGCGCGTTCGTCGACCCCAGACGGTTAATATGGAAAGTTAATGTGCATGTTTTGTCCTGAAGTTTTGTCTGAACTGCGCGTTTCTACTTTCACATGCAAATGACTTGTTGCACATATGAGAGAGCAGGATGGAGTCAGTTGGGCATAAGATACTCTCTTAATTTCTCACTCTGCTTAGAGGCCAACCTTTAAAACTCATAGTAGAATCGTCCGGATATTGTGGAAGAAAAATTCTGTATCACTGTCTGTTAAGCGTTGCCTTAAGTTCTTTCGACAAGCGCCGTAGTTCTTGCTCCACTCTGCTGACACTCTTGTACATCTCTTCAAGTACAATCTTGCCCTTAATTAGTCATTCAAGTGATGGTCATTCAACCATGCTTTGCCTCTGAGCAGCCTTTTTTCTTTTTCATTTTTCAGGGGCTGATGTTTTCTTGGGGGTAATTCATCCCTCAAGACCTGGCTCTCCACCTTCTATGTAAACAAAGGCTGTTTACAAATGTCAATGTTGAAACAGTCCTGCAGTTCTCACTTGGAGACTCTCTTCATAAACTGCAAACCACTTGACTTGCTGGGGGAGTTTTTAAGCAGCAGCCACAGACTTCAACAAACTCAATGACACTAGGGCTGCATACTATCACTTGCGTTATTGGACCTGCTCTGCCTAGGGATCATTGTTCCACACGGACCGTAATCACTGTCGCACAACACATTTTAGTATCAAAAGTTGGTGCTATGGCAGAGAGCGAAACCGTCCGTAAAAGGCAGAAAATGTCCAAAGTTTGGGATCGTTTCAAACTTAAAAAAGATGACAACATGGTGCAATGTGTATATTGTAAAGTAGAACTGGCGAACCACAACAGCACTTCGTCAATGTTTCAACATCTGAACAGAAAGCAGACAGCTGTGAACCAGACTGGCTCACCCAGTGGAGCCGACATACAATGGCAACGTCATTTGAAGGTAACCTGTCATCTCTGTCATGCGGAAAACAATAGTATTATTGTTTAAAAATGCGGCGCAATGCGTGGATTGTAAAGTAGAACTGACATAACACAAGAGCACTCTGTCAATGCTTCAACATCTGAACAGAAAGCATCTAGTTGGAAACATTAAGTACTGATCTAAATTAATAATTCATGTTAAACTGCAAGTAAGCAATGCATTAAATAAGCTTACTCCTAAAGCATCCAGTTGTGAACCACACTGGCTCACCCAGCGGAGCCCTCACAAGGTAACGTCATTTCAAGTCAACCTGTTGTTTCTGTCAGGTATTACAGAATAGTATTATTGTTTAAAAATGCAAAAGTCCAATTACTCGAGTAATCACTGAAATATTTGGTAGAATACTTAACTCCAAAAATGATCGATAGCTGCAGCCCTAAATGACACTGTGACACCTTGCATCAGTTTTGCACAGATGTGTGTCCAGACCAAGGCCAACAAGAATAAACCAAAGAGGAGACTTACAGAAGTGATGACTGGGCCTTGTTCAAGCAGGTCAGAAGCAAGCTTACAAATGAGATCAGGGTAGCTAAGAAGAGCTCCAGTGAGAAGCTAAAAACCAGCTTCTCAGCCAGACATTGGAGTTTGGAGTGTCTGGCTTGGAGCTTGGAGTTTGGAGAGGCTTGCAGCACAATACCAACTACAAGAGACCATCCCCCCATCCTGAGGAAAATCTTAGAATGGCAGACGACCTGAACAGCTTTCTATTGCAGGTTTGAAAAGACTCACATTATACCTCTCATCTATGTGAATGGACTACCTGCAATCACCACACCACTCCACCCAGACACCCTGCCTGCACTAAAGATCTGTGAAGAGGATGAATAACAGCTCTTTCAGAGACAAAAGATCAGGAAAGATTCAGGTCTTGATAGTGTGTCCACCTCCTGTCTGAGAGTGTGTGCTAATGAGCTGACGCCCAGCTTCACACATATCTTCAATTGATCTCTGGAGCTGTGTGAAGTGCCCCCTTGCTTCAAAACTTTCCACTTCCCAGTCCCCCAAGACATGACTTTCATTAACCCTCAGGGGTCGACAATTGCGCTGCTGCGTTTTGTGGCATCTTCTCCTGATAACGCTGAAATGAACTTAAATTACTCTGTCAGTTTTGATTGTACTGATAAGAGCAATATATCATTCGAATCTGTAAAGCGTCTAGTTTTTATTTGTATACACTCATAACAACAACAAAACACTATGCCTTTTGTTAAATAAAGAAAGCAGACAGCATGCGCTCTCTCTGTCATCTCTCTTCACAGACACGTAAATAAAACAACCAGAATCTCAGCGAATACTTGTCTCAAAGACATGAGAAATATATATATAATGCCTAGAAAGCTTGAAATGTCTTATTTTAAATTAACAAATTCTGTATGAAAGTAAGGAGCAGCACGGTTCTCCATTATAGCTAATGTGATCCCGCTTCGCACTGATCGCACTGTTCATATGGAAATAATCTGAGGTGAGCCAGGTAATTATGTGCACGCCCCCAAGAAGTGTTCTTTTTTTTTTTTTTTTTTTTTTTTTTGTACCCCTGATTTTGATGCCTCTGCATTTTGCAGCTGGAACCTCAAAGTCTCCTGGGTCTTTCTGGCTCATCCCCATTAGAAAGTGCACCTGTGGAATGCTTCTACCTTATCAGTGATTTAGTGATCGCAACATAGTCTCCAAAGAGGGCGGCCAAGTTCATGTCGTCACAATTGTAATGGATGGATCCATTAAACTTTTTGATGCGAGTGCCTGAGTTGAAACTGTCATAAAAACCTACTGCTGATGAATGAGCTGCTATGCATCTAAAAGTCACACTGATATTAGAAAGCTTTGTAAACACTAGAACTTCAGCATATGGAGTAGCTAGGGTAATCCCACACACAAGAGTGCTGTTTGCTTATGACCAAAACAGAGGATAACTGATACAGAGAAGTGTCGTGCCTGGATGACCTTGATGCATTTGTGAAGATTCCGATCTGACTAGACCATAACTGTGTCAAACTTCCTAAGTATAACTGGCAATCCTCTTCAATAGGATCACTAACATAAGAGAAACAACTGGATCCAAGTGCACAGGTGTTTATTCACAAAACACAGTACAGACAAGGTGAGTTACCCCAGGGTATACCAACTGTGTTCCCAAGCTCTCTGCCTTTATACTTTTGGTCAGAGGGATGGTTTCCACCCCTTGGACCACCTTCTTTCATTTTATGGTCACACAGGTTTACCACCATTAGTTTCCCTTTTTTAGACATATCTGTGTATCGTTCTCCCCTCATTCCTTTTTTAACCCTCTGGGGTCGACGAACGCGCCGGTGCGTTTTGACGCATCTTTTTCTGATAAGGCCGAAACAAACTTAAATTACTCCGTCAAATCTGATTGTACAGATAAAAGAAGCATATCATTCAAATTTGTAAAGGGTCTAGTTTTAGTGGTATACCATCATAATAACAACAAAACGTTGTGCTTTTTTTAAATAAAGTCGACAGGGTGCGCTCTCTGACTTTTCTGTCTCTGCCATTTCTCTTCACAGACGCCTAAATAAAACAACCAGAATCTCAGCGAATACTTGCCTCATAAAAATAAGAATTATATGGCTAGAAAGCTTGAAATGTTTTCTTTTTTCTCATTGTTTTGTATTGTGCTGCACTAATCCCCTCTCAGCTACATTGACTGAAAGGCTCATTATGCGTGTCTTTGTCTGGTCGTTGAGTGCGTCTTGAGTGAACAAGATGACTTTCACATCATTGTGAAGTAAACACTTTGGAGACCTGCATGTTGTTGCCAAAAGTCTTGTGAACCAATGTTCTGTTTGTGTTTTATGGTCTTATTTCAGTGGCTAAAAAATTTTAGTTTTTCACTAACCATGCATAACCACTTTTTTCTCAAAAACACAATCATGTATAAACTTGCTGCTCACATATTATTGTAGCCCATTTTGTGCTGATTACTGTATTATCAGACTTTAGACATTAATATGTTTAAAAGCAACTGAAAAAAGCACAAATGTCAGGGCATGTCAAAATTTGTCCAGGCCCCAAAACCCCCTCAGATCCCAGAGGGTTAAAAGTGTATTTTTTGGTGGGAGAATTGTGCCCGTGTTGCGAGTGTAGAAGTAAGTGAGAAGTGGATTTTCGCGAGAATATTCGTCTGAATTTCACGCGTTTCTACTTTCACATTTGTTGCACACATGATGGTCAGCATCAATTCTAATACGCTACAATGTAATTACGCTTTGGAAATGAATGGATTTCCCCTGCCATCATTAGCTGAAGCTGTGTGTGTAAAATGTAAACAGGGCACGGCTACAGTGTGTGCATTGCTCCGTCTCTTAACTTTTAGCTGGAAGCAGATGTGTCTGCCTATAAATCGGCCTAATGTGCAGCGAAATGGGCCGATGCCAATTAAAATGTGCAAAAAATCGGCCGATAGATCAGTCGACCTCTAATCTGATCACAGAATCTATATTCCAATAAGAGATGTCAAAGAGCCCAGAAAAACGGATGTCGATGATATTAAATACAGGGAAAATTATGTGTAAGAACCCTGTGAAAGGCGGTATATGCAGTATAGGCCTTATAGGCCTCAAGAAGGGGTGGAATGAGAAAAAACGCTTCTCAGAGAGAAGAATGGAATGAGACGAGGCCTTTTGGGTCTCAGATGGAAAGATGGAATGACAAAAAATCATTTGGATCATAGTAGGAGAGGCCATTGGAACCTCAGGAGAGGAGACAGCACAAGAGGATCCCTCCTAGGACAGATTTTCCTGAGGAGGAACCAAAAGGAGGATAACATAGAGAAAGACTTGAGAGAGGAGCTTGAACAGATTCGTCAAAACAAAGAAGAACCAGAGCTGGTGATTGATTATATCACCTGCATGCCTCCAATTTCAAAGTTAATACCACCAGAGGAAGACGAAAAGGATGAAGGATGAAGGGCAGCACTGTGGAACAAGGAGTAAGTGGAGCTGGAGGACAGATAGAGCGGTGATTCTGAAATATTGATTAAAACCATGTAGAAGTAAGTTAATCATTAAGAAAAATAATTTCATAAAATGTACTATGATTTTCATTGTAGTTGATTGCATGACATATAGTGATGAAAATGTATATGTACAGTATGTATACATATAAATGTATATATAAGAATCTGTTTACAGAAAAGAAATCAGTGAATTAAATGAATATGTGTGTGTGTGTGTGTGTTAATGGAATTAAAATAAGTTGCATGCACAGGTCAATGAATAGGGAAGTGAAAGCTGAAGGAAAGTACCAGGAAGACTGAAAACAGATGGCTGGGAGAGAAAGGGAAGTACCTGAACTAAAATAGAATTAAATTATGTGTCACATATGCCTCAGTTATGGGCCGTGCACTGATCGCGCCGTATGCCTCAGTTATGGGCCATGCATTGATCATGCCCTATGCCTCAGTTATTGGCCATGCACTGATCACGCCCTATGCCTCAGTCATGGGCCGTGCACTGATCACGCCCTATGCCTCAGTTATGGGCCGTGCACTGATCACGCCGTATGCCTCATTTATGGGCCATGCACTGATCGCGCCGTATGCTTCAGTTATGGGTCATGCACTGATCACGCGTTATAGACAATTGTGGTAGAAATTTCTTTAAGTTTGAGAGTTGCTAATTCTCAGAAAACAACCACAAGTGTGCTGAATCATCTCAGGTTTAATCACGGGCCCGGAGAGGACGTCCTTGCAGAAGTCCTCTCCCGTCTGGGTTACAAGACCTGTTTATATATCGTACTTTGGACTAATCCTGAACAGACCCCCACATTGTTTGTTCAGGTACTATCTTCAGTCTTCTTACCATCAAAGAAACAAATTGTTGGCAGTCATTTACAACCAATCTACCCTAAAACACTAAACCAATAAACAGACAGAACCACACACCATCAGAGGGTCAAGCAAACATTCAACCCCCACATTGGTTTAAATCAGTGACCATTTGCTCTGTCGTAAAATCCTCACACCATGCACTGATCACACCGTATGCCTCAGTTATGGGCCATGCACTAATCACGCCCTATGCCTCAGTTATGGGCCGTGCACTGATCGCGCCGTATGCCTCATTTATGGCCCTACTGGTTCTTATAGGCAATAACATCTTACTCCTCATAGACAATAGCGTACTTCTCATTAACAATAGCTTACTTCTCATTTAACAGCTTACTTCTCATTAACAACATTATCGAACTTCTCATTAACAATCAGAGCTTACCTCTTCAGTACTGTCTTAATTTTTTCATGTTTTCCACGTACGGGTCGTTTCCTTAATAAACCATATGGCTTCCCGAAGGAAGACTTACGGTTGTAATCCTCAGCCAGTGGAGTTTTCTCAGTTTCTTTTGTTTTTCGTTTTTTTAGGATTATTTTTTCATCATCTGGCGTCTGACCCTCAGACACACTGGTCTTATTACCAGGAGGGATTACAAAGATCACATGATTACCAAACACACACACCTAGGGTTTTTCATTTTGACGCAGACCAAAAACATACCAAAAACATAAATCAACACTTAACAGACATACACAAGAAATGATTCATAACACTGTACTCATTTATCAAATGAATGGAGCATCCACTGTCCACCACCCGTTCTGACCTCAGGCGGGATTCCAGCCCTCCGTTTGTCGGAGCGGAACTTTCCCTTCATTTTTAAATTTTACCACCGGTGGTTCCTTCGGTCCAGAACAAGTGCCGGTCAGTGGCCTGTCCATCCCATCCTCGTCGCCAAATTGTGGTAGAAATTTCTTTAAGTTGTTTTCACATTGTTTGTTCAGGTACTATCTTCAGTCTTCTTACCATCAAAGAAACAAATTGTTGGCAGTCATTTACAACCCTCTACCCTAAAACACTAAACCAATAAACAGACAGAACCACACACTATCAGAGGGTCAAGCAAACATTCAACCCCCACATTGGTTTAAATCAGTGACCATTTGCTCTGTCGTAAAATCCTCACAACATGCACTGACCACGCCGTATGCCTCAGTAATGGGCCATGCACTGACCACGCCATATGCCTCAGTTATGGGCCATGCACTGATCACGCCCTATGCCTCAGTTATGGACCATGCACTGATCACGCGTTATAGACCATGCACTGATCACACCGTATGCCTCAGTTATGGGCCATGCACTGATTACGCCATCCGAAATCACAAAGTCTGCTTGGTAACTGACAAACAGGAGTTACTGATTGATCATTGCATTGTTGATTTGATTGTTTTAAACATTTATTTTTTGCTGTTAGCTTTTGCATCTCCTAAATAAAGTACAACATTTGCAGTTACAGTAAAAGCTTCCTTGTTTTAATTGTAATTATATAAGGGTTTCTTTAAAGTGTCCATACCCTCTCCTTGTTGGAAAAAAAGAAATAGCTTATGTATGAAGTCATGTTCTCTAGATGAAAGTTCTAGCCGGTTTAGTCTAGACCCTGAAATTTATATCTCCTAAGCAGTAAAAGTGAACTTACAGCTTAACTATGTTCCAGCAACCATAACTGTTCCTAAAAGAAGTACGCTACCATTAACCAATGTGTCTTAATTAGTATCGGTAGTTTCAGGCCTATGCAGATTGTAGTAAAGAGGCAGCAGGGGGAAGATTGGGATGAAAGTAGTGAATAGGCGGATGAATTCCTTTGCCTCAGCCTAGAGTAGAAACCTGTTCTCTACAACCTCAAGTAGGCTAGTAATTACCACTTTAAAATGTGAGGACTGAACTGGACTCCTGCACTGGAGTGCCAGAGTAAGAGGTCCAAATTGATTTACATCAATTTGTATTATTATTCTAATTAATGTGAATGCTCAGCATTCACTATTGTTATCCTGTGTCTTTATTATTATTCTGTGTGTTTTTCGGTCACTATCTTCTTCCGCATACTTTGAGCTAGAAATGTATTGTATTGTATGTATTGTAAATGTATGTATTCAGCTTTTTGATATCTTTCATATTTTTTAAGATATTCAGCTTTTTTCACATTTTTTGTCCCATTGAAATGAATGGAGAGAATGTTCAAATCCTCTTCAGCTTTGTCCTCTTTCAGCTTTAACTACTTCAGCATACCTTCAGCTAGAAACACCATTCAACCTTTAAAGGGGTCAGAAGGCATTAATCTATTAGTCTTGTATTCAGCTTTTTGATATCTGTTATGGTTTTTGATTAATCGCAGTTTAAGTTTTATGGGTTTTTTTTAGCTCTTCTCTGAATTTTACATTGGTGTGTATGGGAGAGAGCTAAAGTGCGTGATGTCACTGATGACATCTCTAGCTTTTGCCCTTCAGCTTTTTTCTTTTTTTTTTTGTCTGTTTTCTTCTCTTCTTGTGTTAACTTTCAGCTTTATGAACAATTTATATATCAAAGTAGTAGAGATTTTTGTCTTCCTTCGGGTAACGCTGTTAGTGAAAGAATTATTTTGATAGGTCTTATAGTTTTTCTGTAATCCTCCATTTTGTGAGATGAAGTTTTGTCAGGTTCTCCTTCACTCAACATGTGTGAAGGGCTGTGTCACTGTCACTGTCACTCCCCCTCCCACTCTGGGCTTAGGTCACCATAGCAACAGCTCAACACAAAGCAATAGCAGAACAGCAGCTGTCTGTGGTTGGTAATTAAGAATGACTGGCTGCCTAATGTCCACTGCTGTTACACATATTCAGTGTGGGCCATGTTGGACCTAAGCCCAGAGTGGGAGGGAGGGTACATTTAAAACAGCCACAGAGTCACTTGCTCTAAATAGCTGAGAATGGTCACCATGTGTAACAGCAGTGGACATTAGGCAGCCAGTCATTCTTAATTACCATTCTTAATTGCTCTTTTCCAGCAGCACATTTTTCCCTTTCATCATTTTTATCACTGCACGTTTATTCTTTATTCATGCTGCTCCATTGCTTCATTTCTTCCCTTTTTTCAGTCTTCCCTTCCTTCTTCTCTTCTTTCTCTCAGAAAACCTTCCTTCAAATGTTCCTGGTTTAGCTACACAGGCTTTACCTTCTGTATTTTTCAGCAATATTTATTGGTTTTTAAACTAGACATTCTTTCTGTCTATACAGTCTTTCGGATATTTCACTTTTTTGCTGTCTCATTCTTCCATTCTTTTTCTTTAACTCATATTTAATTCCTTTAGTTATTCCATCCTTCACCACAGTGTCTTCTTTTATATTAGTATAACACTTCTTTCTTTAGCAAATGACAGCCAATTTATTTCTACTTCATCATATCATTCCACCCTTTCCAGTAATTCTGAATAGTTTTTAAGCTAAACAAGTTAAGCTTCCATCTCCGGTTTTACATTTCAGCTTCTAGGATTCTTCAGGATTGCATTTCAGCCTTCAGCTTATTCAGCAATGCATTTCAGCGATTTTGAGCATTGTTGGGCAGCTTCATTCAGCTACTTGGTCTAGGTACTAGGTCTTATAGTTTTTCTGTAGTCCTCCATTTTGTGAGGTGAAGTTTTCTCAGTTTAAGAATACTGTGTGTTTAAAGGGCTGTGTCACTGTCACTCCCCCTCCCACTCTGGGGTTAGGTCACCATAGGAACAGCAAAATAAAAGCTAAGAAATGTTAATATTTGCTCTTTTCCAGCACATTTTTCCTCTCCTTCAGCCTTTTTACCCCTGCAAATCTGCCTCAGTTTTTGAATAGTTTTTAAGCTAAACAAGTTAAACTTCCATCTCCAGTTTTACATTTCAGCTTCCAAGATTCAGGATTGCATTTCAGCCATTTTCAGCATTGTTGGGCAGCTTCATTCAGCTTTCAGCATTCACACGCATCTTCCGCAGGAAATGCAATTTTCTAGTTATTTTTATACCTCCCCTTTTTTCGGTTGGTAACTCCTTCTGCATACTTTGTGCTAGAAAGACCATTCAAATATCAAAATGTTTGGCTTTTTAAGGACATTTCTGCTTGTATTCAACTTTTTGATATCTTTCATATTTTTTAAGATATTCAGCTTTTTCACATTTTTTGTCCCATTGAAATAAATAGAATGTTCAAATCCTCTTCAGCTTTGTTCTCTTTCAGCTTTAACTGTCAGCATACTTTCAGTTAGAAACACCATTTGACCTTTAAATGGGTCAGAAGGCATTAATCTATTAACATTGTATTCAGCTTTTTGATATCTGTTACAGTTTTTCTGTAATCGCAGTTTGCATTTTATGGTTTTTTTTTAGGCTTTTTCTGAATTTTACATTGGTGTGTATGGGAGAGATGTGTGAAGATATTTGTCATCAGTGACATCACACTAGCTTTAGTTCTTCAGCTTTTTCAACTTTTTTGTCTCCTTTCTTCTCTTCGTGTCAACTTTCAGCTATATAAACAATTTATATATCAAAGTAGTAGAGATTTTTGTGTTCTTTCAGGTAATTCTCATTTTGATAGGGCCTATGGTTTTTCCACCAGGTGGCCAAACCCACAGAGTGACTGCTCAATCTCTTTCACTCCCATTATAAAAGAGCTCCAGGAGTGCTGGTGAAAAACACAAATGAAGGCTGTTTCTAACTTGCCACCAATCTTTCATTTTTTGGAATATCTTCACAAAGTGGATCAGTCTCTTTGCTGAAGCCTCCATGGCACTGTTGGTGAAAGAATTATTTTGATAGGTCTTATAGTTTTTCTGTAGTCCTCTATTTTGTGAGGTGAAGTTTTCTCTACTTCTCTATTCTGTGTGTGTGAAACGCTGTCACCGTCACTCCCCCTCCCACTCTGGGCTCAGGTAATTAAGTAATGACTGTCTGCCTAATGTCCACTGCTGTTACACATGGGGACCATTCTCAGTTATTTAAAGCAAGTGAATGTACCGTTCTAAAGCATACCGAACACTCAAATACCTTTCCAAAGTATAGTGACTATTTAAACTTAAGATTTAGCTTTTAGTTAAGGTTCATCTCAATGCTGCATAGCATGTTGTGCTTTGAAAATAAAAGCCTTTGTTTAGGATTCTTTCAAAATAAAAGCCAAGAAATATTAAAAAAAAGCTTAAAATTGACTTTGGCTGTTGGCATATAGCTTTAGGCACCAACTCAGGCTGTGTTTAATATCAGCCATGGTGTTGTCTCCTAGCAGGCCATGTTTTGGACTTTCACAATAAAAGTCTACAGTCCAAAATAAATGTCACGTGAGTCTCCTGCAGTACTTTGTCCTTTCAAAATAAAAGTGTTTTTATGGCATAAAGCTTTAGGCACAAATTGAGGCCATTTTTAAATCACCCATGGTATCTGCTCCCAGGACATGGTCAGACTTTCACAATAAAAGTCTAAAGTCATTTATAGAAAAATAGTACATATTTTAAATAAGGAATATTCAAAATCAAGTCCAGATTCTTGTATATGGTCCCATGAGTCTCCCGTAGCAGCTCGTCCTTTCAAAATAAAAGCCCCGAAATAGCATTTTCTCAACAGAAAAGTCCTGAAACAGCAACTCAATATTAAAATGGACATTGGCTATTGGCATACAGCTTCAGGCACCAAGTGAAGCCATTTTCAATGTCAACCATGGTTTCTGACATGGTCAGACTTTCAATATAAAAATCTACAGTTATTTATAGGAAGATATTACATTTTTTTAAATTACAAGGAATATTCAACATAAACTCCAGATTCTAGTATAAGGTCCCATGAGCCTCCCGCAGCATTTTGTCCTTTCAAAATAAAACCCTTTTTATAGCATTTTCTCAAAATAAAAGCCCTGAAACAGCAACATGATCTTAAAATGGCACCGAGGCGATTTTAAATGTCAGGCATGGTGTCTTCTTTAGGATGACACGGCCAGACTTTCACAATAAAAGTCTACAGTTATTTGCAGGAAGTTAATGCATCTTTCTAAACTATGATAAATATTCATACTTAACATTAAGATTTTAACTCAAGGTCATATGACTGTCCTGCAACATGCTTTTCTTTCAAAATAAAAGCCTTCTGATTATATGATTTCAAAATAAAAGCCAATAAAGACAAATATAAGCTTAAAATCAACTTTGTGTATTGAGATACAGCTTTAGGCACCCACTGAAGCCATTTTAAAGTCAGCACTGTTGTCTTCTTGCAGCCGGACATGTTTTTCTTTTCAGAATAAAAGTCTGCAGTTATTTACAAGAAGTTATTGCAACGTTCCAAAGTATAATAAATATCCAAAATTAAAGTTCAGATCTTAACACAAGATTATGAGTCTCATGCAGCATGCTGCCTTTTCAAAAGCCTTTTAATTACATAGTCTCAAAATAAAACCAAAACAATGCTGATATATGCTCTTTTCCAGCACATTTTTTTCACTTCCAAGCTTTTCAGCTATGCACATCACTTTATTCTTCATTCATCCGACTTTCATTCCTTCATTTCCTCCCTTTTTTTAGTTATTCCTTTTTTTTTTACTCTTCTAAGAAAACCTTCCTTCTAATACCCTGCTTTGATTACACATCATTTACCGTCTGTATTTTTCATCAATGTTCATCTGTTTTTAAACTACACTATACACTTTCTACAATTTTTTGTTTTATTCTTTAATTCATATATAATTCCTTCAGTTCTTCCTTCTTTCTCTATCCTACTATGTTCCTTCACTACACTGTCTTCTTTCATATTAGTTTAACACTTCTTTCTTTAGCAATTGAAAGCCAATTTATTTCTACTTCATCATATCATTCTCTTTCCACCCTTTTCAGCAATGTTGAGTTTTTAGCTAAACAAGTTAAGCTTCCAAATCCAGTTTTACATTTCAGCTTCCAGGATTCTTCAGCATTGCATTTCAGCCTTCAGCTTATTCAGCAATGCATTTCAGCCATTTTCAGCATTGTTGGGCAGCTTCACTCAGCTTTCAGCATTCACATGCGTCTTCGGCAGGAAATGCCAGCATTGTTGGGCAGCTTCACTCAGCTTTCAGCATTCACATGCGTCTTCGGCAGGAAATGCAATTTTCAAGTTGAATATTGGGTTGCTATGGGCAGATAATGTCATTTTGACATTTTAGTTGGTTACGATCCACCAGCACAAAATGTAAAGACTTGTAATATTTCCCTGGTCTTAAAGATTTTGTTCAGGAGTATGTTAAACGAAGTATTCCACATATTTTTATATTAATATTTTATAAATTCTCTTTCAGGTGATTTACCTCTTCATCCTACTACAAGACTTAACAGAGGATAAAAATGCATTCTTACACATGGATGAATCAACAGCACCAACAAGTTGGACCACCATTGCAATCCCCACAGACTGCTAATCACCTTACTCGTGGTACAATGAGCAATCCGCAAGCTGGCACTGCAAAAAACTCGTGTCAGTACATGGGAGTTCGACCACAACAAAATGCATTCAGTTTCACTTTTCAGGATGCAGCTAACAGGGGTCAAATTGGCAAACAGATGTCAAATTGGCAAAGATCAGCAGTTCCTGATGGGAAAGTTTCTTCTCAGCAGCTAAATACACAGAAGAATGACAGTTATCTTTTAAATGTTTTACATGGAAATCGGCAAAACTCCTCCATTAATACACAAACAAAAAACCCTTGCTTGCTTGGCACAAATGAATGTCAGAGAACTACTCAACACAATTTCCATCAGAACTCAGTGAACCAGAGTTCACCCAGTATGATTAAAGCAAACACTACATACATACAGCAAGCCCAGTCAGCACATTGGAACCCACAAGTGACTGATTGCCCTCCTCCAGCTATAACTATACAAGATGGCAAAGTGTCTCATTTTCAGCATTACAGGGTCCAAAAAAACCTGTATGCCCATGGAAATAAAAAGTCAATTAAACCTATTTCAGCATATACTCAAATAGCTGCATCGTTTGTACGTGAACAGGCGGCGTGCGCCAGCACATTAGTATCTGCCACTGCACACAACGGACAGATTGCCTGCAGCAGTACTAACAGACAAAACAGCATTCAGCAAGGATTCTCTCCTTCTGTCCCTCCACCAAATATGGAGGGATGGACGTCTTTCAGAAACAAAAACTTTGCAGCAACCTCATCTTCAAATGGACAGACTTTGGATCTTTCCACCACAGGTCAGAAAACTCAACAATACCCAACTCACCTCAACACAGTACATTCCACTGGGGCTACCTCATCTGTTAACTCAAACCCATACAGCTGCCAATATCAAACTACCAATTTCTTGGCAAAAACCAATGAGCGTCCCTTAAATCCTGCTGCTGTCTCCCAGACCAAAAGAATGGTGGAAAGTGTGCAAACGATGTATCATGCTGGTTCAGGTGGTGGTTTGGTGTGTAAGAGTACATCCACCACAGCAATGCATGTCCCAATGACTGAGTCTAATAAAAACATGCAACCTGCTATGCTGACTGAAAATTACAACTCTAATTCCTCCCAGCAATTTCCACTCTGTACTGTACAGTACTTGCCTAAAACCACTCAGAGTATTATCTCAAGAGCACAGCACCTCACAAATGCACCTCAGCAAAGCTCTATTCCAAATGCCTTCTCTGTTACAGCAACAGGTGATGGGCGTGAAAATGGAAGAAAGACAGATAATCCATTCTCAAAAGGGAATCTAGTTGAATCTTCAAGTGATATGGCTCTGCTAATGCAATTGCATAAGTGCATTTCGCAACAGGCAAAGGAGACTGAGTCATCTGTACCAGTCAAACAAAATGACAGCTCCATTCATTCATCTCCTGGTTGCAAAGGCACAAGAGCAGTTGCTGTTGTACAGCCATTGTCACAAGAACGCTACCAGGTTGCCAGAAAGCGTACCTATTCCAATACCATCAGTCAATCTGATGAGTGCACTGCAACAGAGGAATTACCTTGTTATGCTGAGAAATTATCAGTTTTACCAGCAGATAAAAAAGATACACATGCTGCATATTTGAAAGAAGGGTCTGATCTTTACCCAGAAAAGCCAAATCAAATGAGGTCCAACCAATTTGTAAACAGAAATTCAGCCACATCCCCTGATAATGGTAATGTGTCATCTTCTGATTCACCTGGGCTTCAGAAAAGGTTGAGTTCCAATGAGAGAGCATCTGCAACTGTGCCGACTACTCAACAATCAGTATCCTCTGAAGTGGGAGCAAGCCAAAATGGTGATATGGACAGAAGTGAGATGCCAGTAGAGCTTTCCTCATTCTCAACAACTCCGTGGACAATTAAACAACTAAGTAGGTTGATATTGGAGGTAGAAAACCGCCAGAAGGATTTTCCCGTGGTTGATTCTACAAGCATGTTATTAAGTACTTTTTGGTATGGCGACTGTAAAACATTGTTATGTAAGCTCAAGACAGGCTGGTATAAGGATTTAATGACCAATGTTAATGAATTCTGCAGCAAACATGCCACATCAGACTCTATCATACTGTCACAGGTAAAACCCCAGTTTCAGAAGAAACTCAAAAACTGCCATGTCCTCAAAGATAATGAGGTTTATTCAGAACTGCCCTACAAATCATCATGGTTGAACATCAATGAGAAAGTAGATGACATTGATAAAGAGTTTGGCTACCCATGGTTTTTGAAGCACACTGGCAGCCAACAATATCAGGACAGCACAGTGAAGAGTAATGCTGCACATATTGTAAGTGAGGTGCCAGGCAAAGTCTTGTCTCGAGGAGACCGTGAACCTCTCAACTCTGGTGAAGAAAAACAAGCCGCCACTGTTAAAACTATCCCAACTCAATCCTCCTCGTCTAACAAGTCAGAAAATATTGATTCCAATTATTCATTTGAACTCAAAGTTCTGTCTCCAGAAGAGGCCAAAGCCATCTTTGAGCAAGTACAAAGTATGAGCATGGCCAGTCAGCTAGACAAAGAGAAGAATAGCCCAATGGACGGTGAGTTACATGAGGTTGTCCTATTGAGTGACTCAAAACCAGAGAAGGAGTCCTTTTCTGCAGTAGAACAGGTTTGCTGCCTTGCAGGCTGGATAGAAATACTTACTGGGTCAAACACACCTTCATTGGGTAAATGCCAGTGCAAGAAAAAGCAAAGTCATAATGGTAGCACTGACAAGATCCTTGCTAAGGAAGAGACTGCAACACAAAAGAACGATAAACTGCATGCAATCACATCTGACAGCAAATTACATTTTGCACCAAAAGGAGGGAATCATGTGGATGGTAGCAAGAATATTGATAATCAAGTCATTACAGTTAGTTTGCCTGGGTTATGCGATGAACTGAATCAAACCACTGACCTCACCAAAGATGACGAAACACCACACTTATTTTTTGACAGGGAACCAAAGAACATCTCTCAAAAAAGCACGAATAACAGTCAGTCAAGCAGCATACTACTTAGTCAAGAAGATAACTCAAGCAATGAAAACAAAATTTCTAACCGAGAACCAGATTTTGGAATTCAGATGGCAGACCCTGAGGAGTGTGTACAAGATCATCTGAAATCATCAGGAAGTAGTCAGTCAAGCAGTAAAAATGACTGTAAAAACAAAATCAAAAATGTCATTTCAGTTACAAATCGGATGTCAGGCCCTGAAGAGGATTGTGCACAAGTTCAGCTGACATCTACAGATGTGGCAGCATCATCGTTAGAAAAGCAAGAGCAGACTAAAACAAGAATGACGGTTGCCCTCCAGACAACAGTCAGCCTCAGCGCTAAACATGAAACTGTTAAAAGAAAGCGAAAGACAAGCAGACACCTGAGAATTTTTTCACCCCAGAATAAATCAAAAAAATGCAAAAGTTCTGTTAATATATATCAACAGATGTTTAAGGGCAATAAATATAGGACAGTTTATGTTGACAACCTTGGTGGTGAAACATCATCCAAAAAGGTTAGAACTGTAGAGTTGACGCTGTTTGGCACAACACCTAAAGACAAGTGCAATTTAATTGACAAGAGTCGTATTTTAAGCCCAGAATCTGAGTCTGAAATGGCACAGAGGCCTCCAGAAGTTGTCTCTGTGAATCTCAGTCCGCTGAAGAGGAAGTCTAATGTTTGCACAGGGGCAAATTCACATTGGATACATGACAAAAGGAGAAGTTTTCCACCAACTAAAATTGGCCAAAGAAGAAAACTAAAAACGCACACAACTATCCCCACCAACACCAAGGAGCTGCCAGCTAGGATCTGGAATGGAAATACTAAGCGCTGCCAAAGTTTGAAGAGGAAGAGATCCATTGCTAATGGACTAAAGCTTAAAGATGAGACAATGAAGAAGCATGTGGTCATACCCAAACTGCCAGCTGATGAAGACAGAAATGACAGTGAAAATGGAAGCTGTGCTGTTTTGTCTCTCCATGAGAATAATGTGCTGAGGTTCAGTGTGTTACCCAACACCTTCAACTTTGAAGATGGATCGAATGGGACAAGGAAAACCATAGCTTCTGTGTCAGGTAAGTTATTATATTGAGGTGAAAGAGGCACTAAAGTGATTTTAGTATTGCACATCTATAAAGTGTGGGGAGATAAGACACATTAACTGGGGCTACACTTTTCATAATGCAACTTTGATGTGTGGTTAAGGCCAGCACCTTTGAAACATCTCTTCTCTCTGTAAGTCAAGTGATTTATAGATTCTGTTGTTTTTTCTTTTTTAAACTAAGTCTGAGCCTTTTTTTTTCCCTAGATGATAACCTTGTTAAGGGACAGAAAAAGAGCCCAAATAAAAGTGTCCCAATGGCAAGAGGTAAGGCAAAAACACACACAGTTCTTCTTATGGGGATTTTCCACTAGCACTACTCGATTCGACTCTTTTTGGTTTTCCATTTCCATTAGGGGATAGTAATTGGTAGCAGTTACTTTTTTAGTACCTCCTCCGCTGAGGTTTCAAGCAAACTGAGCCGATACTAAAATGTGACATCCACAGACTGCAGGCCACCAATTGGACAGCGATTGACGTGACTGCAGTCATGAGCAGTACGGCAGACAGCATCCGACACAAATCGGTCGGCGTGTTCGTTTATTGGAATTAGCACAGAAAGCTCATTTTGGTCTCAAAGAGAATTTAATTGAAATTCCAAAGCTTGTACAAGGACCCACTTCCTGGTCAGAAAATCGCAGTCTGCAAGCAGTTAGCTGCAACCAACTTCACAGGAAGAGAGATGCAAAACAAAGGAAAACATGACATTATATATTAGCCAAAAATCACATTTCATTGGTTAACTACAGGTGGGGAGGGTTCTGGTTTAAACTTTAACCTTCCCTTGTTGGTGCACTGAGCTGGTCCCACCCCCTCAGCACTGTACCATCCTCCTCTTCTTATCTTCATGTGTAAAGCTGCTCCCCATCTTACAAGACATTCGGTGGCACAATACAACTGCATCCTTCTACATAAACAACTCCTTATATGGTAACTCACCCTTGATAACTGTTATTTTCTCATCCCTGGTTGACCAGTTTCACCTTGCCTCTCCCTCAGCAACAAAGTGTCATATAGGTCTGTTCTCCCTGCAGACAGATCCTAACTCCCAGATTGTATTGTCCCTTCACATTGTGGAAACAATTCTTGTAACCTTCTCTCCCTATGACCTTTTCCTGCACAACTCTAGCAAGTATGTGTTAATAGTAACAAAGTTAAATGGTTAACCAAGCATCAAGTCATTTACATTATTTCCATGGCATTCTAAAGCATTGCACAACACGTGTGTACGCATAACATTTCTTTAATTATTCTCCCAACAAATCAAACCTGCCACTTTTAAAAACTGGCAACAGCGACCGTTTCTTTTTCCATTTTTGTAATCTTTAGTGAGGCTAATGGCAAACACTACTTACAAAACAGCTTCGCGCCACCATGCTATGACAGACCCACCCAGGTTGAGGTGTCAATTGTAATGGAAAATGACCAAAACTGAGTCGAATAGAGCCGAGTAGTGCTAAAACTGTAATGTAATGTGACATTAGTTTTGTTTCTTTGTTGTTATTTCAGCAATGGTGACCATTTCTTCCTAATTATTATGAATTGCTCCATAGGTACATGGTCTGAGAAGAAGTATTGCCCACTATCCTTGCCTCCTGCCCCAACGACAGCCAGCCTTTTTCAAGAATTTCAGAAAAAATACATACAGAAGACACAGCCATCCATAGATAAATAATGGTTTTTCCTTTTTCTGGGAAAGTCTTCATTTAAGAAATTTGTTTGCATAGTGTTTTTGTACTGTATATTCAAGATGTAAATAGAAGTTTTTTACATGTGTATACTCTCAAAAGTGTGTTAGACAAGTTACTAAACACTTTTTACACATATACTTTTGCACACAAAATCTCATTGTTTACATGACTGTAAAAGCTTTCAAGGTATCCACTTTATGTAAAAATATTTACAAAAATACTTTATGCAGAAATGCAACATGCTGACAGTATTTGAACTGTGTAGTTCGGCTACATATATAAATAATTTAATATTTTATAAGGTTGTATGCAATATTTGCATTTTTAAACATACATTTACATACAAAATTTGAGTGAATTTATGACCTGCCTTGGAGAATGTTTTCTTTCCATCCTTTTAATACGTCATCTTTAAATTGTAAGATAAGTTACTTGGTTCACATTACCTATTTGATTGCCGTTTCATAAGCCATTTGTATGTGCTACTTGAAATTATATTGGCAAAAGAAATGTGGATATCATTGTTGTGAATGTTTGTTGTGGAATATAACCAATCTTCAGGTGAAGTCTCCTGTGTAGAATAGCTTTCATTCTGTAACAAAAGTTGAGTTGGCCTGAACGACTGAATGTGTAGAATAATCCAGTTATGTACTTTTCATAAGTGAAGATTCCTCCTATGTTCTTGTCTCTGCTTCTCTTTTTTTTTTTTTTTTGAAAGCTAATAGTAGCATCTGCTGATCAGAAGATATATGTTATGGATACAGATTCAGTATTGTAACTTTATTAACGGGTTCTTCTATGTGCGTGCTGGTTACGAACAGATCCCATTCATCCCCTTATATTTTACAGCTAACTGAAAAGCAGAACATTTGTGTCCTTGGGGGAATAACAGGATGTACCTCCTTTGAAAATGACTCTTGAATGAATTTCATATGATGAATAGAGGGCTATATTACACAGTGTTGGAGTAACAGTACTAAGAGTAAATATTCCACATTTTCTTGTTACTTTACCAAAAACATCCACTAATAACATTTCTTGTAACCTTTTCTTGTAGCCCTTTATAGGTTGTGTTGAATTTTGTATTTTTTTGGTTACATATTTTTGTTTTGTATTTTTGTAACTGGGATTTGCTAATAAAATCATTTTAAGATTGAGGTTTTTTTTTTTTTTTTTTTTTTTTTTTTTCTCCCCCACTTCCTTCCTTGACACAAACAACTAAGAAGAGAGGTGTTCTAGAAGTACTTTAGAGGTGACTTGGTGGTAAGCTATCTTGGATAACATAATTAGAGTCTATAAGCCTGAGAAAGTAGTGTGCATGTTTCAGGGCCTATAATCAGTCAGTAAATGCCTGTCTCCAGGATCACTTGCTTTTGAGTGTACAAAAAACAGCATCCTCTACATCATGATTATATTTAAGAGCTAAAATAAGTCTCTTAGAGCTTGGCTAGTTCTGGCTGACATCCTACAGACACCTGTTAACAGATTTGTGCAGCTTGAACATGGTAGTCAGATTTTCCATCTTCAAGAAGTCACACATAGGTTGGCGGTTTTACTTTAATAATCTTTTAAAAATGTAATTTCACCTCTCAAATGGTTACTGCGATCCATGTAGCCCGGCAGGTCCATCGGTGGGATCTGAACAAGGTGCAGAGAATCTAAACAGGTTCAGAAGGTATGTTGGCTTTGTTAAAGTTTGTCTGAATTCATTTATTTATTTATTTACCCTTATCTTGTGTTATTGTTTGTCACACTGTGTTTCTATGTATGCCTACAACAGGGTTTTGTCCGGCTAAGAATGTGTTGCATCTACTGCTCAGTATAGCTACTAATGTAGAAGTGCATTTTAAAGAACGTTTCACATTTGAAAGAAGTGGCTTCAGGGTTAATTAATTAACTAGTGTTAATTGTGGCTGTTCAGAAACAACAGGATTTGCTTCTCAAAGAAATTGTAGCCAGACAAAAATTACTGGAATCACATATTTGAAACACTGATGCATCCAACACGACTCACCATACAAACATTTGAGCTGCATAAAGTGTTCACTTCTAACCTGATAGGAATATACCTGTTATGTAGTGCTCTACAGCACGATTAATAACACCGGTCAGTAATGACGAGTCCCGGTGCTTGTTCTCGGTTATTAAAATCAATATTTCTGAAATCAACAGGCTGTCACAGTTCCAGGGTATTAAATATCTGCTTGAGTGGGTTTTCTCCAGGTCCTCTGGTTTCCTCCCTACGGTGGCCGAGAAGGGCAAACGCGCTGCAAAAGAGAAACGCTGCAAAACAAAAACGCTGCAAAAGAGAAACGCTGCAAAACAAAAACGCTGCAAAACAGAAATGCTGCAAAAGAGAGAACACAACGGAAGTGCGCCAGGCCGATAGGGGGACCCCGAACTGAGGGGTGCAATGAACAAAGAACTTTTACAGAGGCGAGAGAAACACATGTAGTGACATAAGTCACGTCTCATTTTGGAGGCTGCGTAATGACGCAGGTTATAGTGTTGAATTGCAAAAGAATGAGCGACCTCTGATGATTGTTCTCATGTGCTAATATGTGCTAACAATGTTCTGTTACATTTGTTTACTTGATCAAAATGTCATACAACGTGGGGGGGTTGGGAGATCTGAAGGTGCGTTTTCCATTTGTTACTTAACACTTGGCCGTCATCTTTTACAACATTGTACTTTTATAATACTGTAAAACATGACGGCCAAGTGTTTAAAAAATAATAAATGTAAAACGTACTCTAATGCCCGCTAAATTCACAGCCAGTAGACGTTCTTTTGTCACTTTGCTTTAAGTTTTTAGTCAGAACAGGTAACAGGCTACTGTTTCAGCCGTAGCCACGCTAAGTAGGGATGGGAATATCGACTCTCTGGAATCGATACTTCCATACTTTGGAGTCGATACTTTCTTAAGTATCGCTCGATACCACTCCTAATAAAAAACGTGCAATTAGTTTTCACTTCTGAGAGTTCTGGATGTGTGAAAACCAGCCCAAGCGTATTTTAAATGGTCTTCCGTATCACATGATTATGGCAGCCAATCAGATGTCAGAGCTTTCCAGAGCCAGTCATGCACTGCAGAAGGAAGTATTACTCTCTCCACTCTGCAGCGTGGAGGGACCTCCTCCGTCTGTGCTGACAGGCACGGCAGCATGAAGAGAGATAGAAAAAGAAGCATTGTGTGGTGCTATTTTTCACCCACTACGAGGGGAAATGCTATTTATTTATTATCATTTTATTATTAGCATTTAAACAAGTATTTATGTTCATGAGCATTATTCATGTTGCCATTGCAATAAAGATATTAATCAACACTGTGCAATAATGATTTTCCTTTAAGGTGCAGAAGGTATCGGTATCGTCAATACTGACCCTGCAGTTACTTGGTATCGGATCGATACCAAATTCTGTGGTATCGCCCATCAGTAACGCTAACTCCCCTCACCGAACAGCTCTCTCTCACCCTCCCTCTCTTCCCTCCACACACACTTCTTCCCTCCTCCCTGACCCATCTCCCTCTAGTTCACCCTACCGACTCCCCAAAGAACACCCTGAACAAGACAACAACCTATAGTCATTACAGCACCTTCAGATCTCCCACCCTGCAACACCCCCCCCCCCCCCCCCCCCCCCCGCGCCACGTCTCCCGACGTTGTATGACATTTTGATCAAGTAAACAAATGTAACAGAACATTGTTAGTACATATTAGCACATGAGAACAATCATCAGAGGTCGCTCATTCTTTTGCAATTCAACACTATAACCTGCGTCATTACGCAGCCTCCAAAATGAGACGTGACTTATGTCACTACATGTGTCTCTCTCGCCTCTGTAAAAGTTCTTTGTTCATTGCACCCCTCAGTTCGGGGTCCCCCTATCGGCCTGGCGCACTTCCGTTGTGTTCTCTCTTTTGCAGCGTTTCTGTTTTGCAGCGTTTCTCTTTTGCAGCGTTTCTGTTTTGCAGCGTTTCTGTTTTGCAGCGTTTCTCTTTTGCAGCGTTTCTGTTTTGCAGCGTTTCTCTTTTGCAGCGTTTCTGTTTTGCAGCGTTTCTCTTTTGCAGCGTTTCTGTTTTGCAGCGTTTCTCTTTTGCAGCGTTTCTGTTTTGCAGCGTTTCTCTTTTGCAGCGTTTTTGTTTTGCAGCGTCTCTCTTTTGCAGCGTTTCTGTTTTGCAGCGCGTTTGCCCTTGTCGGCCACCGTACCTCCCACAGTCCAAAAACATGTATGTCAGGTTGATTGGTGACTCTAAATTGCCCGTAGGAGTGAGTGTGAGTGTGTGAGGTTGTTTGTCTCTATGTGGCCCTGTGATGGACTGGTGACCTGTCCAGGGTGTACCCCTGCCTTCCACCCAAAGAGAGCTGGGATAGGCTCCAGCAGATCCCTGTGACCCTGGTTAGGAATAAGCAGGTATAGAAAATGAATGGATGAACTTTATTCATTTATATTGGTGTCTCATTGTAAATATGTTTTTCTGAAAGATTCATGTCAAACATGTCTGTCCTGACTTTTCCCATAAACTACTGCACTATTACATAGTGAAGAACGTGTGCACATTATATAGCATCTGAGCATAGATGTGAATGACAGGATGTCTGTCACGGGGTGTGTGTGTGTGTGTGTGTCAGAGGTGACACAAAGAACCCACGAGCAGATACCAAGCAGAACAGAGTTTATTAAGAATGAGCTGAGGAGTTGGCGGGCGTCGCCGATGAATCCCCGCAGCGGGGAAGGAAGCAGGGCTGGAGCGGAGCGGCGTCGCCGGTGTCCTGTCGGAACACACTACCTGCCGAGGTATGCTACTTTGCGAGTCTGCGCATGCGCAGTAGATATCTGGTTCGGCTTTTCCATGCCTATAAATCCATGCTACCTTGCTGTGGAAACTCATTTCGCAAAGATTTTGGCTGGTGGTAAGTATTATTTAAACTTTATTATTCCTCATTTTGACCTGTAAACATGTAAATATTTGTATGTACATTTTCAGCAATAAGGAATTAGCTAATATTAGCGTGCAGCGAGTGTTATCTTTAAACAAGCGTCTCGTTATAAATGCGTATGTTGCTGCACCTTTTAAGACCATGTTTAATTTAAAAGTTAAACACATCATTAAAAATTGTGTGCTCTTCATTCTTTACCCAATACAGCTATTTGTTCCTTACTTTTTCTTGATTAAGCCGATCATATTTTTTTACTATTAAATGAGGAGAAACAAACTTAACTCCTCAGTATATTTAAGGCATTTCTTTTGTAGGTTTTTTCTTGTTATCGTCATGTCAGCTATTTAAGCAATTCCTTGTAAATACTTTTCTTGTTATAACGAGATATGTATCGTGTAATAACAATAAAAACACTGCTGTGTCATAAAGTTATCCCATTTGACACCGGCAGCTTCTCCGGTGATCCATCCGGTGTTCTGTCGGGTCTTGCTGCTTTGTCGAAAAATGCTACCGCAGCGCGAATCGTTAGCGGACTCTGTCGAGTCGCGCTACCCTATCGAAAAATGCTACCCCTGTAATATTAACTAAATGGGCAGGGGTAGCATGATTTGATAGTCCATTTTACCCTATCGAATCATGCTACCTGTGGTAAAATCTAATTATATAGTTAATTTAGTTAATATTACAGGGGTAGCCTGATTTGACAATCCTTGCTACCTGTGGTATATTTTACCACAGTCCCATATTTCACATTTTACAGCGCGCCGATAGTAAACTGGGACGCTTTTGCTTCAAACGACACCAAGGTCGTCAATATAACTCTTCAAATGTAAGAACAACAGCTAGTTTAATGTGTTTTGTGTTTTTCAGCTGTGTGCCGAAAAAGTGGCGGGCCTACCCATTGGGTTAAGTTTACATGTTTGCAGAGTCGTGCAACACGCACCATATGAGGAATGATAAGAGCACTGTCTCCACGGTGTGAAGAGACACATACATGACTAAGCCAAGAGTGCGGATTGCAGAGAGATATGGTTCACACACAGCACATTGCACAAGCCTTAAGGGAGGAACGCCCATAGTTTTGTCTAAGTTTTCTCCTGATACGGAATCGGAGCGTTAACTAGGTGGGACTACGAACACATGCCTAGAGGCTGGGACCACCCTGAGCACCAACGAAGGGGGAGCCACCCCACCCATAGTTTAACTAATGGTATTGATTGTGGCATTCTTATATATTCTCATGTAACTCAAGAATTTCATCTCTTCCTTGTGGGGTTGGTTGCAGATTAACAGCTTGCTGACTGCGATTTTCTGAAAAGAAAGAGTCCTTTTACAAGCTTTTGGATTTTCAATTAAAGGCACTGTTGGAATTTAATAAAGGCATGTGTGATGATTACAACATGAATGAATTAGTTGCAATATAAATGAATTAGTTTAGGTGATAGTGTGATGATTAAAGTGAGTGTTAAAGGTCAAAGGGGATTTAGAGAAGTAGAATAACATAGAGTAGTAGTTGTAGAGGCAGCAGGATTTTGTTTGTGTTCTGGGAGTGTTTGTTTACATACAGGGACAATGCCCAGGGAATGGGGGTTACTGCCCAGGGAACGGGGGTTACTGACCCAGGCAATGGGGGTTACTGGCCCAGGGAATGGGGGTCACTGGCAGAGACACAACATCAGTTGGGAATTCCTGAGCATGGACCAATCAGCGCAAAGAAGAAACTTGAGAGCTTGCATTCCATTCTTAATAAATAGATACTGGGTCAGGGATAGTGAGTCGTCAGACTTCGTGAACTGACAAAGAATACTGTTGGTGTTATGGACAGTCTGACCCAGAGCTCTCTAATGTTTTATTCAGTGAATGTTTAATAAATATAATCAACTGGACCAAGAATATCTTCTCCAGCATCATCAATTAAACGAACACGCGGAACAGAGGATTTGAATGCCTGTTCCCACAATTTGGTGACCCCGACGTGATTAGTGAGGGAGAAGGACGGTCGACGAAGTAGACGGACGGCTTACTTTGACACCCAACTTGTTGGCCATGTCCCAACAATTGGGGGCTCGGGATGAGAAGGAGATCTACAATTGGACATCAAAAGACAGATCAGACGCACCCCACTGAAAATTCTGGCCGGCCATAGAAAGGTAAGCAGAAACCTGTTTCATCGAATTCTGCATATTGGCTGAGAATTTAAATTAAGAATTTCAGTGCGTGAACTGATCTAGTCCCAAATTATTGCATGAGCAAGACACATTGGTAACATTGCGTTAAGAGGTTGTCTGAATTCAGTGCATTAAAGGGTTTGAGGCCCCACCAGGCTGGTTTTGCTGGTGAAACGTAGAGGTTCAAGTCCTTACCAGGTTAGCCAACTGGTAAAACGTCCTTGGTTTGGCAACCCCAACAGTACTTGACGAAGGCTGTTTGATTGAAACCTCCAAATTGATTGAAGGTTTGAAATGATATAGGGTAGCGAATTGTTTAAGTTTTGTTTGTATATCTGAAACCACACAAGTGTCTTGAACACGAAAAGCCGCCCCTGTTGAGCTGTGGATACCTTACGGTGTTAACCAAGCAGCCAACCAGGAAGTCGCGAGAGAAGTAGTGTTTGACTAGGTCAGTTGCTCGGGTGTACTCCATACAAACTGACTGGCTTGTGTGGTATAGGGAAAACTGTTTTGTATTGAGAAAAGGTTTTATTTACAGGATAAATTCAAGGAGGTAAGTAAAAATGGATGGAGAATTTGATAGGGAGACCAATGATGATGGGTGGGGTCCTGGAACAGAGAAATGGTAACCGGTAAGCGATCAGATTATCCACCTCATGCAAGCAGTGAGCGGAAGGGAAGAGGAGGTTAGAGAAGAAAAGGAGAAATTGGAAAAAGATATTGGGAAAGCAGGAATGCTGAACAAGTCCAAGTTAAAGAAAAAGGTGAAAAATCTAGAAGAATACAGAACTAAGTTCTATGATGCCTGGGTGTGTTGCACATGTGCAGACTCTTACAATCAGGAACAGAAACCAACGTCAAAAGGGAAGAATAGAAGCGAGCCTGCACCTCCTCCACCGCTATATCAGGAAGCGAAACCCACGCCCCAGTCCGCCCCAGGGAGACTACGCTTGCTTTAGGTGCGGCCAGCTGGGACATTGGTCCAGAGAGTGTCCAGCTGTGGGAGGCCGCCCCCGACAACCATCAAGGGGCCGTGGAGGGCCCTCTTGGGGGAATGCACCCACTCGGCAAGCGCCAAACTCACCTACTTATCAGGCACCAAACCCATCCGGCGCACCCCAAGGGCAGTTCCCAATGGTGGAAGGGGGGACTGGAGTGCCCACCCCTCTCAGTATTGACACACCCCACGGAGAAATACCAGCAGTAGGGGACAGGCAGACCCCATGCTGCAGATGCAGGTAGCACAACAAATGCTGCCATTTCTCGTTGACACAGGTGCCACATATTCTACCTTGACGGGAGCTCCTGACCGAAGTGACAACTCACACCACACTGCTGATGTGGTGGGGTTCTCTGGGGTGCCTCAAAGACTGCCTGTTACCAAGCCGCTACCTGTTCAGGTCGCCGGCCAGCTGTTGGCCCATGAGTTCGTTATCTCACCCCAGGTCCCGGTTAATCTCATGGGCAGAGACCTTCTGACTCATATTGGGGCCTATATACTCTGTGGGCCTGAGAGCCTGCAAGTCTCCTTCCCAAATGGAGAAAAGGTGGATTGTTCCTCCAGCACCTCTTACCTTGGGGGCCAATGGATAATTCAACCACTTCCAGGGCAACATGAAACAACAGACATTTACTGTGGCAAATATCGTATGGTCCATGATCTAAGGAAAATAAACTCGATCACTGTCACTCCCACTTTACCTGTTCCTAATCCTTACACTGCACTGACCAATCTCACTCCAGAACAGAGATGGTTCACTTGTATTGACCTAGCGAATGCCTTCATCTGCCTCCCGCTTCATCCAGACTGCAGAGACATTTTTTCATTCACCTTTCAGGGCCAGAAGTTGAGGTATACTCGGGTGCCACAGGGCTTCGTCCTCTCACCGGGTCTCTTTAATCAGGACCTGAAAAACATGTTGGCTGGCTGCCCCTTGCCAGCTGGTACTACTGTCATCCAGTATGTGGATGATATCTTGATTGCGTCGTGCACTGGCACAGATTGCCTTGCAGAAAGGCTTTCAGTACTACATTGGCTGGCGGAAAAGGGGCTTTAATGTCAGCAAATCTAAACTCCAAGTTGCCAGGAAACAAGTTTCCTTCCTAGACCGCATGATCTCAGCCAAAGGTGCTGGACTCTCACCATCCCATCGGTCTACCATCCAAACTATGAAGGATATGCTGTCATTCTTAGGTCTGACTGGCTTCAGCAGAAACTACATCCCCAACTACACTCAAGCTACTCAGCCTCTTCGCAAACTGGTCAATGATCAAGGCATGAGAAACCTTACAGCTAGACTTCATTGCAGCAAAGTTCAAAGTTGGAGGATAGGCCCTCAGCACAGAGAGCAGAGATAGTAGCTGTAGTAGCAGCACTAAAGTTGGGGGCAGGAAGGAAAGTTAATATCTACACAGACTCCGCATATGCAGTGGGAGCAGCACAGGTAGACTTGGGACAATGGATCAGGACAGGGTTCCTCACCGCGGATCAAAAACCTATAAAACATGAGGAAGAAATGAAGGAACTGGCGGAGGCATTGAAGTTGCCGCGGGAAGTAGCTATCATAAAGTGCAGAGGACATGATCCCTCGGAAGATCTTATAGCAAGAGGAAACGGAGCAGCTGACGAAGCAGCAAAAAAGGCAGCGGGGTACCAGGTCCGACTACAGATGGTAAGTACTGAACCTGTTCTCACGGAGCTCCTACCACCCATAACTCTGGATCTGATTAAGCAAGCACAAAAGGGGGCCTCTCCCCAGGAGAAATCAGTATGGACACAAAGAGGAGCCACAGAAACGGACAGGTTGCCCCCAGGACTGAGGAAGAGTGCGCTGGAGGAAGCGCATGGCATGGGCTTGGGCACGTCGGACACCGCCAAATGGACAGAAACTTGGCCCACTGGTGGCATCCATTTATGGCAGATATGACCAAGAATTTTGTGAAAAATTGTAAACTATACAACAATACAATACAACCCTAAGCCCAGAGTGAAACCTCATATGGGAGCGTTTCCCATACAGGTAAGACCAGGGCAAGAGGTGGTGGTTGATTTTACAGACATGGGGGAAAGAGTGCAAGGGTACAGGTACGTACTGGTGGTGGTGGATGTTTTTACAGGCTGGCCGGAGGCTTGGCCTACAAAAAAAGAAGACAGCATGGTTTCCCCAAGAAGGTTAGGTCAGATAATGGTACCCATTTCAAAAATAGTGACCTGCAGGAGGTGGAAAAGGTATTGGGATAAAGTTGGGAGGATGAATCAGAACTTAAAAACCAAATTGGCTAAAGTCTGTGCACAGACCAAATTGAACTGGGTAGATGCACTCCCCATAGCCCTTATGGCGATTCGGAGTTCACTGAACCAAACCACAGGGTTTACTCCATATGAGCTCTTGACAGGGAGGCAATTCCCAGGCCCAAACTCAAGCACCAAGTTAGGAAAGCAGGTTGAACAGTCACACAAGTACCAACCATATTTTAATGAGCTTAAAGCTTTGGTGTCAGCCTTTGGCATTACAGGTAAAGGAGAACCAGGAGGGGGAGCTGATCCACATACGGTGGAGTGGGTTCTGCTAAAGGTCATCAAACGGAAGTGGACAGGCCCCTACCGAGTGGTGGAATAAACGTCCCACGCTGTCCGGCTGGACGGCAAAGGAGAGACGTGGTTTCATTGGAGCCAGTGTGCGCCGGCACTGGAACCAGGGCGCACCCTGCAGGACATCCAGAAGGAGCAGGAGGAGAGCGCATCTCAAAAGGGGGACTCGGCTGAGTGTCCCATTCAGTCTGGTCCTCAACAATAAGGGCAGAATAATCCCTTGGACCAGGCTCTGGTTGGGGTAGTCTACCCCCAGACCAGCAACGCGCCTGATCCGGACAGGTCAGGCTGAAGAAGAGAAGAAAAGAAGCTGAGGAAGCCAACATCCAAGAAAGAGACTTTTGAGTGTAGCAAAAGCCACACCCGCTGGTGTCCTATCCTCCAGGGGAGTATTCACAGAATAAGTCAATTGGCCCAACCCGAAAGGATAGGGATACATTAGGGGGCAAAATACTGACCAGGTACAAGAAAGGAACTTACCTTGGCAGACAGAAAAGGAGCTTTTGGGGCTCACCCTGTACGCCACAGGTAGAGCTAAACTATACTAAAGGGTCGTCCACCACGTTTACACGTTAACAGGCAGTGACTGTTAATATCAAAAGTCTGCAATTGAATATTCTAAAGTTGTCGGGTGTCAGAGGTAAACCACGTCTATCCAAATTTAATAAATTGCTGAATAAAGCATTTACTTTAAAGATTAATGGTTAAAAATAAGAAGTAAAGAAAATAAGCTTGAAGAAAAAGTATCGAAGTTAAAAGAATAAGTGAGAGTAACGAAAAAAAAAAAGTGAAAAGCCTTCGGTTTGGCGACCGTTTTTCCCGACAGGGAAAAAGAAAAGTTGGGGTTTAAAGGCCTTGGTCAGAACGGGTGGCGGACAGTGGATGTTCCATTCATTTAATAAGTGACTACAGTGTTATGAATCATTTCTTGTGTATGTCTGTTAAGTGTTGATTTATGTTTTTGGTATGTTTTTGGTCTGAGTCAAAGAGAAAAGCCAAGGTGTGTGTGTGTTTGGTAATCACATGATCTTTGTAATCCCTCCTCGTAATGAGACCAGTGAGTCTGAGGGACAGACGCCAGATGACGAAAAATAATCCTAAAAAAACGAAAAACAAAAGAAACAATGAGAAAACTCAACTGGCTGAGGATTTCAAACGTAAGTCTTCCTTCAGGGAAGCCATATGGTTTATTAAGGAAATGACCCGTACGTGGAAAACATGAAAAAAATTAAGACAGTACTGAAGAAGTAAACTCTGATTGTTAATGAGAAGTACGATAATGTTGTTAATGAGAAGTAAGCTGTTAAATGAGAAGTAAGCTATTGTTAATGAGAAGTTCAATAATGTTGTTAATGAGAAGTAAGCTGTTAAATGAGAAGTAAGCTATTGTCTATGAGGAGTGAGATGTTATTGTCTATGAGAAGTGACATATTATTGTTGATAAGGACTGCCTTAGAAATTGTCCCATATCATGAACTGGGCATATGAATGAGGTGATAAGTCACGCTGTAAAAGTGCAGGCTCTGTCGGTGCTCTCCTTGCTGCAAGAAATAAGCAAACGTTTGCTGTCTTTCTTGAGAGTGGTGAGTCCTTAGGTAAAGAACCCAACAGTTGTTTTGGTGTTTCCTGCCCGGTTTCCAATACGACAGTTTGGATGGAGAGGAGGACGAGGACGCCGTGAATCTGTGCACAGTCAGCTGTTAGACGGCTGGAGAAAATCCGCCCACGTGAATTCGTTGGGAGGTCGGCTGGTCCCCGTCTGGAAAGATCCTCTCAGCCCTGCTGTCTGACGGAAACCAAAAAGGACAGCCACCGCGGAAAGACGAGGTAAAAATAACGTGTGAGTCTAAATTAAATACCGTTGCAGAGCGGGATTAGAATCAAATTGATTCGAATGCACGGACGGTGAAAATTGTTAGACAAGACCACTTGATACCTGTCAGGGACAGAGGGATAAAAGACCATGGCAAAATAAGTTCACATGTCAGGGACATGATGAGGTATATCCAGTGTCAGGGACACTAGGAGGGCGCATATTAAACAGTACTGTGGAGTGAATGTGAATGCTTGTTTATTTGTTTGTTTGTTGATGAAAAGGGAACGTTGGACAGGCAATTGCCAACCGAGTAGAACGGTGTCACTTCCCACTGAAACTGTGTGTTATTTGTTGGGCACAAGTAAAAATTGAAAAGTTGAGTGTGGTGGACGGCTGTATCCGCAGGTAATTAGTACCTGTAGAAGCCTGATACAGTGGACGATCCCCACGCTGTTGTGACTGATCGTTTGCTTGTGCCAAGTTGCAACTATGGGAGAGGGAAACAGTAAACCCCAATTAACGGGGGATCCTAAATTTACGAACACCTATTCCCCCGGATCAGCAAGATATTTGGGTGAATGGAAGAAAAAGTATGAGTTTCCTGGAAAACTGGAAACCCGCGCATGCAATAAATTGGTAACTCAACTGAAAGCAGAAATGGCTATAGCAGAACCTAAGAAAACTGATAAATTTAAATTACAGATAATTGAGTCAGTTAAGTGGCAAGAGCAAGCTGAAAAAAGAAGGCAGAAAAGGAAAGATAAAAAGTCCCTCATAGCAGCCCTCCAAGAGGATCCAGCTGATTTTGTAGGGCGCCCACAAGCGCTAATTCAACAAGAAGAAGCAGCGGCTGCGGATGCTGCGGCTGCCGCGGCTGCTGCACCTGCGATGGGGGCAGCGGGGCCAGCTGCAACCCCACCTCCTACGGCCGGACCTGCCCTAACCAGTCCTAGCCACACTAGATCAGGAAATCTGTATGGTCCTTTAGTTGATGAGGCCCAAGAACTGGCAGAGGCCATGTCAAAGTTAAGTCCATTTAGGGACCTTCAGGGCGATGGGTCAAGGATGGGGCCCCGTCCTGACCCGCCGCCTTGGCCACCACTAGTAGATCCTGCTAGTATCTTCCCAGCTATAGAAGTACCTAATCCCCACTATGGAGTAGGACAAGATCAAAGGCAGTTTCTCCTAGTGAGAAGGCCTTGGTCCTGTAAAGAATTAGAGGATGCAGTAAAAGGATTAGGGGACCCCCTAGCAAACATCCGCCAGTGGATTGTTAATTTGCAACAACTCAGACAAACCTATAACTTAGATGGACAAGAGATAGACTCAGTATGTAGGAAAGCTTTAGGGCATAGGTATGGGAGAGTGAGGGGAGGATACACAGGGCGGAGCCCGGGGGGGCCCTCAGCAGTACAACAGAGGAGGATTCAGAGGAAGGGGCAGGGGCAGAGGAGGCTCAGCCAAACAGGATAGAAGGTTTAGGGATGAAGGAGAAAAAGATGACACATGCTATAACTGTGGTCGACCAGGTCACTTCGCTCAAGAGTGTGACCGACCACGACAGGGACAGAACAGGAAAAGGTATAGGAGGCCCGACGAGTATAACAGGCCAGAACCCCATAATCCCGAGGCATGACTAGACCCCTCAATTGATGAAATGCTGAACCTTGAGGAAATTGTGGAGACTTATTATAATGCAGAAGGGAATAAAGTGATGCCCATTAGAATGCTGAAAATTAACGGAATAAAAATAAAATTCCTGTGTGATACGGGAGCAGACAGAATAGTATTGAGGGACAGAATTCCTGGGGTGGCAAGAGGTGATAAACATATCTTTGTGAAATCAGCAAATGGGCAGGTCACTCCTTGTAGTTACTCCCAAAGCTTTGTGATTGAGGATGAGGCATCTGGCTTTCGGGAAAAGGCAATGGCAGTTTTATGCCCAAGGATGGACACCTAATCCTCATTTGTCAGTGTCTAAGACGAATGATATGTATTGGGAGGAGTTGAAGCAGTTTTTGAACGAAGCTGAGTGTATTTGTGATTGGCATGAGGATGAAGGGGGCGGGTTTAGTAATAGTGTGGGAAACTGTTTTCACAAAAACTTGAATTGGGTTGTAACGGCCACTCCCCGTGCCCACATGGGGGAAGATGACCGAGAATGAGTGTTACTTCTGGAGGAGGTAGATCCGTGTTTGGCTGCGGTGCCTGACAGCTTCTGGTCTCGAAGTAAAACTGATGTAGGCCTAATGACTACAGCTCCGGAAGTCATTATCAGGGCCAAATCTGATTATAGGCCTAGGATAAAGCAGTATCCCCTTAAACCAGACGCCCTTCTAGGGATCAGACCTGTGGTACAGGAGATGCTTGATGCAGGGATCCTGGTGAGAGCCCCAGAGGCTCAGTGCAACACCCCCATATTCCCAGTAAAAAAGGCTGATGGGAAGAGTTGGAGGATGATACAGGATCTGAGAGAAGTTAACAAGGCCGTTGATAGTAGAGCACCCTGTGTTCCAGATCCCCATACCCTGATGAATCAAGTAAAACCCGAGATGAAGTGGTTTACAGTTGTGGACCTCAGTAATGCCTTTTTCTCTATACCAGTACATCCAGATTCACAGGGATGGTTTGGGTTTACCTTTGAGGGAAGGAAACTCACCTACACTAGGTTACCACAGGGCTATGTGGACAGCCCCACTATATTTGCATCAGAATTAGAAAATTGCTTATCTACATTTCACATGCCTACACACAGCCAAATTTTGACCTATGTTGATGACATTTTAATTGCATCAGACACTCAGCAACACAATAAAGACACTGCAATAGCACTATTCAAACACTTAGAAAGAACAGGCAACAAAGCATCCCCAGAAAAGTTCCAGTGGGCTACTTCTGAAGTTGTATTCCTGGGTCATAAACTAACACCAGAAGGCAGAGCCCTAACTGAGTCTAGGAAAATAGCTGTTCAGCAAGCCTGTAAACCTGTCACTAAGCAACAAATGATGCAATTTTTGGGGCTGTGTAATTATTGTCGACAGTGGATTCCAGATTATGCTCAGGTGACCCAACCCCTGTTAGATTTTATTTATGAGATCCCAATGGCCATGAAGCAGGAAATAAAGTGGACTCCAGAAGGTGAGAAGGCTTTCAGTGAGTTAAAAGGAAAATTAGTGACCACACGTTTTGGGTCTGCCAGATTATAGTAAACCTTTTGTTCAAACAGTAGACTGCAAAGGGAAGTTCATGACCTCAGTGCTCACTCAGCTGTCAGGAGGAAAGCAGAAGCCAGTAGCCTATTACTCTAAAAGGTTGGATCCTGTGGCTTGTGGCTTACCTGCATGTGTCAGAGCTGTGTGAGCAGCAGCAATGGCAGTGCAGGCCTCAGTAGAAGTAGTACTTTTCCACCCACTTACACTGCTAGTCCCACACTCAGTTGACTTACTTCTGACAGAGACCAAGATGTCATTTTTGTCACCAGCCAGACATTTGTCAGTCATGGCGCTCCTAATGTCCCAGCCACATTTGATCATAAAGAGATGCTCCACACTTAACCCATCGACCCTACTACCCACAGCTGAGGAAGGCACACCACATTGTTGCATTACTAATACTGAGGAAACATGTAAGCCTCGAAGTGACTTAAAGGATGTGGCCTTAGATGAAGGGGAAGTGTGGTTCGTGGATGGGTCATGTTTTAAGAATGACAAAGGGGAAAACATGTGGTTTTGCTGTGGTTTCACTACAGGATGTTTGTGTTGCAGGCCAACTTCCTTCACATTTCTCAGCACAGGCTGCAGAGATAATTGCTCTAACACAGGCCTGCAAACTAGCAGAGGGGAAAAGCATTACAGTGTACACAGATAGCCAGTATGCTTTTTCAGCACTCCATTTCTTTGCTGCACAATGGGCTCGCAGGGGAATGAAGACAGCGGGAGGGCAGTCAGTTAAACATGCCTCCCTTCTAAAAGAGTTAGTGCAAGCTGTTATGTTGCCAAAGCAGGTGGCCATTTGTAAATGTGCTGCACATACCAAAGGGAATGACCCTGTGTCCATAGGGAACGCGAAGGCAGATGCAACAGCAAAGGCAGCTGCACAGGGACATTTTGGCAAATGTAATCTATATGCTGTAGAAGAAGTAAGACAGCCCATAGATCATGAGGTCCTTTCAGACTTGCAGAAAAGAGCCCCACCAGCTGAACAACAGCTCTGGCTCAAAGAAGGAGCTACGATAGAGCAAAACCTTTTTAAAATCAAAGACAAATTTTGCCTACCTAGAAGTCTTTATCAAACGGCAGCTATTTTGACACATGGGCCTTGCCATGTGTCAACAGGAGGGATGGTATATGCAGTGGAAAAGTATTTCCACGCACCAGGATTCAATAACTACTCAAAAAATTTTTGTAAATCCTGTTTGACTTGCTGTAAGCATAACCCACAGGGAAATCTCAGACCGAAGAGAGGGAGATTCCCCAACCCAGACTATCCATTCCAAGTTATCCATATGGACTTTATAGAGTTGTCACAATGTCAGACATACAAGTACTGTCTTGTCTTGATAGATGCATACTCTAAATGGGTTGAAATTGTGCCCAGCAAAAGCGCTGATGCACTGACAGTGGCTAAAGCGCTGTGCAAGAACATTATTCCAGATCATTGGGATTCCACAGCGAGTCTACAGTGATAATGGTCCACATTTTGTAAATGAAGTAGTGACACAAATGTCCAAACACCTGGGGTTCGAGTTGAAGAACCATTGTTCATACCATCCTCAGAGTGCAGGATTGGTTGAAAGGACTAATGGCACCATAAAAATGAGACTGAGAAAGACTATGGAGCAGACTGGGAGGACATGGGTAGAGTGTCTTCCTCTTGTAAAAATGTATATGAGGGTCACGGCAATGGACAAAGGCCTGACCCCGTTTGAGATCCTGTATGGAAGACCCTTTACTCTCCCCATTTGTGAAGATGTGTGTGAAAAACCCCAAGGAGAAACCACTGAGTGGATGAGCAAAATGTTACAAACCAAAGAAGTCATGAGTGCAAATAATCTGCCAAAAGATGTTTTGTCTCCACAGGTGCAGAAAGTTAAGCCTGGTGACCAAGTCCTAATAAAGGTCATAAAGAGGAAAACCTGGTCAACTCCCAAGTGGGAGGGACCTTATACAGTGATCCTAACCACGCCCACAGCAGTTAAGATCCAGGAGAGACCTACTTGGATCCACCAGAGTCACTGTAAGATAATGCAACCACTAGAAGCCGAGTAAGGAGGAAGTCGGCCGGTATCAAAACCCTTGGCTGCCAAAGAAACCAACTGATCCTTACTCCCAGCTATGGCTTACTTTTGGCTGCTCCTCATTGTAGGACTACTTAGTAGCCTTGGCTGTGTAAAAACAGTGACAAACTCTATAAACACCATATGCTCTGACCACAGGGCTGACCAAACAGGCATACAAGTATGTCTCCCCCAGAACAGCATAGCTGTAGTTACAATTCCATTTGTCTCCCTGAACAGAGGTGGGTATAAAGAATAAAGCCTGCTTACCATTACACATGATCATATGTGTACAGCTAAGTTGTATTAGGTTCCATAAGAGGACCAGAGGTGGTTGCCCAGAGGCCTGGGGGCCGGTTGGGAATTTTTCCTTTCTGAAGGTTTTCGCCCAACCCCTCGTGGAACTGCGCTTATCCCTCACTGTTTAGTCACTATGACGGGTCTCCAGAAAATCCCCGAAGGAAGATGGAAGGCCTTGAACCTACTTTAAAAATGACAAACAGGAGGGAAATGTTAGAGTGATAAAATACTTCTGTATATTTGGTGTTGAAGATTGTCATTTTGCAGCCTAAAAGTATGTGTAAGGCACTACAGGTCTTAAGAGGAAACACATTGTCTCAAGCTTCAATGTTGTAAGTGACGGTTAAGCACAATGTTACAATAGCAGGATGTGTGTAACTAAGAAATGCCCCAGGTCAGCACAATGAACTCTCTGAGGAAATGTCCTTGTTTGGTAATGTCCGTGCATTCAACTTGTGTGAATAAAAGGCAGTAACGGGGAAGTATCCGACAGAGTGCTGTAGGAGACTGACGCTGTAAAAGTGCAGGCTCTGTCGGTGCTCTCCTTGCTGCAAGAAATAAGCAAACGTTTGCTGTCTTTCCTGAGAGTGGTGAGTCCTTAGGTAAATAACCCAACAATGGTAGATAAATTAGTTAAATGTGTGGTTAAGGACAAAGCAGAAATATAGGGCAAGAAAGTAGAAGTTATGTGTTGCAGGTTCGTCAAACTCCGATGGGGAAACACCAGACCCACAACACGACACCAGTGGGGTCACAACAATTCACCGCCACGATGGACACCTTGCATGAAGCTGTGCGGACTGCAATTCCTTTGAGAGTCTGCTGGTTTAAGATCCCTAATACCGGACAAAAGGGGGTGAGTCACCAGCTGATTATTGCACCTGCATGGTAACTGTATTCGCTGCACACTCCGGATAATGCGGCATACAGTCACCTGTGGAAAACTGCATTAATAAATGGTCTCAACCCAAGGAGCTGCATCATGATGTCATGTGTCGGCTGAGAAACAAAGACTTTGCCAAATGTATGGACAAATGTCTTACACCCATACAGGAACTGAGGAGTCAGACATGGACCAGGTAAAGAATAAAATTCTCCAAACTGCTCACCAGCAGGAAACTACACAACCTCGCAGAAGGAGCCTGTAATCTCGACAGAACAATGTAAGGGAACGTCAGAGGAATCAAGGATTTGTTCAGAATCAGCTTCAAAAAGGACAGCTTTACATTGTAAAGGACATGTAGGACACATATAGGACACATATCCTATAACTGAATTAAAAAGACTAATGAAATACACTTGAATGATTGAGCCCCAGGAAACCCATATGATGACAGTGATCTAGATATAGAAACACCCTGACTAATAATGTAATGTTTTGTTCCCTCTGATTGGTAATTATAATTGTGTTGACACTTTGTGTCAAAAGGGGGAAATGTAGGGGTTTTACAAGATGTCAAGGGGTCATTTGAATGTTTACTCAACCCATTTCTGGTATGTGGTTCTGTCTGTTTTATTGGGCTAGTGTTTTATGGTTGTAGAGGGTTTTAAATAACTGCCAACAATTTGGTTAGTGCTGGTAGAGGCCTGGAGATAGAGGATGCCTGAACAAATATGTAGAGTCATCTCCAAGAATGAGTCCACTACTTGTGACAAAGTGCATATAAATCTGGTGTTGTAACCCTAAGTTAGAGGATTTCTGCAGGGACGTCCTCTCATGGCCCGTGATTAAACCTGAGATGAATCATCAAAAGAAAAAAAAAAGCCTTTATTGATCTTAAAAACACCTTGTCCACCACCTCTGTTTTAGGATTGCCTAACTGTGAAAAATGTTTTATCCAAATTGTGGAGTGTAAGAATGGTCACATGACTTCAGTGCTGACGTATGCTAATATGCATACGTCTGCAGGAGGGATGGTAGGATTATAGGATTAGCAAACAAAATGTTTGCAACATACAGTTTTTACAATTTACAATCTACTCTAAAAATTTGTCAACAAGGTGAAATATGTGGAAAAATAATCCACAGGGACAGATTGTGACAAGAAAGAGTGGAAAGTTTCCACTACCTGAATATCCTTTTAACATTTGCATGGATGGAATTAAATAACTGTGAGGGAAAGAAATACTGTTTAGTGATCATTGATGCATTAACTAAATGGATTGAAGTGTTTCCAGCAAAGCATCCTGATGCACTAACTGCAGTGTTATCATCTTCCTGAGTTAAAATCATTCATTAGGGAGGAGCTCACATGACTGAGACCATTGCCAATCACATGGCAAAATGTTGAATAAGAAAAATGTAAATGATGTATTAATGTACGACAGGAGGGTCCTGAGCCTGAACCTGACTCTAGAGTGAAACCAGGAGAATGGGTCTTTGTAAAAAATCATCAAGAGGAAGTATTGGTATTCTCTGTGCTGGGAAGGACCTTACCAAGTACTGCTGTCCACACCCATGGTTGTGAGAATTGCTGAAAGACCTTCCTGGATTCATTTAACACACTGTAAAGAGGTAAAAGTACTGTCTGAGTAATTCTGTCAAACCAGCAGAGACTCACTCTAAACTCCAGCTGAACCTGTGGTGAAGTCTGGCTACAAAGGGGGTGGAACCAATAAAGACCACTCATCTCAAACCAGTGAAGAAACCAACCACACCCAGGGGAATTAGGTGAGTGAGGAGTAGAGTGACCTGGGGAGAAGACTGCTCAGAAGTACATTTTACCATGGAGGGTCCAATATATCAACCCTGAGACCCCTTTAGACTGTTTTGTGGGGTGACACTGACAATAAGCATATTGACTGTCATATCGCTGACCACAGTTATGTTGATTTTGTTTCTCTTTGAGAAAGGTTTGCAACAGCCGGAGAATGCTACTAACTCCACTGATATAAGACCTGGTATCTTTTCCTCCCTTGAGAAGGAATTGCTACAGCCAGGTAATGCCATGAACAACACCAAAACCAAACCTCGGACAAAGAGAGCTACTGATGTGCCCACTTTTATCTTTTGGGCCAGTGAGACTCAAACTGTCCAGTTTGATGTTTTGTAAAGTGGTTAACTGTGGTAATGTGTGACAGGAACAGCTAACATGAGCAGGCAAGTATATTTATGACACTAAAACATGTAGATTACACTGATAAGACTCAATGCACAAAATGATCCACACTACAGCTACAACTAAACACTACAGCTATTTGCTTCTATCTGCCCTCCAGCCAGTAAACAAAGTCCTTACATTATTTGATGCCACCTATTCCTGCTCTTACTCCACCTTTCTTTACACCTTCTTTCACTGACCATGTTACTGCACGTGCCGATCTGTGGTGGTATTGTGGGGGAAACCAATTGAGACCAGTGCTCCCACCTGATTGGCAGGGAATCTGTGCTCTTATACAACTGGTGATGCTATTTTATGTGGTACATCTGTCTGGTCTTCCCTAGACAGCCCACACCATGTGAAAAGAGACACTGCAGCAACCGGTAGTTTTGATAACAGAATATAGACTGACGTTATCAGAGACCAGGGGAGAGAGCCACGCCCCGGCACTTCGTGTGTAGCTGCTGATTCCAAAGGGGGAGGCACAGGAGTCAGATGACGAGGAGGTCACAGCATTTGGAGCACCCCTGCGACAAGAGAGTTGGTCTCCTGAGGGGAGACCAAAGGGGGACTGTTGGAATTTAATAAAGGCCTGTATAATGATTACAACATGAATGAATTAGCTGCAATATAAATGAATTAGTTTAGGTGATAGTGTGATGATTAAAGTGAGTGTTAAAGGTCAAAGGGGATTTAGAGAAGTAGAATAACATAGAGTAGTAGTTGTAGAGGCAGCAGGATTTTGTTTGTGTTGTGTGAGTGTTTGTTTACATACAGGGGCAACGCCCAAGGAATGGGGGTTACTGAGCCCAGGGAATGGAGGTTACTGGCCCAAGGAACGGGGGTTACTGGCCCAGGGAATGGGGGTTACTGGCCCAAGGAATGGGGGTTACTGGCCCAGGGAATGGAGGTTACTGGCCCAAGGAATGGGGGTTACTGGCCCAGGGAATGGGGGTTTCTGGCCCAAGGAATGGGGGTTTCTGGCCCAAAGAATGGGGGTTACTGGCCCAAGGAATGGGGGTTACTGGCCCAGGGAATGGCGGTTTCTGGCCCAAGGAATGGGGGTTACTGGCCCAAGGAATGGGGGTTACTGGCCCAAGGAATGGGGGTTATTGGCCCAAGGAATGGGGGTTACTGGCCCAAGGAATGGGGGTTACTGACCCAGGCAATGGGGGTTACTGGCCCAGAGAATGGGGGTCGCTGGCAGAGACACAACATCAGTTGGGAATTCCTCAGCATGGACCAATCAGCGCAAAGAAGAAACTTGAGAGCTTGCATTCCATTCTTAATAAATAGATACTGGGTCAGGGATAGTGAGTCGTCAGACTTCGTAAACTGACAAAGAATACTGTTGGTGTTAGGGACAGTCTGACCCAGAGCTCTGTAATGTTTTATTCAGTGAATGTTTAATAAATATAATCAATTGGACCAAGAATATCTTCTCCAGCGTCATCAATTAAACGAACACGCGGAACAGAGGATTTGAAAGCCTGTTCCCACAGCACTCATTGGAATAATTTTTCTCTGTTCATTTTCCAATAACCAAACTCGTTAACAATTTGGTGGCGTGATTGGGATGTGGCAGAATTGAGGAGGACTGGCGACTGTTCCAGTTAACTCACAGGGCTGCCCAGATAAAATAAGGTAAAGCAGAAACCTGTTGTTTAGGTATTACACATAGGTTTGGATCAGTGTATCATTCGCAGTCACAGGGGATAGTAGAAAGGGCTAATCAGACCCTCAAGAGAAAGATTGCCAAGATTTGCCATGGGACTAAGCTAAGCTGCTAGATGCTTTGCCTGTGGCCCTCATGTCACCTGACACCTCAGGGGTTGCTAACTGGTCGCCAGTTGCCTGGACCACCCAGGGATCTTCCGGGGGTTCCTGGGCTGGATGTTTGGCAGATTGATTGTGAAGAGTACGTAAAAGCATTAACCAATGTCACTAAAGTCTTGTCTGAACAGGTGCAGAGGGCTGAAGGAGACCAGGAGGCAACCTCGGAAATGACTCCAGCCATAGAGGTAGGGGATTGGGTACGGGTGAAAGTTCACAAACATAAGTGGACTGAGCCCAGGTGGACTGGACAATTTGAAGTGGTTGAGTGTACCTCCCACTCGGTTCAGATAAAAGGGAAAGCTGGAGCAAATTGGCACCACCTAACACATTGTGTCCCTGCCCCACCACCTACTCGTGCTTTGAGAGAAGTACGAGCTGATCTGGAAAAAGCGGCTGAGGCTAAAGATTTAGAAACTAATCAGAAACAAAAGGAAAATGGAAGGGACTCTCAGGAAGAGACCCCCTCAGCCTAAAACTAGGATCAGGGGAAGTTAGTAATAAGAGCAGTGATTAAGAGTCCAGGTCATGTTCATGAGTCATCTGCCATTGGCTGATGTATGTCCTGTATAGTTCAGTTCTGCAGCTCAATGAGGTGACTCGTCCACCGCAGCTGCTTCTCTGCTCCATTAGGATGTTGTGAAAGGGATGTTCAGTGTATTCCAGGATGGTCTCTGCCTCTTTCTGTGTGCATCTCTGCACCACAGCCTCCAGTGGGTCCGGCCTCAGTCCAATCACTGAACCAGCTTTTTGCACCAGTCTGTCCAGCTGCCTTGCATCTTTGTGCTTCGTGCTGCCTCCCCAGCAGACTGCAGCATAAAACAGCACACTTGCTACTACAGTCTGGTGAAACATGGTGTTAAATATTGTTGTCAGAAATATTTTGCAAAATAATCCCATGACAACAACAAACCTACTAGGAGGTAGGCTTATAAAAATGGTAATGGTAGACAGATAATAAAACCATTAAAAATACACTCTTTTATTGGCAATAAACTTTTTTCATCAATGTTTCTATTATGTCTTATTCAGCTTAATGTGAATCCATCCAACCTTTGTATTCAGTTACCATTTCCTTTCATGAAAATCTCTTTTTTCTTTTTTTTTACCCCTTTTCACCTTAGACCTTCAGAGAAGTGTATTCTTCCAGGTAACATAATACATAACATAACAAAGTCCTGCAGAATAATGAAGAATAAATGGATTATTTTTCCTTGTATTTATTTTACTACCATAAGCGATGTTATCTTGCATTTTCTTCTCCCTCTGGCTGTCTTCTGTCATGACTCTATACGCTGCCTGAGTCACCAATGTACCACAACATGACAAAGGCAACAGAGAGCAAGGCAGTCCCTAGGAAGTCTCCAAGTGCTGTGAGGTAGGGTATTGAGTAACTGTCGGGGTCTTTGTGCTTCCGCCATAAACCATGGACCATGCAGTCAGCTATACACAGCAGGGAGAAGACCTAAAAAAAGGTCACATTGGATTTATTGTAGAGGGGTGATGCTGTTTGCAAAAGGAAATGTCACCACATGCTGACTCACCTGAATGAGGGAGGCAAACAAGAAGGCAAGAGTCAAAAGCGGACTGGGAAAGGTGTGGCCTCCTTTCATCAGGTGGATGGTGTATAAAAAAACAAGATGACCAGGAATAACCAAAAGAAGCAGAATCTGGGCAGATCGATGGTTTGCATCTGCCATGACAAAATCCAACATTATGTGTTATGTGTGTGAGTGTGTACTATTTGAATACATTTGTTATTTGAATGGCTTGACCAACTGCTTATTACCTGAACCAAAGAAAGTGCGGCATGGGTTGTAGCAGCTCCTAAGGTCCTCAGGAAGTTCTCCAAGTGAGTATTTCAAATGTAGTTGAGTAGAAATACGACTGCACTGTATTGAGACAAGGTTCCCTCCAACACCTGAGAATAAAAGAAAAGGGGAGGGTAGGATGAGGTCAGTAATATGGAACTTGGGCTGCTATTTGATAAAGATACATGTGAAATATAAATGTTACCATTTATATTTGGGCCAGAGCCCTCACCAAAGGTGAAGACAAGGGACTATTATAATTGCTCAATGGGCCAGGAGTGAAAAAGTAAGAGGGGGTCACCCAGGTAGCATAGGGCACTGACCCACACCCCACCATGATGTAGGGATGTGCCAGACCTTTCCAAAAATGTATATATTATGATTGACAGGTGGACATGGGCCTGGAAATCGCCAGTATAACAATTTTATATTTGCATAGAGAGCCAAACATTTAGTTTGTCAAAGGTCTACCAAGTTTGGCATAAAAATCCTTTAGGGCATCCCAATCACAAAAGCCAATCAGACCCATGCTCTATTTTCCATGCTGTTCCCATGGTGATGACAGAAAGCCACCATTGTTTTCCAATGGGAGATCTACTGTATACTGAAAAATGCAATTGCACGGAGAGCCAAAGTTTTGTTTGTCAGAAATGTACCAAATTTGACATAAAAATCCTTTAGGGCATCCCGATCATAAAAGCCAATTGTACTCATGCCCTATCTTTGACACTGTTGCTGTGGTGATGACAGAAAGCCACCATTCTATTTCAATGGGAGATCCATATTAGAAGATGCAATTACTGTAGAAGTGCCTGCTGCTGTTGTGTTGCATTTTTGTGTGTCTGTGTGTGTCTGTATGTGTCTGTATTACTGTGACCTCAGAAATGTGCCCTCTGCAGCCATTTACAAAATCCCCCAACTCAGCTTTCCACCTCAAAATCCTGCTCTCTTTTAAAGGGCTCCCAGTGAAGTGAGTGGAAACAGGGTTTGACCTTGGCATGTAAAAAATGTTGTGGTTTCATGAAAGACAAGACTGACTTTATCAACACTACAAAACAATGGTGTCTTACTTAAGCGCTGAGGTGAATTAGGTGCCCAACACTAGGGGTCTGCTAGATGATACCTATAGAATTGGAAGTGCATCTGCACATCCAACATTTGACACAATTATTTTTAAAAGTTCTAGGATTGCCCAAATATAAAAAATGAAGTGTATTAAACTCCACTACAAGAGAGTGTTTAAAATGATGGAGCTCATGAGGACAATGTTTAGTTGGCTTTCCGTAAACTCAGCTCAGTCATGTGTTTTATTTACAATATTATAATATCTAAATTTTCTTTTTCTTTGGTAAAAAATTCCCCAAAATAGAAATGAATATATTTGAGTCATGGAATGGGGCTGTCTGTAATGTGCTGCTCCTGGACGTGACACCAATATCTTTATTTCTGGACCAGTCCAGTTTTGCGTAAAGAAAATGAGACTAAGAGATAGAAACTAGCTCTATCATCATTGAAAAAATAGCTCAAAAATGTACTTAAAAAAGACAACAACTCACCATTTATCACTGGAGCATATATGATGATTCCTACTAAGTTTGGGTCTGACACGGTCTTGTCCAAAATCAGTCCTCCAATACTAAAGGAAAGAAAACAAAAACATGTCATAATCACCCAGTAAAGGTAAAAGAGGTTTGACATTTTCCTTTCTGTTCTATGTGATGTGATTTGTGTGATAGATATTTAGATAGACAGATAGATGCCCTTTTCTGTACACTGCATCCACATTGACAGACCACTCCAATTTTTCGTCCAGTACCACTCCAAGGTACTTGAAGGTCAGCACAGTGTCTATTTTGTGTCAATCAATGCAGACTGACTGGCATGGTGCTTTTGATCTCCTAAAATCCACCACCAGCTCCTTAGTCTTGGTGTTCAGGAGAAGATAGCTCTTTTTGCTCCAGTCAATGAAGGCCTCCACTAAGTCCCTGTACTCCCCCTCCTGTCCACCATGCTCACATGCCACAGCAGCCTTATTATCACAAAACTTCTGAATGTGACCTAAAGTCCAATGTCTAGACTGTGAACAGAAAAGGAGCCCCAGTGCTGCATTCTAGTGCCCCAGAAACACATCCCCCCGGCGTGTCATTATTGAATATCAAATAGTCCATAATCCATGACATCAGGGAGAGGGCCACCCCCATACATAGAAGCTTGTCTCTCAGTATATGAGGCTGTATAGTGTGGAAAGCACTGGAGAAGTCGAAGAACATAATCCTCACATACAAACAAGGCACATCCATATTGGCATATGCTCAGTGCAGCATGTAAAGCATCGCATCTTCCACTCCCATGTGTTTCTGATAGGCAAACAGAAGAGGATCAAAATCCTCCTCAACCTGCAGCCTCATGTGACGGATAAGGGGCCACTCCAAGGTCTTCATGATATGGGATGTCAAAGCCACCGGTCTATAGTCATTCAGCTAGATGAGAAAACTAAGCCATGAATATAGTAAATGCTTTGATCGATTTTGTATGTGTGTAGGTAAACCCAGTGTTTAGAATTAACCAAAGGGACCCAGGATGACCTGTGAATTCAGTGACCTTGCACGATTGACCAAATATATGCAATATCGAACATGTCTTGGTGCACCGATTACCCATTGCAGAGATAGGTGCTCTACACATTTAAGAACACTGTTAACAGGCCATTGATCAAGAAGGAAATAAAGATTAAGATGAAATGTGCAGGGGAAATAACACCTGGCCCTGAGAGGAGGAATTGGGCATGGGGTGATCCCCTGGTGCTTTTAAATAAAAAGGAATCATGTGTAGGTGAGAAATGCATATGTCCAAAAAAAGGAAAATAATGGTGGGAAAAGGGCATGTTAATAAGATGAAAGACGGTTGGTATCCACCCTCTGTACAAAGGTATATAAACAGGAAGCTTGAGATGGCACTTCAGTATACCCTGGGGTAACGCACTTTGTATGTACTGTGTTTTGTGAATAAACACCTGTGCACTTGGAGCCAACTGCCTTTTTTACTGTTTTGTGACCATACTGAGAAGAATCTTTCTTCATAGTTAGTGAGTTTAATAGTCATAATTAAGTCAGATTGGAATCTTCAAAAAGCAACAAGGTCGTCCAGAAACAACAGGCTCAATGGCACAGAAAGAACAAAAAGTTATGCAGTATAACGCAGCAGCAGTGTTCCAGTGGGCTGAAGACCAACCCAAATGCAAAAGAGGAAGTTTAAAAAGGGATGAGAATAGAAGCATCTTATCATATATAAAAGGTGCACAGGAAGTATAAGTATAGCTATGCTGTAAGCAAGACACACAGGGGCACTGATGTTCTAATCAGGAAGCTGTGGTTAGGCTAGGTATGCAGCAGCAGGGAGAACTGACCATGCTGCATCTCCTATGTCCTGGACCATTTTCCAGGCAGAAGTGTTCAAAACCAATAATTCACTGTAATTAATCACTTCTTAAAATTCTACCTACACCTAATGCTAAAGACATCAAATAACCTAAGTACATGTGTAAGCCACAGACAAAGATGGATGTCAGTACCTGCTGATGAGCATTGCTGTAATGATTGGTCCCCAGCCAGTGCGGAGCAGGATGTGACTAGCTGGGTGTTTGGTGGCAATAACCACCCAGATAGGAATCAGGCACAAAAGTAACAGATCGACCAGATACAACACATAGGAATACTGTTCTGTGAAGACAAAAGTATTTATACTTTTTACTATAAAACCATGCATTTGCTCTCTGCAGCTTTTTAATGTCTTCACCTTTAGATAAAGGGTAAAAAGTGACATCTGTTGGCCTAACATGGAAATTGCATGAGCTCTGGCTCAGAACTACCAGTAAAAGTAAATTCTTCCATTCCTTTGTTACAGAATCCAACTGTACTAGCAGGTCATCTTGGTGTCTTCCTTCTCCTTTACCTATGAAGAAGTAGAACCACTGACTGAAGCAGGCCAGGAAGGCAAGGGTGATGAGATCCCCAAAGCTGGCTGCCATGGGTGTTGCCACATTGTCTGGATTGATGCCCATCCGCCTGGAGCCAATGATCACTCCCACCATAGTGATACCTCAAGAGTGTTAAAAACAAGGTAATGTTAGCTGAAAAGCTGATCAAATTTACCATACTTCGCTTTGACTCTTAATGGAAATAAAACTGTCCCTTAACTCTTCATTGAAGAGCATTTACTCCTCAGTTTTATTGAATAGAGCAAATGTGTGTGGAGGACCACAAAGGTCCCACTAGTGCATGCAGTCCACATGTGTTACAACACAAATGTTTCCGTCACCCAGTACTTGTGGTCATACTCTTACTTCAAACATAATTTCTATCATGGAGATCAGCTACAATTAACTAAACTAGAAAAATTTTCTTAGACGGTGTATTTTTTCCAGATATTTAGGAATCTTAGCTCTAAAGAATTAAAATAATATTAGCTTTATAATGAGACAGCACTTGAAAATGCATGAAACTGAGGAAAGGCAAGAATGGATTGATGGTCAAGAGGCGTAAATGTTTATTGTATGCACTGTAGCTAATTCAATATAATGGAAATTCCTGATGCCAAGGGCAAAGCATGGAGGAGACAAATAGTGATCTTTACACCTGTCTAAGGAAAGCCCAAAGACACTGGGTTAATATGAAGGCAGATTGTGTTGTTACCTTGCAGCAATGAAGCCATAAAGGCAGTAGAAACACTGGTTGAACACAAAAGTACTGCATGTTTAAAGGGCATCTTTCCTTCTATCATCCAGCCCAGCAAGGTCGCCATCAGGAAGGCTAACAGGCCCAGCACAGTGGCTTGGAGCTGTAAAATGAAGGTGGTATTATAAATAGATACAGGTCTTGATGGATTGACCCAAAATTATGCTAAAAAGCAGATGAAACATTAATTACAAGATGACTTCCACATAATTAGTTAATAATTTGTTCACAAATGACAATGATCTACCTGCTTGAGCGCCAGGTTCCCAACAATCAACAACCACTTTTCTCTGGCAGAGCCCATTTTTCCTGTGTTCACCTGACATCAGATTAAAAATTAGCTCATTAAAATGGATATTAAAACATTTACATTTTTGTAGCAACTGAGCAGTCTCCTTTATCTCCTCCTTTTCATGTGATATAATCAAAAGCTCCAGAAAAACTGTCAAGTGGCCCCATGAGTGAGAATGTTTTGTTATTGGATGTTTCCAAGGTCAAGAATAAACTTTGACCCTCATCAGATCAGTTTTTTCATCATCTAACAACACTAGTTCACACATATTTTAATGAAACACTAACCATTTTAACATACTGTACTCCTTTTTTAAATAATCGTAAGTAAATCTGAAGCGTACTAGAGCCTTGTCAATATATTGTATATCTAACATATTCAGTGAGATCACAAAACTACCTATAGACAAAACACCATACAACACCTGGAAAAAAATATTATAAGCCCTATATTTACTATCAACATGCAAAAATAAAACATTTGACATGGAAATTAAACTGCTATTACTACTACTACTTAAGATGTAAATATTTAAACACAGGTCACTAATATACTGTTTTATTTTAGATAAATGCTAAATACGTTCCTGAAACAGCGAGGCAGGATAATGTTTGGCAAATGTTATTCATAATGGAGTCAAATGTACATTTTTTAGAAACTATTTTCAGCTGTGGATTAATTCACACTTTAGATTCTAATAATATTTTTAGCACCAAAATGTAATAAAGTCAGCATAATATGTTATGCATTATTGCTTTTAGTAGTTTTTAGAAACATTGGAGATATTGGAGATATTATCAGGTTTTTGACATGTAAATAAAATATAATTGATAACTGAAATCTACAGTTCTAATCAAAAATTTGGGCACACTTTCTCAATGGTAAAGTGTATTCAAACTGACAAATTGGTAGTGCATGTTTACTAACTGATAAGGGTACAATTAACATATAAGGTTGCAGTCTTCTTTAAACAATAGCATGGGAGTTTTAGTGTTTTAGATGCCTGTAAATAACTGCCAACATTGCTTTAGTCCCGTTAGATGCTGAAGATAGATAACACCTTTAAAAACCTTTGGGGTCTTTTGAAGATGAGCCCACGGTTTTCCTCAGCTATATAATCCTGAATTTTAGGGAAGAAGATAGAGAATGCTGCAGATGCCTTCTCGCCATGCTGCATGTATTAACTGAGATGATTCATCACACTTGTGTTTGTTCTTGAGAATTAGCAACTCTCACAACCTAAAAGAAATTTCCATGACAGTAGACATATAAGAGATTGTATTTACCCTATCTATTCTTGTATTGTTCACTTGAACTGTTTTCCCTGAACACTGAGTTCAGAGTCGTAGTGTGTGTCTCTGTCAGTATCCCTTGTGGTATTCCATTGTAAACATATGCATACTACATACACATACTATATGTAGATTACTGACAAGAGATCACATTGTGTGTCTGTCGTGAAAAGCATGACGTGTGTCTATGTGTTTCCATGCACACACTCACAGCAGTCGAGAGTCTAGAGGCCAGTGTCATTTCCAGGTTCCCTTTCATGCCTAATACTGCAGGGATCAGGATCAAAATCTCTGTTACCTCCTGGAACACATCCCAGTTCTGCCATGAAAACACATACAGTGCAAATATTCAGTTTCAATCCTAAAATGCACAATCAACACGACAATACAATAAATCCTTTTCACTTAAAATAAACACACAAATTTTAAAATAAAAAAAAAAGTCATTTATTTTGTGATTCCCATCTGTCGTTCTCTTAACTGAAACATAATTTGATTTCACTCTTGCTCTCCTTCTCTCCTTTCTGCCTGTCATCCCACTGCCCCCCCCCACTGCTCTTTACTTCTCAGTGTTTTCAATGTCAAGATTACGTTCATGTTCTGTTTTTAACTGACTGTAAAGCAGTTTAGAAACCTATATTTAAAAGGTGTTATATACAGTTATTATTTTTATGCTTTTTATTTTGAAAGACTAAAAATGGTGTCCTCACATGGAAAATGATATAAACAACCTCTAAATGATGTCTCTGCGCTCGTCAGCTTCCATCAGTTTTCTCACCTGAACCACATCCAGCAGCAGCCCAGCAGAGACTGTCCCCAGTCCAGCCAATAGAAAAGGCACCAGGATCTGCAACAGCATGGCACAGGCTGACTCTGCAGGTTCACCAGAGCCATTTGCTCTTATGAATCCATGGAGCCTTGACCCACTGTTGAGTTCTTTGGGGAGCAGAAGGTCTGTCTCAGAGTATTCAAAATGGAGACTATTGTTGACTTGCGAAATATTCCCACTAGAGCTGAGATGTTGTGCACCTCCAGACTGCTGGGATAAAGATGGGTTGGATCTGTATTGTTGGCCCACAGAGCCACTTGGGGGTAGTGACTCTGGAACAACCATGGTTTGGGTTTTGGCAGGATTTTCCTCTTCCTCTGCTCCAGATCCTGAGAAACTACTACACTGGTCACAAACAGTTGGCCTAAAGAGAAGCTGTGTGCTGATCAGGAACAGTGAGCATTACATGAGGTATAACTGAAGCTAGCTTTGTTTGTTTGATTTTGTGATTGCAGAAATAAAGCAATAGAAACTGGCGTATGCATGGCAATATTAAATTATTAATTGTTCTTAAAATATTGCCACAAGGCTTTGCTATATATAGGTGTGTACACATTTTCCATGGAAAATCAAGTGACTTTGGCTTGTGGAAAACATGGCTATTGTATAAGGCTGTTTCAGAGTCATCTGATGCCAGAGATTGCAAGCATTATCATTCATGCTGATTTTCTATCAGCAACACTGAGGGTGCATTGTTTGACTGAGATAACGTACTTAAGAGATGATCAGGTATGAATATTTTCAAGTTTCCAAGTTAGAAGAAAATTTGAAGAAATAGTGTCAATAGTCTGCTTTCTCCAGCTGAACAAATCTAAAATAATGGTATTGTTTATACAAACTATCATTTAAACTGCAGTGTGGCTGTTAGGCAACTGTAGGGAAATAGGCCTATACATTTTTTAAGGTTAAATCTTCATACTTATGATAAACCAAGAAACCATTTTAATCAAAATGGTAGGTAAATATACAGGCAGTATGTTGTCTTGAGCCAGAAACATATTAAAACACTCAAGACTATGGGTTAAATGTTACCTTGATGACTATAGAAAGTCACCACGTTATGATGGATGTACACAAAAGCAGGACACAATAAACAAAAACTGTGTAAGGAAAAGCTTTGTATATTTAGGCATCACTCATCTCTAAGATCATGACTGAAGTCATAAACCTAAAATAAGAATTTGCAAAAGAATTTTAATTCTCATTTCAAATTAATTTGTAATGCTGAGTTTCTGCCTCTGTGTCTCTGATATGTGATTCCAAAAGAATACATCAATATTTTTTAATTTGATAGTCTTAGCAACATTTGTTTTATGGTTAGAAGTACAACGGTAAAATAAAATGTGCCTTACCCTTAATGTAAAAATCTTGAGAGAGGAAGAGTCATCTATGTTCTCATTCGGCTGCAAAGTGAGAGAAGGTACTGACCATGACTCTTCCTAGTACTCTTTGCCATCACCCCCTCCAATCCTAACCCTGCCCCTAAACATCTCAAGTTCCCTCTGTTTAGTGAATACATACACAAATACAGTGGCATCCTATGTAGGCTATTGACAGGACAGGCAACAATATACACACATAAGTCCTCTTTGTTAAGGGCAGTTAAGTGCTGGCCGATGACTACAGCCCTGTTCACATGGGGTGTATGCTTTCTATTTACTTATTTCAATGTATTTATTTGTTTATGCTTTCTATTCCCTATCTATCTATCTATCTATCTATCTATCTATCTATCTATCTATCTATCTATCTATCTATCTATCTATCTATCTATCTATCGTGTGGACTACATTTCCCATGAACACTGGCGCCCATTCACAATATCATGAGACCTATCATGGGACCGAGTAGCTTGACTTTTTAACAGCAGTGTTTTGGGTCACTTAAACTGTCGTTATGGCGGTGGAGACCATCGCACCTAACTGGGAGTTTGACCGTTTTGACGACGGCTCACAAAGTAAGTTTTTCTTCTGGTCCTGACATGCAAACAAAGATTTACTACATTAGCCTTCAGTGTTAGCTTCCGCTGCTAGTAAGCTGCGTTGACTCTCGGGGCTCTGTCTATTTCATGGGAAACAAGCCTCTCCTGTTGTTCATTGCAAACATTTTCTCGTAACATGAATATGTTTTAAGTGATTTCGCTTGATAGTGACACGAAGTGAACGTCCTCTGTACCGAGGCTGGTTGAAATGTAAAGGATAAATGTATGAGATTAAATGACAAGTTAGCTAAGGGATATGGCCGCAGTTTAATATTCAAACTGACAGCGTAACAATCGCTGTAATAAGGTAAGGTTACTGCCATTTATCCTAATAAGCACAAAAGAAGGAGCAACTACAGAAACTGTCAGGTTTGACGTTGTGTTTTGAGTATTTTAACGTTTCTCTGGCGCTTCCTCTTTTTGCCCATAACACACCAATAGTTTAGTTTCATTGTGGCTGGAAGTGCTCACAGGTGAAAGTATATTTTACTCCTGTAATGTGTTTTCTTTATAATCTTTGACCAAACCTTCTGCCCTACAGAAATACACACAGAGGTCCAACTAAAGAACTACAGCAGGTTTCTGGAGGAGTACACTTCTCAGCTGAGGGGCATCGAGGAGGCTCTGGACGACTCCATCGGAGATGTGTGGGACTTCACTCTGGACCCCATCGCCCTGAGGGTAAAACACCCAATCCCAGTGGCTGCACATCATGCTCAAAGGACTGACATTTGTTTTTAACACAGTTATACTTGTGTAATTTCCTTCCCATTATGTTTTTCTCCATTTCAGCTTCTTCCATGTGAGCAGTCATCCTTGTTGGAGTTAATTAAAACAGACAATAAGGTAAGTAAAGACAAATGGTCTGTAACTGTCTCATATTTACAAGTTTTTCTTTGTTTAATGATCAATGTTATTTTGTGGGGCTGTGCAGGTTCTGAACAAGGTCATTACAGTTTATGCTGCTCTCTGTAGTGAAGTAAAGAAGCTGAAATATGAGGTAAGCACAGTCAAGACACTGGACTGTTGTGAGGTTAGTTGGGCTGGTGTGTAGTGATTTGTCATTATGCCTGTTTTGTATTCCTAGTTTTTGTTTTCCTTGTAATGCAAATTGAAGTTCTGTGTCCTAAATTCTTTGATCTTTATGTTGCCTTGCAGGCAGAAACCAAGTTCTACAATGGGCTGTTGTATTATGGAGAAGGAGGTACTGTAATATGTCAGCAAGCAGCATTTCCTAATGTCACTGATTTACCTTTTGTGGTACAAATTGCTTGTAGATGAACTCATTAAAAATCATATATATCTGCATTTATGTTATAGTGTCTGGCACCAGTGTTACTGAGGGAGAGTCCCAGATTCAGATGGGCAGATTCATCTCGTTCCTACAAGTGATCAATAAATCTTTTTTTTTTTTTTTTGTCATAACATCGTTTATTGAAGTCCAGAAAATGTTGATAGCTTCTTTCTATGTTCGTGGCAGGAACTGTCGTGCTTTGTGTCAAGATGTTATGAAGTTGTGGTTAACATTGTTCATCAACTGGCTGCGCTTTACAACAGCAACAAGTAAGATCCACAAACAGAAGCCCATCATGATACACACTACTGTTACTGTCCTAGTTGGATTGATTTGATACAAACATTGTGAAGAGAGTCTTTATGCCCTTCACATGCAGACAAAAAACACTTATTGCATGTTTTGCGCTGTTACAAAGTATAAGACAAAATGTATGAAAGCATCTTTCTTCTATCTCAGGGGTGCACCAAAAATTATTGAGTCATCGGGCGTCCACTTCCAGGTAGGCTTTAAGATTTAATGAATTTTTGACATGTTGCTTTTTACATTTTCTTTACATTTGATTTTGAGCCTGTTCTCTGTCAACATTCATTCTGCAGATAGTTTATGAACACCTTGGGGAGCTGTTAGTGGTTCTGCTCACACTCGATGAGATTATGGAAAATCATGGCACACTGAAAGATCACTGGAAGATGTATAAAAGGTTAACACATGTACACTCACACTATTGCAACCAATATAATAAAAAAACTATATATGCATATACATCTTTGTTTAGTAAGCTCTAACTACATTATTCAAATCATGCCTTCATAGGTTGCTGAAATCAGTGCATCATAACCCTGGGAAATTTTCCATCCCTGAAGAGAAGCTGAAACCTTTTGAAAAACTTCTTCTCAAGCTTGAGGGACAGCTGCTTGATGGCATGATACTTCAGGTGACTTTATTTCTTACAGAGCTTGTCTATGTTTTCTGAGGTTGAGTATATTCTGTGATGTGCTCCACCATTAATCTCACAACATCTGTGACTGTGTGATAGGCCTGTGTGGAGCAGAGATTCGATGATCCTGGGGAAGGAGTAGCTGTTGCCAAAAACAGTGCCTTTGCTGAGGAGTTTGCCTTCAACATACGCACCATTTTCACCAGTATTGAGTCTAAGATTGGTCAGTATCTCCTCACATGAAAGTCTGGTTTCAGAGGTGATGGCTCTTCCAAGCAACTTGAAAATCTTGTTTTGTCTTTGTGGTTTTCAGGTGAACCTTCTGAGATTGACCAGAGAGACAAATATGCTGCAGTCTGTTGCCTCTTTGTGCTTCACTTTCACATCTTCAGGAGTGTGGATAAAAAGCTTTTCAAGTCACTGCTCGATGTCTGCAAAAAGGTAGTTTGGTGCTTTTGGCCAGTTTTTTTTTTTTTTTTATTATTATTTTTTTCAAGTTGTTACACCCCTTTCTGATCTTTATTTCTAACTGATCTCAGTGGAACCATTGTTTTCATGTGTGTTTGTGTTTCCCCTTCCCCCCAGGTTCCAGCTGTTACTCTGACTGCTAACATTATATGGTTTCCTGACACATTCCTCATCGTCAAGGTTCCAGCTGCAGCAAAACTGATGGATAAGAAGAATGTACAGGCCATCAGAGCTCAGCGAGACACCTACCTGCAACAGAGAGCTCAGGCATTAACAAAGTCCGTGGGGCCAAATAGCAGTCACATTCATTCTGTTTAAATCAGAATTTTAGATTTGAGAATCTGATCGTTCCTGTTGTCTCTTCTCACCAGAGATGTTCAGTCCTACTACGTGTTTGTAACTTCTTGGATGATGAAGATGGAATCCATCTTGTCCAAAGAGCATAAAAGTGACAAGATGGTAGATGACCTTAGCAGCAGGTGTAATGTATTTGTACAGGTAAAGACTGCTAGTTTTAGAACATGAGACTAAATAAAGGTTTTTGCTGTACTCCTTAGAATCCAGGTGTTAATGCTCCAAAGATGCATTGATTATTCCCTAAAAACGAAATCTGAATAAGTTTACTGCTCATAAAAACCTGACCGCATAAAAAAGTAAAACATAATGAGACTTCTAAAGCTCCCTTTGTTTTGTGTCCCTCACAGGGCATATTGTATGCATACAGCATCAGCACCATTATCAAGACTACCATGAACATGTACATGTCGATGCAGCGGCCCATGACTAAGACGTCTGTTAAAGCTCTCTGTCGACTGGTTGAATTGCTCAAGGTGAGTGTGTGTGTGTGTGCTTTTTGAGAGTCTATCTATAGGATCTGTTGTCTGTTTGAATAGAAATAAAATTTAACCATGTTTCCTCTCAGGCTGTGGAGCACACATTTTACAGACGGTCCATGGTTGTTGCCGACTCCGTCTCTCACATCACTCAACAGCTGCAATCGCAGGCCCTCAGCGCCATTGGCACTGCCAAGGTAAACACAAATAAAATCACATTATTACACTTGTTGTGAAGTGTAAGTGATATGTTTATATATTTCTAATTAAGTGTAGCTCTGTTTTTTCTGACACCTTGTGTGTTTTCTCCTTAAAGAAAAGGGTGATCTCTGACAAGAAGTACAGTGAGCAGCGGCTGGATGTGCTCTCATCTTTGGTGCTGGCAGAAAATGCCCTCAGTGGACCCAGCACGAAGGAACGACGCCTTGTGGTGTCTTTGGCTCTGTGTGTTGGTACTCAGCTGGTATGTTGGGGAATGTCAGTGTTTAATGGGATACAGACACTTGTTTCTTTTTATTTTATTTGATTCCCTTGCTTGACACTGGAATCGACCTCTGGCTTTCTCGTAGAAAACTTTCAGAGATGAGGAGCTGCTTCCACTGCAGCTTGTGCTGAAGAAGCTGGATCTTATTAGTGAGCTGAGTGAGAGGTGACTTTTTTTTTTCCTTGTGATCACAAACAAAATCTGAAGTGTAAAATTTCTAGTCAGTGCTTGACACAATCCCCTTTTGCTTTATCTGCTGAGACCCGGCAAAGTGCTTAACCCTCCAGGCAAGTGAAGAGAACAGATGTTTAGATGTTACTTCTTGGTGCGGAGCCAGTGTGACAGCTGGCTCTTTTGTGATATAGAATGCCAATGTTTTGCTGTAATGTCAGAATATTTGCACCTCCGTCTTGAGAACAGGCTACAGTGAGACATTTAATATAACCAGTGCCCTCAGTATCCTTTTTCCAGTTTGACAGGCGACTGCCCTTGATAATTTGTCAAAACAAACATTTTTTTGGTATCTAGCATTTCCTTGGTCAAGGTTGTTTTTGTTTTGTACATTTTTGTAACAAATTCTTGCACTACTTTGACCCACTTTGAGAATATTTTTGCAAACTTAGAGACTGTTTCATTTTATTTGACAGGGTCAAGCTGCAGTGTGACTGTAGTTTCCTGTACTGGCATCGGGCTGTGTTTCCAATCTACCTTGATGACGTGTATGACAATGCTGTGGACGCAGCACGAATACATGTAAGCTTCTAGCTTCTGACGCACATATTACCCTGAAGGTTTTCTGCGTCATTGTATCCACCTGATTTAAATTGTTGACTCTGTTTCATCTGCTTGTGGTGTTTGGCTGTTGTGGTGATTATTCTGTTTTTGCTGTTGATTTGCCTGAGCAGTACATGTTTAGTGCACTGAGGGACAGTGTGCCATCCATGTCGCATGCCAAGCACATGGAGTCATGTGACCAGCTCCTGGAGAGCTATGACAAGGAGATCATGGGCGTGTTCAACGAGGTGAGGATAAGTGGAAAAACTATCAGTCAGAAGCAGAAAGAAGAAATGGGGAAGACTTTACTGACAGACATAGACATTTCTCTGGTACATTTTAGATATTTTCAGTTTCTGTCATTCTTGTAGCACCTGCTCGATAAGCTGTGTAAGGAGATTGAGAAGGACCTGCGTCTCTCTGTTCACACCCACCTGAAGTTGGATGACAGGAATCCTTTCAAAGTTGGCATGAAAGATCTGGCCCATTTCTTCTCCCTCAAGCCCATCCGATTCTTCAACCGCTTCATTCATATCAAAGGTGTGCAAAAAACTGTTCATGCATGTATAGAGAGCGTTTTTTTTTGTTTTTTTTCTTTGTTTTATTGTTGACCCAAAAAGTCTCTCACCAGTATACTCCATGGCATATACTCTAAGTTAAACCTGGTGATGTTGAAACAGTGTACTCTGTGTCCCGTGTAATGCTGACACCTGCTGGACAACATGAAGATGGTATTTTTGGTCTTACTTTGAATGTTCTTCCAGCCTATGTGACGCACTACCTGGACAAAACTTTCTACAACCTGACCACTGTCGCTTTGCATGACTGGGCCACCTACAGCGAGATGAGAAACCTTGCCACACAGCGCTATGGACTGACAATGACAGAGGCACACCTGCCGAGCCAGACCCTGGAGCAGGTCTTTGTTGTTGCCCTTTACTCATGATGACAGGAGCTTTCTTCAATAAACAAAATTTAATAATGAATTGTTGATTAACTGCATTATCTGTATTTTCTTATCAGGGTTTGGATGTTCTGGAGATCATGAGGAACATTCACGTTTTTGTCTCACGCTACCTTTATAACCTGAACAACCAGGTCAGACTTATAGCGGTTGTGTTTATCTTCTCTGTCTTGAAACAAGGAGTCTTATATAGCCTTTTATTTCCAATAGATTTTCATAGAGAAGGCAAGTAACAACAAGCACTTAAACACAATCAACATACGTCACATTGCCAACTCCATCCGGACCCATGGCACAGGCATTATGAACACCACGGTGAGTTTACAGGAGTGACAGTGTGGTGTGTTTCAGTGTGTCTCCATCTCTCCTAGCTCCATCCTTCTCACCCATTTCACATCTCATCATTTTCACCAGGTGAATTTCACCTACCAGTTCCTGCGAAAGAAGTTTTACATTTTCAGCCAGTTCATGTATGATGAACACATCAAATCCAGACTCATCAAGGACATCCGCTTCTTCAGAGAAACAAAGGACCAGTCTGATCAGAAGGTAAAAAAAAAAGACTCAGCTGCTCACCATATAAATTCATTTTTTCTAGATCTTGTGTTCTTGGAACCAGTTAGCTACTTAATCCTCCTGTATTAGTCTCCCAGAGTTTGTATTTTAAAGTTTCCACAAGGCACAATAGCTTTTCTCCCTCCCAGCTTCTGTTCATCTGTAGCTGTTTGTGTTGTTGTAGTATCCATTCGAACGAGCAGAGAAGTTCAACCGAGGCATTAGAAAGCTGGGCATCACCCCTGATGGACAGAGCTACCTAGACCAGTTCAGACAGCTCATCAGCCAGATTGGTAAGAAACTGACTGTAATTAATGTTGATCTGTTACTGGCATATAATCAAACAAATCCATCTGCAAGTGCAGGCAAAGTGTAAACTAAAACCTCTACTGTTTTCTATCAGGTAACGCCATGGGCTACGTGCGTATGATCCGTTCTGGAGGACTCCACTGTTGCAGCAGTGCGATCAGGTAAAAGAGAATTATCTGACTGCTGGTCGTGTTTAGTTGTACTGACTCACTTTGGAAAGTCTTTGAAATGCCTGATTAACTGGATATATTAATGTTAATTTGTGTACGAGGTTAAAGCTGATTAAAACCTGCATTCACTGTGTTTTTGTGCCTGCCAACCTCAGGTTCGTCCCAGACCTGGAGGATATAGTCAACTTTGAGGAGCTGGTTAAGGAAGAGGGATTGTCAGAGGAGACTCAGAGAGCAGCTGGGTAAGGCATTTGATAATCCTGCACTGCACAGTATGTATCCAACTTGTAGCTTTGTGTGTTATTTTGTGTAGTTCAGTTTTGTTTTAATATTTCTGTCATGCACATAAACACTGCTTCAGTTGCGCCTACAGTCAAGTAATGTCGCAATGTTTGTGTGTATTTGTGTTGACGGCTTTAGAGGGCACCACAGGTAAGAAAGTGTAAGGGAAATGTCATTAACTTCGTGTTTCATTCCAAGCGTCCTAGACTCAGTGTTGGGAGATCTGACCAGCAACTCTGCCGAGGGAACGGAGTACTTCAAAAAGCTGGTGGCTGTGTTTGCACCTGAGTTTCGCAGTGCCAAGAATATGCACCTAAGGAACTTCTACATGATTGTACCCCCACTGGTCAGTGCCAAGATTTTGCATTTCTTTTCTTTAAATGTTTGTGTTTAGCTACTTGTTCTGCCATGTCTTGAAATGTTTTGATTCATAAATCTATGCAGCACTTGTAGTTTTTGATAAACAAGTCACTCCCACAGACTGTGAATTTTGTGGAGCACTCCATCAGCTGCAAAGAGAAACTCAACAAGAAGAACAAAACTGGAGCTGCTTTCACAGATGATGGGTTTGCTATGGGTGAGTGGACAAAAGTGATAAATCATTTGTCAGTAAAAAACACATCAAGTTAATCTTGTGCGTTGCACTGTTCTTGACTTACTCTTATTTTTCTTTTCCCTCCACTGCCACGGTATCTCTCGGTCTCAGGTGTGGCATATATTCTAAAGCTGCTGGACCAGTATCTGGAGTTTGACTCTCTGCACTGGTTCCAGGCCGTCAGAGATAAGTACAAGAAAGAGCTGAATGCTGTGGTGAAGGAGCAGAACGTCCAATCTGCCAGCCAGGATGAAAAGTTGATGCAAACTATGAACCTGACTCAGAAAAGACTGGATGTTTATCTCCAGGTAGAGTCTGTGTTTTCAAGACGATTTCAAAACAGTTTACGGCGTGGGCCTTCATTTATTTAGATGTGAAGGGAGAGACAGACTGTATCATGTGACTGTATCAAATGTGTAGTAACTAACAAACAAGGTGTTCATTTGGAAACCACTGCGATGATCTGGAGTCTTGTGACCATTTGTACATGATGTGGAACTCTCTTGTCTTCCTGTCACAGGAGTTTGAGCTGCTTTACTTCTCATTAAGCAGCGCCCGGATCTTCTTCAGAGCAGACAAGACTGCAGCTGAGGAGACTCAGGAGAAGAAGGATAAAGGTTAGGAGGTGGTGTGGTGACTAATGGTGTCTTTAATTATACATAAGCAGTGGCACACCCACCCTGCTCCACAGGCTTTTTGTAGATGATTTTTCATACATAGATACCCCTACTAATGAATGATGAAGCCTGTGCTTTCATCTTCCATTAGATTAAACAAGTAACTTTACCATTTTCTCCATCAGAAGAAGGCACCAAAGCAGGAAATGGCTCAGATGGCACCACCACCCACGAACCTGCATCAAAGTGAGCATCGTTGTGAGATTAGCAGAGCAGCATTTCACATGTATGACAACAGAGAAGCTCAAAATGTGCAGAGCATGTACCTGGCCGGATGAAGAAGTGTAAAGATCTCGAGCAACACTTTCGGTGTGTGCACTTGTATTGATATCTTTGTGAGTACCATTTTGAGCATATTTCTATCAGTGAGAACATTTTTCCAATCCTCACTATTTTCAGACTCCTGCTTGAGGGTTGAGACTTGATTTTAGAGTTAGAATTAGGTATGTGTGTGTAGATGACAGAAAGATCACTACAAACTGGATAAAACCACAACTGAAGGGTATTAATATTTTCTGTTCATTGACAAACTGACTCATCTTCATCACAGAAAGAATGTTTTCCCAAGGTGCTGCTTCAGCCTACGGAAACATCATCTCACAGCTTTCAATTGTCTCTCAGCTTCTAATGAACAGACTTGGAATTTGTAGCACTTACACAAACACCTGCAAATTTGAAGAAAGCAAATTTCAGAGCTTTTGTTTCTTTGCTGTGTCCTTGTTAGTATTTGTAATAACATGATTGTTTTTGGCCATTTATGACACCTCTGTAGTTCATACTACACTAGACTCTTCAGAGTGTTTCCTGTGTATACTTTTGTGCCATATTTGTCTACTGCTTTTTTTTGTTTTTTTTAATTATTTTGATATTGTATGACCTAAGGCATACATGTGTACATTGTGTATAATGTTTCAATTACCTAATTTAGAATTAACATCATTGATTTGAGTGTGCATAGTATTTAAGCTTCAGTCCTGGAGGTGTATCATTAGTTTTATTTTATAATTTTGTCTGTCTATCAACATGTAATGAAAATGAGGCCACTGTTTGGTCAAATCTACATTCCATGAAATAACTTTTTTGGGTCTTGGAAGACTAAATAAAATTTCCACTTTTTAAAAAGAAAAAAAAAAAAAAAAAAAGGGATACTGTACATGTGTATTCAGACACCCTTTGTTTTTTTTTTGTTTTTTTTTAGTTTAGGTTTAGTTCAGCTACAGCCTGAAACTACAAATGCTAAATTTACATGCAGTACAGCATAATGAAATTTAAGAAAGAAAAAAAAAAACATTTCAAAATGTAAATGTATTTAAAAAAAAAAACCCACAAATATCACATTTACATAAGAAGTCAGACCCTTTACTCAGCACTTAGTGGAAGCACCTTTGGCACCAACTACAGCCTCAAGTCTTTTTGGGTATGACACAACAAGCTTTGCAAACCTGATCTGGAGGATTTTCTGCCATTCTTCTTTGCTCTCATTCCTCTCAAGCTTGGTCAGGCTGGATGAGGACTATCGGTGGACAGCCATTTTCAGGTCTCTTCATAGATGTTGGACAGGGTTCAAATCAGGACTCTGGTTGGGTCACTCTAGGACATTCACAGAGTTGTCCCTAAGACACTCCTGTGGTGTCTTGGCTGTGTGCTCAGGGTCATTGTCATCTTGGAAGGTGAACCTTCAACCCAGTCTGTGGTCCTGAGCGCTGGGGAAAGGCTTTTCCTCAACCCTGACCAGACAGCCAGTCCCTGCTGCTGAAACACACCCCCACAGTATGATGCGGCCACCACCATGCTTCACTGTTGGGATGGTATTGGGCAGGTGATGAGAGGTGCCTGGTTTCCTCCAGACATAACGTTTAGAATTGAGGCCAAACAGTCCAGTCTTGGTTTCATTAGATCACAGAATCTTGTTCCTCACAGTCTGAGAGTCCTTCAGGTGCTTTATTGCAAACTCCAAGCAGCTTTAATGTGTTTTGCAGAGGAGAGGCTTTGTCTAACCACTCTGCCATAAAGCCCAGCTTGGTGGAGGGCTGCAGTGTCCTGGAACTTTGTCCCATCTCCATACCGGATCTCTGGAGCTCAGTCAGCCTGACCATCGGGTTTTTGGTCACCTCTCTTACTATGGCCCTTGTCCCACTGTTGCTCAGTTTGCCTGGGCGACCAGCTCTTGGAAGAGTCCTGGTTGTGCCAAATGTCTTCCATTTGAGTATTTTGGAGGCCACTATGCTCCTGGGAACCTTCCTTGAAGCAAAATGTTTTGTAGCCTTCCCCAGCTCTAAGCCTATCAACACTCCTGTCTCTGAGCTCTGCAGGTAGTTTCTTTGAGCTCATGGCTTGGTTTTTGCTCTCACATGCGTTGCCACCTGTGAGGCCTTCTATAGAGAGCTGTGTGTCTTTCCGAATCATGTCCAATCAATTAAATTTACCACAGGTGGTCTCCAATCAAGGTGTAGAAACATCTCAGCAATGATCAAGAGAGGGCCCTGAACTAATTTTCACGTGTTGTTGCAAAGGGTCTGAATACTTATGTAAATGTGATGTTTTTTCTTTTTAATAAATTTAAAAACATTGCTAAAATTTTGACTTTGTACTGAGATTGAGAAAAATGAATTCCAACAATTGTACCATTGAAAAAAGGGGATCTGAATACTTTCTGAATGCACTGTATCTTTTTAATCATAACTATGCTAAGGTTAGGATTCTGGGAAAGGTCTTGAGGCAAAGATTATAGTGCTCAAAGTTTTGTGTGCTAATATGCACATGAAAAATAAAACTGACTCCAGGGAAGGAGCTAAGCATCATAACAGATCTCTGAGCAAAAAGCAACACAGACACAGTAGTTCGGGAAAGCCTTTTCTCCTTTAATACAAAGAAATGAAGCTTTTCACTTCAGAAAATACAATTTTGGCAGAATTGCTGAGTTTTTTTTTTTTCTCCTCCAATTGTCGGTTTTCCCATTTCCTATGAAATGCTGCTGTTCACTGCTGTTCAAACAGCTGGAATTGAAATACATCCCTTCTTTTGATTTAGATTCAAAACTCAGGGATGATTTCTATTTTATTTTTTTTTTATTTTTTTGGGCTAAGAATCAGGCCTTTCCTTAAATGACATTTTAATCTTGTATTATTCTGATGTAAGTGCCCACAGTGCCATGTGACACCCTGTCCAGCAGATCCAGAAATGTCCTGTTACATCCACATATTGCATTCATGCTCACCTCATAAAAACGAGGTACAAGGCAGGGCAAAATTTCTTCCAAAATAGATGTCATATATATATATATATACACACATACATATATATATATATATAGCAATCATATATACATATTCGTACATACATATACTAATTTATGTGATGCAAAGAAACAAAAATGTACACATTTTCTTACAAAATTGTAACAAAGACTGGAAAGTGTTGTTTGCTCTGGAGCAACACTGTAGCTGTTTAGCCTCTGCAAGGACTTATCCACAGTTGTGGACACCAAAGAAGTCTCCCAGATTTGTGTCCATGTTCAACTGGCACCAAACTCGTATAGAGAAACAGGCGGGGGGAAACTGTGCGAGACAGAAAACAGTTTGGTGGAAGAGATGCTGAAATTGGAGGAATCCATGTAAACAGAGGGAAGAAAAAAAATGATGAAAAGGGATGCATGTGAAAAATTTGCATGACCCCCACCCCCCAAAAAAGGAAAAAGAAAAAAATATATATCAGTGAGCATTCTCATAAAAAAAAAGCACAAACAAATTTTGTGTTCTTTTATTACTACATATAGTGCAACAATAAACATTGCATTTCTCACCCTTTCACTTGCATCTGAGGATGTTAATGTGCTTTCTCCATCTTTCTTCTCTATTCTTAACACTTGTAAATACAAGGCATATCCCTTGTTCTACCACTGTCCTGTGCCCAAATAGTCTGTGCTCCATTCTGGGAGAAAACAGGCCTCAGACTTAGAGACGTAAACATAACACAGACCCTGCTCAAAAGATACAAAAAAACAAACAAAAACAAACAAAAAAAAAAAAAAAAACAGGAGGAACATGAAGAATAAAAACAGAACAAGTGTTGGTGTTTTGGGCAGCATGTAGGTTTGGGAGGGCAGGGCAGTTTTAATGGTGGCGATGACCCCTGCAGTCAAACAGCCAAGTCCTCAAGGATTAAAAACCAGCTGTGTGAACCACAGCGCCCCTCCTGGACAACAGTGCTGTGTACAGGAACAGCTGCGGTCTTTGGACTTGTCGGGCCTTAGAAGGCCTGCTGGGCTGGATTGTAGTTGAATGTTGTTGGCACATGGGGCCTCTCTTCCAGCTTGTCATACTCCAGATGAAATTCCTTAGATGTAGACACCATTTTAACATTTCATCCACAACAAAAGTTTGTGAAACTTTCTATTTGCTATTTCACCAGATAATGAAAGGACCAAGAAGCAGCAGAAAGGAAACCTCTTACCTTGGCCACTTTCCTCCAGTTAAGACAATCAAAGAAGTAGTAGGTTCCCCTCTCATACGTGTTGGTCTTCAGTGTAGGCTCCATGCCAGGTGCCCTTGTTATCCAAACCCGTTCCTCTTTGTGGTACCTCCAGTCCCGGTTAAAGCTGGAAGTGAAGTTATGAAAGATTAACAATGACCAACAATAACAAAACATTTACTGACCTGTGACCATAAACAAATAACTCCAAGTATCAGATACCAAATTAATCAAAGTTTCACTCTAAAAAGGGAAAAGCTGCTGACTGCTTGTCACACACTAGAAGGACTGTTTAAACAAACTGTGCAGACAGATGAAAAGTTCCTTCCACGAAGAAAAAGGTTAAATAGAATTTTTTCTAGTGTGAACTTAAGAGCAAAGATAATATTTCTGCAGCAAAAGACTGAGTACGCACAGCTCTACTGCTGCAAGAAGCTGTAGCAGGTCTCCACCATTCATGTAGTACAAGTAGAACAACAGGTCTTCACCATATCGAGACAGTTTGATTGCAGCCAACTAAAGATGGACAGGACGTAATGAGGAGAATTAGCATGGCACCAACATGGAGTACATTAATGAATACTGTAATGATGCACAGTGGCACTGTGCTCAAAATTACCTTGTCCCTTATGTGAATGTTGGTTAGGTACTCCGATGGAACGTGGAAGTCTGGAAAGGCAACAAAGTGATAACACATTTAAAAATCCAAACATATTCAAAACACTAGATTTCAGCAGTTCCAATCACAAATGAAATAAGTGATTTTTGATCAGATGACAGGGAGGGGAAGTGTGCAGCTGGCTGAGGAGGCTTCTCATGGTTCCTAACAACCCATGTTTCTACATCTTCCTGTAATCATGAAAACGTCTTCGGGCTAGCTTTGACTGACAAATCTCAAAAGCTAATGAGCTGCCCAATGACTACTGCAAACAAGCAAATAAAAAGATTAACGGGTTGTCCTCCCCCACACACTTCACATTAATGTCTTACCAATATCTTGAGGTCGACAAGGTGCTGAAGCCCAAGGAGACGCAAACTTGGGGTACAAGTTTCTGTCAGGGAAAGAAAGTTGCAACAAGTTCTTCAACAGAACACTTTAAATGAAAGTGGAAAGTCTTTCTCCTTCTAAACTGGTATATTATGATACCTAACCAGACTATGTGCATTTGAGTCCTAGGAGCCCATTTAAAAAACGACTTGAAACTCAAAAAAGCGACAAGTACAGAGCTATTATCATGGCATAATGTCAAGATATTTTTCATCACCTTCCTATATGACATTTTTGTTTTATGGCTAAAGGTTTGCAATTTGGGTATTTTTACACCAGGTTTTTAAGTGATATTAAAAATGTAATTGATGAAAATTTTTTTAAATCAAATACAGACATGTTTGGGTGTACAGTATGATTATTTGATTTCAAAAATGCCTGGATTACACTGGTAAATATGCTAATTTATTGTAATGATACACGTCCAATAACGAAAATGATACAATAAGTCTTACACAAAGAATTTGTATCAAAAAAAAAAAATTTGGCCCAACTAAAAATTCAGTCTAAATGAACAGCTATGTGATCCTAGTTCAGACCAGAGACAGTTCAGTTCAATGAAAGGAAAAGCTGGACAAATGCCATTATAACCATGGTAACCATCTGTGTCTGCAATGAATTACAGGTTATATAACATTATTTAAATGGGCTGCTGACTTTCATTACCCGACTAGTGACTTATTCAATCCTATCTAATTTGCTGGAATACATGTTTCACCAGCTAATAGTCATACCCTCAGGTCTAATGAAATTAGGGTAGGACGGCTGTCTTACTCTGGTGAGTTTAAGTTGAGTCCCAGTGTCGTGAGGTCACTTCCTAGTGCCAGATGGACCATCCCAGGATCAGTCTCTGCTGCGCGGATAAATGTTAGCAGGCCAATCATGCCAAACTGGTCTGTCACCATTCCTGAGGGAATGTTCGTCACCCGACCTATAGCAGCACAATAAACTCAAGAGTTTAACAAATTGCTGAAACTGAACTGTGATCTTTCCTCTATATTTCTAAACCACACCGAGCACGCACTGGAGACCAAACCCCGTGAATTTTTTTTTTTAACGAAGATCACAAACAAGCTAAAGGAAAGATGACGATAGTCTGTATCACACTGAACATATTCTTTTGGTTTCCTCACTGTGCAGCATATGAAATAATTATCTAACCCCAAATGCAGGGTAGAGAGCCCCACTGCCTCACCCAAGTTGTGCGATTAAGAAGGGATGTCTCAGTGGAGCGATACGATTGGCTGAGTGGTCTCACCATCGGACAACACCTGGATTCCTTTCTTCTGGTTGTTGTTCTGTGCTGATGCTGTCTTGTCTCCGGGGAACTTGGGCCCATCTGCATTGGATGTGCTCTTGCTTGTGGAGTTCAAGTTCTAGTGGTGACAAAAATAAATAAAACTTTTTGCACAATGAAATACATGTAATTTTAGTGTAAATAATTCTACTTAATGTGTCACATTCAATGTGTGAAAAAAAGATGTCCTGTGGTGCAGACCCATCAGTGGCAACACTTACTGTTTTGTTGTCATCGTTGTTCAACGTGGGGTCCTTATAGTTTGGCCCAGGCAGTGCAGGGAAGTCTTCATTATGGATGGAGAAATCCTGTGTCTGTTCAGTTGATGGCTTTGTCACCATGCCAACTTGATGATGATGAACACAGTAAACACAATTTATATGAGGCTTATAAATAGATATCCTTACTATAAAACAATATCTACAATAATTCTTCCTGCCTCAAAAAAGCCTTGACTTTTGTTGTGAACCCAATAAGCTAATGGCAATTTCCTCTCCTATGGGAAGCTTAATGTGGATAAAAAATGAGACACTTTCTTTAGCTTAATGGCCTACCATAAGGAGCCCTTCCAGCCAATGGGTTAAGCACCGGTGTTGGGTTTCCAGTCCCTTCTCTTCGACTCCTGTCTGCTAATGCAGGGAAGTCTGATAGATCCAGGCCTGTTACATTTTCACTCCCATCTGCAGCATGGAGGAGGTTAGGTTAGCTACTTGTAACATGCAAAACTTAAAAGCCAACCATTTGTGTAATAATGTGCCAACTATTTGTTCAATTATGAAACTTCCTGATATGTTAAATAAACAACACCCCTAAGCTGATAGGTATTACACCTACACACCAGACAACAACTCACTTGTACAGTAGTTACTATTAGCAGCAAAGATAAATCAATACAATAGTGCTACCTACCACAAAAATACACAGATTATTAAAAGAGCCAATTAAGTGTATAGTGACTTTTACTATAACTTTACACTGCCATGCATCTTAAAGCTATTTTGTTTTCTGCTTAAAGAAGACACTGTTCACTGTATATTACAAGGAACAGGATCATCTAATAATGATGACCACTGAGAATATGTTTTCACTATTAGACAGGCAAGGACGTTATTTAAAAAAATGATTCAATAATGAAGAGCATCTAAAGTATATACAGCAAGTTATATTTATAAAATGCAATATTTCTTACGGTTTTTGTATAATTTATTTTGAAAAATCAGAGCTGGCTACGTTTTATATTCTGTTCAAACAGATAGATTCCAGGGTGTTGCACTGAACTTGCCTGTGCCATTAAAGATGTTGCTTGATAATGAGTTGTTCATCCCAAAAGCCTGATTGCGACTCATACCAAATCCTGACATGCTGCAGAGAGAGAGAAAACAAAACCAAACAAAAAAAAACATAAGCCCAGCTACCAAACATTGACATCCATTAAAAATTAAAACATCTATATCAGAAACTGTAGAGGACACAAAGGACAGCAATATACCTGTTTATGGTGAAGGGTTGGCGTGTTTGCTGCTGTTTGGGCATACAGATGATACTGGGTGAGCTGCCATTGGGACTGCCCAGCCCTGAGCTGCTCATACTATTGGTCCTGCCACTTATTCCAATGCCTTGACCAACCTGAGAGTGGTTCAGCATGTTCCTCGAGTTCATCGGCAATGTCCCCCTGTTAAAACATAATCTCATCTTCATTAATTTTTACTCATTTCAGGCCAAACGCCATTTTCATTTTCAAGTACTCTTTACTGTTGAAAAATACCTGCTTGGTGACGGAGGAGTATGAAGGGTCATGGTGGGGACCCCTGTCGTGGGGGTGATATGACTTGGTAACTGTGTGCCTTGTGTGAGATTTCTGTTTAGCTGAGGTGTATTATTCCCCATGCCTCTTACCGAGAAGCCAAGTGCACCTGCAGAAAGACATTGTTGGAAAAAAGGAAGCAAAACACTGTCAGACAAAATTCTTCTGCTTTCTGTCAAAAAATAAATAAAAAGTAGAAAATGTCACATTTTAAAAATTATAGTAACTCAGGTTTACCTGCAATGATTTCCCATTAAACATTTAAATCAGAAACAAAACGTAAAACTTCTTTCAACTTCATGTACAACAACTGCTGTTACTGAATGTAAAGGAAAAAAAACCAAAACACTTACTTTGGGGACCGTACAAACTTGCACCAAGTTGAGAAAGCTGACCCGACGACGATGGTGAGGGAGAGGACAGCATCTGGAGAAAACATTTGAGATCAGGACACAGTAACTGGAAAACATCTCCTCCAGTGTTACCTCAGGTAATGTGCAGATAAGGACATGAAACTCACATCTTTGTCCGACCGATGTGGAAACATCGACGGCTGGTTGTAGTACATGCTTTCATCAGTAAAGTCGTTATCGACAACCTCGACGAACTCTACAAATTTCTTCCTAGCACCAAACATGCCTTTTGTCACCTGAACAGAGAGAGCAGAGCTGCTGTTATAGACGATACAAGGGAGAAAAGTCAAGCAAGCAATCAAGACTTTAACACAAACAATTTCACAGTGCTTTCTAATGACACACAATTCCTCCTTGAAGCTCACTGTTGCCAATATCTTGCTCAAACTATGTTAAGTTTCCCTTACAGTAGTTTACGTGGTGCATAGTTATGGTACACCCCTTTTACAGTATTTCACAGCATTGTACTGTTTTTATTCTGCACTACAGTGACACTACATGGACAAATATTTCTCAACAATTTAATCATAGGACAGAGTAATTTCTACAAATGTGTCTTTAAACAAATGGAAAAATTTTATATGCACCATTTATTCTCACGTCTCTGTCGCTCACTGATATATTTGGCATTTTCTGGTTGTTAAAAGTTTTGCACAGTGAGGTCTAACTAGCTTGTAAACATATATACACATATGTTATGGACCTACACAACAAATGAACCGTATCTATACTGTGTCTTCTTGTGTCTCGTTAATCTTGTCTGTTATTATTAAGTTATTAGTAACGTTTTTTCTTTATTACCAAAACTAATCTGACAGTGTTGAGACATTAGAAGCAGGAATGCTAACAGGTGCTAACATGCTAGTTAGCGGCTAACTCAGTGTTAGCTTAAGATTAGCTAGCTTAACGCCAGTTTGCAAGCGAGCTGCCTGAGTAGTCCAACACAGCGAAACCTTACAACTTCAAAACAACGTTAACTACCAAACACCAGCCACTATCGTGCAGCTACAGAGGCCCTGCCTGTCTCCATACAGCCACAACCAGCTATGTTTGCTCGGTTCAGTTTACGCTCCGTTTGCAGCTAGCGTTAGTAGCCCAGAAACTAAAGCTAACGACCTGCTGGGAATCGAAACAGAGGAAAAGAGCGAAACTACTAACTCACGCTGGTCCATTTATAACACAACTGCTTCAGTGTGGCGAAAAATGATTAAAATACCCTCACCGCATCAATTTCCCTTCTCTTCGTTAGATCCAAGATGGCTGTTTATGAGGTATAGCCTTTCGCCTCTGACCTTACAAGCTGCTGACCACTTCCGTACACAACCAGCCTCACAAGAAACAGGAAGAAATTAAAACGTCGGGAAGGTTAGGCCGATTCTGCAGTGGATAAAAATAAAAACACTATTCTCAAGTCTCAGCGACCCTCGTGTGAACATAATGTGTACTGCATTATGAAAATACAGTGCTGTGTGTGGTTTGATCAGTACTGAAGGGGTTCCTTTAAGTCACAATGTCAATATTCTTATTAGCTTAATTGGGTTTCTCAAGATTATAGCCTCAGAATAATAATGTTAAGGTTGGAAAACCACAGCCTCCTGGGGCCTTTATAGGTTTACTATGTGCTAAATAAATTGAAAATTTGTTTGGTAGTATGCACAAATAAAACACAATGTCAACTAACAAGAAGGGCCTAAAGTTTCTCCTATCCTTTTCAGATCTTCATGGACCCTGTACAAAGACATAGTTTTATGGCCTTTGTTAGCCAATTTAAAGCATGTACTTACATAATGCATTACCCCACATTTATTTGTGTTTAATAAAATTACCAAAGAGAAAAAGCAGAGGCCAAGCAGTCACCCAGAATAGAAAACTGTGCACATCAAACAGAAATTAGGGTACTCGGAGGTTCACTGGAGATTAGTAATTTTTAAATTTAAATTTTTTAAACACATTGGACCTTGTGAGAATTTTCTGTCAAAAGATAAAAGTCTTTACAGACTTTTTACAGCCGAAATTTGGATTTTCCATGGCAGGAAAAATGCATGTGTTTCTAATAATAATGATAACCAATAACAATTTCCTTTAAATGAGGTGCTTCAGTAGTCACTTAATGGGAATATTATTGCTCCTGGTGCTCTGACATATCAAAATGTCTGCCATGAATGGTATTTCTCTTACTACCTCCACGTGGTAGGTCGATAAGGAGTAGGACAAGTGCTAAACAGTCTGTCACTGAGTGAAAACAGATGACGGGCAACCATTCTGATAAGGAAAATGAAATTCCTTCACAGTTTTATCTAGCTGGAAAATAGCTCTAATGAAGGCATGCAAGATAGCATGGGCAAATCACACGTTAGACACACAGGGATGACGATCCCACTCTTACAGTTCAACGGTAAGACTTCACCAAGAAATAGGAAATGATATTCAGCTGTGAAAACTGCATGGGTGAAAAAATGACTGCATGGAAAACTAAAAGGTGAGCACCAGAATTGAAGTGAAAAAATTATTACAAAAAAAATATTTGTAATAATGACACTGAAGCCTTGACCTCACGATGACCCCACATGGATGTCCAAACATTTTAAACAGGCATGTACAATGGGGCACTGATGAAACGCAGATACATACATGTACATCACACTACACTTCAATACAGCTCTTAGTTTTCAGTGGAACCTGAATCTTTATTTCCCACCTTTGCAGAAACATTTCAAAACATGCAATGTTTAACTACAATGTAAGTCAGAGCAAAAGACGCATACACACTCTCCCTCATTGGTCTCCTTGTGAACACTGACAGATTCTTGAATGTATTCCACAGTGCAGACCCTCTTTCGTGGCCCGGTGGCACTGACCCAGGACTGTGTCCAGACGATTAAAACAGAACGTAAATGACCTTCACTGCGCTTTCATCACAAAGCACTTCTTATGCTTATCAATGGCACCCAGCCCCTCCCTCTCTCTCTCTCTCCCACCTCTGTCATGTTAGAGAAGAAGGGGGAAAGTCATTAGGCATAAATGGGGAGGAGAGAGCAGCTAGTGGTTGCTATCACCATGAAAGTCAGGGCAAAGCTCAGAGCCACTGAGAGATAGTGAGAGGACTGCACTGGGGAATATCTGCCCAGGGAATACAATACATTTTCAGCTCATTAAATTGGATAAACAAATGGCTTACTGAAGAAGATTCTGAGAGTCATGGACATCAGCAGGAAAATATTAGAAAGTAGGTGTTTTTCCATTCTCATTATGATAATTTTTATGCTTATTATGTTTCCTGTTTCCATTTTGACAACTGATGATGCTTATTTTCTTTGTAAACAACACAGTATCATGGATTTATCACATGAACAAATGCAATTCAACATCATATTCATGTAATACCTCAGACATGGAAGATTAATATGCTGGTGCAGTTTTACAAAACTATATTAGATTGTTACCAACTTATTTGTTTTTACACATTATCAGTAACCCCAGAGGGGCGGTGGAGCAGCATTAATGGGACACCATAAAATTCAGTTGAAGACGCCTACAGACTGTTTGAGCGCAAACCTTGTTCGGCACTAAATAGATGTGGAGCACCAGTGCTGTGTCAGATACAGTCAGAACGATGGGTAATGCCATGCGAGGCATCATTGCCTTCATTCCCTCAGAGCGCTGTCAACGCTTCTTAGTGGGGGACCTAAAGGAGATGCCCCTTGATCGGACCCTGGATCTGAGTGGCCGGCAGTTGCGTCGGCTACCTGCTGCTCCCTGTGCCTTCAATGAGCTGGTGAAGCTCTACCTGAGTGACAACAACCTCAGCAGCTTGCCAGCTGAGTTGCAGGGCCTGAGAAAGCTTCAGCTGCTGGCCCTCGACTTTAACTGCTTTGAAGAGCTCCCTGCAGCAGTTTGCCAATTGCCCCAGCTCAGCATCCTTTACCTGGGTAACAACAGGCTTTACCACCTCCCCAGAGAATTGAAAGAGCTCAAGGAACTTAGTACTCTGTGGTTGGAGACTAATTGCTTCACTGTTTTCCCAAAGGTGGTTTGTGAGCTGTCTAATCTCAAGACCCTTCATCTCGGTTATAACCAGATACGAAGTTTACCAAAAGAACTTATCCAACTGGAAGAGCTAAGAAGTATATGGCTTGCTGGGAACCAGCTGGCAGAGTTCCCACCAGTGTTGCTTGAAATGCACTTGCTAGCTGTCATTGATGTGGATCGTAACAGAATACGCCAATTCCCAAGCCTGTCTCATATGCAGGGGTTGAAACTTGTTATTTATGACCATAACCCCTGTGTTAATGCCCCAGCAGTAGGTGAGGGAGTCAGGAGGGTTGGACGTTGGGCAGACAGCTCTGATGATGAGCAGGAAGATGACGGGTCAAAAGCAACAAATGAGAATACAGCAGAGGTCACAGAAGTACACCATGAGGAGGAGCAAAACACTTCGGGTCAAGGAACAAAATGACCTTTATCTGTGACAAAGCCTACTAATGCAGGATGCCACTCAAGTGGAACACTTAAAGCGGAGTGTTGTGCTGTACATCAGGCCCATGGTATTTGGTCTATATATGTTGAAGCATTAATATAAGACACTAATGGATAAGCAGCCTAAAAAGAGAATTGAATCTTGTTTAAAAATGTTTAATAACTTTGGTTACTGGATGAATCCCCAGTTTCTTATTACAATTTGTAAAATTCAGTAAATGCCTTCAAATGATTAACTGCAACAATACTGACACTGTAAATTGCCATTCATTTTGACCAATTTTAAACTTCCTGTTGGTCAAAAAGCTTTGAACTATGGTATCTCATCCTAGAATCACAGATTTACACAATGATATTCTGTGGGATCAAAACAGTAATGACAAGCATATATTTCTACTCGACAAACATACAGTAAGTGTCTGCTTGCAAGACAGGAATACAAAAAGGCATTCATACTTTTCTTTGAAACTGACTATGCAGTAAGTTGCCTACAGTGGTGATCTACAAATTTGTTCAGTTCCAGCTAACACTGATGTCAGCAGCTGCACAGATGAGTCACTATGTCAGCAACAAAATAGCACCATATAAGTTAAAGGTTGTGTGTGATTTACTAATATATACTGCAGAGACCAAGAACAAGAACAGGACAATTTTTTGTTCTAGCAGTCTGTGATCATATCCAAACCTGCTGAGGCTAGATACACTGAGGTTTTTAATACTAGTGATGGATGTTTTAAGTCAATTAGTGCACTCCTTATCCAGACTAATGCATAATTCATCTGATAGAGTGGGGCTGTGGCTTTGAATAAAGGCTGCTAATGGCCCTAATATCATCGCCATAAGATTCTGATTTGAAACAGATCATAAATGTAGCTCAGTATACCAGGAAAATATCCTGTAAACAAGATCAAATCATTCCACAGTGTATTATTTTAGACATTTCGAATCATTTACAACATTTATGACAGAAATTTAACAGGGTTGCATATCAGCCATTTTACTGGAAATGTGATTATTTCCGGTAGAATGTGACTATGAAATGAATCCACTGAACTACTGTAATTTCAGCTTCTATCCTGCTTTTTATTAAAAACTACTTTGATTGTGATTGTAATTCTACAAAAAAGAAAGACAAGAAAAAACATGGGTTTAATGTAGATATGACTATTACTTGTGATATTTGAATATTTTTTCAAGATAATTTAAATTATACTAAAAAATATATACCCTCACTCTATTAAAACCTGTAATGCCTTTACCTAAAGCACACATGGGATGCTTATCAAAAGAAATCTGTTTAATATCTTGTACTTCAACCAATAAACATATGAGGTAATAGATACTCTAATGGTAGGCAAGGTTTGGATAAAACATTAGAAAGTACAATTTAAAATGCCCTCAACAGTCCAGTTCAATGATGAGCACCTCTGCATATTTTTAAAATATCAGGAGCAAGCAAAACTTTATTATTTGATTTTGCACATCACAGAAACGTATTTGGGAAACATTAAAGAAAAATATACGCACTGCTGTATGTTTCTATGTGTTTAATTCTGTATCAGTACATAAATTAAAGGCATTTATAAGAATATTCTGAAAGACAGAACCCAAGATGACCAAGTGCATCATATTTAACAATATCTTTGGTTCAAAATCCTATATCAGCACAACTTGCACAGACCCTTTGATAATGTTTACTTACATTTCAAGCATCCTTGAAGTCAAGGTTAAATACATTGCAAGAATCACTACAATTACATTACCTTCTCTTTTTTAGCTTTACCAACCAGAACCAATTTCAAACCTTCACATATTCGTCCTACACTGTATGTATAATGATAAATACAGACATGTCTATTTGAGAGCCTAACATATTAATAGATCCATCAAAAATACCCTGGTGCTTTGTTAGAATGAAAAACACAATAAATATAATTTTCACAACATTAATGTACCAACTGTAAACTGCATTGTAACAGATAACTGAACACAAAATCTGATGGAATAAACACCAGCTTTGAAAAAGTGTTGTAGCTTTAACATCATGTGCCATGGCAGTTAAATTCCCCATTACACTGAGAAATAATGTCTCTATTTAGAAGGTGAAAAAAACACCATGGATGGAACTAATTCCTTATATGCTGCACATTAAGTTAAAAAGAAAAAAACAAAGATGCTTTTTTTGGGAGGCAAATCTTCCAAATCCAGTTGCTCTGAGAAAGCCTCCGAGGGAAACTATTACAAGGCGTCTTTGTCCAAATCCTCCAAAAAAGCTTTTATAGTAAGATGGCTTAATGTGAGAAACTGCCACTTTAAAAACAATATAACAATAGAAAACAAACAGACTTAGAAAAAAGGTGTTAAATTATTGCCAGAGCTTGAATGTAGAACTTTCTGCTATGGGCCCAACCAAAACATAAATGACACAAACATATGAGACTGGAGATCTGTTGTCTTTACAAGTCTGTCCACTGAACAGACAATAACGAGAAAGACACGAGCAGGAGTCAAAGTTACAGTGAAGTAAATTTATCAAGACTAGTTTGTTAGTACTTTTTTTTTTTGATAAAACAACACAGGTAATATATTCTCATGCATCTATATTTTTGTCAGTTACAACTGTGAATTTGCATGAATTTAGCAATATCTGCCTAATAACTTTTCATCTACTGAAGAGTGGTGGAGCATCATAAAGCATGTGAGCATATCCTATAGGTTAACTTTAACTGTATGCAGGGGCATGCTTCACAGGCTCATCCAGGGTCCAGGTCTCTGTCGGAGTGTTGTCTCACCCTGGTGATGCAGCAGACATCTATCTAACATCTCTAAGCCATCTATTTCCTCAGACTCCTTAGAGTCATGAGGGCCTCCTTCCTTCATATCTGGAACATCAGCCCCTGAAGTATCTGAGATAGCCGATGCCCTCTGTGACAACAGCTCTGCCTCCATGGCATTTCCCTGAAAATCAGATGTGTCGTTCACAGATCCAATCTCTTTAGGAGCATTAAGTTCCTTCTGTGAGTTTTCCTTCTCCATCCGCTTTCGAGCCTCCTCTCTCCTCTGCTGGATGCGGGTGTTGTCTCCCATCATAACCCTGACTCTTACTTGGTCTGGAGGCCAGAGGCCACCCCATATGAACTGCAGGTAGCTGAACAGCACAATGACACTGAGGAAGGCAAAATTGGTGGCTACGCCAATCACTGCTGATGTTAAAGGGAAGTTGTACAGAACATATCGTATACCAGTGAAGTAGGCATGGATACAGAGCTGAGATGAGTAGATCTGCACTTGCTTAGAGTGGATCTCAATAACTGCACCAATAGTGGGTTCATAAGCATTTGTCTTGTAGTCTGAAAACAGCTCAACTTCTATGAGCTGCTTCTGCTCAGTCAACCCAGTCAGAAGGAAAGGAGAGAACAGTAAAGTACTCAGGGTCTGCAGGAGGCTGGATCGGTAATGCAGCATAGTAGACCGTCCAACTGACGACACAACCTTTCCACCTTTGCTGTAGGACGACATCCTGACCATGAACATACCCAGCTTTTCATTTACTGGAGACTCTGGCATCTCTAACTCCAAAGATATTCGATAAGGCTGACCAAAAGCCATCACCTGGTCTCTGTCATTCTTCATGAAAGAGATGTTGGCAGTGGGGAAGGAGCAAAGTGCAGGTTCTGAGACATCACAGTCAGATGTGTAGTAGAAGTGCACAGGGGTGGAGAAGCTCACGGTGGGCATGTAGGAATAATAAAAACTTCCATAGAGAAAGATGGACACCCAGAGCAGCAGAACCAAGACACAAAACAGGATGGCAGCCTGGAATAAAGTTCGTCGTGCTTTGACAAGGGTCACAGCTGCCACATCCTGCAGCCAGTGTAGAACCGGTCCCATCGCACCCCCCATACTGTCTGATCCGAAGCACTCCGACCTTCTTCTAGTCGTGGTTTGGGCAGTTTTTCCTCCGTCGAGCCCTGGCGACTGCTGCTGCTGTAATGGCTCGTTTTGTTTATACATCAGTGGGTGTCACTGCAAATGTGTGGCTAATCGCTAACGTCCAACCTCCCATGTCCATGTACACAATAAACAGCTGGTTTAGTTCGGTGCACAAGCTAGATATACTATTACTACAAAAATAAAAATACCCCTGTCTTCTATCGGTTTATCGGTTTTCCTCGGACTTAGTGTTCGCAAGTTAGCGAGCATGACAAACAACGCCATGACATGTGACCCGGATGTAGCCACCTTCTTTTGTGGCAGATCTGCAGTTACGGGGAGTCGGTCAGGCCCACACAACCAGGCAGGGACGATGGGGAAGAAAGGTCGTCTCACGGGAGGGGCGGTCGGTCGGAGAACAATCTTACAGCTTTCACCTCCCGGGCTCCGCGGTGGGACTGCCGTCGAGAGGGAAGAAGCGCCTTCGGGATCAGACGGTAATTTTTAAACATGTTATCTCGTTAGCTTGGTGCTAAGAGCTGGAGCGGTGAATAATGGGCCCATGTGGCAACAACGATATATCTCACTTTAAACATTTAGCTTCCAATTTATTTAAAAGCGCACGAAAAGATATACTGTCAACAAGAAATAACGTTAAATAAGCCAAGTTACAGATGTAGATCTCAAACGAAACGACAGCGTCTTTTATTAAACGCACCGATTCGAAGCTATCAGCTAGCATGCTAAGCTAATGGTTAGCACTCTGACGTTAGCTAACTAGCTAGCTGGTTCTTGTGAGGCTGCTTAGTTGTAGACTGGGTCAGTTATCCCAAACGTTACGTTACCAAAACAAAAAATGTTGCATTTATTTGCTTAATTTGGGAGTCTGAGGGCAATGCTTGTGTGTGTGAATAAGGTGGGCTATCGTGGGATTGTTAGCCAGGCTTGCTACGCGACAACTAGCTCTCTGTAAAGCTCATCGTTAACCTCTTGGTTTGCAGACGAACAAGAAGGGGATGGACACAGATTCGTGAGGGACAGACACACAAACATGAAAACTCCCGCGGTAAAGGCCACAGGTAAAGAAACAGCGGGGTTGTCAGACAGTAGCAACTAGCAAAGGTCTACATTTGGTTGAACAAAGCTGTTTTGTCTCCACACGTAGAGGGCCTGTCCCTGCTTGGAGCCTATGAAGACAGTGATGAAGATGAGGCCGGAGACTCTCAGCGTTCAACAGCTAACGCTCAACACAACCAGTCAGCTGACATTGATAGTACCCTGGCCAACTTCATGGCTGTGAGTATATTTTCTAATCATGAAATAAAGTTTAATTTCTGATGACCCGTGAATCAGAAACGCTGGAAAACATAAGGCATTAGTAAACATTGTAGTGTTTGATTAGCTGAGAGAACTGCCTAAGATTCTACCTGGGTAATATTACAAAGATCAATATACACTGTTTGACCAATTGAGCTGTGACGGCACTATAATATGTATTGTAGTTGTGTACTGAAAGAAGAGCTGTGGGGCTTTCTTGCATCATTATGGGTGGAAGTAAAAGTTAGAATTTGGGTTTTTGTTTTGCAGGCTTTCATTTCATTCTACATAGGTTCTATCTTGGGGTTAGTTTTTCATAAGTGAATTACATCATTCATGTAAAGACAAGCACTTTCAGTGTGGTCCTTTCTTGGAAGTTAAAAACATGTTTTTGTCATTTCTGTCAAATTCCTCTTGCCATTTTTCCCACCAAAGGAAATTGATGCAATCACCACCCAGCCATCTTCAGATGATGCAGCATCTCACCCTTCAGTCCAAACAACCACACCACCCAGACCTGATATAAATACCCATCAGCCAGCTGCCAGTGAAGGACAGAATCAGCAAAGCACAGAGTTTGAATACAACACTCAGTACTCTTTAGCCGGAGGTAACTATTTGTGAAGTATTTAAGATCAAGTGTGCTCATCTTGATGTCTGTAATGGAATTTATCATAATTTTTAGTCAAATAAGTAAGTCATGCATATTTTTTTTTTGTTTTTTTTTGCAGTGGGTGTAGAGATGGGAGACTGGCAGGAGGTTTGGGATGAGAACTCTGGCTGCTACTATTACTGGAACACTCTGACCAATGAGGTGTCCTGGGAGCTGCCACACTATCTTGCTGATCAGGTGCAACACCTGGGGCAGTATGCCAACAGGTAGGAGTAACTGCCAGAATCATAGTATTATCCCAGGTTTGCGAATTGCTTCTTCATTCTTCATCTCTGAGACCAAATAAGGTAATTCAATATATGACATGTTTTGTATATTTTATTTGTAGCTCTAGTGTAAATGGAAATGGGACAGCCCATGCTGGTTATTACACAGAGGAAAATACTGCAGCAGCCGTGGCACCAGTTAAAGAGACCAAAGTGAAGGCAAGTTTCATTGAAGTCCAGAACCGACCAGTGTGTAATATCTTGATTGTGATATGTGTTCTGATTGTTGTTCTGAGATAAAATGCCGCCCCCCCCCCCAAAATGTTTTTTTTTTTTCTAAAAGGAGGTAATCGAGAGTGTTGTGGGCCTCACAAGTGAGGAGGAGGAGCGCCATGGAGTAGCTGCATCTCTGCTTGGTCCTCTGATCCCCTCTGAAGTGAAAGAGGCAGAAGAAAAATGGAGAAAAAAACTACTTAAAGGTTTGGATGAGACGGAGAACAGTTTGGATTCTGATGGAGAAGCTGTTTGTCCGGCAGGATCCCCCACTACCCCTCTGCAGGACTTAGACTCAGTCCCAACTGTCCAGAAAGAGATTTGTACTAAGAAGATGTCAAGAGACAATTCTGAGGCTGAGGAAGAGATGGAGGAAGACACAGTGGAGCTGGAACTGGCTCTGGAGAGGAAAAAAGTGTGTTTTGTGTTTCACTGACAGATATTTTTGTTATATGGCAGTATTCCAAAATTAATGTGAAATGTTAATGTCCCCTGCCTCAGTAACCTATCTGACTCTGCTGACTCATAGGCTGAGCTCCGGGCACTGGAGGAAGGTGATGTGAGTGGAGGGGGCTCTAGTCCTTCTTCTGAGACAAGCCAAGAAGCATCTGGTTCTCGTAGTCTTCTACTAAAAAACAAGCGGTGGAAGACGGTCTTCCCTTCAGCTGCCAGCCCTGACTCTAACAGCAGAGGCTCAGACCTTCAGGAGAACACAGAGAACAGTGAGTCCAAATATATATGTGTGCTGCTTTAAGGGTTGGATGCGTGACAGCAGTGGGTGGAATAGCAGAGAAAGAAAAGAAAGGAAAAAGGAATATGTATATATTTATTTCATTTATTTATTTATTTTTTTCCTTTTCTTTTTAATATGAAAACTCTTAAGTTTCACTCTTGGGTTCTGTAGCACCATCCAAAGTCCTAGAATGTGTTGCTGAAGCAGAAGACAAGGAAGTGGACAGTTCTGAGGAGAAAACAGCTTTGAAAATGCAGGTGAAAGAAGAGGTGGAAACAGCTGAGCTCAAAGTGGAAACACCTGAGCTCAAGGTAACAAAGATGTTATTACCAGCCATAATAATTGTGATAATCTCTTTAAAGATATGTGCTAATGGCCGTAAATGAATATAGTTTCAGATTGGAGAATTGGCTAACACCTTAATCAGCAAGATGGAGTTCCTGGGGATAAACAAAAAGGCAATCTCTAATTTCCAGTTGCTTCTGCTACAAACTGAGGTGAGAGGATAATAGTTTGGTTTCTAACTTCCACTTGTAGTTATCCTAGTGACTTCTAAAATATTTAACACTTAATTTTATTTCATATCATTTTGCACACAGTCATATGCTACTATTTAATATTTAAAAATCTCATAATAATCCATCTCAAGGTGTCATTTTAGAAACTTACTGTAATTACTCTCCTGTGTTACTCATCTATCTTGTGGCTCTTCTGTCTTTCTCTTAACCTAACAGACTCGGATTGCTGACTGGAGGGAGGGTGCTCTGAATGGGGTCTATCTTCGCCACAGGCTGCAGGAAGCTGCTGAACACATAAAATATTACGAACTTAACGCCACCCCTAAAGGCTGGTCCTGCCACTGGGACAGGTACGCGCTCCTTACCTTTCAAATCTCTAAACTCCCTCGCCCCCCGAAATCTTACCGTGTGACTACATCCCCCTTCAGTGCCGAGGTTGCAGACTTTGTTACATGACTTGGGGAGAAGCTTAACCATTTCAACTGGATGAAAATACTTTCCAGAAACAGACTCTTCAGGTTTGTGTGATGCAATCCTGGCACTTTGCCTTGCACGTACTGATAAGGGAGCATCCACTCTGGGCCAGCCTGCATCCTATTAAGTATACCTGCCACAGAGAGGACTCCCTGTCCTTATGACCGACTCTTAAGCCCTTTTTCTGAGGGCGTTTGTAGACTGATTACGAGTTCAGTCAGTGGAGAATGTGAAAGGGTGGGGGGGTGTATGATAGGAAGGTTGGTTGCGTGGGAGAGCTTTGCACTTTACAGGACTACAACTCCCAGAATGCAGACAGAGTGATGTCCTGGAAGCGACGAGTGTCACGCATCACATAAAAGGTGAAGATGGAGCAATGACGGGAATCCAGCAGGTCAGACCTCTATTTCATATGTCTTCCTGTTTTTTATTTTATTTTCTTCTTTCTGATGTAAAACAAATTGACTGTGTGCTTGTTGTTCCTGACCTATGGTTGTTCATGATAATGGTGATGATGATGCTTCCTCCCTGGCGTCTTCCGGTGTCTGGGAGGGAATGGTTGTCTAAAACGCAACAAATGTGACAACCATGGTGTGAGCTGCTGAGTACTACTTTCAGGACCTAGAGATGATTTGTTTTACTTTATTTGTTTTTGAGAGCAAGGTGGGTTCCCTATCCACATCCATGACCACACTCTAATTGGGTCCTTCTTCTGGATGGCTAATGTTGCTGTCCATACCAACATCCCCGCCCTCTAGTGTAACCATTATGACCACTCCCTTGCACCACTGTCCCAGGGTATCATGCCACTCAGACAGTTGTAAGGCCATTCATTGAGTCTTGCCCTCTATTTCTGTTGTCCCACTCTTTAGAGAGCACAGGCGGTATTTCTATGTGAAGGACCGGACCGGTGCCTCCCAGTGGGAATTCCCTACGGAGGAGGAGGAGGAGGAGGAGGAGGAGGACCTGCAAGGCAACCAGGATGCCCAAGCACAGACTTCTAGCCAAGTGGATACTAAAGCATCATCGGCATCTGTTAGTGGGGGGACAGGTCAGCTACTACTCCTCAGACTGGGTGGAATATCAGCCTGTTAAAAGTCTTTGCTATTAAATGTCTCCTCAAATATGCATGGCTTCGTTTTTTTCTGTGAACAGAATCGTCAGCTTATGATGCTGCTGTCCCACCAGAACCACCTCAGCCCAGTGCATTCTGGTCCCCATCTCAGCCTCCCCTTCCTGACAGCCCACCTCCACCTTCCCACCAGCCCCCACCTCCACCTCTCCCACCAGGTTCTCCCCCTCCCCCTCCCCCGCCTCCTGACAGTGATGGAGAGATCATGGAGGTGGAGATGGAAATGGATGATGATAATGATGGGGAACCTCCTGCCCCTGGAACTGAGGAAGATGGCAGTGGGAAGCCTTCTTTACCTTCAGGGCCCCCTAGTGTGAAAGTATGGAAATATTCTGCTTTGATTAGTGCCCCCTTGCTAATATTTCACTTGACAACACTGCATGCTGAAATTCATAATAGAAAAGCACAGGAGCCTTTAACTTTTATTTTTCTTCTCATCACTCAGGCTGTGGAGTCATCAGCCCCCTCTGGGAAGGGTCAGAAACGCAAAGCTAGCCAGCTGAATAAGGCCATCACTATTGGCAGCAGTCCCATTCTCTACACCCAGCCTGCTGCCAGTGCAGGTAAAAAGATAGAATGACACCTGTATGCATATATTAATCATGCTGGAAGTAAGAATGCCTGGTCTGTCTGTACATTGTATTATACATCCCCAAAGTCCATCCTAAACCCTGAATGTTCAAATAGCGACGAGTGTCATGATCATCAATATAAGGAACATGGCCAAATTTGGCAGGAGAATGTGTATCATTAGTAAAGACATGCTGGTGTAACACCACACCAAGACAGTGCTTAAGTTAGGATTGTATTTCAAACATGTAATTTCAATACTTTTAGCAACATTGATAAGGTTTCTCTTTGTATGTAGCTCCTCTAATGCCCGCAACTGCCTACTGGGGTGTGCCAGCTGTTGCTGCACCTTTGGTCCCCTGTGAACCTCCTGTCCCACCTATCCCAGCCCTGCCTCCTCAGCCTCCACTGCCACCAACCCAACCGCCCTTTGAACCTCCTGGAGCCAAAGCTCTTCCTACAGACAAGACCAAGAAAACAAAAAAGGACAAGGTCGGTGTTACAGTCAACAAATTAATTCAGTTTTACATTAATACCGGTCATGTTAATTGTCTTTTTATCCAGTGTAAAACCTTTTTTTTTTTTTTTTTCTTTTCCCCCTTCAATACAAACTTTCTGTAGTTAAAGAAGAGTAAGACCAAAATGCCTTCACTTGTGAAGAAGTGGCAGAGCATCCAGAAGGAGCTGGATGAGGAAGAGAAGAGCAGCTCAAGCGATGAGGATAGAGAGCAACTTAGCAAGAAAAGCATTGAGGAGTGGAAGCAACAGCAGCTCATGACGTATGTTTCTACACAACTTCCATTCACCTTTTTTGAATGGGCTATAAAAATCGAATAGTTATTGAGTTGTGCTCATATTCTACCACTGCTAAACATTGTTTTTCCTTCTTAGTAACCCTACACTAACTGCTGTATTATTTTATTTTCTCCAGAGGAAAAGCTTTAAAGAATGCTAACTTTGAGGCACTCCCTGAAAACTGGAGGGAGCGGCTGAAAAAACGGAAGATGATGAATAGCACGTAACATCTGGCCTGGATTGTACATCACCCATTTAATCTTTTAACACCGCTCCAACCACTACCACAAGGTCATCCTTTAGCAGCTTAAGTTTTATTCTGTCATCTATGGACTTTTTCTATAATTTTCCACGTTCATGGTGGAGCCAGTTAGAGGCTCTTTCATGGCAGTCCGTTCACCAGAGGGATTTAAATATGTTTTGTTTTTGTAGCCACAATTGTAAATGTGCCAAATGTCTTAAGTTCATCAGAAAAACTTGTCTTGTATATACCCCATGTAGATGACCATCACAGTGACTTTGGAGGGATTGTCTATTTTATTGTGCATTTTTACAGCTGTGTACATAAAATGTATAATGGGATGAGCCAATGTCTTGGAAGGGGGAGGAGTGTCCCAGAACTTGTATATTTTGTAAAAACTTATTAAACTTTTTTTCCAAAGCCTTGTTTTTTTTTTAACTTGTAAAAACATATTAAACTATGAGTAACCTTGGTTTTAATTATGCTAGTGCAACAAAGTAATGGCAAATGAATCAAATTCACAGCATAACAAATATGTGGTTGTAGATGTGTCACTGTTGTGATTATTGAAACATTTAATGCCATTCCCTGCGATTTTCATGACATATCTCTCTCTCTATATATATATATATATATATACACACACACATATATATATATATAAAATATATATGTGTATATATATATTTTCTGTATATATATATATATATATATATATAGAAAAGGCCTGTTACTGTTTGAAGTGTTGTACACTCACTGCCATGTTACACCTGCAGTGTGCACTAGTCAGGTTCTTGCTTTCATTTGATCAGGAAGAGCTTCACTTCTCTTTAAGATGGACATTTGAAAGTTTACCCTCCCAAAACTGAAATACCTAAATGCATCACTACTTTTTGTTCATCTTGTGAGTTTCAGTGAGCCTTTGCTGCAGTTCACTTTTTTTTTTTTTTTAATTATTTTATACATAAGTCTGCATGCATTTTTCATCTTATATACATCAGTATAGATTTTCCTACATTGTGTCTATGTTGTAATTTCATCAATATTCTCTGAGGGCCAATTAAATGTTTTGAAGGGAATGAAACCTGACTAACCTGCAATAGTGTTGAAACTTTTAATTTGTATCTTAGCAGCAAACTTGCCAGCTTCACCAAACCAAACGTCACTAAACCTGATTTTGACAATTGTAGAAAGTGGATTCCTTTAAGATCAGGGATGGTGATACAAGCCACCTACATTACAAAGGTAGTGCATGAATTCTATGTCTTTATCTATAAATGTAGAATTTGCATATCTGAATGTGTAGTAATACATTTTGTTCTGTGCAGTCAATATGCACTGCAGAAATAAGATGAGGGCCTCTGTGAGAGCCTTACCATAAAATTGACTCATGTCAAAGACATGTTCAGCTGCAACAGCCAATCAGATGCTCCTCTGCCTCACATGGGTAAATCTATGAGGAACATGCAGCTAATCGAGAGAGCCACAGAGGAAGCATCAGCCACTGACTGCTACATGCCACTTGCCAAGAAACCACATCACCCAGTGAAAGAGGGCAAACCAGAATAATGCTTCCTAAAGCACAACCACAGAACAATGCAGATGGTGCAATGTAAGGGTCTACTACAGCACAGTTATAAATGATAAGACTATTTTTAAAATATTTTCTGTGTAGCGTGAAAATTTCATATCATATATATTTGAAGATGATAAATGGTGAGACATCACTATAATTCCCATAAACAAAGAACTGTTCTCCAGATTAAATTGCTGAATCACTTTATGGCCAAAAAAACACACACACACACACAAACACACACACGAGAGCACTGTTCTCCTGAAGAAAGCACAGTAAAAGTCTTAAATATTGAAATCACCTCAAACATGTTCTTCCTCCAGAGTGAAGCCATTAACACGGGACAGAAAACAACTTGGCACTGATCTGACAAAACATACACCAAACAGCTTGTTTGCTCTTATATTTGCTAACAGAAAAATATTATATATGAAATTTCATGAAGAGTAATTCCTGTACCAACATTCACAAAGCATTGCACTCTTGTGTGGTTAAAAAATTCTTAAACAGTGTCTTATCTTTAAGAACCGAAGCCATCACCCATGAATCTATAAAAAAAATTAAATTAAATTAAGGGAAAAAGTAAAATAAATTGAAATTCTTCAGAGTTAATCTGTATCTGGTGATATCCTAAAAGTGTAAGTGCTTTTCTCCTTGTTCCTATTCTGCCTCAGTTCATTCTGTGCAAAAATACATTTCAGTAGATTCTGTTTGCCCTTTCTTCCAGTTAAACTATTTTAGCAGTATTTTTTTTATCTGTTTAAAACATATCCCGATGGTTCATATTTGTCTGTTTTGGTCACTTGACTTATTGTCAACAGTTCCAAAGCCAACAATGTGCTAATTGTTTTGTGTTGACGGTTTGTGGCTCTCCGTTTGTTTGTTTGTGTATGTACAGGAGTACAAAGTTTGTTGGGGACTATTTTTAACTGTGGGTTAATACACACTTGACACTCTAGTAAGAAATTACAGCAGCAGGAAGGTGTACGGTGTGTGGTATTAATTCAAAATGAACTACAATGCTCTATATGCAATGATAATTCATGCAATAAGTCCACAAACATTCCGGTCAGCCATGTCCCCTGAGTCATATGACTTATGTGAACTGTTCTTGTTGCTTCTTCTAAAACGGCAGTGAAATTGCAAAGTGAAAAGAAACTGAAGTGAAACTCTGCAGCCTGTTTCTTGTGTGGTTATTTTAACTTCACTGGATTCAATGCCCAGTCCACTTATAACACTTTACATTTTCTGACAGAGCTGCTGTGCAGGATATAATTTTATTGTTTTTTATTTGCATGCTCGTTTTAAAGAATCTGTGATGTCAGACTGTGATTTCTCTGGCCAGTGTCATCAACAGAACAGCAAGAATATCCACTTGTGTGAAGGATATGAGGTAGGATCATGTTACTGTGCTTGTTTATATGATGCTTACTTATCAGAGGGAAATGCTTTTTTGCTCTGGTACAACCTGTTCATTATCCCACAGAGGGGTCAAAGTTCATGGCTGCAAACATGGGATTTGGAATGAATATCTTCTGATTATAGGACAATGTCACTATGGTCCCATTTACACTGAAAATCAAGCTGTTTTGTGCAATGGAAAATAGCAAACGTGGACAAGTCAGTTGGGTTGCAATGAAGAATAAATTTATTATAACCGTGTATGTTTGTGTGTACATGTCAGGGTTCAGAGGACGAGGGCAGGAAGCTGAAGAGGAGAGAGAAGAACAGAGTTGCAGCACAGAAGAGTCGGAAAAGACAGACACAGAGAGCTGATCTGCTGCATGAGGTGTGTGTGTCTGTGTGTTTGCACATTTGTGCTGTACGTTTTGAAACATAATGACCACACAAAACTTGCAGCATTCAATTCTAACCTTTTCAAATAAAATGAACATCATGATAGTTACAGAATTCATGGTTTCTCTAACATATTTTACACATATGAATGTGGACTATATTGGAAGCTGTCAGTCATCTTAGAATTGATTATAATCAAATATTTAACCCTCTATTGCATGTATTATGAAAGCAATGTCAAAAAAAATTGAAGCTCCCCCTCAATAAAATAGGGGAGAGTCAACTTGGATCTCTATGAGGATGAAAAAATGCTCTTCTCAGTTACATCCAGAAACTGAAGCATGAGTTGGCAGATACTGGTAGCCAGGACTTGTAACTCCCACTGACAGCAAGACGTCCTTGTAAAAAAACTGGACTTGATACAATTAGTAGTGGCAAAAGCCCAGGAAAGGAAGACCAAAAAAATCACAACTTCCTGACTACATTAAAGAAAAATAAAGAGGAACAACAGGGTGAGGCAGTCGGAGATAGATAAACCCAGACCCATCAGTCTTTAGTTTAAAGCACAAAATGGGAGAAAGTAAATGCACTCCTTCAGACCACAGGGAAATTGAAGAACACCCTAAGGGAAGAGCAGTAGCAGGGGGAAAGAACCAAGTGCTCCATCTGGAACCAGTTGGAAGAGCTCAAAAAAAAAGACATGATTCCAGAAAATCTTCTAATATCAAGGTCTAGAATTCGATGAGTTCTCGATGATACGTGGTCACATGGTATCATCATTGTCCTGCGACTAGTAGTCAAATTTTGATGTGTAAATTTCAGGACTATTCTTTTAAGGCTGTATAAGATAGGGAATGTATTAGGTTAGTGATGATTACAGACCCAGTATCACAGGTATGCCTACACTAAATATAAATAAAGAGAAACAGAAACTCAATAATAAAATATTCCCTCTAAACTATGTCATCATTCATAATTTCTGCCTTGTACTTTTTTCCCCTTCACTCCACTCTTCTAGGCCTGTGAGTTGCTGGAGCAGAGGAACAGAAAGCTGAGAAGAGAGGTATAGCATTCAGAAAATGCTCTGTATAGATCAGGGGTGTCGATCTCATTTTAGGCCAGGGGCCATATGGAGGAAAATCTATTCCCAAGTGGGTCGGACCTGTAAAATCATGGCATAATAACTTAAAAATAACGACAACTTCAGATTTGTTTTCTTTGTTTTACTTTAGTCCAAAATAGTACACATCACAAATAATGCTCTTATAAAAACACTACAAATTAGTTGAAAATTCTGAGGAAAAAATTGGTGCAATTTCAAGAACACAATGCCTCAGTGATTGGAACTTAAACTTCGTCTCATATCTATCTACTATCTACTCTATCTACAAAGGCATACAACTTTAAGTCACAGCCTATCTGGGATTGAACAAAATACTCTTCTAGGTATCGAATACCTCATTCAGAACAATAAGTATAGGCCTACTTGCTCAGCCCCGGTATAAACAGTTTGCTTGCTTAACATAATTGCTATTGCGAAACCCAGTGGAAACATTTAGAACAGCAGTTTCTTTCATTGAAAAACTGCAGCTAATTTAAACTTCAAATTATCTCGCGGGCCAGATTAAACCCGTTTGCGGGCCTGATCTTGACACCCCTGGTATAGATGCATTCACCGTTTATCATCACATGCTTCATGTGTTGGAACAATTATGAACTCCATTAGGGGCAAGGGCACTTTGTTCATTTCAGAAACCAGTGCAATTTAAAGTGGTTTGCACAAGACATAAATACACTGCAACACAGTGAAGAGTGAAACAGTGTTAGCTTCTGCTTGATGCTTTTTCTGCAGGTGGATTCTCTGTCTGAGGAGCAGCGTCGGCTGACCAACGCTCTGAGAGCCCATGAGCCCTTCTGTCCCATCATGCACTGCCTGTTTGCTTCTTCCACCTCATCCAGTCTGCAGCCTGACAACACAACAGCCCGTTGTGTGTGAGGCAAGGAATACTGTTTCTCAGCAATCTAACTGGTTGTTCAAAACTCATTGTTTAATGTGCCAGCAAACCTCTGGATGGCACTGTTCACCATGACCGGAGGTGAAGTGCAAATGTTCCTGATGAGTTCAGAAGAAGGCAATCAATTCTCGTGGAATCAGAATGAAAGAAGCCTTGGAAGAGTGGGGGAGGTATTTGTTTCTTTATATGCAGAACAAATCCATGTCTGGTTTCTACATGACCTTTCCTGTGTTGACTGGCACTAATGTATCACACTTTGTGTCCATTCTCACTGGTTCATGACTCTACATAAAACCATTATATGTGGGAAAATGATTAGGTTTTTGAGTCTGTTACTGAAGACCAGGTGGAACATTAACAATTATTTCCAGTTTTTCTTATTTCCTTTGATATTTTCCAGGTCAACACTGTAAACATTTGCTTTTATTTACTAATGGCAAAAATAAAAACAAATGACTATGTTAATCAAAAAATATTTAAAAAATAATTGAATAATTCATTTGAAACTTCAAATGCAGAAACACACCCATTTAAAGCCAACAGGTCACAACATTATAGTTTAATGGAGCTGAAAAAAGGGAGAAATGACACCCCAAAATTTTGCAAAAATTATGTGCGGTTATTACAACTTCCCACGGCACATCATGTGGGAAGCACTGCTGCAGATGTTGGCAGCAGGGGCCAGACCACATGTAATACAAATAACACTTACAGAAACAGGAGGCTGGGAATGTTGGCTTATACCTAGGATGCCTGAAACCTGGTCTAAAAAAACACACACAGATTCCTCAGCAGGAGAGAGCTGAAGGCTGTGCTGCTCAACAGAGAATGAAGGATGAGTGTGTAAGTGCATGAGAGAGAGTGTGGCTGACTTTTACTTAATTTTTCCTTACAATAAAAGATCAGAAGGTGAGTTGAGTGATTTTTACAAGTTTAATCTTCTTTGCTTTACCATAAGTCATATTAAAGTTGCTGTATCAATCTTGTCGATTAAAAAGAAAGAGGTGAGTTAAAGGATAACGTGTTATTCTCTAAGTACAAACATGTATTTATATTCCCACTATTTATAACATGTATTTCATGAGTGGACTACAAGCTGTTCTCTGTAGAACAACGGCAGAGCAACATACAGATCCTGTGAAAGATACTTCTTTCTTTGAGAGCCCCTCAGCTTAAACTTTTTTTGTGATTTATTCAGCAACTTTAGCCACTAACACATAAAGGTGCACATAAAGAGGAAATATCAGTGTTGATGTTAATTTCAGCACGTCACTAATGTCTTAAGAGAAAAAATTCCCTCCACAGGTATCAGATACCTTACATCCCTGCATATGTCTGTGTGGATAGTAAGTCTTCTCAGTTTCTCTGAATAGATAGAGGAAAATAATCCTATGATGAAAGCAGATCAGATATGATCAGATGTGACAATCTTTAGATTATATTCTGTACATGTGTAGAAAAACAGTTTGGCTGCACATGTTTTCTGTTCAGCCTCACATCACATGTATGCTTACACTGTTAACCCAAAAGTTGTTTCTATGCAAACAGTTTGAGTAAATGTCACTTAAAAAAATTAGTTTTATCGCATTACTTAAATAGTATGAGTATATGAGACAATCACTAGGTGTACTCATTTTTGTAAGTTTAACAAACTTAAACTATCAAGTTTTACCTACGGCCACACCCCTGTTTTCAGCACTGCAGCACTTTTCTAGGTTGTGATTGGTTCAAGACTCAAGACTAGTCTGGGCTTGCTTCTTGGTGGATTCTGAGAAAATTGCGCCTTTTTCTTATTTTCAAGAAGTAAATTGGGTCTTTTCTGCAATTTACCTTCTCCTTTGATGAACATGTTTTCTGCCTGGGAGTTATCTGCAGTAACATGCTGTTGAAAAAAATGTAATTTGCATTTTTCAGTTTTTCATGAGTTTGGACTATTGTAATCAGCAGTTGACTGCAGTTAAGAAGACGCCATTTTCTTGGTGAACTTGGTGAGTTGTTTTCTATGTTCAAGTATTACAAATTAGAAACCACTGAAATGTTTCTAGTTAGACGTGTGCATTTTAATATGTAAATTTGAGGTTAACTCCAGCATACAAACAGTAGCTCTCAACTTATGTTGTTCCACATAAGATTTGGCAACAATAGTTAAAAAAACTAACTTTTTAGAACTAACATGGACATCACTTTTGCCCTTAGAAGAGATGAGGATGTAAAGGATGAGCCTGACATTAGCCAGATGGTCTGACGCTGGCCAGCCCTTTTCACAGAAAGCCAGGTTTGTGGAAGTTTCCTTTGAATATGTGTTTTTTCTTACATACAATACATACTTGGACAACATGTTCAGAGAAGTTCATTTGTGTTATAAGTAACTTTGCCTGTATGGCTTGTTTTGCATATTTCAGGTTTACTTGGAGTTTAACAGGGTTGTTGGAAGAAACCTTAAAGAGGAATTCTTTGGTGTGCTTGATGGCTTGTGTCCAAGCTTGATGGAAATTTTCAAGATGAAGACAGGTCACATAGGACCTACTACTAGTTGGGTATTTCAAAGTGATTGTGAGAGAAAACGTCTGCAGCAAAAAAGAAGAATATACTGTAGTAACTGATGGAAAAAAACCACACAAAACATTTTGATAATTTGATAACCAGTTCTTACTGTTTTTGGTTTAAAGCTTGTGTTTGAAAACTAGTTTTCTCATAGTTCACGAAGAGCATCATTATCAACGATATTTGTTGCTTTGTTGTGTTTCAATAAAATTGAAAAAAAAAAAGTACTGTGTTGTGTGGTCATTGAATTGGAAGTTTCCTATTTCATTTATTTTAATGCAAATATAGTTTTAAGTGTATTTGACTTAAAATATTAAGTTTTCACTATTTTGCATTAAAGTTTACTCTACTTAAACAAATTAATTTTTGACTGTAGATCACTTAAACCATTTAAGTGTATATGACTTAAAAATATTACGTTCTGACTGTTTTGCATTTAAGTTGACTATACTTAAACAAATTAACTTTTTTGACTGTCGATTACTTAAACCATTTGAGGCAATCACTTGCCTCAAATGGTTTAAGTACAATCAACTTATCTGGGTTTACAGTGTAGTGGGGGAAAAGAAGCTCACGGCCCCTGTGCTGTCAGTGGTAGAAGAACTAGTGATGACTTTTCTAAAGCCTTTTTTTGCATATGTGTAATGCAGATAACACATATGGGCTCATAAAAATAATTATTATTGTGGTCCTCAGAATCACATCTTCTACATTCTGAAACGAAATATACAGATTTAGCAATTTGTCAGAGAAACGAAATTAAATATAAGAAACTGTAGCTACAGACTTTGTTTTAGGACTATGAGAAATAATAGTGTGAGCTCAAACGAGTAATTATGTTTAATACATAACAGCCTATTTATACTTTAAAGTAGTTGGAGTGAGTGCCAGTACTTTTAAATATAATGTTAGGCTATAATGTTGATAATATGTTGGCGTTTAGCTGCACGCATACATATATCTATGAACACATGCACGGCTTCCTGACGAAACTTGTGCTTTAATGGTACACATCTCCTTGGCAACCGCGTTGATACAATAGGTTGCTAAGCAACATCACGTACTTCGTTACATATTGTTCTGCTCGTAACCGCCAAGTGTGCCTTTCGGTCTTTTTTCTTATGCAACATAACATTTTATGTAGAATAATGTAATTAACGTGTAAGCGAGGTAGGTGCCTATCAGTCATTGAGGCATGCTTTTTATTAAAAATAATACTGTTAGCGTTACAGCTTTATAACTCAGTTTTAGTCACGGAAGACGCTAATGAGTTTGCTAGCACCATAAGAAAGTAATTAGTTAGCTAGCTAACGTAGTAGTATCGGGATAAACCTGTGCTTGACCTGCTGAATTCATGCTGAAATACCTTGAAGCACGTCCTATATGACGGGCATTGTACTAATGTATGAGCTAAGTTAACTACTTACGTTACCCACATCGACTAGTTGAGGACTTAACGGCAAGAAAGACTTTGCCGTTTCCATTTTAGCAGAAAGAGCCGACGGTGCCCGTGAGAGATTCTACCCTCAGCACTTCACATGTGAGTTTTATCAAACATTACCAGTTTGTCTTGTATTTAAATTCCCTATAGGAACCTTATAGGAATTTCAGACCATCTTTGTATAGACATGACCAAATTATATTAAGGTAAGATTATCATCAGCATTGTAGATCTGGACGCAGAGTTGCAGATAAAGCACTTTTATTAACCAACACAAAAGAATATAACGGAAACCGAGGTACTTCCAAAGTAAGGGGTAAGAGGGCAGGTGAGTTTCTGACACACAGATAGGGAGCCAGAAAACATGGGAAACATGGAGAGTAGCAGGAGCTGGGAGACAGGAATCCAAGAAACACAGAGAACAGGCAAACACTTGGAAACAGGAACGTAGGGAACTGAAACAAGAATTTCAGGAGATCACAGGCAAGACAACTGTTTTTATCTAAGTACAACCTGGCAACTAGGTGTAGTAGGGAGTTGTTTTATATGCCAGGTCCACCTAATGCCTAAGGAGTATCAGGTATGACTCATTGAGTTGCCCCAGGAGAACATGCACACAAATTGATGAGATTTGACTTGCCTTGTAATTTCCTACTGTATAAATAAAAGATTTTTTAAAAAGTTAAAAATGAAAGAAGCTAGTACAACCTTGATTGGTTTGTAAGTATATGACATTTTGCTTCTATTTACTTTGACATTAGCAGCAAAATGATTATACTACAAGCTATATGTGTCTAGCTTAAGGAAGAGGGCATTCCTGAAAAGCTAGTAATGCATTTAATCTTTGTATTATCCTCCAAGCCTGTGTTGATACAGGGACCAAGCCAATAAAGGTGATTATTGATTCAGATACAACACTGATTAATTACATTTTCCCAATCAGGCAGACAAAATCTCAAGCATGGCTGTCACTGCTATCAGGAATTGGTGGAATACCTACCAGCTCGACAAATCGGACACAAGTGATTCCAACACAGAGGAAGACGGGCAGGAATTAGCAAGGAGGAGGCAGTGTAAGCTATTTTCACATTTTTATGTGAATACAGTATGTAGCCTTCTGTGAGTATGATATTAAAATATGTGTGTAGCTAACAAAATGAGTTGACGTGTTGGGTAGGAGATGTTGCCAACACTAAATATATATGTGTAATCTGTTATTAGTTCTAGATTATAATATATCAAACAATTTATGTTCCTTCTCAGTATCCATTAGCCTAAGTAAGACACTGCGGACCAGGCAGCTGCTCCTAGACTTTGATGGTGGCAGGCCTATTTTGACTCTCAGAGCACCGCTTGACCTGGTTAACTTCCCACCTATCTCCTGCCCCCGTTGGCCCATAGAGTGTGAGGTCATCAGTGACATTATCCATCATATAGGTAATTAAAATTTTAAATTTTATTTTATTTAAAATGTCATGTTACTAGGTAATGTTATTTATATGTCCTAAGACTTAGTGATAATCAGCCTAAGAATACACAAATTTATAAGGATGTGCTTCTGGTAAAAACTATTGAATCTTAAGTAAAAATGTGTGCTATAGAGTGGAATCCCCCAGAGCCAGAGCCTTTTTATCAGCCCACTGGACATGAGCAGACACAAATGCCAGCTGGAGAGGAGCAAGGCAAAGTGGTATACTGCATTGACCATGGTAATGTTGGACACCAAGGTGTTTTTTTTTTTTTTTCTTTTTTTTTCTTTTTTCATTTTAAGGCCACCTTCCAGCATAAATGTTTCAGTGAATTAGTGTGGACAACCCCAGCTTAGCTCTTTAATGCTTCAGGCTGTGGATTTTATGTGGATAACAAATTTGGTAAAAAGTGCTGCACGACAATGTACAACTCTTGCATTCAGTTTGATATACAATATTATGGAAACTTCAGTCGGCCATTAGGCAACTTATGTGTATTTTCTCAGCAATATTATCGCCGATGTAAATGAGTAATCATATTTTAAATAAGCCCGATATACCCAACAGCAGGTTCCTGAAAATCATTGCAGGTTCATTTTTATTAAACTGTGATTTTACAAATTCAACATTTTATATTAACTTTTTTCTGTCCTGACTCTTAAGCCACTAAGTGCCTTTATTTCACCTGCTCTCGTGCTGGAGGATGCAGGGGGCCCATTAAGAGCGCCACTTGTGGTATTAATCAGTCAGACTTCACTCTTGAGTTTGAGTCACGCTTTGAGAGTGGGAATCTTCAGAAGGCAGTGCAAGTGTGAGTCTCTGCAGCATACTCTACTGATTATTTTAAGCTTTTCAAATATTTTCATTCCTGTGGAATTTTAGTTAAGTTACTTTCTGTCTATCTCCATTTCTTTCCCATGCAGGGGTGTTTATGACTATGAGCTCACCCTGCGCACAGACATGTACACCAGAAAGCACACACAATGGTTCTACTTCAGGGTCAGAAACATGAAAGCTGGAGTCACCTATCGCTTTACTATTGTCAACTTGATGAAGAGCAGCAGCCTGTATTCTCAGGGTATGAAACCACTCCTCTATTCTGAGAGAGCTGCCAAAGAGAAAGGTGTTGGATGGCAACGCTGTGGTGCTAATATCAGATACTATCGGAACTGCAGTCAGGTACAGTAGGTGAACATTTATAGTTTGAACATTCAAAAATGGTATCTTGACCGTACTGTAAATTATCTGCAGCAGCTGTCATTCTGAGATCACAGAATTAAATTACACTTGCAGAGGTTGTCACTGTGTTTTAAAAGATAGCATGTAGTCACCTTTCTGTCTTATCAAAAGGTTGTGTTTTGAGTGCATGGGAGGACAGGAAAACAAAGCCTCATAGGAACACCATTTAACATGCACAAAAAATCCTTCAAAAGTCCTTCAAAAACAAAAGTCCTTCTGTTAACTACAATCTGTATATTCTACAGTGCTGTAAATTAACAGACAATGAAAGAAAGAAAGAATAATGGGTATATTACTACCCCTACTTCATATAAATGGGTATTAAATTTTACTTAGGCAGACGTTCCACAAATTGAGTGATGACACAAAGTTAACAGTGCAAGCTGATTTTCATAGATATGCACCATGAACTGAATAAATATAACACGTGCTTTAAAAATGGTCTGCATTAAAAGTAGGTATTAGAACAGTAGTGAAACAATAAGATGCAGAGTCTTGCCAGAATTGCATAAGTACACCAGAACAGAATGACTTCACAATATTGAAAATACAATAATAGAAGGAGGTTCTCAAAAAACTCTCTTCTCTCTTCCTCTGTTTAGAATACCAAGGACAACAGTGACACTATAGTTCTGTTCTCATTCACCTGGACTCTCCAGTTCCCTTATGACTCAGACACCTGCTACCTAGCCCACTGCTACCCCTACACCTATTCACATCTGCAGCGCTACCTTAGGTGTATTTCTTCCAACCCTGTAGTTACATCATACTGCAAATTGCGGGTGCTGTGCCACAGCCTTGCTGGGAACGCTGTGTATATTGTGACTGTAACCTCCCAGGGGGGCAGCAGGGGGGAGGACAGGCGCAAAAAGGCTGTGGTGGTGACAGCACGAGTGCATCCTGGAGAAACCAATGGGTCCTGGATGATGGAGGGGTTTCTGGACTTCTTGCTTGGGGACTCGGAAGATGCTCAGCTACTCAGGGATACTTTTGTTTTTAAAGTGAGAGAGCTCAGGCTTACATCGGTCTCATTATGATCATTGCTTTAGTACATTTCAGTTTGTCATATTGAAACATAATTCATAGAGCAGATGTGTATAGAGTGATAATGTTGTTACAGTTTATTTTATGTTGAACACTTTCTTTTTTTTTTTTTTTAACTGAATTTGTGGTGTTGCAGGTGGTGCCAATGCTGAACCCAGATGGTGTGGTGGTGGGTAATTATCGCTGTTCTTTGGCAGGCAGGGACCTCAACAGAAATTACAAGACATTGCTCAGGGATTCCTTTCCCTGTGTGTGGCACACCCGAAATATGGTGGAAAAGTAAGACAGGTCACACGCATGGGCAAACACACAAACATTGTTTTGAGAGTTTTGTTACTTACTTATGTATAAACTTATGTTTCTTCCACTGTTTGTCAGTGAACGGCCTGTTTGTGTTGTTTGGATAGGTGAAGATTAGGGGTGGGGTCACTGCCAGATAGGTTGTGTGAAAATGTGAATATAATTAAAACCTAGCTTGTATAACTTCTAATGATGAACACAATGCATTATTTGTTTTGGATTTACACACAGACTGTACTTGGCAGAAAAGGAGTTGAACATTGAAATATGTTGACTACATATATTTTTCCTGGACCTTATCTATGCAAAAAGTCATATTTCCTTAATACCAAAGCCAACTGAATTTTAGAATATTCCTTTTTATATATGTATATATTATGTCACTGTCGCTAAGAAGAAGTGGGAGCTAAGAAGAAGTGGGACACTGAGAGGACAGAAGAGAACAGACAGGAATACAGGGAGATGCAGCGTAAGGTGAAGGTAGAGGTGGCAAAGGCCAAACAAAGGGCGTATGAGGATTTGTATGATAGGTTGGACTCTAAGGAGGGAGAGGTGGATTTGTACAGGTTGGCGAGGCAGAGAGACAGAGATGGGAAGGATGTGCAGCAGGTTAGGGTGATCAAGGACAGGGATGGAAATGTGTTGACAGGTGCCACAAGTGTGATGGAAAGATGGAAGGAATACTTTGAAGAGTTGATGAATGAGGAAAATGTCAGAGAGCACAGAGTAGGAGAGGTGACTGTTGTGGAGCAGGAAGTAGCAAAGATCAGTAAGGATGCAGCGGCCGCCTTGGGGACATCAGGTAGCTGCGGCGCGGGATACTCTGGGAGCTGCTGCGGCAGCTCGGGACACTCGGGAAGCTCGGACGGCTCTGGCTCTGGCTCTGTCTCTGGCTCTGGCTCTGGCTGCTGAGGCGGCCGGGAAGGTCCTGGCCGGCGAGGGGACTGGGCTGGAGGAGACGACAGGGCCTCAGCGCGGGCGCTTTCCACATAACGCCGAGGGACGGGAACAGGCAGGACGGCGGGCCGGAAAGGAGCGGGCTGGGCATCGACGCGTGCAGCTTGGTTGCGGCGCCGAGGGACTGGGACAGGCAGCGGCTGCTGCGGCTCAGGGGACGTGGGCAGCGGCTGCTGCGGCTCAGGGGACGTGGGCAGCGGCTGCTGCGGCTGCTCTGACTCAGGCGGTGGCTCGGACGGTCCAGGGGATTCCTGCCCCGGGGACTCCGGTGGCGCTGGTAGCTGGGCCTCAACGCGGGCGCCAACATCGTGACGCCGCGGAGCTGGAACTGGCGGGGCTGGAGCTGGCACTTGAGCCCACGCCGAGGGACGGCGCACTGAGGCTCTGGCTTCTGCCTCTTAGGACGGCGGCGACGCCGGCGTAGAAGCATCGGGGATGCCGGTCCAGGTAGTTGGGCAGAAGCGAGGAGGGACTCGGGCTGGTCAGCAGCGAGGGGAGCCGAATTCCAGGGAGCCAGGGGCTTCGCCTTTAGCTCCTGCCAGATGGCACGCGCCTCCGCCGGCGTCAGCGACTGCAGGGCCTGTGATGCGGGCAACATGATCGGCGATGTGGTGTGGAGGAGCACGGAGGTAATCCGGAGGGGTTGTGGCGGCTGGGGCGCCGGGGACCGGGAATCTGGCGGCTGGGACGCCGGGGACCGGGAATCTGGCGGACTGGCTGGGAGGTCAGGAAACTGTGGCTGGAGCTGGTTCATGCAAAACCGCCTGGCTACGGAGAAGGGGACCGACAGATTGCGTCCTGTCTCCAGCATGGTGTGAATAGCCGAAAAAAGTTACCGCATACCTTCTGCCCCTTCTCGCTCGGCGCTTCGCGGAGGGTGCCTCGCAGCACCTGTTCCTGCTGTTCGCTCCACAGGACTGGCGCCGTGTAGTCCTCGGCCGCCTTCAGGCGACCGATAAACAGCCGGAGGAGCCCTACACTCCAGCTCTCCTCGGTGTCCGCTGGGTCCGTATGTGGCCGGAACATAAAGGCATAAAGGCACCTGGAACACGACACGGAACAGAAACAGGAAGTTAACCAAAATAAAATGCAAAACAGGAAACCAGGACTCGGGGCTTAACAGGATGAAGTGAGGAAGGTGTTGAAGAGGATGAAGAGTGGAAAGGCAGTTGGTCCTGACGACATACCTGTGGAGGTATGGACGTGTTTAGGAGAGGTGGCAGTAGAGTTTTTGACTGGGCTACTTAACAAGATCTTGGAGAGTGAGAGGATGCCTGAGGAATGGAGAAGTGTACTGGTGCCCATCTTTAAGAACAAGGGAGACGTGCAGAGTTGTGGAAACTACAGAGGAATAAAGCTGATGAGTCACACAATGAAGTTATGGGAAAGAGTAGAGGAGGCTTGGCTGAGGTCAGAAGTGAGCATTTGTGAGCAGCAGTATGGTTTCATGCCAAGAAAGAGAACCACAGATGCAATATTTGCTTTGAGAATGCTGATGGAGAAGTACAGAGAAGGCCAGAAGGAGCTGCATTGTGTCTTTGTAGATTTGGAAAAAGTGTATGACAGGGTGCCGAGAGAGGAGCTATGGTTTTGTATGAGGAAGTCTGGAGTGGCAGAGAAGTATGTTCGAGTGGTGCAGGACATGTATGAGAGCTGTAAGACAGTGGTGAGGTGTGCTGTAGAGTTGACAGAGGAGTTCAAGGTGGAGGTGGGACTGCACCAAGGATCGGCTTTGAGCCCCTTCTTGTTTGCTGTGGTGATGGACAGGCTGACAGATGAGGTTAGACAGGAATCTCGGTGGACCATGATGTTTGCAGATGACATTGTCATCTGTAGTGAGAGCAGGGAGCAGGTGGAGGAAAATCTAGAGAGGTGGAGGTTTGCTCTGGAAAGGAGAGGAATGAAGCTGAGCCACAGTAAAACAGAGTACATGTGTGTAAATGAGAGGGACTCAAGTAGAACAGTGAGGTTACAGGGAGTAGAGGTGAAGAAGGTGGAGGATTTTAAGTACCTAGGGTCAACAGTCCAGAGCAACGGAGAGTGTGGAAAAGTAGTGAAGAGACATGTGCAAGTAGGTTGGAACGGGTGGAGGAAAGTGTCAGGTGTGATGTGTGACAAGAGAGTGTCAGCAAGAATGAAAGGAAAGGTGGACAAGACAGTGGTGAGACCAGCAATGTTGTCTGGTTTAGAGACAGTGGCACTGAGAAAAAGACAGGAGGCAGAGCTGGAGGTAGCAGAGCTGAAGATGTTGAGGTTCTCTCTGGGAGTGACGAGGATGGATAGGATCAGGAATGAGGACATCAGAGGGACAGCTCATGTTAGATGTTTTGGAGAAAAAGCCAGGGAAGCCAGATTGAGATGGTTTGGACATGTTCAGAGGAGGGACAGTGAATACATTGGTAAAAGGATGCTGAGGTTAGAGCTGCCAGGAAGGAGGCTTAGAGGAAGACCAAAGAGGAGGTTCTTGGATGTAGTGAAGGAGGACATGAGGTTAGTTGGTGTGGGTGAGGAGGATACAGAGGATAGGGTTAAATGGAGGCAGATGATTCGCTGTGGCGACCCCTGAAGGGAGCAGCCGAAAGGAGAAGAAGAAGAAGATTATGTCACTGTCACTATGTCATTATGTCACGTTTTCGGAGGAAAATGGATTAGCTTTTTTGAGTTCCACTTTTTCCACTCTGTATTTGCATGTGTGTTATTTTTTCTGAATTTTGAATCCACAATCTATTCTCAATACAATTTTCTGTTCATGTTACATAATGTTGACCCCAGGCTGATGGCTGAGAGGGATGTTGTTCTTTACTGTGATTTTCATGGCCACAACCGGAAAAACAATGTCTTCATGTACGGTTGCAACAGCCGAGGTGAAGCATCGCAGAAGCTTCATGAGAGAATCTTTCCACTAATGATGAGCAAGAATGCCAGTAATAAGGTAAACTAACTTTTCAAATAAATATTATGTCTGAGAAACCCCAAACCCATTTTTGCGTACCTTTTAAGAAGTACATGTTTTACATTCGTGTTTTTGGCCATTGTTGCATGTCCTTAAGCTTGCAAAGCTCTAGTGGACAACATGTGTTTAACCTTCACCAATCTGTTCTGTTCTGTTTTTTAAACCCCTCACTTTAGTCACGTCGGTGTTCTTCGTATTGATTTGTGCATACTCAACATTTCAAGTACAACATCTAAATCATTGTCTTTTCAGTTCTCTTTCAAGAGCTGTAAGTTTCAGGTACAGAAAAGCAAAGAAGGAACAGGACGAATTGCCATGTGGAGACTTGGCATCAAAAATAGCTACACTATGGAGGCCACCTTTGGAGGTTCGACTCTGGGTGAGTTTAGACTTTTCAAATCTGTGTGTGTGTGTGTGTGTGTGTGTGTGTGTGTGTGTACACTTCCAAGTGTCTTGTATGTCCCGCTATCATCTGTTTGACTGGCAGGCAACAGGAAAGGAACACATTTTACTACTAGAGACCTGAAGTCCCTGGGCTTCTACTTCTGTGATACTCTGCTAGACTACTGTGACCCTGATCGAACAAAGGTGAGCAATAAAGCAGCATGTCTGGCAAATGTACACAGCTCTGTAAACTCCCTTGAACACTAGGTCTCAGTCTTTGTAGAGGAAAAAAGTTTATAACCTGAATATGAAGTTGCTTTTAACTCTATTATGTTTTTATTTTGTAGTTCACCTACTGTCTAACAGAGCTGGCGGTGTTGCTGACAAAAGCAGTGAGAGAAAGGCTGGGTAAAGATTTGGGCTCTGATAGTAACATCTCTGTCTCTGACCTGGAAACCAGGTGATAAAGTTTTTTGCCCATGAAATACCTATGCAAAATAGACTTCAGTAATATTATATTATATATTACCTTATATATTATATTCCATGTTCATTATATAGAGCTGTGTGGGGAGTCAAACTGGAATGCTCAGTTGGCACATATTTGTGCAGACTAAAATCAGTGAGATGGAAGAATGTGATTTGGAATGGTAGTCTTTCATTCAGTTTGACTGTGCACATTTCTTGTTTGCTTTCACAGCACCAGTGGTTCTGATAGTTCAGATTCAGATGGACTCCCAGTTCATTTACTGAACCAACCACAAACTCTCCATCCAGAGGTATAATCACATAAACCCCATGGAATTTGTGCTTTATTTTCTTTTTTACAGGATAGTATCATGTTTGACCCTTATGATTCTCAAGCATCTGTGTGAAATCAGTTTGGATTCATGTCTTCGCTGGTTTCACTTTACCACCTGCCCCTGCTTTTCTCCACAGCAAACTCTAACAAAGAAGAAAAAGAAATCCCTGAGGAGTTGTAAAGAGAGGAACAGGCTGCGATCAGAGAACGTAAAGAACAGCATACAGCCAGAGGTCCTGCAAGCCAACATCAAAAATAAACTGAAAGACTAATAGCCCACAATTAGTTCACATCATTTTGTTAATGTATCACTGATTTACATTGATTTATGCACTGGGGTGATCATGCTTTTGCTGTTATTGCTCCTCAAAAGTGGAACTCCCTATTGCTTAACAATGCTACTGATTTTCCCGCTTTCAGAACTGAATTAAAGACTTACCTTTCTACCTATGCTTTTGGCCTGTCATAGCATTTCCTTTTTTAGTTCTTCTCTCCCGTAGTTTTATTTTGTGCTGGGCCACCATTGTATTTCTAAGTTTTTAATATTTGCTCTTTTTATCCCTTTTTTTTTTAACTGCATTTTATCTCTGTAAATTGCTTTGCATCAAGTGGAAGCTGATTTTAAAGATTATATAAAAAAATGTTGCATTACAAGATTTGCAAATGGTCTTTGCAGGAATCCAACCTAGCCCATGAGGACATAGTCAAAGAATGTATCCCAGAGAGGCCTGTTGGAAGACACAGGAGAAAATGGCAGGTAGGTGTATGAGAGTGTGAATAAGGTTAGGAGAATCAGCCATACAAAGAAAGGCTTTCCTTAACTTTTCTTATTAAATTCTTTCTTTGTGAAGGTAAATGGGCTGATAAAAAAAGCTGTGATCCCTTCTCCCACCACTCACTCTGGGGAAGTCAGTCAGGTGACTCTGTGGCAGGGCAGTGAGCCAGTCAAGGTATGGGTGACTCATGATGGATTGGATTTGCTCACAAAACCTTATTCTCGCCAACTGTTGTGATTATTGGTATATTATCAGTTAGTCTTAAAATACATTTATTAAAATACTTTTTTGGTACTTAAACTAACACATTTTGGATTTTCCCCTGGAATATTTTCTGTGTTGAAGGACAATTGTCTGGAAAACATGAGGACTTCACACCTGCATCACAGAGCAAAAGCATGTCAACATCACAGCATAGACACAGCTGTGTCACCTCACACAGGTAATGTTTATTTTGGAAAATCAAATTGTCCTTACAGCCTCAGTGTCTAATTTACCACTGCCATCAATGTGCTGCTATATTAACAACATGTGTTTGGCTTGCTTTTACAGACCCAGGGATGGATACAGGACAGTGGAGATGCTCTTCTCAGCTGCTGCACCTAAGCGCTATCCTTCCAGCTTCACACAATTTCATACATCCCTATCAACATCACTGCCCCCGACAAGCCTTGATCCCCTATAAAGTCTACAGAGGTTTGTCAGTAACTGAATATAACTTAAAGCAATACCAGCTTGACTCAAATTCTGGTTTTATTGTAGTAAATCTTGTCTCCCTCTTTCAGGCCGGCCACCTTCTCTTGCAGTCCCCCGAAGGTAAACGTCTTAGTAAAATGTGTATTCTTAACAAACAGCAGGTAACTAAATGGTGAGTTACATTCAGGCTCACTGAGTGTTTTGTCTCTTCCTCGGCAGGTTTCCCTCAACCTTGTGCATCAAGCTGGATTCAGACATTGTTAAAACAAAGCGAGTTGTGCCAGGTTTCACCCCTGACAAGTTCAATAGTCGAAATATTTTTAGAGAAAGAAATTTTTCACACATCTTAGAAAATGACTTTATCCCTGAGGACTCCTCCACCTCACACATAGACATAACCAAGACCAAACAGCGGAATGAGGGACAGAAAGGTTCCACAGAAGGTTCTATATGCACGCATTGACAATGAAAATATTTAGTTGCATGAGAAACGTGTTATTGTACAAACAAAAAATATGTTTAATGTATTACTTTTTTCTTACTCTCATCATTCAGCAAGGTCACTCTTTAGATGTATACCGTTTGGAGAGCGGAACCAGAGAGATGTCACCGCTGACATCCCCTTGAGAGACTCTAAGTCACACAATAGTTTGTTTGTGCCTGTGCTGAGGGGCACATACCTAACAGAAAAAAGGTTAATTCACTTTTAATCCTGTTGAGCACTTTTCGTGTCTGTCAGTCTCTTACAATATTGGGTTGCCATTGCAGCACAAAGACAGACATAACTTCTGATATTAAACATTTATTTTGTACAGGAGTGGGACAAGGATGAAGCATTTTTTTCTAGATGTTATGATCTTTAAAAAGTCTTCTGTGCTTCTTGTCCGTTTCAATATCCTCAGACTATACAAGGAGACTTTGGGGAACAAAAAGAAAGTGGGTGTTTTACCCCCTGTGTCAAAGTCTTCAGGCCTCATGAAGATGGAACTTCCACATCCAAAGAATAACATGCTCCAGAGCGTTGAGGCTGAGGACGTCAGGCATTATCAGTATGGAAGACAAAGCCCAAAAAGTAACTCTCCACAAGAGGCACTGATCACAAGACTATCACAGTCTGCCTCACTCTAGAGTACTATATTTACAATTTGGAAAGTAGACTGATTGTTTTCTAGCCAGTGATGTGAACCTTTACTGTTGTTTGAAGAGGAACGTGATTAGAACTTCAACAGATGTGTTAACTGGGGTGAAATTAGCCTGTTGCCTTATTCACATGTGTTAGTGTGAAAGTGTCAAGCTTGTATTGTATGGATAGTAGAGTAATTCTTTACCCTTGAATATGTGATACAATTAGACTTTTTTTCCATGTTAATTACAATGCTAATCTGTTTCCACATTATATATAAAGGGACAAGATTTACTGCTGACAAACCTTTAGACTTGGGTATATTGACAGAAAGTCATTGATGCATTATATTAGCTGTCTAATCAATGATATTCAGGCTGCCTGCTATGCATATTTTATTTATTACACCACAAAATTAACAATACAATCTCATACAATTAAATGTGAATAAAATAGAAAAAGGAATCATGTTCACACATTTTTTTTCTGTCATAGTCAGTCATGGAAGGAAATATCCCATTTACTATGCTTAACACAAAAAGTAATTTACAAGTCATATCCTGATGTGTCCAGATGTAGCAGGAAAGTCAGAGCTTTGGATTTCAGTCAAACTGTCGGAGATGAAATTGGCTTTCTGTGTGTCTGACCACATCCCGGAGTGCCACAAAACCAAAGAGAGCCTGGATAATTTGGGAAATGAAAACACTAAATAAAAACATGTAACTTAGATCTGTGACAATACTAGATAAAAGCCAGAAAACATGAATAAAGTAAGTGATATTAGGTATATTAATTGCTGAAATAATCAGAATGCAGTCAGTTGTTAAGAGGACTGTGATCATACCTGTGTGAGTATAAAAATGGAAAAAACTATATGAACACCCCTCTCCAGGGGCTGTATGAGAATGGCTTCATTGAAGAGCTGAAACAGGATTAAGGGAAATTGCAGAAGGATGCTCAGCAGCCAAAACCCAGCCAACTCTGGAACCTTTCACAAAGAAAGGTATTACATGAATTAGGATCCCTGTCACATAAAAGTAACTGCCCTTATTCTTGTGAATGATGCACTACCTTTTCTTTTAGGTTCCCAGCATAGCCAAGATAAAGTCTAATGGCCTCGATCAGAGTCATCAGGATGAGAACAGTGACAAGGATGAACTTGTAGTAGTCTGGCAAGGCAGGATACTGGAAGAAAGGACAAAAACACTGCAGTTCAATTAAATGGATTAAAAGGACCCATTCAGCAGTCCAATAGGTAGGTCGAAGTGTGATGTGTTTGTTACATTGAAGGCAAAATCTGTGTTATATGTTGTCCAGTTATTTATTTTGAGAATGTAACACTATCGTTATTTCACATTAGCCCAGCTTCCTCATAACAAAACTCTTTCCTATAGTACTTTATTTTTGCCTTACTTTGAGTTGCAGCATAACAATTTCACTGATCCACCACAGGGGGAAGAACCACATGTTAAAGTACAGAGACATCTGGAGCTGGAGACTTGACAGAACTCGCTTCTCTGAAAACAAACAAACCAAAGCAAGCTAACATACATCAGGACACACAACACAAACTCCACAGTGATTATTGCAAAACCATGTTTGAGATTAACAAAGCCATCTATCCAATCGCTAGTTACCCACGATAACGTCAATGCTAATTTGTCCCTAACGTTAGCTGCATTTTGTGTTTACCGTGTGGCAAAAACGTGTCATTCTCTCTTGTAAAAGGCTGCGTTCGACTGTGGTCAAGTATAACATTTCGTGAGAAGTCCTCTAAACGTTTTCTGATCGTCTCTGACAGCTCCATGGAGTAAAGCGCTCTCTGTTAAACACAAACATAACCAGAGCAAAAACACGCCACCTCTTCCTCACTTCAAACACCGAACGCACCCATGGTCTCCCTGGATACCAAAGAAATCTCGCGTCCCGCTCAAATCTCGCATGGAAAGTCTCGTCCTGTGTTGGACCAATGAATGTAGTCGCATCGTCTCCTCAACCGTGTCCTCGGCTGGTCCCTTAAAATGTGTAAATGTGACGGTCTCCTGTTATTTTCCCCACACCACAGCGTTAAAATACAAACTCTAACACGACATCCCGCTCGGCTATCGGTGATTTGATTAGAGGAGATTTTTCAGTCTATAGAGACAATAAGAGTCACTCCCACTGGATTTCAGAGAAAACGAAAATTAGTGATGTGATGATACAGAGTTGTAAGAGGTATCGTTTATCCTGCTCGATATGCGTGGCTGTACTGAAAAGCCCTTTGACTCCTCGATTTACACATCATTGTCTGTATGAGACAATGCCTATGATATAATAATATAGGGACACACATATGACCACTTCTCATATCTTTCTCAGATGAAGATAGGTGTATGACACATTTGAACACTCTAAAAATATGCTAGATTATGTTGTTCCCTATATGGATCCGTAATGGCCCATCCACGAGTGTCCATGCTCCAGTAATATTTTCACTCAAGCAGAACTCAAAATTTCCACTTGCAGTTCACATTTGACCCAGATGATGGCTTTGTGTATTTTATTTTGCACACTTACACAGAGCAGACAGTTGAGTCAGGATGAGTGCCCTCCCACTGAGAGCAATCTGCCAACAAACCACTCCTCTTTGAGGGAAACTGAAAGTATCTCCTTCAGTAAGAATAGGAGAAAATGGCTTATAATCGGGAGCTGTTTGATTGCTCCATATGTTTACAGTTACTAGAGGATCCAGTGACAACTGCCTGTGGACACAGCTACTGTATGAAATGCATCGATGTCTTCTGGGATACAAATCAGGATGAAAAAGTAGCTTCCACCTTGAAATACAGTTGTCCTCAGTGCAGGCAGCTTTTCTATCCAAGGCCCGTTCTGAAGAGGAACATAGTGTTGGCTGACCTGTTGGAGCAGCAGAGGAGGAAACCAATTCAAGATGCTGCCGCTGCTGCTGCTGCTGCTGGTGATGGTGATGATCATGATGATGACTACGCCACACCTGGTGATTTGCAGTGCGATGTTTGCACAGGGAGAAAAAGAAGAGCTTGCAAGTTTTGTTGTGTGTGTTTGGCTTCTTACTGTGAGACTCATTTGCAGACTCATGTTGAGGATCCGCTGCTACAAAAACACAGTCTGATTCCAGCCACAGTTAGGTTCAGAGGACACATCTGTGGCCGTCATGACAAGTTGCTGGAGATATACTGCCGCTCTGATCAGGAATACTTGTGCTTTCTGTGCATGGCTGAGCACAAAGACCACGACGTTGTGTCAATCACAGCATTAAAGCATGAGAAACAGGTAACTCATTCAACACCATCCTGAAGTCATTTGGTACCTGTCCCTGTATTGTTTTATTGCCACACGTTGCGAAAATGTTTGTATTGTTATTTTAACAGATACAACTGAAGAGGACTCAACAGGAAGTTACAGACAGAATGCTGACTTCAGAGTGGAAAAGGGCCAAGCTGAATGACGCTGCAGACTCCATAAGAGTGGGTGTCAGCCACATACAACACAAGTATCCTTTTTTATTCACCAATAAATTATCTAAAGGTGTTTTCACACCTGAGCAGTTGTTCTGAAACAGGGAACAGAAGAAAGTTTTCTCTTCTCGTTTTGTTAGTTTAGCGAACATTGCTACATTAGCCAGAGAGACACAACCAAGCAAACTAGCTGCACACGCTGCTGATGCCACATGTTTCTTTTTATTATTATTTATAGCCAAGAAGGTATGGCGCGTTACCGCCACCGCCCTGCTCTGAATGGATTCCCGGGTAAACTCTTCCTCTTTCCGCGTAAGATTTCTGACCAATGAGAGAACAGTTGGTTCGCGCATGACATTTGTTTCCAACTTTGGAGCTTGGGACTGTGACCCTGTGAACACAAACGACCCAAAAGAAAAACGCAACAATGGATCTTTTTAGCCCCCTGATTCGGAGCAAAGCAAACGAGCCACAGGTGTTAAAACACCTTAAATTTCAAGTCCTGTTGATACGAGATTGTCTCATTGCATTGGGTTTGGGTTAACTACAGTTATTTTAGACAAGGATGTGCTAGAAAGGAGGGCATGAATTTGTGTGTGGGCAGTTTTATTCAACTTGCGGAACATGATGAATGTGTGAGTCTAGAAGTTTTCACAGGGAAAATAGCATCTGTACAGTACAGTACATTATAAAAATATTTATGCAGAAGTATATAGAATGGAAATGGAGTAATTAAAGCAAACAGCAATAAAAGCAATAGTTTGAATAGTTTGACATTTTGGACAGTACAACTATTGTTGATCATTTCATGAGGTAAATAAGAAGGCTGGCACCTGATTCTGTTCCAACCAAATCTGCCTAGCAGCACTTCTAAAATCTTACCAATTAGGATGTCATATCACAAACTGTTTGAACACAAAAAACAAAGTGTTAAAAAGAGACACTGTGCTTATAAGCCAGAGTGCCAGAGTTTCTTGAATGGTGTAAGTGACTCCTTGGGGTCTAGACAATGTCACTGTGAGGTTATTACAGGACCAGTGAAGGCTCTAATGTGACTCTAAGAGTGGTATTGATTATTTTTCTCATCTAACCATCTGCAAGAAAGAAAACTATTCCATTAAAGCACACTACATTTTTTTAAATGTATTTATTGGTTGAGAGCAGTGCAATAAAAGTAATTCTTACTTAGAATTTTGTAGGCCTGAAGAGGTAAACATAAAAAAAAAGCAATTTGAGATGAATTTGTGTATGACTTGTCATATTATAATATACAAATATTTATTTTTGAATGAAAAACTAGATTTATTTGTCTGATTCTCTAGTTTACTGATCAACTTGTAACCACTAAGATTCTGGACCCCCTCAAGTGGTTGCAACCACTTGAGGGGGTTTGTGTTGCAGAACAATTAACAAAAGTGCAATTTGTTTTGACTGTTGCTATTGCTCTGATGGACACAATGTCATCAATCATAACAAGACAAATGGTGTATGTCTTTTGCAAGGATGCTGCATGGGAGGCGTGTGATGACTTTGAGCGGTTGTCTGCAGAACACGTCCGTGCATACGTCCGCTCCATGGAAAGGAAGTGCTCTGACATGAGAGAGAAAGTGGGAGAAATAGAGAAAGCTGGATTGGACTGGACCAACAACCACCTCAGGCAGCTTCAGTGTGACATGTTGCAACTGAGGAGGAGAGAGGATAAAATCAACCAGCTTTTACTAATAGAGGATCCCATTCAGTTTCTTAAGGTGACAATATAATTTGTGACACTGCACGCTTTAAAAGTGTGTATCATTTTTAAACTTTTTTTGAAAAAAGTTATTACTAATTTTTTAGTAGTTTTGTTTTTGTTTGCTGTGTGCAGGGTTTCCAGGCAATGGGTGACCTCCCTGTATTGACAGACTCCCATGAAAGACTTGACACACTGACAGCATTTGTCACTGCACAGCAGGATAAACTTAAAAACATGTGCAAACAAAAAAAGAATGAATTATTCATTTGTTCTGAAAAACATGTGTGTAAGTAGGATCATTCTCTAAATCATTTGTCTGATGTATTCAGTCTATTTATTGTATTTGTATATTGATCTGTATTTTTTTCTTTGTGTTAAGTGTTAAAAATGCCAATGTTGCCAGAGGAAATAACATCAAGGACAAAACTGATGACCACGCATGGCAGTAAGTATAAATGTTAATGCACTTTTCATGAATATCAGCACATACATGAAAACCTCACCTGCTGAACGAGTGTTTGATCTTTCTTCACAGACTCCAGACTAGAGATAGATCCCAACACAATAGCAGCACATCTTTGCTTGTCCAATAGTAACACAGAGATATCGTGGAGCGATAAGGACCAGGGTCACCCTGATCACGCTAAAAGATTCACCTACTTCCACCAGGCACTGTGTAAACAGGGCCTTAAGGGCAAACACTACTGGGAAGTGGCGTGGGATGGTGGCATAGTGGAGCTGGCTGTGTCATACAAAAGCATTGAAAGGAAGGGTTCAGGGAAAAATTGCTGTTTTGGCCACAATCATCTGTCCTGGAAAATAATATGTTCTCCTTCTGGCTGCACATTTTGGCACAATAATCTTCACAAAGGCCAGATTCCTCCCGCTCACTCCCGCAGAATAGGTGTCCGCCTGGATTATGAAGCAGGACTGCTGGGTTTCTACAGCATTTCTGACTCCGACAGGCTGACATTGCTGCAGCAAATCCAGACCACCTTCAGCGAACCTCTGTATCCTGGGTTTTCTGTTGACCTAGGTGCATCACTGGCAATATATGCAACGTCTGAGCCAGTACACATTAATAATCATTAGCTCCAGAACAGGCTGAACGTTACACTTTTGGCATTTTATGATTCAAGATTGGTAAGAAACTTTTACATGTATGTGCATAAATGAGGGACACTTGTCTATTCATATACAGTAATTAACAGGCATCTAGTGATACATTTTTACTAATTCGAAGTGGAAAAGGGCAAAGCTGAATGATTATGATTGATTATGACTATTATTACTAGTAGTACAAAAAGTGAAAAGAATGTAATTTTGAGTCTCAAAAGGCTAATCAGTTTTCAAGAATGTAAGAATTTAATTTGGACATTACCACATTTAAGGTATTTTTACTCACAGAAATATAATAAACTCCAGAAGAGACAAAATAAAGAAAAATAATCTTAAAATGATCATAATTCTGCACACATTGACTGTGACCATTTCATAAAGTTTGAAAATAGGTAGAAGATATTTCTTTTACATTCATTTTAAAAACTATGCCAGTGGATGGAACTGTAGAGAGTTACTTTTTGTTGATAAAAGACACTCACAGCTATTTCACAGAAGGTAGTCCAGTAAATATTATATAGTTTTACTGTTAGACTGATGGATAAACCACATTTTATTATTCTGTTCTTTATACTGTACAGTGGAATAATCCTCCTTCAAGCCAACAATTTATCAGAAAAGTAATGTCTTATGGAAATAAATCCTGTAGGGTTTATTGTTCATCCTCATTGATTATATCTACTGTTGTGTTTATTCCGTTTTCAATCAGTCAGTCAGGCAGAATGACTTTGCTTTAGCTTATTATATTCAAATAAACAAGCACAAAATATCAAATCATATATTGTTTAATTCATTGTGCTATTATTTACATTTTCACATCTAAATGTCATGCAAAAAAACTCATGCAGACTTAACTCAAAGAATCTCACTCTAATAAATCACATGTTCACAAAACCAAGAGTCCTAAGTGACATACAAGAAACATGTATGATTTTATACATTTTGATTTAAAAAAAAAAGACAGTACATTTCATGTTTATCATTTATACAGTTTAGCACACAGTTTTCCAAGTTACAGATTTTGACATAAGCAGCGCCAGCGCCACTAACAGCACAGGTTATAACAAAGATGGTCATAAAATAGATTCAATGGAGGGTTTGGTGTAGGTGTGATCCACAGTGTCATAGTAGTGCAGATAGGCCTTATAATGTAGCAGCTTCTCAGTCAGAGGGCTGATGGTCAGTGCTTTGCCCTGCACACTCAGGTCCATGTACCTGGAAAACATAACACACACACACACACAAAAACATTTAGAGTTGTGATGCACAGAGAGGGTTTGTCTTATACACAACACTCATGCCTGCTGAAAACTGCCTTGTCTTTCCAGAAAATGCCTTCACATGCTGTGAAAACACTGTGGACTTCAATGGCTCACTCACTGCAAACCATCAATTATCTTCCATACATGTCTGTGTTTATTATGTAAAATCAATAATCTAATTGGAACCTTTTTGGCACTGTATAATCCTAGTAGTTACAGCTGATACTGTACCTGTAAGATACACTCCAAAACACAAGGGTATTTATAGCCATCAATGTGGCCAGGATGAAGAAGAATCTCTCCAGATTCCCATCATGCAGTTTGTTTGGGTAGAAGTTACCTGTAATCAAATATCACTGTGGTCATATTGCTGCTTTTCAATCATCTGTTATTGACAATAAACACACAAAGCACAATTTTTTAAATACATTTTTACCTCCAGAGAGAAAGAATGCCAGTTGAATGATCAAAGCTCCTAGAAAGCAGCCCCCTCCATAGGACAGAGTGAGAAAGTGCAGAGCGATCCCTCTGATATGGCTCGGGGTTAGCTGGAAGGATATAAAGGAACCTGCCAGAGTGGAAGTGACAGCTGAAATGTTTGATTGCTTATTTGTCACACACAGGACAGAATTACAGACCAGGCTGAAGAAACATCTGTCTTAAAATTATGTGTCATGTTATGAGTCTAGTGTGAGTGTGTGAGGTTGTCCGTCTTTGTGTGTCTCTATGTGGCCCTGTGATGGACTGGTGACCTGTCCAGGGTGTACCCCTGCCTTCCACCCGAGAGAGAGCTGGGATAGGCTCCAGCAGATCCCCGTGACCCTGGCTTTCAGGAAAAAGCGGGTATAGAAGATGGATGGATGGATGTTATGAGTCTCTCACTCACATGCAGGGGTGACAAGAGCCTCAGCGAGACCAAGCAGGATGTACTGAGGTGCCAGCTGAAAACACGGCATGGACGACACTTGCAGAACCTTTCCTGACAGGGTCTGCTCCACCAGAGGGTAAGCTTTCCTCTGCAGCTCAGACAAACCTGCCACCAGGACTGACAAAGTGGCACATGCATGGCCCAGAGCTGGAAGGGAAGGATACAGGGACAGGATGGGGTGATGAAAAAGGAGTCTGCAGAATGGAGGTTATGATTACAGGAGAAAGGAGAACCAAATACTTATCTACCATAGAAGAGTGAGAGAGAAAGAGGGATGTTTCAGTGAAGACATAATGTGTGAATATACTTACTAATAACTTTTGCAGGTGCCAGGGTTTTTTTTTCCATGGAGCGATAGCAAGTTGTCACACACTCAATCAGAGGAGCTAAGAGCAGCAGAGGTAGGATGCTGATCACGTTCATGGTACCGATGGGCAGCAGGACGTCATTCAGGTGAAGGTTTGAGTTCATTGTTTGTATGTAGTAACCTGAAGGAATCTAGGAAACACATTCATTAACATGCACTCGTAAATTGAAGTAAGGAAGTAATTCTGATAAAATTAATTTTATTTCAATTCAGTTTTATTTGTATAGCTCCAAATCACAATACAATCATCTCAAGGCACTTTCCAAAAAACAGAAAATGACCCATTTTGTTCCCGGGTAATCTACCTGTGTGATGCAGGCTCTGTACAGCAGTTGAAGCCCGTAAAGAGGAAAGAGCCTGGCCAGGACTTTGACGTTTTCCACATGTGTCTCACTATAACGGCCTCCATTGTTCTCCTTGGCCCGGTCCAGCCAAGACACTACGTCTCCACTGAGGTGGCGATAGTGGAGGCAGCACATCTTGAGAGAGTTAAAAAAAACTCCCAGTGTGGTCAGCAAAGATCCACCTTTGATGGAAACATGGAGAGTTAAATCCATTTGTGTGAGGTTTTTATCCTGTTTCTATCTGTTTTTGTTACCTTTCTTGGGTTTGTAGGTCAGTTTGTTGCGCATCATATGTATGGCGATGAGTGCGAGAAGCACAGAGGTGAAGGGGATAAGGAAGCCCAGATTTTCAGCCACAGACTGCTGGATGTAAGCAATACCCAGAAACACAACAGTGGAATTCAGGTTCACCAACCAGTAAAACCTAAATGTAATGAAAAAAATCTTACATTGAGCCTTTTAGTTCATTAAACATTAACCTTTTCATGGTTAAAGCTATGTAAAAAGACAATGTCTGGTAATGATTTGTAAAATAGGCCATAATCTACAGTGCACTGTATGAATTGGGCACTAATTAATTTACTGGTTTGTATTGGTGCTTAAATGTAACTATAGTGGAAGAAAATGAGGGAGCAAAAGAATGACAGTAATGGTTACCTGTTACACTAACTCACTAAGCACAGATTAGCTATTTTAGGCCCTACTTAAACCTATTTGACATCCCATATTATTGTTAACATGCCTTTATTGCTGTTTTTCTCATTGTAGTTTACAATAGAAGCTTTTCATAGCTGTGCATTTGGGGAAATAGTGTTTTCTACTCTGGGCTACCCACTATGAGGTCCAAAATATATCAGACTATATGTCAACAGTTCTTGCACTCAGCATATTGGGTATGAGGGACATGGGCAGATGACAGTTGGAGCACATCCAAAACTGCAAGGAATTGCTGGTAACTTCCTGGAACAGGTCATGGTGTTAGATACCACAGGGCAACAGATATATATATATATATATATATTTCAACATTTCATTGACATGTATGTGTGGCTGTTCTCACATTTGAACTTTTCTTTACACAATAAGAACAGCAGGATTATTTTAATAAAAACACTTAGTACAGTACTCAGTCTAATTTATTACTTGTTTACTCTATGGCCAAATGTTACTTCCCTGTTTTGGTCTTGTTTTCTTTTACTATACCTACACTATATGTAGTATTTTAATGGTACCTGATTCATATAATTAAATAATACTGTCGTAGGATATATTATTAAATGTTGCTCAATATCTTTACCACTATGGTAGGTACCTACCTTTACCTCATACCTTTACCTCATACTTCCTCCCCACCACTCACCAGTTAAAAAAGGACAGCAGCTGGTGCTGGTTGTAGGCCTGCAGGCTATAGGCTCCCATGGGACAGAGGATGGCCCGGATTCCACCGATGCCCAGTGCAGCAGCCAGGAGACCAGTATAGAACAAGACCTGCTCCTCCCGAGGTTCCAGCTGGTGGGTTATGTGATGAGTGTCAATGTAGAAATCTTTAAATGGAAACGCCACCACAGGCAGCATGGCTGTGCCTACAAAATACAATGACATCTGGTTACAGCTGGATTTCAGACGTGAATGTGGTTTCACAGCAGGAGAGCACTGACTGAACACTTGAACAGAATTATGGACACTTGAAATTAGCTCACACTAAAGATCACATTTCATAATATGGAAGATGATTGTCACTGTTCATCTCACATTTTTGTAGATTTGTAAGCAGCAATATTATAAGATTATTAAAGCTATGTTTTTTCCTGGCTTTTACAAATAAAGAGAAATCAGACTATGAAAAAGTGAGAAAAACATAAAAACTTTTAAAAAAACATCAGTCATTTCACCATGACTGGCTTATGTACTGTTAAACTTTATTCTAATCTTACATTATAACAGAAATATACAGCCTGAGATACTGCACAACATTTTATAAGGTCTCATGAGGCAACATGTATCAACCTTTAGCCCATTGAGTCTTACCGAAGAAATGAAGGAAAGCACACAAATAGAGCACCTTGGTCCTTCCTAAGCAGGTTTCTGCAAACCATCCAACCAGAACAGGGGTCAAGGTGCTGGCTCCTATAAAGCACAGGTTGACTGCTGCAGCCAGGTTGTTGTCATAGCCCAGCTTCACAGTGCAGAAGAGAATCATGTTACATACAATCCCAAAGAAAGTGAATCTTTCACATAGTTCCACAAGCAGCACACAAATGATGACTTGGAGCTTTTTGCGGGACTTCTGTGGTGGTTCGTTGTCTGCATGAGGGGTCTGAGAGAGTCTTCGCAGTTTGCTTCTGCCTACTGGCAGTCTCTGAAGGTGTCCTGCCACCATACCGCCTGGCCAGCAAGCTGGCTGCTGGTGTGCTCAGTTGGCTGTGCGTGGCCTGTAATGGACCACATAGAGCTCTGAATGGGAGATCCTGCCCTTCTCGGATATGAGCACCAGGGGGAAATGCTGGAATCCATCACTTAGGTGTTACTGTAGACTCATGTAGGATCAGACACACCTATCTGCTTTTTGCACGTGCTGGTTGCTGATTATTCTCTTATGCCATGACCTTACTCAGAATTGTAAACACCTTGCAGAGATCTGACACATACAAAATTGGTACAGTGGTGCAGGGTAGCTATTTAGAGAGCATCCCAGAAATATTTCTATAATTACCAACAAGCTACAGTCATGTGGTTGTTTTCCTCATTGTTTTTTCTCTCATTAATAGTTACTGTAGCCTATCTGTATGTTGTTAGCATATTTAATTTTAAAGAATTCTGTTAAAGCTGTGATAGTGTTTACCCTGCCTCTCGCCCACTGTCTTCCCACTCTCCGCGATGCTCCACAGGATAAGAGGTATAGCTAATGGATGGATGGAGTTCTATGAAACCCACACTAATTGCTTAGATTAAATAATAATCTATAATTCACAATGTTACTTAAGCAAGGGACAACAACGGTAAAAGGCAAAAACACAACCACATTTAATTTAATGCTGCATGTTGTTACAAACACTTGCAAGATGCCACATGTGATTGTGAAAGCGGCCCTTCAGTGCACAAGCTCATTTTGCCTGGCCTGTTGGTAATTAGACTGGCCATGTTAAGTGGGAGTGTGACAGAGTGCAGGGGAAGGTTGACTTCTGGGTGAGAGCTGCTACACACACAACAACCATCTGTCTCAACAGTAGCCAGCAAACTGACTAAAGCATAACCCCTGTAACCTTAAATCAGCAAACTGAGTGAAGCATAACCCCTGTAACCTTAAATCAGCAAACTGACTGAACTCCTGTATCTTTAAATCAGCAAACTGACTGAACTCCTGTAACTTTAAATCAGCAAACTGACTGAACTCCTGTATCTTTAAATCAGCAAACTGACTGAACTCCTGTAACCTTAAATCAGTAAAACTTGATCATCATCTTTAAATGCATGGTCTTGTATGAGTAGACATCAGCTGCAGCATGTGTCTTCTATGGTTAGTTAAGCGGCACAAACAATAAAAGGGAAAAAACCGTGGCGAAGAGGCGTTAAACGTCACCATGGTTACAGAAACAGCGTCCAGTTGAGCGTGGGGGCGTAGTGTATTATGGGAAAAAGAGTTGTTTGCGAATCACGTCCAGCGTTGGAAACACGACGAACACTACGAGAGTTCTGCGCATATACATATAAAGGTAGGTTGGAAACTGTCCACTGTTCTTTGGGAATTAGCTAGAGAGCCTGCACATATAAAACGTGCATGTGATTTAAACGTTCGCGTTGTATTAGATGATATTTAAGCGGAGTTAGCTAACTAACGCTAGTTGTGAGTTAGCTCTGAATGCTAAGGCTTTGCTAACCGCTGTTAGCTGTAAGCAAGCTGTTGCCGTGAATGTTAAATATCAGCTTTTTAGTCATGCTTGTATATTGTGCCTCGCTGAAGAGTAGTATACTTTTATGTGACATTAGCTAACAGACAAAACTCGCTCATAACTCATGGAAAACGTCCTCACGTGTTGTGTGTTTGGCAGCAGACATCGGCTGTTAATGTCTGGACGGAGGATGCCGAAATGTCCCGATTCTGCTCCTAAAGTCTTCAGCTCGACCCCTCTCAAGATTAGTCAGGAGAAAGACTTCCACACATCCAGGGGCTTAGACGACGAAGTCCTGTCCGACGACGAGGACACATTTTCTCTGCTGTCTCCCATCTATCACGACAGTTTTGACAGTGATGAAGACCTGGAGCCCAGTCCAGCTCAGCGGACTTTATCCAGACAGAGTGACAGTTCACCAGTCAGGTGCTGCTGAAAGCTTAAGATGCCTTCTGATGTGAATGAGATGCATTAGACTGCACGATTCAAACAAAACGTGAGTACAGAATAGACTGTGCATAATGGTAGATGTTTTTTTTTTTTTTGTAGATGTGAGCTACCAGAAACACCCTCAGCTGTGTGTCCTGCAGCCTCACCTGCTCTGAGTGCATGGGAAATGTGGCTGGTGACCAAAGCCAAAGAGGACCGTCTCAAAGTGGGAAAGAAAGCAGAAGAGGCAAGCCACTGTTACTTGTAGTTTCAGTCCCTTTAATGTGACAGCATTGTTTCCTTTGTTCAGTTTTTTGGTGTATTGAGTACTATTGAGTACTAGTATTTATTATTGCACCCTGTCAGAGTCTGAACTTATATCCTGTGAATTAGGAGCGTTTACTCAAAGAAAAAAGGGAACAGCAAGAAAGGGAGCAGAAACAGAAAAGGATTGTTATGGAAGAAAAGATTCAAGAGTGGCTGAAGATGAAAAGAGAACAGGTACAGTACTGCATTTTTAAACTCTTCTTTCTTTTGCATGGACACAGTAAATCCACAGTGATTGAGTGTTATCTTTTCAAACCCAGGAGAAGCATAAGAAACTTGTAAAACAGAGCAAAGAGGAGGAGGAAGTACTGAGGCAGCAGGAGAAACACAGGGAGATTGAACAGAAAGCTCAACAAAAATACAAAGACTGGCTGCAAAAGAAGAACCAGGAAAAAATAGAAAAAGAAAAGAAGGCAAAAGTAATCTGAATCTTACATTTTTTGTTTTTTTTATTTTATTTTTTTCAAAAATTTTGATAATGAATTAATGAGCAAAAGCCAGATTCTGAGAGATTTTCTTTTCTTCTGGCCAGGAACAAGCTGCCCTGAAGGAGGAGCAGGAGAAAGAACGCCACAAGAGGGCAGAGGAGAGGTTTAAGGAATGGCTGGCTAAAGCCAATGAAAAAAGCAGAGCTAGTTCCAAATCACCTTGCTGCCCAACAAGTAAGGTCATTTGGTCATTTCAGTAATTACCTGTACTTCATCATTTTTGGAGTAGCTAACACCATGTAGCTGATGAAATCTATATATGGTTTTTTTTTTTCATGCAGTTCATCCTGAAATTATCAAAATATTTTTTTCATGTTGGTTTCAACTAATTTGCCTTGACTTATATTGGCTCTGTTTCTTCCAGGTCCCTATGACAAATCCTACCCATCACCCAGCTTTTACAACCCAATCCCATGGAAACCGATTCATGTCCCTCCTCCAGAAACATCACTGAATAAGACTGAGAGCAAACCCCAGAAACAGAGAATAAGCAAACAAAGCCCTGGCACTGCATTTAGATTCAGAAATACTGCGAGTGCAGGACAGTTGCTGCAGAGGAGATGACACAGCAGACCGACATCTGTGACCATAATAGTGTAGCTTAGTGTTTGCTCAAATATGATTTCATCACGACTCATTGACACAACCACATCTCTTGGACAGATGCTCCTCTGAATCACAGGAGAATTTCTGTTGTTGTGACTGGTGATTCAAACCTGCTCCTACATGTATGTCTAAATCTTCATTGTTGTGTTTCTTTGGACCAGATTAGTTTTGTAATCATCCACTAAATGCTCAGGTTTTAGAATGTTTTCATGATTTCACAAAAAATGTTTATAATTTCTTCTGATATTTTGCTCCTATATGATAAGATGTGTAGCATTGTTTTTGGCATGGTCATATTTACACCTAAAAGCCTGAATCTGTTTTGTATTATGTAAATGGAATTAGCTTGTTGTCAAAATGCATAGTGTATAGACGTTTTTTTCTTGGCTCTTGTCCTTGTGTTATTTTTTCCATCAGAATGGTAAACAAAACCACCTTTTATGAGGGACCAGCCACACAAAAGAAAGAAGGTGGTTGGTGGTTACAGCCAAAGATAGACCCTACTTGGTCAAGTGTCCCTCACACGCACACATTGTTTGTTGTCCAGCTGTGTCTTGTTCTTCTGTGGGCTGAGATGACGACAGAAACAAGTGAGGGGGTGGAGAGAGAGGGAGCGATTCATTAAGATTCAAAACAGTATGCTCATTCTGTGTTGGCAGCTCACTGTGATGTCAATGTATGAAGCCTGAGGTAATATGATTTCAATTACACTTCATGCTTGACTAACTATCCTTCTCTACCATTGTTTTTATGTTGTGTATTGGTCTTATTCTATCATTAACCCCTTTCTGTTGTCGTGGAATGTGCTAGTTGACAGTAATCAGTGAGGAAGCTAATAATGTGCTAATTATGTAAAACATTTTTAAAAGTACAAAAACATTCTGGGGTGTAAAGGACAGCTGTTAAGACATCAAGTGTTCACATTCTGTGATGACTTAAATTGCAGGAGTGGTTTAAGCTGTTTGCTCAGGAGTATTTGCACACGGAGCCTTGTGAGCAAAACATGTCTCTATTAAGTCTTACGGTTCTGTTCAAAAGCAGCCGCCAGCACACTGCTCTCTGTGTTTAACTCCATTTGAGTTAGTTATGGTATGAAGTTAGTTAATCATAAAAAAAACTAAGGTTTGACAAGTTAATCATAAAAAAACTAGTTCAATCTTGTCTGTGTCTGTCTATCATACAGCGCTTTTTGAAATAATGTATCAAGTAACTGGATTTGGTTTCTGCTTCTTACAGATATTGTATACAGTTACAGAGCCTGCATATATAATCCATATCCCAAGATGCAGTGGTGCAGATGGGCTGGCGTTTGGCGATCACACCTACCAAGACAGGTAGGAGGCATGTCTTCAATTGCTGCAGAATGAAGGGGATTGGAGGAGGAAGTGCTGGGCAGTTAAGAGTGACAGTCTAAAGGGCAGGAGAACAAACTTCTCTTTTAGACTTCAAGAATGTGGCAGATAGTTTAGCATACATTTGGAGACGAGTACAGAATAATGAAATACAGCTTCTGAATAGTTACTCATGTATTGTGAATGAATAATCGACATTGAATCTCCTATTGTGGGATAAGTATTTACATTTTGGAGCTGCTTTCTGTAGAGCCTGACAGAAGAAACAAACTACTGGAGTCAATACTGGATACTGGATTTACCAGCAAGATTATTCATAATTTTGAGATTTATTTTTGGTTTAACTTTTAACTGTAGATACCACATATTTACTTGGAACAACATGAGCAGTTACATTGCTGCTGGTACAAACTTGATTTGGTCCTTTTATTGACCAGGATGTGCCTGCTGTTTTTGTAAATAGTCTCAACCTGGAGGGAACCAGAGGTCTTAAACCCGGTGTTCAAGCCTCATTTCTTTTTTGTGCATTTATTCCTCCCTTGACCATGCAGTCTCCAGGGCCGGATGTTGAGGATTCTTTCGACTTCCTGTTTAAAATCGTCCTGGTTGGAGACTCAGACGTAGGGAAGACCTGTGTGGTCCAGAGCTTTAAGTCTGGCATATTCATCGAGAAACAGCAAAACACCATAGGTGTCGACTTTACTGTTCGTACTGTGGATATCGATGGCAAGAGGGTAAAGGTAGGTGACATCACTCTTTCTTTTTTTTTTTTTCATTCATTCAGATATTTTTGCTCATACCAGTTTAGTTTGCGTGGGAGATTTTACCAAACCACAGTTACCCATGCACAATCATTTATAATGTCATATCATTTATAATTTTTATATATTAACAAAAACATTGCTGTATAAGATATGCTTGTGTATTTAGTCTTAGCTTAAAGCAAATAAGTCCTCTGCTTGTTTTAGTTAATCAGTGTGTATTTTTCTTTAGAGAAACAGGAGTGGCAGACTTTCTTCCAGAGAAATCTTTGTGTTAGTTTTCTGGGTGTGTTAATTTCTTAACTCATGCTAACTTATGCTTATTAGTTTGGGGTGACCATTTTCATGAAAGACTGATAACCTTTGAACAGAGCATGGCTGAACAACTTCATAGGATATTTTGGAGCTATTTGGCCCATAATTTTGTAAGCATTTAAGTGGTAGTGGATAGATTTGCATTTTGTGTGTTACTGCAGATGCAGGTGTGGGACACAGCAGGACAGGAGCGTTTCCGTACTATAACTCAGAGCTACTATCGCAGTGCCCATGGGGCCATGGTGGCCTATGACATCACGCGACGTCCCACATTTGAGTCTGTTCCCCACTGGATCAGGGAGGTGGAGCACTACGGAGCAGCCAGTGTGGTACTGATACTCATTGGTAAGTTGAATGCGAACAAGTTGGTTTTATGTTGGTCAGTAAACTAATGCACAAAGTAGTGGAGGACACTACACCAACGATACCATTTTGTACTTCAGCCTTGCCACAAGAGCTCAACTACCTTGTCATCAACACCATCATATGTGCTGTTTAAATTCAAGAATTATTATTCTGAAATACAATATCATAAATTAAAAGTGGATATATTATTTCACTTTTCACAATATACGTAGTGATCTGGGAATTTTGCCTTTTTTCAGAGTTTTGGTCAAGTTTGCATTTGTGCTAATACTATTAACTACGTTTATTATTTTAAATTCTCTGCTTACTTGCTTCTAGTTTTGCTATATTTGGGCAGCAGCAGGTGGAGCTTACTTGACAGGAGGCTTGAATTATACAGACAGCTTAACTGGTGTTTCATTAGTTATTGTGGCAATGAATGAAATAAATATCAACAAATCTCATTATTTACACCCCTTTTCACATTGAATTTCCACATCAGCATTTTTATTTCTTTTATTAGCTCAGCTACTCCATGTACCTTTTGGGGTGTGTGTACCCTTGTTTGGAAATTTCTGCAATACATCAATAATCATATCAAAATTTTATTTAGCCTCAGTTACATGCAGCACTCTGTCCTATTTTATGTCACTGTAACCTACAGAGATCAAGTTATATCAGCTGTTGCTCACCATGGTAAAGCACATGTACATCGACATGTAAAGCTCTACAGAGTGAGTAACAGTTTTTTATATACAGATGCAAAGAACAAAATGTGTTTTTCATTTAAAAAGAAAAACACATTGATTATTCAAATAGATTTTCCCACAGCTCTTCAAATATGCGGATTCTGTGTTTTTCTTTACTTAATATGAAAGTAGACAAAATATTTACACACAATTTGAATGCATCACTTTGGAATTTGACAAATAGCGTTTTGATTAGTCAGTCATTATTTGCAGCTCTCTGTTCTTTTGGGTCATTTGTTCCTTTTATAGTATGGGCCTGTTTGATCTAATGACTTGATAGGTGTCCTGCTCTTTTCATCACTGCAGGGAATAAGTCCGACCTCCACACTCAGAGGCAGGTGCTGTTTGAGGATGCGTGCTCTCTGGCAGAAAGCAGCGGCGTGCTGGCTGCTCTGGAAACCTCTGCCAAAGAGGCACAGAACATAGAGGCGGCGTTCATCCTTATGGCCAGGGAGCTGCTGGCACGAAATGGCATGACCATCACAGACGAGTCCTCTCAACACCTGCCTCAGTTTATGTTGAGCAACAGCTCCCACCCAGTGGGTGGTATGTCTTCAGATAAAAGGTGTGGGTGCTTTAGAGCCTGACACAGGGATGGATTGTTTAAGACTACTTTGAAAAATGGCAGCAGCTTAATGTGCATGTGTGTTTAAGTTTCTATACCATGGAAAGAAGATTATTTACATAGGCTTATTGTAAATAGAAACTCTGTATGTTGTATTGTGTGTGAATGTAGGTTTTTTTATGTTTTGCCTTTTAATACTTATAGTTAGCTGAATCAGTGTAACACAGATTTTAAATGGTGATTGCCTGTCAGATGTTTTTGTAATATTCTTCTGAAGATAACTGCTGCTGAATGTGATGACTACTCCGGCATTACAAACTATACCTCTACTGGAAAACTAAGCCACTTTTCCTCCATCCTTTAATCACTGTTCTCACATACACCATAGCTTTTACAGTACGTTGCCCAGTTACAAGTCGAAACATTATCATACCCGTGGGGTACAGATATCACAAACTAGCACTTTATTAAATGTTCACTGGTGCTGCCACTAGAATTAAATATTTTCTCCCACAAACATCTTCTAACAGACATTCACCTTAACCAGTAGCCAAGATCGTCATAACATAAACCACAGTAAAAAATAAATTTGCCATTTCTGTGAAAAGTATACGTGTAACTTTACAAAATATGACTACATTAAAAAATATATATATATTATTGATAGAGACTAAATTCACATTTGCTGGGGAACTGAAACTAAACCTGGCAACCTAATCTTGTAGTTGTTAAGCATTCACCCTAGCGAAAAAACAAATCAAGCTGAAATATGATAGCAGTAAAAACAAACAGCAGAACTGGTCTGGTTACGACTTGGTGGGGGTGTATACTTTGGAAAGGCTAAGGCAAAGTTAGGTTGACTGTTGTGCAAAGAATAAAATCCATCTCTAAATGGACAATATGTGGTGTCACAGACAACTGTCTCATTATAGAGGTGTTTCTGAAACAACCTGAGTTGTACTAGGTTTTAACTACAGTTTTGATGTTAAGTATTGTCATATTTACGCTTTTACTTCTTCAGGCTCCGTGGTTCAATACATTCAGTTTGAATTAAATTAACATACATTAGTGTAGTAGTGTAATTAAGGAGCAAGTGCCGAGTCTCAGCTCAGAGTTGAGAGCTGCCATTTAGATTTAGATTGAGTCTATGACTGAGGAGTAAAGATGTGACTGTGCAAGTGAAAAAGATCCAAGAGACATCTATAAGACATATCAAACTCTGGGTACGTTCAATGACCTGTGACCTGCACAAGTCCTGTGGATGACAAAAACACCATTTGCACTGTGAAGAAAAAAACCCTTTATGACTGCAAAGTAAGTGAAGAAAGCTCTCCATGATGTAGTTCTATGTGTTTCCTTGTCAACAATGACAAGAAGACTTCATGACCATGACCTCAAGGATTCACCATTCATAAACTCCTGGGATGCTTAAAAAACACAAAGGCGAAGTTGCAGTTTGCAAGAACATAAGAACAAACTAAATGTGGAGGAGCAAAGCTGTGTGAAACACTGAAACAAACCTCTATGGAAAAGGAATGTGCGGAACAAATGAATAGTGAACCAAACCCTAATGCCTCACCTGCCAAACATGGTGGTGTTCCTGTTGTGGTCTGACCATGTGTGGCTGCCAGTGGAACTGGCATAAACAGGAGCAAGAGGATAAATGCAAAGGCACACAGGAACACTGTGTGCTCAGATGCAGTCAAATGCATCATAAGTCATTTCATCATGCAGCAGGACAACGTTCCTAATCCTACAGCAAATGCAACCGAGCAGCTTTTCAGTGAGAAAGTGGAACATATTGGCAGTCAGTTACCTGATCTCAGTTTGTCTGAGCCTACAACAAAGTGGAGCTGCAGGCGGCTATAGTGAAGGCCTGAAAGAGCATTGGCTGGAAAGATACAAAGCGTCTGGTGATGTTTGGAGGTTTAAGATTTTGTCATTGACATCAAAGGAGTTTCTGCAAAGTATTAACATTTTATTAACGTCATGTTTATTTGAACGCCTAAACTTTGGGCACTATGTCTTAAAAGGATCACATCTCCTACACAGTCCATTCTGTATTGCTATAAAACTACTCAGAGCTAAGACTTTACTGTATTACAGTAAAGTCAGTATACAGCATTGAGTACTTTAATGCTGTATTCATTATTGCATTTCAAGGTGAAGGTGCTGAAGCAGAGACCCTGAGGCTCAAAAAGCTGTGACTGTCCAAAAACTTTGTATCTCGACTGCATATCTCAGCTCTCATACATAAAACTACATTATAAAGGTCTAAAAATGCAGATAACCCAACACTTAGATATCTATGTGCATGTCTAAGATTGTTGATGTAGACTATTTTGTACAAAGGCAAGAAAGGGCAGACGGCCTTGACTACTATAGATAGAGTAGGTTTGGGCCATTAAAAACAGTGATGTATGTATGCTGTTCATGAAAAAATAAAACACTACCATGCATGACCAACTTATAATGTCTAACTTTACTATATTTAGTGCTAAAACTGGGTATTGTCGAATTACTGCAGCTGACTGTACTGCATTTTGTGTAAATCTAGAAGACAAGAACACAGTAAAAGCTCAACTGCCCTGTGATAATCAAGGGCATAGTTTAAAAAAACACTAACAAAGCTTCTGCTACTAAGAGTTAAGAAGCATTGAAGCTATTTATTAGATGGTGGTGAGATGGAGCCACAGCCTGAGGGGCTCAAGCCACTCGCCCTACTCCAGAGGCCAGCCCTCCTGCTGGAACACCCGCTCCACCGCCTCCTTCACATCGTGCACTATGAAGGACGGCTGTGTGAGGCTGGGGTTAAAGTGAAAGTCCCGGTGGCCATGGAAGATGCGTTGCTCGATGACGGTGTGTGTTGGGTCTGGGGGCAGCTCCTGCTGGTCTCTGCTGTACACTCCTGTACAGACCAGGATGGAGCTGCACCCCTCCGGGAGGTCCTCCTCTCCGTAAACACTTGCCGTTCCACCCAGCTCTGCAGGGGTCATCTTACAGGCAACATCAATAATCTCTGCCATGGGATCTACACCTCCTCCACCACTTTTAGCCTGCATCTGCGCCCTGGTGCGCTGAGAAGCCTGGAGGTAGCGGTTGTAGAGGTTGGCGCCATAAATGTCAGCCATGGGGTTATCACTATAAATAGAGATAAGAGTGACAACACGTTAAGAAGAGCTGTGACTCTAAAGCTTTTTTGTAAGTGAAAAAGGACAAATGTCATGGCTGTTAAGTGTCAAATATTAGTCTAAAATCAAGAGACGACTCTCACCCTATAGCATACAGCCTCTTCACGGGGGTGGTCCAGCCAAGTCTCTTGGCTTGTTGTCTGATCAGCAGCTCAGCATAGTTATAAGTCACTACACTGGGTTTACCGATCAGAGCCTCATACTTCAGCTCATGACCTGTGACCTTCTTGTACAGGCTCTCTAAGCACACCAGGAACATGCCATGACCAAACCTGTGAGACAGGGACATATAGGACATTTAGTGTAATAACACAGTAATGACATTAAAAACTTTTCACCAGGTTTCTGGATGTTTTGTACATATTAATGTGTGTATATCTGACACCTGGGATTCTTTGCCTCGGCCATCCACAGCAGGTCCATGTTACAGGCCAGGACCGGGATGTGAGGGTATTGCACAGAACTCCAGGTATTGTCTGGGCTCCCATTGGTTAGAAGCACATCAACGATAACCTGGAGGTTGGTCTCCCATCTGATTGGCTCACCAAATAAGATGACAGCTGGAGGAACAATGAGATGCAGAAGAAAGCAATATCAAACATGGCTTCACCTGTTGCTTATATAGTGACAATGCTGTTTGTGACCAGTGTGTGTAGAAACATACCATCGATTTTCCGTAAACCTTTTGTGGTTGGAATCTGTAAGACATTATACATAATTAGAATGATTTCTAAATCATCCATATCTGATCATAAAGTGGCTTCAATATTAATACCACTTACACTGTCTTTGGGCCTTCTGTTATGATCCACAACATCTAGAAGAGGATATGCATCTCTGAGCATATCTATAGTAACAACATCCTGAAAGCCCAAGCTGAGGTCAGGTTGGTTAAGGTCAAACACACAAAGTATAAATATATTTTTTTAAAATAGTAGACCTTCTCATCCACCGGTGTACTCTTAACTTATTTGGTAAGTGCAGTCCAAACATTCATGTTAACTCCTCCAAATAAAAAACACTCTCACTGACATCTCACAGAAAATCAAAACAGAAGAAATCTATGAAAAAGTCCCTGCTGAGACAGTCGGGCAGCAAAGGGAACAAAGGGTACAAAGATTAAATACTGATAACAAAGTGGAACGTCAACAAAAATACACTGAATAAACAGAACATGCGCAGTTTTAAAGTCAACATCCAGAAGGAAAGTGGGAACCAGAGTCCCCAGTTCAAGACAGGATACTTATGAGCGACCTGTTCCACGGGACCCTGTCCTGACACAAGGACACACATTTTGTGGAACTGGGGGAACATTCGCAAAGGACTGTGTGACAGCACCACCTGGTCTGGAGAGACCTGAGATAAAGTGAGAAAAAGATTAATGATGGTGGGGAAAAAAAACAAAAGACAAAGCGATCTGAGGACAAATATAATGATGTAAAGGTATGTTTACCTCCACCTCAAGCAGATGTGACAGATGTTCGGCTTTGGTCTGCCTCATGCAGTTCCCTGCATTGGTGACAAACACCACAGGCACCTTGTATTTGCCACTGCGGTCCACCAGGTTCCTGAAGCACTGCTTGGCTGCAGGGATCGGCGTCCTACCCCGCACCAGCACCCCATCAATGTCAAAGAGGAGCCCGAAGGAGCTGGAGCCCTGAGGAGGGAGCTGGGACAGGGGGTGAGGGCACGTGCAGTATAGATAAGGTTGTTCATTAACTTATGGTTACACTTCAGGCTGAGAATTTGTCATGTTGCTGTGATTTCAGCAGGAAACTGGGTGAGACGGTGTTACCTGATAATGTAAACCACACTGCACAGAGTTGTGGTAGAGATAACATTACTAAATTACCTGAATGAATGACACTGTAATACGTGTGGTTGTAAATGTGTAGTATACACCATCATCTATAATAATCATCATTAAGTGGGCTGGAATTTGCTTGCTGTTTACTATATTTCTCTGCTGCTATTACATTTATTTTCCTCTATTAATGAAATTGAGGCAACTGTTAAGACTGCATGTAATTTTCCCAACTTGTTCCTCATTCAGCTACATTTTCATTTAGTTTAAATAAAACATTCACTTACTTGGCTGTAATTTCTGGAGGCCAAGGGCAAAGTGTTTGTTTGCTTTGCTGCTCCTTCACAGCTGGATTTCAGCAGCTGCCAGCCAGTTTTCAAACACCTTATTCTCTGCATTTCTCCAGGCACTTGTGTGCATAAAAGCCGGTGAGTAAACAAGGCACAATAAGGCGCAGTAAGCGACACAGCTGAAGTGGCTGTAGCCGAGCTACAGATCTGACGGCGGAAGCAATGGGCCACCTCAAACAGACACAGTCAATACCCTGCGGTGTGTCCACATGTCGTTACAGCAGCTGCTGTCACTTCGGGCACACACAGCACCGCTCTGCAACCGGTAATGACTATACGCGCGCATGCGCAAAAACACTAGCACGTTGAACTTCCAGGTACAATAATACGTCACACATTAGCCGAGCATAGATATACACGGAGATAGATATACACAGACTACAGAGACACGCGGGTATAGATATACAAGAGTATAGATATACAAGGCATGTACGCGACTATAGATGTACACGACTATATATGTACACGACTATAGATATACACCGGTATAGATTACACGACTATAGATATACATGACTATAGATATACACGGGTATAGATTACACGACTATAGATATACACAGACTATAGATATACACGGGTATAGATACACATGTCCCGTGACCCTAAATAGGAACACGCATACATAATGGACTGATAGCTATACATAGGTATAGATCGCTGAAAAGCAGCGGTGTCAGTGTAGATGGGGGTCTGGATAAACACCACAGATCAGGATTGGTTAGAGTTATGGTCTGATTAAGGGAACGAGAAATGGGACTACAGGGAAACCGACTTCAGTGCCTGCAGAATCAGATATTCCCCCATTTCTTTGTGTTATCTGCTGCTTGAACAGACCTGAACCCGCTGCAATATTTCAAGGAGACGGATCTTACAACCGGGATGTGGCATCTACGTATTGACATATCTATGTTCTCCACCGGAAACACCGTAAGAATAATATCTGCTAATGGTTGTGCTTTTGTAGAATTTGAGTTCATGTAATTGTTTATTTATTTTATCCAATTTATTTCCTTCTTTATTGTTTTTATCCTTCCGATTTTGTATTTCCTGTCACACTATTTGATTTTATCTCCCATTTACATTGTTTTATTGTTATTAAAACACTTTTTAAAGGCAGGTGTTTAGAGAAAAAAATACAGTGACAGAGGAAGTGCCATACTTTTAGGCAGACATGCATTATATATATTTTTGAAAAAAAAAACAACTGTCATCCCATCTCGTAACTGCTCATGACAACAGACTTCTTTTTAGGTTTTGTAGATCCAGAGAACTTGGCTGGAAGCCTTACAGGCCTGATGTCTACCTCAACTTAGACAAGTTATCATTTTTTATTAAAATATGTTGTTCTCTTTTTAGTTCTCATAATGGTAATTACAAAAACAAAATAAATACCTTGATACCTTATAAATGGCACAGTAAGTACTTACCAAGAATTTAATGTTGACACAGTGAAGATGATAAAGAAGGGATTTTGGTGGGACTCTTGAGACAATTTTTTTTTTTTTTTTTTTTGCTGAAAATATAAATTTATAATATTTTATCTACTAAGACCTTTATCATTCTGGTTGTTTTTTACAGAAGATGTTTCCAAAAGGAAAAGCACATATATAAATAAAACCAGTGGTTGCTGAATTTTATTTGACAACTTGAGTTTTAAGGTCCTGTTATTGTGCACTGTCACACTTTATTGGTACTAGAACAAAACAGAACATTGTTAATGGTAGCACCTCAGTTTTCCTACTATGATTCAGTAACAATCATATACATCATACAGATCAAAATGTCTTCAGCAAAGGCGACTAATGCGAATTGCAGAATTCATTCTATATTCAATTTAAAAAAATCATCTTAGCAACATAGATCTATTGGTCAAAAAATAGAAACATTCAGGCTTAATAAAATCAATAGCAAAAGACATGACTAGAATAAATTCTTCTCTATACAGGCAGAAACAAGACGTTACAGTCCATTCTTCAGCTAAATCTCAGCTCATTCTCCAGCCCGTAGATCTTCGCCTTCAGTGCCAACAGTTCACCCTGAACTTTTTTGGTCCTGGCATTGCTCTGGCGTACCTCATGTAGAACTGCTAGGTCCTGGTTGGGTCCAACATTCAGAGTAACCTGAAATAGTGTGCACATGCAGTATATGCCAGTTAAAAAGTTCAAATGTTAAGTTGATGTCATGTTTTCAGCAGTATAAAAGACTGGACGCCACAACTGTTTTTCATCTTTAATCACAGTCACCGAGCATAAAAATTCATTTATGACCTGTGGCCATATATTTTTCTCATGATCAAGACAGAAGTAAACACACACAAAATCATTCTGGACACCTGTATACTGTTCAGAAAGTTTTTTTACCTTAAGGAGCTGTTTTTCTACATCTTTGAGTTTCTGTCTGAGGTGTTTCAGGTCAGTCTTGAACCCCTCCACTTCCATGACCCTCCTCTTCTCCAGTGCCTCGTAGCGCTGAGTCATCAGCTGAAGACGCTTGGCCATTTTGTCGGAACGCTCCTGCTCACATAAAGGTTTACTTGGACATCATCTTAAAACATGAAAAATCAACCACAGATGTGCATAAATATTACAGAGATTAGCATAAATAAACCCAGCATACCTTGAATATTTCCCTCCCCACATCCCCCTCCTCTCGGATTTGGGCCAGTTCTGTCTCAAGAGTAATACATTGCTCCCTGAACATCTCTGCCAGACGGTGGGCTTGCTTCAAATCCTCCTGCATTGCCTGATAAAATAGAAGAAATAGATTCATTTGAATAAGGTGAATAAAACCTCCCAGGAAACACCCCAAAACAAAAATAGCATTGATATTCCACATCATTATTTACATCATGTTACACAATGTTTAGTGTAATTTTATTTAAACAGGTAGTCTTCTTGGGATAAAGATGTCTATAGCAAACAAGCCTGTGAACATGTATGTACATGCATATCTACTACCTAAGAGAGTCACACGCACATACACAGCTAAGTTAGTCAAAACAGTTATCAACTGTTATTAGTGACCAGTCCATGGTGTAGCCTGTATCTCCCTCAAAGTAAGTTACAGGAGAAATGACATAGATGATGGACAGATGGACAACTGTTACTAGCGATGTTAGCTAGTAAATCTTTAGAGTCTGTGTCTAGATCTTCAAGCTGTTTTGCAGCTCATTCCAGTAATGAGGTGCAAGGTGCTGGAAACCAGTCTCCCCCAGTTCATAGCTGCTATGAGGAACTTTTAAAGCCAATCTCTCCTGTGCTTTGGTATCAGATCACAAGTTCTAAACTCAAGAAAGTTAAATAATACAGTGTTTTCTGTTTGGTATAAGAAATCAATTAGAATTGTTCATTTTTGAACAAAACGCTTAACATGAGTTCAGAAGGACACTCTATCCAAAGTGTTTATGTGTGTATGTTGGACTATAAATGCAGTTTTAACTGCAGTTAAAGCATTGATTGAATTGAACATCAATCTATTTCTTTATTTATATAGCAATTTTCTAAACCTGTGTTATAAAGTGCTCCACACAAACATAAAAAGCAATTAATTTACTTATCAATGGTTCTTTCCAAGTGCTTGTAAAATGCACACATTTAATACGCAGGAAAGAAGTATTTATTTAGGGCCATGATTAACACATCAAATGAATGGCTTGTCTTAAGTAATTTTTAAAAAGCCATATTACCTTTAGCTCATCCTTGTGTGACTGCTGTGGCTCAGGATGAGGGAGCGGCATAGGCAGCGGCACCGTGCTGGTACTGGGCTGCCACGTTCGCCCAAGCTCAAAGACTCCAGAGCCAACCTTCCGTAGACGGCTGTGGCAGGAGTCCAGGTCCCTCAGCAGCTGGTCCTTCTCCACCATCCAACTCTTCTCAAGAGCTCGTGTGCCAAACTTTAGCTGTAAAAAATCTTTGGTGCTCTCATACAACAGATTCTGGGTTTTCTGGAGCCTGAGGTGTCAAATATGATACCCGTATATTAAAATCTTGGTCAGAGATTTAATGTCAGCCAGAATTATAAATATCAACTTAAGAAGAAATACAGCTACATATTTTACAAATGAACAAGAAGCTACTGAAAGCGTATTATTCCCAAAGCACTCTCAGCTGTAGATCGTACACTAGTATTTTACAAATGCAGACATCAGTCAAAAAACACATTTTAAGACCCACCGGTCAGTCAGAGCAGTGATTCGATCCTTATCTCTCTCTTGTTGTGCCTGTGCCTCCTCTGCTTTGATCCGTCTATCGTCCAGCAGAGACTCTACCTGCTCTTTGGCCAAACGTGCCTGTTCCTCCATCTGAGCCTGAAGCGCCTCCACCTGGAAATGTGAGCCACAGAATATGTAGTCACAGTCATCATATAACGCTACATTTGCATTAAAATGAAAACAGTTGTGTCCCATTTCATGCACTCATAACATGGATTTGTACCTGTAGTAATAAAGTTTGGTTGTCATTCTTGTATTTTTCCAAGCTCTCTCCATTTATCCCATCTGTTGATTTTGTTCTGCGGCTACTCTCTATTTAAAAGGACATCAAATATAAGTCATAGAGGCAGGAGAATATAGTACTGTCTTGTTGCACAACTCCCAGATCACCAACAAATCTTTACAATCATTATTCGTTATAACAATCCTTTTAAAACATTATGATCTGATTGAAGAACATGACAAAAGCCAAATAATTACAGTATTTACACACATCTTTTTGAAATTATTAGAGAAAATTAAAAATAATATATGTATAAGGCATTTGCTAAAACAAACAAACAAAAAATTTCAAACCTTTTTTTGTAATAGAAGGTCTTAACTTTGTGGGCCTCAGACTGAGATTTTCATCCAATCTGGACTCTGGAAGCCTCTGTGTGATAGTAACCTAAAATATTTTTCAAAAATCATAATTTAGTGCTTCTTCAAATAATATCTGTTTTAATAGTTTTAAAAATTTGATTTAACATTTTAATGATTTGATGGTATGTACAACATTTTGACTTGTTATAGCAGGAAAAGCACAAGTGCAATAATGATGCCCCTGTTAGGTGTGCCACCCATTGCAGCAAGTGTTAAGGTAAGAAGGAGTGTGATAATGTGTGTACCTTGTGAGGAGGTTCCCTGTGAAAATATGTGATCTCTCCTGCATCAGGACCCACCAGGGCAAGAAGGTGCTGGATTTTCTTCCTGTCCTCCAGTTCTCTGAACATATTCGATAAACAGTTTTATCCGATTTTATTCAGAAGTAGTAGGGTAGAAGTGCAACAAATGCAATGAAAAACTCAAGACAGATATACAGAAGCTTGGCACACCTGCTGATGTTTTCACTTAATATGGCAGATCAAATCTTTGTTAGTTAAGAATAGCCTGTACACACCCACAGGGTCTTGTGAAGAGGTCTAATCAGGGAAATGTCTTATGGCTTCACCCACCTGATCTTTAGTCGGTCATTTTCTGCATAAAGCCGCAGAGACTGCTCTCTTTCTTGAAACAGGTAGACCTGCATGTCACTCAGAGCATTTTGCAGCTCAGAAATTTCTCCCTCACGCTGTCGTACCTCCCACTGTAGCTTATGCTAGGAGGATACCAGGGATGTGAGAGGAGTTCAGCAAACAGGCCAATAAAGCCTATATCCCTTTCAAATGTGTGTTCACTGTGTCTTACCTGGTCTTCTGTGATGCCTCTATACTTCTCCAGCATCTGCAGCAGCTCCTCATGTTCGCTGTCAAACTGGGCAATCTTCTGTCTGTAAAACTCCAGCAGCTCCCTGGACGGACGCAGGTATGCCAGTCGCTCATGGATCGGGGGTAGTGGTGAGTCAGGTTCTCGACCAGGGGTTCGGATGTTGGTTCTGTAGGGGAAGATAAAGTTACTTTAGAGGCTGAAGGGAAGGGGACACTTCAGCACACCAACCCATTACCCCATGCACATCTCACATAAACATTAAAATGTTTTTATCCTGCAGTATTAGTAACAATTTACCCTGTGCAGTACATGGCTGGAGAAAAACAACAAGCAATGAAAATAAATGACTACTGTGCTATATAAACCCATTTACGGAGCAAGAGTATACCCATGTGGGATAAGACACAGGACTGTAAGAGTGGGAGGGCCGTCTGGCAAAGTAAATCTTATTCATGGAGATTACAGTTAAAAGCATTACAGCCTTCTCACCCTCGATACTCATAATACAGCCACAGTAACATTTCTTGTGGAAGTTTCTAACAGAAAGACCACAAAAATGTCTGTGCTGCACTGCATTGACTAAATTAACATACCTCCGTGGACTTGCATCTTTCGTTGGAGATCCCATGTCAGCACAAAACCTTGAAAAAAAAGAAGAAAAAGATGTTCCAGTATTGCCATGTTGATACACAAAATGTGCATTTTGCTGTATTGTCCATAAAAAAGTTATTTTTATTTATTTTTTTTAAGGGAGGAACGCAATAAGGAAGGCAGTAATCATTTAGTAATGATTGTGATTATTGATAACTAACCATTTTGGTCATGATAATAACAAAAAATGGCATGACTATTATTTACTATATAATAATATTTAATATTTTGTTAATATTGTTATAATTCATTACCAAGCAATAATTCTTATATCATTATTATTAATGGTATAAATTAGAGATGACAACGATGGTAACAACGATGGTTGTTCTATTATATAATAACATAATTAATGTAATTTAACTAGGCCTACTGAACTCTAATGTATCTGACGTCAATTTATGTTATGATAATTAATATATTTCTGAGACTGTCTATTGATTGTTTTATACTATTATAAATCACATAAAATAAATAAATTAAATGAAAAGAGAAGCCTCTCCGCTTTAGACGTTAACGTTTTAAGTTACGTTAACATTAATGTTCGTCTCTCGAGTGAAGATATGCTGATGTTAAAACTTCACACTAACCCAAATACAGTCAGCAGCTAAAAGTACAATACCACTGTCTGAATAAAAATATCTGATGTGTGATTTAGACTTTTTCTTACCGGTAACAGTTTCTCTCACCCTGTTGTTCGTTGCGATTAGGTTTAAAAACCCGGAAGTTTACGCCCCTTCGACTTCTTCGTGGGATACAGAGGAACATTATGACGCCAACTAGCGGCAGGTTTTAAACACACTGAAGCGTCAACTAACGAAAAGCCAACAACCACATTGTGAAACCTGTCGTGGGGTATATGGGGCTAAATGTGTTTGTAGGAATTACATCTAGTGTTAACCACCAGTTATGCTTTAATAAGTCTGAACGTTAATATGTATTAGTGTTGACATTGCTTCTGCGTATTGAGCGATTTTTAAATTTAATTTAAAATGCCACGAGCCTCTAATCTAGGTGTTTTCCAGTGTCTCACCAAGTGTCTAAGTATATTGGCTAATTATCTAAACCCGCGCAAGTTTCTATAGAAGTTCAATATCTGTGCCTTCAAAATAAAACGCCCGATTTTGAAATGTATGGAAAACATCTAATACAAAAAAATTATATATACCCAAGGCCACCTTTTTATATACCATCCATATTCATTACCAAACCTATTTATTACCCTTTATAAATCTTATTTTATAACGCGAATCCTAACCGGAAGCTGCAATTTTACTACCTTGACGTAGCTACTGACTCTTATCGTGTCTCATCAAACTTCACCGACCCAAGGATCTCACATCGGCCTGTGTACTACGGTCTCAACAATGGAGCGGAAAGTTGCACGGGAATTTAGGCACAAGGTAGGATACGAACATTTTATGGCTTAAATAGCTGTTAAAAAGCTCTTTGTCTACCTGGCTGTCACCTCACGGGCTCAGGTGTCTTGTCTCCTTGTGGGATGTTACGCAGCTGATACAAGTATGACCGTCAGCCTTATGAAAACAAAACAGTAGTTAAAATAAATTCTCGATTCATTTATAAAGACAAATCGGAAGTCATATTTTTAAACCAGATATGTAAGTGTTATGGTATTTTCCTTGGGGTTAAAAATATATTTCAAAACTGTTGTACCCCCATCTACAGTATAAAACCCATAGAAAATACATGCAGTTGCTAACAGATTAATGGGTTTTCAGTCAAATAAAGTAGTTGATCTTCTGAGATCATACAGTTCCCACCATTGATCTGATAGAGAGGAAGTTTATTAGGGGGCATCCTTTCTTTATTTGGAATGGCTGGTACCTGTTCTGTCTCAAGAAAACATTATAAAGTTGTGGTCATCTATGTTTTGTGTTTGGTGGTGGCACATTAAAGCATTAGGTAAAGTTGTGAAAAGAAAAGGGTAAACGACAACAGAGGAAAGGAACATGATATGCTCAGGCGTTTTCAACCCCGGAGCATGAAGGGATCACCACATAGCCATCTGTGCTGCACACAGGCAGGCAGGGTCCCATGCTGCTGGCTTTTCACAAAGGGCACCTTAGCATTAGATAATGTAGACCATGCCAGAGATGAGCAACTGAGCGGAAGAGATGGGACAATTTACAAGTTTAATTAGAGGCTGAGAGGAGTAGGCTACATGGGACAATCAGGCGTTGTTTCTTTTGGGGACATTGCCATTGTCAGTGTCTGTGGGTATTTATTTCCATGTTTGCATCAGTTTTACTGTGCTTTTTAAAACAGAAGACCTCTTGATTATTTGGAGGTTTATATATGCGCTTGAATCTGTGTACATTGTAATAGGATAAAGTTTGAAACGAGTCCCAATCTTGAAACCAAACACAGTTTTTCACAGTAGTATTTTTCTCCATAATGATGTTTTATCTGATTGGTTTATGGTGTCAAAGTCTGCAGGAGCGGCTGATCATAAAAACCATGTGACACACTCCCTGACAGCAGGGTCCCTGTACTGTAGTCTTACATTTATGGAACTACAGTTGATATGACTTTGCTTTAACCCTTATGTAAAATGATCCAGAAGTGTTTAAACGTGTATGTGCTGCTACTCTCATTAAGAGTTATTTTTGGAGTTTTGACTTAATACTGTTCAAGAAGTGTGTGTATGTGTGTATGGTGGGTGTGAATGTTCACCTCTGTTTGTCTTGAGATGTAAGATGACACTGTTGACCTTCCCACTGTAGCTTCTCCTCAGCTGCACACCCATTATTCCGTCCCAGTAGTTTGATTGTTGGAGAAGATCAGCCCAATGCGCCTGCTTCAGTCCACAAAGCTTAGTTTGTGCCGAACTTTTCACTGTGATGAATTAAGCACTCAGGTCAGGCGTAAGGCTCGCAGTTCAGCTTGAGGCAGTTGTAGTCAGAAAAAGAGTAAAATGTGTTATATCAGTGACTGGCCGAAGCGTTTCCTCAAAACTGTCTTGTTGCAGCTGAGCCGCCATCAGGTTTGTATGACTTCTATACACACACACACACACACACACACACACACACACAGTGTTCGTGCCTGAGGACAAGACCATGAGAAAGAAGTATATTGTGTGTTACTTGGCTAATGTTTCGTGATTCAGCAGTGACAAGAAGGATGGCTCCATATGTTTGTGGTTTTCTGCAGGTGGAGTTGCTGATTGAAAACGAAGCAGAGAAAGATTACCTATATGATGTCCTGCGCATGTATCATCAGTGAGTACCATCTGTCACTGCTCAGTGTGGTTATAGTGTGTGTTTTTTCACTGGGTTGCATTTTCTTTTTTTGTTTTGTTGTTTTTCATTTCTATACCAACAAAATGTTTCAAGATATTGTGAATGAATAATTTGTGTTTGTCATCATGGTCATAGAAAACTGAGGAGGGGGTGCACTTGGATCCAGGTCTAGGTTTCAGTTGATCTTTGTACAGAGGCCTCTGGTTAAGCCTCTAATCAGTTTCCACTACGCTCTGACAAGCCTGGCCAGTTATCCACAAAAGCTCTTTTTGTGCTCATCCCCAAACAGGGCTGAAATGGCACCTATTAATAATTCATGGTAAAGGCCAGATGGACAGATTTTACACAGTAGCTTTTACTTTGCTTCTGTAATTGCTGTTCTAGTTACTTTTGTCTTTTTGGATTGTAACAGACAGGAGATGAGATTATTTTCTCCATCAGTATTTATATAGTATCATTATATACTGGAGGTTTGAAGTAGAAATGGAAGATTGGACTTTAATGATCTTCTAGCTGTGGATTGCCTTTAAAGGCAATTATGATAACCTGTATTTTAGTCTTAAGTGCATAAGAAATGTATCTTATCTGACCATTCATAATTATAAAGTGTAGATAATGGTCATGCTAATAACAAGACCAATATTGTTTCCCTCCAGGATTTAGTTCCTGTTAAGGTGGAAAAGCCTTTAAAAAATCAGCACCTTTGGGTGCAAAACTCTACAGTGCAGTGCTCTTCTGGTGGAGGAGTTTTTGGCTATAGTAGAGTTTACAGTAATAGATAAAAATGAGTAAAGAAATGTACAGAGTATTGACAGGTCTGCAGTTGGTTTTAGAGAGGTGTCAGATTTCATTATATTTTGAGATGTTTTAGATTTTTGTCCACCCCCTGCCCAGTTCATTGTAATTTCAATTTAAAAGTACATTTTGTGATGTAGATATGTACATCATATAGGTATTGTCAGATATCAAATCCTTTTTCCTTTCCTTAATCTTCATTTAGTGTAACTCCAGCATGTGTTTCAAGTACAGATCCTCTTTTTTCTACTATACATAATCTCACTTACCATCCTCTCACTCTGTCAGGTCGATGGATTTGCCAGTGCTGGTCGGGGACTTGAAGCTGGTAATCAATGAACCAAAGCGTTTGCCTCTGTTCGATGCCATCCGACCTCTTATTCCACTCAAACACCAGGTGGAGTACGATTTGCTCACCCCCAAGAGGTCCCGGTGAGTACAAGGCATTGCACTGTCTTTGTTTTCATAGTGACACCACCTAGGTCTGCCTTTTATACATTTTAAATGGATCATTCATATTGTTTTGTGTCTGTTTTTCTTGATTGTGTAGGAAGCTCAAAGAGGTGCGCTTGGATCAGACTCACCGTGATGGACTGGGCCTGAGTGTTCGCGGAGGGCTGGAGTTTGGCTGTGGTCTGTATATATCACAGATAGTCAAAGATGGACAGGCTGGGAACGTCGGACTACAGGTGTGTGCGAGTTAACTGTTATGTCTTCACCTTTTTATTTTCTTAATTTGACTACAGATTTGATACATTTTTGAAACCCTACATGATGTTAGTTAAAATACCATATAAAAGCTACACAGTATCTATATAGAGTACTTGTCAATGTAGTAGTTACCTATAGTAACATTAATGCTACTAGTTTTAATGAGGATACCAATATTATTTGCAATCTGCTGGGGGTGCATATTCACCTAGATGTACATTACATAGGTACATAAAGACATGTAATTGCTTAATTAATTTAAAATATGTAACAGTATGTGTCATTAACAAACCAAGACCAAGGAGATCTATGCATTTAAGCTTGACTGCTTGAATTTAATTCACTTCAGCTAACACCATCACCTAAATGGCTAAAACATCTACACATTAATAGCTCATGCCGATCAATAGAGCTACAGTGGCTGGGGGGTTCAGCAGACACAGAGGTGCATTACTGAGCAAACAATAACATAATCTGTGATCTGACCTGACAGATTGAAAGTGAATGTGTCATCTATAAGGTCCCATCCTGTAATAATTTATAGGTTGGTGATGAGATTGTCCGCATCAATGGATACTCCATTCTTTCCTGCATCCATGAGGAGGTCATCAGCCTCATCAAGACGAAGAACATTGTGTCACTCAAAGTCAGACGTATGTCAGACATAAAAAACAGCAGCATAATTGATGTGCGTTAAAGTGAATACAGTTTATTGGCATCTATCATTTTAATTTTCGCTTTTTCATATGTGCAGATGTGGGCATGATCCCAGTAAAAAGGTATGATAATTAATCTATCACATTCTTTTGTGAATGAAATTTTGCTCTGCTCATTTCTCTGTTGTTTACTTTAATTTTTCTGATTGCTTCAGCTCATCAGATGAACCACTGAAGTGGCAGTTTGTTGACCAGTTTGTGTCAGAATCAGGGGTAAGAGATGGAGCTTGTTATTTCTTCAAGCAAATGAGCAGCCAGTTTATGGATGTTTCTTTCTTATATTCTTTCTTCCTGTGCTTCACAGGAGAAAAAAAGCAGTGTTGCAGGCTTGGCATCCATTGGAGGGAAGGAGATCAAGGAGAAGAAAGTTTTTCTTAGTCTTGTGGGTACCAAGGGTATGGGCATAAGTATCTCCAGTGGCCCAACCCAGAAACCTGGTATCTACATCAGTAATGTCAAGCCAGGCTCCCTTTCTGCAGAAGTTGGACTTGAGGTGATTGTGCAAAAACACCACTATGAAATATTGACATTCAACTTTCTGCCTACTATGAACCACATTTGCTTTTATTTTATTTATTTATTTTTGCCAAAATGTAGATTGGAGACCAGATTGTGGAGGTGAATGGGGTGGATTTCACCAATGTGGACCACAAAGAGGTGAATTCACTTTAATTATTTATCCATATGTAATAATGGCAGGTGAGGTTCAGTGCTTATCAATCATTTTTATGATTGCACACATAGTCAGTTCTGTGCATTTCGTCCTTTAATGCAAAGCACCATTAGGGCATCTGTAATAGCTGTGCCAATGATGTCAATAGAAGTTAAACCCTTCATCTCTGGCAGTGTTTGTTCTGTGCTTTACTCACTGAGCCACAGAACCACCGGTTGTGTTTAAACAGCAGGTTTTTTGAGTGTGAAACCTCCACGGGCTGTTGGTTATTTGCCAAAGTGGCTCATGCAGAATGTGGGTGAAGGAAAAAACAAAACTTTCAGCATTCACCAGTATTAGTGATAATTTCGACCTGATAAATACATATAACGGTGTCACTGTGAATGTGATCTTGGTCTGGTTAGTGTTAAAATTGCAATTATTCATTAAATATAATTTTTTAAATCATTTGCATTATTTAAAGCCTTCTGTTAATATGCTTCCAGGCTGTCAGAGTCCTGAAGAGCAGCAGGAGTCTGACTATTACTGTTCTGACTGGGGCTGTAAGTAAACTGTGTTATATGTAACAACAATCAATAATGTATGTTGAGTGTTTCAATTTAAAGACACTCATGCCAGTTCACAATGTTCTGATCTATTAAAAATCTTTTTCTTTTTTTGTTTTCAATTCTTCAAACATCTAAAAGTGACATGACACTGCTCAATTTCCACTTTTGTTACTGGACAAGTAATATGTACACTCTTACATTTTGGTCACATTCATAATTTACCAGGTTTTAATTGGTTTTCTCTCCTGTTTTAACTAATTATCTCTTTCAAACTTCTTTACATGATTCCACATTTCAGGAATCGCACAGAAAGTGTTTCTTTGTTTACACCCATCACACAAAGGTCTAATACCGACGTTTAACACAAGATAGTGGGTCTGACATGCTCCATTTGGACAAAAGTGCCTGAAAGCAGGATTTCAGCCTTTAATTCTCACGATATATGGGTTTCAGCCATCAAGCTGCTTAATTCAGCATCCCTCTGCACCCTTCACCTCTCTGCTACAGCAGCAAAAGAGGAGGCTTGTACTGGATATGTCCCAGCTTGGACAAGTACTGTTTAGATTTTTACAAAGAGGTTTACAACATCTTGATGTTTACATGTTGTTAAGATGTTTACAAAACTTATCCCAAATCCTTAATTTTCTCCTTTTCACGTTCACCCATGCTCAGTTTCTCAGGGATATTATGTATATTCTAAACCTTGAAAATACCCACTACTTGGTTTCTAACTTAAATATGTAGTCCCAGATTGCGTGGGGACCTTTCTTCAATATTTAGCCAAAGTAAAGAGCTGTTCCTCTGAATGGTTCCCTTTTGTATAGTGCAATATTGTTTTTGATCGTGTTAGGAAAAATAAAGCATAGATAAAGCACAAACAAATTCATAGGAAAGATCTTTTGAAGTCACAATCTTGACATAGAGGTGATGGCAAAACAAAATGGGGCATATTTCAAAGGATTGCTTATATTGTGAATGGGATCATGGAATAATATTTGGATGAGGAAAGACCTCCGATATGGATAAACATTGTTTATTTACTTTTGAAACCACATATGAGAAAATATATTTTAAGAGATCAGTCATGAATATAAAACACAAACGTCTTTAGCCTCCCTTTGCATTCCTGCACTGCACAGTTTAATCTGTCACTTAGACGTCACATTAGCTAGCCTGTGCCTCAGTGCGGCTGTCTGCAGGAGCAACGGTGATCATCAGTCAAGTCACTTGGCAGGTTGTTTGCCTCGAGACTCGGTGATGACGACTGTGTCTCCGAGACAAGTAGTCCCTTCTTATTTATTGTTTTCCCTGGTGCCTGTCTAATGCATTTATTTCTATTGGTGTTGTGATGTTTCACATGCACTGTTATAGGTTTGAAATTGAAAACTGTAACTTAGAGACAAATTGATTATGTCAAAGCAAAACTACTACACTCTAGCCTCCCCTATGTATTGTTTTTAAATAGATAGGGAACAATAAATAATTAGGAACATATACTGTATAGTGTCTTAGTCTATATATTATATGTTTTTATACCTACACATATATTAATTATATCAATTGTTTATTTGCTAGATTAGTTATGAGTGAAGCTTCAAAGATGGTACGTGACAAAAATAAACTTCTCTCTCCCTGGTTCAGGAGACTGGTTTGGACTTGCCTGCTTGTCTCCAGAGCCAGAGAACTTTGAGGACCCCTGCTGTACAGGATGTCTTGATTATGGTCTCTGGTTGTTGTCACTCTCTCAGGGCAGTGAACTGTTTATGACAGATGAGGAGCGTCTTGCACTGGAGGCCCAGAGGGAGCTGGAGAGGCAGGAGCTGATGCACCAGAAGAGGGTGGCTTTGGAGACCAACAAAATCATTAAAGAGCAACAGGAGAAGGACAGGCAGTGAGTCAGCAGCAAAAAAAAAAACAAAAAAACTTCAGTTCTGCTCCTCCTTGACTCAATCTCGTCTTTGTTGTTAGTTTTTCATTAGTTTGCAGATTGTTCGATTTATACCCTCTTAAGTTTAGCAATTTAACACATGGTTAAAAGCTCTGCTTCTGGTAGCAGCTCTGCAGGGTAAGTAGCTTCACCTCTGGCTGCACCACCAATTACTGCATCTGAAAACTCAGATCACTAGCTTTAGTTTAAAAACGGGTTTAAAAGCCCCTTTAAGTGGACTTCACTGACTAGAAGCAAGTATTTGTTCTTGGAAATTGGCTGACATTTTGATACAGCTTGACACAAATTGTGCTCAGTGTTTTCCCCTGTAGCTTTTAATCCACCTTCAGCTGGGAGGCTCAGTTTTTCTGATTGGTCCAAGAGCCTTGCTGTCTTTGCAGATCTGTCACACACAGCTGAACATGATTTGCCCTCAGAAACATGCACTACATTCAAGTGGCTCCAGTAATCAGCTTGGGGAATACTGTACCAACATGGAGGATGAAACTCATCAGCCAATAACAAAGGTGTTGACTGACATTGATGTTTTCCAGGAATCCTTCTTTTCATTGTATAGACTGGATCCCTTGTATAAAGCTTCAGAGATCATCTGTCTGTGCCAAATTCTGCATTTACAGATGCCTTTTCTTTTCTTCTGTGGATCTCACCTCTTCTGTCATCCTAATTTAAATACCTCAAATGTCTCTCTGTGTGTTGCATGACCTGCTTATACCTGCAACAGTACAGCAAAACAGAGTTCTCCACAATTTTAAACAGCTCAACCAGTCCTCAACCTCAAATGATTATATGTTGTGCAAAACATACATTTATGGTAACAACAAAGTCAACAACATCTGCACTGATATTGCAGGTTCTGTATTTCAGCGTTTACCCAATCATCTGCAAATTTTTCCTCATGCATTTCAGATGATACACTCAATTTTCTCAGTGCTTTGATCTAGGGATGAGTAATGGGGCTACATATCATATGTTGCAGGGTTGGACACGCTCAATAGCAGCCTTAAACTGGATTGAAGTCATTTATTCTCCATTCCCAGCCTTGCACTCCAGCATGTTGTGTGGATATTGTTTTATGTTCTCTGTTTATCATGTGTGTTTAACAGGAGAAAGATGGAGATATCTCATAAAACTGCAGAAGAAGAGGAGCGTTATAAGAAGGAGATGGAGAAGTATTCAATTAATTTGCTGGCCTGTTTTGTTGATAAAACAGCAATTTAATGTTGTTTCACCAATTAAAATATCTGATATATTTCACTTGTTTGTTATCCTCTGTACCCCTGTAGGATTGAGGCTCTGGAGAGGAAGCACAACAGAGAGTGGGAGGAGGACTGGGGAACCAAAGATAGGTCCAAGAGCGCTAAGACCCCACGCACCCCAAGCCCATCACCTGCCCCTCCTGAGATCCAAACCACCCCGACTCCAAAAGCCAAGAGCTCTCGTAAGGATGTGTGATTAACATCTCCTTAAAATGCATGTTTCTTCTTTTACTTCTGAATGTACTTCTTTACTTTTATTCTGAAACCAAAGGTGTAGAAGTAATTCACCTCATTCCCCTAATGTTCTCTGCATGTTCTGTCTTTCTGTTGCTTCTGTGTGCTGTGCTGGTTTTTATGCCCTCTCCTCCAAGTTGATACAGAAAACGAAGAAGATGAGGAGGAAGAGCAGGACAGAAAAGTGAGTCTGCAGCCTCAGCTGTGCATTGTCACAGCTGTTGACAGTGTTCAAGCGATCCAGCGTAGCTAATACTAGATTTCCTTTGACAACCAACTGCTAAAGTTTTTATTATAGACATCAATTAACATTTTTTTTTAATACTAAATGCTGCCAAAATTACACCAACAACCTGCAAAACAGTCATTTAACATGCAGATTGCATCAGTTGGCTTTCAGACATCAAACAGACTTTTCTCAAATGGAAACTCTGCTTGGAGTTTGCTGACCCTTTGATTTTGATTTGACATGCTGGTGAAAATGATGTGTGTTGATCTCCATCCTTAGCGTTCGGCTGGTTTTATCGATATGAGGGGAAACTGCCGTCAATTCGCAAGGTACTGTCTGCTGTGGGAATTCAGTGTGGTGTTCACAAAGGACTTTAGCTGGTTTTTATGTTGCATGGTGGTGTTTACATATTTTACACCAGAGATCTTTACTGCGGTTTGTATCGGTTGTAAACAGTGTGGTGTCACTAACCACAGTGTTTATGTGTGGTGTGGAGTGGCAGAGGTGTCTGTCTCCTGCTTTTTATATTGTATAACTGCTGCCACTTCAGAAAGGAGACAAGAAGAAGAAAAAGAAGAAAGTGTCCAACATAGACACGCTGCAGGAGCAGAGGAAAAACAAGAAGGAGATGGAGTTTGAGCTGAAACTCGCCAAGGAGAAAGAAGAGATGTATGAGCGAGAGAAGCAACTGAAGATTAATAGGCTGGTTCAGGAGGTATGAAAAAAGAAGGGGTGGGTTTGAAGTTTAGTGATGTCGATTTGTAGTTAGTTAACATTTGATGTTTACAGCACGTTGTAATGCAAAGGAAAATTCAATATCTTATGGATTTCAGCACTTTTAGATTGAACCTAAATGCAGCCCTGGCGCATCAGTGTGTAACGGACTGATGGCTGTTGTCTGACACTGCCCGCTCTGACTCTGTACCAGGTTTCAGAGACAGAGAGAGAGGACCTAGAGGAGTCTGAGAAAGTGCAACACTGGGTGGAGCGTCTTTGTCAGACTCGGTTGGAGCAGATCTCCTGTGTGGAGAATGAATCCCCAGAGGTACAGAGTGAGAACTCCTCTGTGAAAACTTGCACTCCACAATTCTTTGTCTTTCTAAATAACGTTATATGACAGAGGCCAAATTACTTTTTAAGCTATGATCAGAATCCAAGAGGCAATTCTCCCCACTATAGTTTATTGGTGATTTGTTTCTGTAATTTTACATATTTACACTTAAAAAAGGATGTAACAGTCAAATGATACTGGGGAGAACACTCAGTATATTTCAAGTTCAAAAAAGGCTCCTCAGACTGTTACTGCGATGCAGTCGAAGTTCAGTGTCATATGAGATCCAGTAATCCAGTAATTGTTTATAATTTTGACAGGGACAGAACATGAATGTGAACAAAAGGTAAACGGTTTTCGTTTCATTGTAATTTTAAGCTCTCCCCTCCGCGTTCTCCTGCTTCTGAGCCCAAGGTGAAGCGTTTTGCCGGTGGTATTCACCTGGCCACCACTGATCTGGACGACATCAACCTGGATGAGGTGGATCAGAGCTTGAGGGGACCTCTGAAGAGACTGGCCCCCACACAGCCCAGCACTAACCAGCTTCCCCCTCCCTTGCCTCTTCCTCCACCCTCACCCAAGCTGAATCCTTCTGCATCCAACTACTCCCCTCCTCTCTCCCGACCCTCAGCACAGCGCCTACCTCCAACCCCACCCAGTGCTAGGAAACCTCCCTCTGCTGCACCCACCTTGACCAAGCGCCGTAGGCCTCCCCCACAACCCCCCACTCATCCTCTTCGACCCCAGTTTCCTCACCCGACTTCTTCACACTACCCTCCTTCCTCTCAATCATCTCGGCCTCCATCCTCCCCTCAGCCTATTCCGCAGCCTCCCATGCCACCGCCCCCTCCTCCTCCACCGCCTCCGCCTCCCCTTCCTCCACCACCTCCACAACACTCTCAGGAACAAGTAGGAACCCTTGGTGGGTACCATCATCACCATCACTTCCGAAACCCTCCCAGTCCTCCTGAACGCAGGAGCGAGTGGGAAGCAGGAGGCTACCTTCCCAGAGGAGGGATTTACTCATCTAACACCAGTGAAATGTCCTACCCCTCTAGTCCGAAGGTTAGATTGTCACCTCTGAGAGACCTGATGTGGACTGGTTTGTCCTCTTTCCATTACTGCTTTAGTTTAGAAGTGTTTACTTGAAACCTGGCAAGCATTGAGTGTGAACTATTTAGAAAGGATTTGATTCTCCATCAAAGTTTGCATGATGCATTTTATATATTCCAGCGTGATATGCATGAAGAAAGAGTGATACATTTTATTAGCAAGGCTGAATGTGGCGGTCATTTACATTTTCTTTCAGCAGAGAGGGATGGATTCAAAGATACCATTAGGTGTGGTTTGTTACACAGCAGTGTGTTGCATGGTGTGTTACGGTAATAATTTCAGCACATTATAGGATTATTTGTTTGCCATTGTGGGCTATGCTTTGAATGCTTTTGAAAAGTTGTGAGAAAATGTAAGTTTGTATTTGGGCAGTGTCCAGGGAGCTGAAAAATTGTGTTTTTTTCACTATAAATCAGGTAATGAGAAATACTTCCCATGCCAGTCGTATTTCCACTTCAAGCACAGCTTTGGTGAGTTTCTTTCTGTAAGGAATGTATGTCAAGTTTTTTTTTTTTTTTATTCTACCAAATATATATATATATATATATATATATATATATGTATATAAAAAATAGTTTTAGGTGAAAAATGGCTTATCAAATAAATATACTATATACTATAAAGCTATATTCAGAGGTAGCATGGAAACACAATCTTTCCTCACTAGCAACTAGCTCCTAGTCCCCCCAACCAGAGGCGTCAGACGGCCCCTGTCATGTCTAAGCCTGTCATGCTGCCACAGTCCCAGAACCACCGACTGGAACAGCACAGACCTGCACTGCGTTCTGATGGCCTGGTATGAAATGCACCACACTGCAAAAATTCAGCGCATGCATAAAACTTTGGATTAATTTAACAGAATCGTAAAGCGTTCTGACAGTCTTATACAGCTCCAGCTGTTTTACAGAAACTTGATTTGTTATTGTTAGATCACACGAGGGAGCTATCTTTCTTCCTGTCCAAAATCTGTAATCAAGCTGGACAGGCTGTTTATTTTTCAAACTACATTTACCTTGGAGAAGTCAGCCAAGCAGACGCTGTTACAATAACCCGCTGCCTCTTGTTAAGAGGCTCACACATTCACACCTGAGAGCACAGCAGTGCAGTCACACATTTCTGCTGCCATCCACTGAGCACTGCAGCAGCTGGAGGTGAACTTACTGAAAGGCACCTTGACTTTAATCATTCATTTTCGCCTGATATGTTTTACCCTGATATGTTGTGCTAACAAACAAGCGTACTATAAAATGCAGCATGCAATAATATTGGTATTTAGACATACAGTTTTCGGGCTTGTATTTCATAAGTTGAAGTGGAAAAAATTAAATTACATCAAACTAAATGACATCACAAGCCATCACTACTGAACAGATGAGATTTTGTGTAGCATATCCACAAAGAGTAGTTATATAGTTTTTACCTAGGGTGCATACTGTCACTGTTTTAGACTGCAGACAAAGTCCAAATCACAAAACTGGTATTTGTGAATTAGATCTAAACTCTTTTTTTTTTTTGTCATTTTAATGTTTTAAAATTCAACAGATTAATCTCAGCATAGCATGGTATGGTTTGGAGTCATGTGACTCCAGTAGTTTATTTTTTCACCTTGCTGAAGTGATGTAGAAGTGAGCAGCAGCTTGTGCGTGACAGTGTGGCTGTGTAGGATAGCAGGGTCACACACTGACCACAAACCCATCACCATCAGTGGGTGTGGTCAGAAGTGAGAGAATTAAGCTATTCCACCACAGAGGCCAGTAAAACACTGCTTTTCTAGCTCATTTGAAGTTACTCTTTAAAATGTATGACACATGGAAAGTATTTCAAGCATAAAACTGGGGACTATGTTTTTTGTTTTTGTATCTCCACTGAAAGTTGTTACCTGGTTTTGTGTTTCAGCCTCCAGAAATGCTGAAACGGATGGTGCCTTTCAACTCATCTTTTAAATCAAACAACAAACAAGTAATCTTTACCTGTCATCACCTTCCTTACTCTATTATTATTCTTGAGGGCTTTTGTCATGCTCACACATCACACTGAGACTTGTGATGGCTTTTCCTGTAGTCTTCAAGCTTTTGATGTCCTTTCTGACACATCACGTTAGGTCCAGCTTTGTAGCCTGTGCATGACTGCACTTTCATTGATCTGAACCACAGAATGGTACTGTGAACATATCAGTGTTTTAGTTTAGCCGCAGTGATTACTTTTTGATTTTTAGTGAAACAGGGCGTTTGGATGGTTTGAGGACAGCTCTATAATTGGAATCTGTCTCTCTGCGTGTGCTCGTACAGTGTGCGCTACCTTTCACTTTACCTTCACTTTCTGTGGAGACAGAAACCATTCGTGTAATTAGATTAATTTTTTTACTTCACCTCAATTATTTTGGTCCAGTTTCAGGTGTTGTCCCCAGCCATGAGAAAGAAAATGATATATAATGAATTCATTTTTTATGTCTTATGTTGAGCTCCAGTCTAACAGCTGGAAATGAGCAGTTGAATGAGCTCTGTGAGTCACCATAGCTGGATAAATGTGATTGCCTCTCTCTGAGACCTTTTTTTTGTCTTTCCTACCCCTCCCTGTGACATTAAGTACCTGTCATGTGTAGGAAAGATTAAGAACGATTTTGTGTGTGTGTGTGTGTGTGTGTGTGTGTGTGTGTGTGTGTGTGTGTGTGTGTGTGTGTGTGTGTGTGTGTGTGTGTGTGTATTATTCTGGCCATTACTGATTTGAGGTGTGAGAGTTTAAAAGCCACTGTGCCTTTTGAATTAATGACCATGGTTTCCATTTATTCATGGGAGAATTGAAATTTTAACATAGAGCTGGTTGTCAAAGGAAATCTGACCATCTGACCATGCAATGACTTATTAAACACTTTGTTATTTCTTAGAGATTCCGTTGTTTGACTTATTGATCAGTACTAATGCACTGCATGCTCATTTTCTTTCAGGGGTTTCAGAAATATGTGGACGATTTTGATCCCTACTCAATGGTAATCTGTGCCTGACTCAAAGCTCCTGAAGTTACACAAAGTGTTGGTGAATTGTTATCTTGGCAGCCAATGGAAATTATGTTTTCCCCAAAACACCTCAAAACATTAACACAATAATAAAAGCTGCAGGAAACTCAAAATAATTTATTTGTAGCTCAGCATGTGTTAATTATATATATTATATATAACACTTATAAATGTCAGAACTACAAATTTCTAATTTGACGTTTCTTTTGCTAAGTTTAATTATATTTATTTCTTGATTCAGACAGAGGTTCTAAATCTACCTAATAATAAATTATTGTTATTGTCATCAAACCTACACAGTTACAGCAGAGAAGCTAGCTAGATTTTTAAATGAGCTAACTCCTGGTAGCCAGTTAAATCAGATGAAGTGACTGCTGTTGGATTAAGAAACACTGACAATATTTACAAACATATACGTTTCCTGACGTAAACTACAGTAAATACCAGTAACACCAGCCTTCTTGTAATAAATATACACATGGTATACTTAAAGCTATTTAGAGAGTGGGAACTTTTTTCTCTTTAACAGTTCTCTGCGGATCAGATCGCTGGGCGAGATGTGCGATTGCTGAGGATCAAAAAGGTACCGACAGCAGACACTTTAATGGCTCAATGTATTGATGAGGGGACTCTCACTTATGATCATATGGATGAGATATTTCTGAAACATGACTCATGGTGTGGATGTGTTATTATTCCTAAGGCTGGACAGCTTGACGTTGCTCTGGAGGGCGGAGCAGACTCTCCCTTGGGGAAGTTGGTTGTATCTTCAGTATATGAAGGTGGTGCTGCAGATAAACATGGTCAGTTTTTTGTTGTTGTTGTTTTGTCTCAATTCTGAATTGTAGTTTAAGGAATAATTTGGCATTTTGGAAATATGCTTATTTCCTTTTACCCTAGCAGTGGGTTATCTTATATTAGCAGTCAGTTCAGTTTTTTATTTTTATTTTGATGATTAAACTATTTTCAGCGGGAACAAGACATATGTGATAAAGCAGGACAGTCCAACCTTCAAGCTTCTTTCAACTGAAATAAATAAATGGATGTGACTTAGTGTGTCTGTGTATATGTCTTGCATGCGAAGGATACCAGTGAATGACACCTGCTCCAGTTATGGCACGTTGCCCCACAACAGCTCTACATCACTGTGGGGAAAACATGTTTATGGTGTGAGTCCCACTGTTGTGTATCAATGCTTTTTGTTGATAAATGTCTGTAATGCCACTGTTTGTAGGTGGAATTGTACCAGGGGATGAACTTATGGCTGTGAATGGGAAGATCCTGATCGATGCCACATTGACTGAAGGACAAAACTCTCTGGCTCGAGCCTGGAATAGTGGAGGGGTATGACAATACACAGAAAAGTCATGCTCCATTTTTTTCAAATAAACATTATTTACCTTAGTTGCTAGGAATCAGCACTGATCTGTATTGATTGTTGTTAAAACCCATCAACTTTGATTACTCATTTGTGCTTGTTGTCACATGCTCACTCAGTTTCCATAAAGCAGCTTGAATTCTTACTTTATGGATTCAGTCAAATGCAAAATAAAAGTTTTATTTTTACCTTCAGGACTGGATTGATGTTGTGATTGCTGTGTCCCCTCCAAAAGAGTATGAAGATGAAGTGTAAGAAATCCTCCTTATTTTTTTATTTTCTTTTTGTCTAATAATATCATATAATAATCAGAGCAATCAGTTGTTCCTGTGATTAAATACACTTATGTGTGTGGCCACGTGCACGCAGCCCTAAGTCAGCATCAGTCAGTCCCACTGTGAACAGAAAGGTGTTTGAAGGCAGTGCAGCACTGTACAGACAAGGCTACCTTCTTCAGCGCTAGCCCTCACTCTACTGCTCCCACATCAACACCTTGGTAATGGACTTAAGCCTTCAAGCCTCCTCTTCCTCACTGCACGTCTCAGAGAGGATGTTTGCTGTGCCATTTGTTTTTTCTGGGCCGCGTTATTTCTTGAGCACATGACAGTTTCTCTATTCTGCATTTGTTTCCCCTTATGTTTGCTGTAACTCAGCTATTGCCAGAAAAAGCAGGACAGAGATTTGACTGTATGCAGTGTATGTAATATGCCATTTCTCTTCTTCTCTATCTGTTAATTGCCTCAAGGCTGCGTTTCTTTATTGCTGTAGCAATTGCTCAGCAGCGACGCAGGCTTGCCACACACCCATCCCACCATACATGTCCCAAATCTTGACCCAGTGAGCCATGTGCAAACACATGAATGGCCTCTGTGGTGTTGCTGTGTCGTCAGGTCATGGACATCTATAAAAGCAGTAGGACTCCTGCCAGCCTTCAGCAGTTGTTCTGATTGATGTTGTTCCATGGGACTGTTACATGTTCTGACTTACACTGCTGAGTGGTACTGTAGTAAGGGTTAAAAATTATTATGCTCCCAGGTTTGGTCAGGATAATTTTTCAGGTTGACATTATAATCTTTAAAAATACCAAAGCAGTGAGTGTTGCAGTTTTACAAACTCAGTATACAAACTCAGTTTAAGGCTTGATTATATTTTCTAAAAACTCACCTGCATGTGTGTTGGCCTGTTGTGTTCAGTGTGCAGTGACTTGCAGGACAAACAGTCATTAGCACTTAAAGTACAGCAGGTTTGTCAATGAAAATGTGATTGATCTTCTTTTTTCTCCTGCAGGACATTCTTCTAGTTTCATCAATCCCCCCCATCAAGGAAGTCGGACGGATTAACAGAAAGCTTTTCATGGCTGATAATTCCTTCAGGATTCTTTGTCTTCTCGATCACAGTAGAATAATTCAATTTCCTCTCATTTTTACTTTCACCTGTAGCAAACTAAAAAGCAGGTTTAAGATGATCTTTTTGTTCAACGTGCACTCAGTAGGCTTTGCCACACATCCCATTTAATGAAAGTCTTTCTGTCAATATGTGTCTCCAGTGATCCTGTGTCAAGCTTGACCTCATTGACCCCTTTTAGTTGCACACAGTCTTGCTGATCATTTTCTTGACACGTGTCTCATCTGTCTTTATAACAATAAAGGACTGAAAACAGGAAAACTGAAATCAATAACTCCTAATGTCTGAGCTCACTCTCACACAATTGATGTTATGTTGATGACAGAGCTGATGTCCCTGCGCCTCCGCTTTGATTTGTTTAACCAGCACAAACGGAGATAATTGAATGTACTGTGCTCTCAGCCAAAACAAAACAACATTTTTAAAAACTCAACTTAGGTGTCCATTTGTGCCTCTTGTTCGCCTCTTTGGCAGTCTGCTCCTATCTAGTATTTATTTTTACATGATCGTTTTGAAACAATCATGATTGTTTTACATGATTAAATCCTGCACATCTGTACTTTTCCACACAAAGGTCACAATATTTCTTTTCTTTAACCCTACAATGCAGGGATTAGACTACAGCTTTAGCAATGTCGTTTTAAAACTCACTGTATATGATACAGTGTCCAATTTCTTGACCACTATAATAGATTTTCACATTTATTCACTATATTAAATGCGGATAAATAATATTCTGCGTACGTTCTTGCTGTTACTCTCCACCATTATCGATTTACTTCAACCATAGGAAGCCATCCAGCTTTGTAATTAAATGACCACAGGGGGCAATAGTGCTCCTTCTTGAATATCAAGCGCCTTTAGTGAGTGAGAGACTGCTCACTGTGTTTAAAGGTCTGCTTTAATTCAGCCTTAATGTTCCCATAGAGGCCTCAGGCGGATTGAAAGTTCAGGAGTTACTTATGGTAAACGTGGGTGTTAACAAGCAATCCATCGTGTAATGTTGCATGTGAGTGCTTTGCTGCCCAGCTTTGCACTTCACCGTTATATAACCGCCTAGTGTAGTCGTCCTCTCTCGGTTCATGATGGCATACGCTGCCCGCTGCCAGTTTCAGTGTCTCATCGACCAGTGTGGTGTGTTTGGCTGAGCACCGCCCTGCTGCTGTGACCCGCCGGTCCACGGTTCATGACACAGACCAAGGTGGCCTTTCGTGGAAGATCTGCCCCCTTCCTCCACCTGTTCTTCCTCCTCTTCCTCCTCTTCCTCCTCCTCCTCCTTCACGGTACCCGCGTTCAGTACCACGGATAGCTCCCTGCCTCCACCCGTAAACCATCGCTGGCCCCTGACAGTCAAAACACAAGTAGGACAGGAAGACATCGGCTGCAGTCTGGGCACATGAGAGACTGTAATTTTGAAGCGTTCTCCTCTTTACTTTTTTTAACAACGAGGCCACAGATGTGACAACACTGAAGAGTGTTTTTGGAGTCAGGGAAACGACGCTGAAACACAATGATCTCACGATATAAACCGGTAAGTGCTGCAGGTTGTGCCACCTGGTAACACTTTGAATATTAGGCTGCACCGCTCTGATAGTGTTTGGTGAAGATGCACGATGATTACACGGTATTCCTGACACGGTGAAGTATTTCTCAGTTATGCGTATGATTTCCTCTGGGGGACATACAGATTTTTATTTGCATGCGTAATTTTACAGATCTGAGCTGGCTCCGGGTGAAGGCCGGTCCAGTTATGTTTCAAGTCATTTTCGGTCCCATTTAGTCAGGGAATCCCTGTGTGTACTGTAATGGCATCATACATCAAACTGAGCTAGTTTCTACAGGCGAGTTATTGGAGACCGAAATATTTGATGTGCCAGTTTCGCGGGAGTAACAAATGTCCACAGCCAGATGGAGAAAATGTTTTATATAAAGGATGAGCTGAAGCGCAAGTCAACACCTCCTCTTTTCATTAACAGGTGAGAGAAAGAGTCACATAGCTTCCCTCTCAAGACAAAACCCTCACAGTACTTCACCCCAGCGCTGTCTAGGCAGGCGAGTTATATTTAGCTGGTATCTGTAGTTATTTGACATCATTGCATAACAATATGGCACAGTCTTTATTTGGGGCAGTTAAGACATTTAATGATTTTAGGAATGCACCGTGCCTCGTCCAAGCTTTAAGCCCTGTAGCTATATTAGTGTAAACCTCAGTACCTGTTGCTTAAATGTTCCTTTTGCTTTTCAAGTCTCTGTCTCTCTCTGCGTGGCTGCTGCTTTCCCCCCCATCATTCTCTTTTTTTTCTGCAAACACTAATGCCTCAACTCTCCCCAGGCAATCTAGTGATGGACAGTACTAATCTCTGATGTAGGGCACCACACAACTACCACCAGACCAGTTATCCCCCAGCAGTGGGAAAAGACAGTAGTACAGTCAGAGCATGATCAAAGTGCCGTCAGCTAATACAGTAAAAGTCAAATACAAGTGAGCAAACAGCTGAGTCTGTGCAATGCTTATTATTCGCTTGTATACTATTATATTTAATGCATATTAGTCTGCTTACCAGGGTTACACTGCACAGATGATGTAATAGGGAAAACTGCAGTATATGTATTGAGAAATACAACAGCAGCATGTCCTGGGGTGTTTTTAATGGACTTTTTGAAGAATAATGACTAAAATAAAACGTAAATACTTAGTTAGACATTTGGATTTTTTAATTACTAATTAAAAATGTAACTTCTGTAAGATTCATGAGCCTGTGTCTCCACCTGTGGCTGTATTTGTTTAAAAATAATTAATTTATGCATCTTTCACATCAACTTTGCTACAGGCTCCAGTGGCTGTGTAAACCTCTCATTCTACTTAATCTTATCTCTTTGCTGTTTTTATGTAAAGGTCGACGTGGATGGATTAGCCACAAATCATTTTAACCACTAAGAAAAGGCTACAAATCTGACCATGTTAATATGTGGATTATCAAAATCCGCTCCCATGTGGGTATTGGCTGATCCCTCTCTACAAGTCAGTTGCCACTGGCTGCCGGGGCATCTCTCCCCGACGCATAATTCAAGTCACAGGTCTTCATTAATATTTTATGCCTCTTCTCGGCCCCTTCTTCCTCTGCGCTGTTGGAAATGCAGCGTCAATTAAAGTGCCCTAATAAATAAGTGTAGGGAAGAGTTGGGATAAGGATGAGATGCTTCACACTAAACCTTTATGACGTCGGCTCTGCTCATTCAGCAGCGGGACCCCCCTTTCTCTCTCTCTTTCCCCATCATTCATTGTCATCCCATCCTCAGTCTCCTACCTTTGCTGCTCAGACCTCCAGCTCCCCTGCACACTCCGCCCTCTCTTCCAAGGTCGACTTTGAGCTCTGGTTTGCAAGCCGACAGGAATAGCAGGTGTACTGCAGCATGCCCTGAGTGTGTGTGCGGTTCTTTGTGTGTGCATGTGTAGGGGACGTGAGTGTGTCTGTGCATTCCGGCGGAGCAGAGGAGCGCCGTGTGCAAGTGAGGCGTCGGTGTTAGAGGATATCTGCAGACTGCGGGCGGACGAGATGCAGATGTTTCTCACCAGCATGGCAGAGAAAGCTGCTTAGGGTGCCGGAGAGGAGAGGGAGCTGCTGCTGCACTGCACAGTGACTGCCTCTGACTCCTTCTCCCTCCTCCCTTCCCTCTGCCTCCTCTTTTTCACTGGATCGGATATTTGGGTGCTGGATTTGAGAGGGAGCAGGAAGGAGGCCACTTTAGAAATTACTGGAATCTACAGAAGACGCCGTGAGTCTTCCCTTTGAAAAGACAACATGCACTGAGAGCCTCTCTTTTAAATCTCTGTCTCGCCTGTCTTTCTGTGCCCCCCCACCCCTCCTCCTATTCCTCCGGCCGGTTCCCCGCAGAGTCCCGGGTCCACCATGTCCTTGGCGTTTTGTGGGAACGAGAATAACTCGGTGGCCTACAACGTCGACGGAGGGGTCCTGAACAACGGCTGTTTCCTGGATGCACTCAACGTGGTGCCACATGTTTTCCTCCTCTTCATCACATTCCCCATCCTCTTCATCGGTGAGTTTTGCTGAGAGGTGAGATCCCCAACCTCTTCACCCCGCCCCTCCCTCCCCCACTTTGGCTGCTTTTGCATATGATTCATTATCTGCTGTCTGATTATTCAGTTAAGCTTTTATTTGCATCAAGACCCAGCAAACACTGGGGCGGTTCAGATATTTCCAAAATAAAAGCCCGCGACGTTACCTGCGGTTACCTGCAGTTGCACGTGTCACTGACATCGACCAGGCGTTTTAGCAAAGTTTACACATAATTTTTTTAATTCAGAAAACACACTCTAAATCATCATGCAGCAATATTTTATTAAGATGGAAAAAACAGAACACAACCACCCAGCTGACTGTGGATAACCTAACAGTTTGTAATGTTAATCCATTTAATTCAGACACTTTAACTCATCTGACTGGATCAGCCAGGCCTCCTCCTGCATTATGTGATTATAACACTGATGCAGACATACCTTGGCTCAGTTTAGGACCTCTTGGGTTTGTCGCTCGCTTTTTGGCGTAAGCGCATGCGCAGCTCTTTTCTCACGCAGCGATCTGCGCGTATTCTCGCGAGGCTGGAGCTTTTCTCGCATCCCAAACCGGAGAGACCAGTGTCCTACATGTGTGTTGATATTTGTGCAGCCTAATAAAACAAACAAACAAACAAACAAAGCAACACAAACACACCTTGGCTGCCCGGATGTTTATTCTACATGGGGAGGACGTTTGCTGACATCAGTTAGACAAAGGTAAAAGGTTTTGCATAGAAACATTAAACATGACCTGGGTGTATCGCTGTGGGTATTTTGGCCTTTCAGGAGTCATGCACACACCGCCGCTTGTTTAGCATTTCACACCCAAAACTCGCTAGAGGAAGAAATAGATGAAAATTTCTACAACCCAGATGTGCACACGCATTAATTTCACTTGATTTTATGCTGTTGTGATTTTTGCCATCCACCTGGACTTTTACACGACGTGACTACCAGAGCAGTGTTTGCTGGGAACTGTTTTTTAAATGGCTTTTCCCCATTTGCACAACGTCTAATACATTTTTACATTTCTTTTGTTTACAACCTTGTTTGATTGTACTTTTCCTTCCCTGAGTTAAAACAACCTCTGTGCAGGTGTAGGCTGCCTCTTAGACAACAGTAGAAACAATCAGGCTACAATAAATGGTAGGACATGAGAATTTCTTAAGCTGAAAGCACTTTTGCAAGTAAAGGTCAGTCTTCTGCAATGCACAGAGGCAAACAGATGCCATCAGGCTGGAATTAGGTTACACCTCCTTTGCTCTATCTTCTTGGCAGCTGGCCATTGTGTTAGTATGTGATAGACTAGCAGCCTCATCTGTCCCCTGCGCTGTCAAACCTTGTGTATGTGCCCATTTAGCAGCTTCTTTTATTTTCACTAGGATAGCACTTTGACACTGGTGCTGTGTTTGAGAATATGAAAAAAAAAATGCATGAATCATGTCATATTTAACAGACACACTATATGTCTTGGGGTTAGGTCGATTAGTGACTCTAAATTGCTCGTAGGTGTGAGTGTTTGTCTGTATGTGTCAGCGCTGTTACAGACTAATGATCTGTCCAGGGTGCACCCCACCTCTCATCCAATGTCAGCTGGGATTGGCTCCAGCCCCCCATGACCCTGGATGTGTCAGGATAAACAGAAGATAATGGATGGATGGACAGTGTGTCCTCAGTAACACATCACACTCTGAACTGACATTTGAGCACACACATCTGCATGTATAGCAATCAAATGAATGTTTTTTTATATAGTCAGATGCTTTTCTTCTTCATCATTCAGTCTAATTTCAGTCCAATTATCTACTGGAAAATCATTTTGATGATCATTTTTAAGTAACTGTGGTAGCAAAAACGCTAAACATTTCCAAGTCTCACTTTCTAAATTGTGACTTTGCTCTTTTTGCCTTATGTAATAGTAAACTGGGCTATTGTTTAGACAATCAAAGAAATTGTAATGTTTTCACTTTCAATATTTCTTCCCTAAAGGCAGTGAGAGTCTATTGTTATAGCAGTCTACAGTGATTCACTCCTGTCACCCTAAACCTCAAGGGTGTGCTTTTCAGTTCACCTTGAGTCGCTTGGCAAAACCTCTTAAGCCACTCTTGTTGATATACCATATTCTGCACTCATTCTGCCCATCAGCTCTTGCTCTGTAGAGTGCTGGTGCATGAGTTCAGCTAACATAAGAGGATGGTGAGGATACATGCACCACAACACCTTTATCAAACACTTTGCTTTACACCAGCAGTCAGTGAGGAGATTTAATACATAGTTTCATTATCAGTTAATCTGTTAATTCTTGTAATTATTTTGATTAATTTCTTAGTTAATAAGATGCATTTTTTACATATGGTTTACATATGTTTGTGTTTTGTCCCACCTGTAGTCCCCAAATCAAATGTATTTAATTTAATATCACATAATGTTCACAGCTACAACTAGTGAATTCTTACAATTTTTGCTATAACTGTCTGAAAAAAAATCCTCCATCCATCTGTAGCCACACCTATGTGTCCTCTAGGGTCACTGGAGGGCCAGAGCCAATCCCAGCTGACACCACACCAATGCACCTTTAAAGGTCACCACTTTATCTCTGAGTTGACATGTATAGAAAGAAACTCATTCTCACTCAGGTCCACATCTCTGTGCAATTTACTACTTTCTGTCACGTTGACCTGTGTGTGGTCTGAGGCATCAGACTGGAATATCCAGGGATAATATCTGCGTTAATATTATGATGTTGGTTTTAATGATGGTGCACAGTGCTTGAGCAGATGGTATGAATTTGTGTGTGCATTTTGTAAAAATAAGAGAAAGAGAGAAAGAGGCAGATAAATGAGAAGATGCAATGCATGTGTGTGATTGCCTGCCTATGCCAACACTTCTCTGAGACAAACAGTTAAAGTAGCAACAGCAGAGGAGTCAATAACAATATTTGATCAGCAGCAATGTGTTTTATGACAGCAGCAACTTGCATTACCAATATAATTTGCACTTTGATGAACAAATCACTGTACTGAATACTCCAGTTTGACATGAAATCAATGTGTGTCCAAGGGAGGCCACAAAGGACAAAGTTGTAGCCAAAATAAAAGCTAAAATAATTGTCTCAGGCCAGTAGTTGTCTGGCTGCTGTCGCTGCCCTGCCTGCCAAGCATCAGGCAATATAAATGAAAGTGATAATACCACAGTTTACACTGTGCCAGGTTGCCATTACCCCCAGCAGGGCCATCTTTTTTTGTTTACCTTCTGTTAGTCATTCAGTCTTGCTGTGGGTATGAGAGCTCTTTGTCATGTAGCTCATGTTGTTTGAGGATGTGCTGTGAGTAGAAATTTACAGTTAATCACTTAGAGAAGATAAATAAAATGTTTAAAAATTCAGTCTATATTTACCTTTTCTGCCTGTGTGTGTAAGATTTCACAACTCCCTCTTTCATCATACTGTTTGTAACTTATAGTCTAAATCTTCCTGTTTGAGGTTGGGGTAGCCAGAGTTCAAAAGTCCACATCCACCACAGCACCTGGCTTCACTTTCCTGGTCACAACCTGCGCTGGCTCCTCACCTTCGTCTTGCTCTTCATCCTTGTCTGTGAGATTGCAGAGGGCATCGTCTCTGATGGGTATGTTTGACACTGATCAATCCACCATTGTCTCCTCATGATTTCAATCAGTTGCCATGCTATATTTCTCACACCTGGTGCTGATGATGTGACATAAATGTTTAGATTTACACAAAGGTTGTGTGTATTTATTTAGGGTTAATAGTGTGTTTACGATGAATAGATCAAACCAGTGAGACATGCTGCATTTTGTTTGGTGTAGCTTTTTTGAAGGAGTCTTCCTTGCTGTGTAACAGTGGACCCTCAGAGTGTTTCTGATTCACCTAATCAAAGACTGCTATACACCTTGGATGGCAATTAAATGCAATTCACTGCAGTTAACACTCCATTAACTGCTCTTTATCCACCTAACCTCTTAGGAATTGCAGAATAATGCTCACTGGAGAACAATACCATGCCTAATGTCACTCTGTGTTGATGGGCTGTGGCTGATGTGGAAATGTATCAACAATCCTTCTCTTCCTGAAATTAAGACTTTGTAGACCAACCCTGTTTCAACCAGGAATAGTAAAAAGCACTACATGAGTCCCAGTGGTGCTTCGATTAGCTATACCCGCTTATCCTTTTGGGCCATGGTGTCACTGGGCCTTTTCCCAGCTGACATATGGCGACTCTCAATTCCACTAATTGCATCCATGTTTCCCTCACTTGTGTCTTTTCCTTGCATCTTACTCCTGCCCATATAAAGTGCAAGGAAACAAAGCAAGGACAGAGGAACTGGGAAGCATGCTTGTAATGGCATAAGATATCCTTTCCTCCTATCTTTAATGTGAAGAGTCCAAACACAAACTGATTTAAAATAAAGGGGCATGTCCATCAGTAACGGATGTCTGTTAAGTATGCACTCTCCAACTCCAAAATAATCCCCTGAAACAACTGTTCACAGTGCTAAACTTTGTAAAGTTTATATCCTTATAGAGCATTAGCACAAATGCTAATCTGACATTCTTAAGTCATAGCTACTTTAGTGGAACTGAAAGGTTTTGTTATGTAGGGTAATGTTACAGTGTTACTGAGTGATGCAGCCTGTCAGCTCAGCAGCTTCATCACAACCAGTCAGGTCAGAATAGCTCAGTACTACTCAGGTCAGTAAAGCCAGAGTTACCAGGAGCCAAATATTAGTATTTGTGCTGTGTTTCCTGCCACTGGCATTTGAAAACAAGTCATTGAACTGCAGTGAGTTTAGCCTGGATGGTTGGTATTGCAGCAGCGGTGGCTGGTTGTATGTCGGAACAACACAGAGTTTATGGTTGTCTTCGACCCTGCACCAAAAACAAGAAAACAGTAGCTACAAGGTGTTAATGTAACGTGTCACATTATTTTACATGGGCAGCAGGAGTAAAGCACTACAACCACTAATCTGTGGTTGCTAAAAATAGCATAACTGCATAACAGGCATAGATTCTTATTTTAGCAAGTTAGCACAGACTAATGTGGGTGTTTTGACTGAATCTTTCACACAACACTAAATATAGCCATTAAACATGTGTTCCAATTGAACTTACACAAACATGTAAAGTAAATAGGCAGTGCCTCATTTCCTTACTGTTTTATCCCCTCTCTACCTTCAAACGTTTTGTTTGTAACCCTGCACGTTCATGAGGAGGTAAACACCAGTTAATGTTAGTGTGTGTGTGACGTGTGCGTGTGACGTGCCAGTTACAAGTTTTGTGCATGAAGAAACAGGGAGCCACAGCTGGACATACAATCCCAAAACTCTTTAACTGTCTCTGTCCTTCTCTTTGTCTGGAGACTCTGCGTCCTGTTGCTGTCTGATATAGTGAGTTTATGTATAACGTCGTCCACTACAATCAGGATTACTGTTTATCAGCCTTTTCTACAGAGGAGAAGCAAGTGACAGCTATTGAGTAATTGTGACTAAGGTGAATATGACGTGGCTGATGAAGCCTGATGAAAGGTTTATCTGCTGGCCACTTCATCAGGCTTTTTACACTGATTTCAGTGCCGTGCTGAACATCATGGGCTGGCTGTTTATGCCTATCTTATGTGTATATATGTAATTTGTGTTATGAATGATGAATGAAGAAATGGGTGGGCACATTGGTTAGTGAGCTAAAACATACATTTCAAACTAAGATGTCCCTGCTATTTTGTCTTTTGAGCCTTTTCCTGTTCTATGTGACATTTGTTTGCAGGTTCAGCCGATCCCTCCATCTTCACCTGTACATGCCTGCAGGTCTGGCCTTCATGGCTGGTATCACCTCTATTGTCTACTATCATAACATCGAGACGTCCAACTTCCCCAAACTACTATTAGGTATGGTATCATTTCTGATTTGACGTTTACTTTTTTTACAGAGAAGAGATTTTCTGAGAACAGTTGAACACACCCTTATACTCTTTACTCTGGGTCTCAGACAAGAGCTTTTTGCAGCACCAAATTGCAAAATTGAAATCATTGCTGAATCAGATAGTAAAGCCACAATTAACAAAATGTAATGAAAAACTATGAAATCTGAACCTTGTCAACTCTGAACTTTAGATACGAGAAAAACAACAGATTCACCTAAGCTCATCAAGATAATTATATAACAGGACAACAGGCTCAGAGCAACCATTTACACATGAATGACTCATTACCTTCAGATAAAGATTTATAAAATAATTGAGGGCAGTATCATCTATTGCAATTGTACCGGCCTGGTAGATATTAACAACACATTTTCATTAAGTAAATGTGTCTTACCTGAAAGATTTGCACAGTATTTGTTGCTCATGGGTAGGAAAGGTCCTGTTTTATGGCCTAGGGCTAATAATACATTATAATGAAATATTTCTACTGCAACAATGAAAAATAGGTTTTTTTAAAAAAAAAAAAATAAATAGAATAATTCATATTCTGTTATCTTTCATTCACCAGTATCTATCCATAAATTAAAATCTCTCTACTGAAAATGCATCTGCAAACTTTTACATTAGTATCACCCATTGTCTTTTCCATTAGTTTCTGTCATCTAATGCTCATGGGTGCTCCTTTAAAGATCTTCTCTTCAGCTGTCCATGCAGCTTTCTTTTCCTCTGCGTGCAACATTAACTCATCTGTATTCAGCTCTTCATGATTTACTCCACTACTCCCATCACCTTTCTGAGTTGCCTTAAGGTCTTTGGATCACAGTTAGCCTCTTCAGAGAAGTAGTGGAGTGGTGCTGGGTTAATTGCATGACCAGAAATAAATCTTCTAATTTAAGACTCTGCCATTGCCCGCTGTCACTATTGTCACAGTTTAAATGTTTTTCACCACAAAGAAGTGTGTTTTTTAAATCATTCTCTTAATATTTACTCCAGTAAACCTGTGGGACTATTCAAGGAGTAAAGGCCCCTGACTTACCAGTTGTTCATGGGACTAAAGTTGTTGACTTATACCCATTGCTGATCCAGTGTTCTTGATCTTTTTAGGACAAAAGAACAAAAGAAGAACATAGTGAAAAGGAATGCACTTTCCATTAATACAGCAAACATCACAGCTGATGTCTTTAAAGGCTCTCATTGTAAACAAAAAATGAAATGAAATAGTGCCTACACAAATAATTAAAACAAGCTGAAATGTGACTCAGACTATAGCAAAGCATATTTGGATACTGCATAGACAAACTGATGTAATACTGATGACCAACATTACATTGAACTCCAGCTCTAATGTAATCTGAAATGGGGTTATTTATTTATTTTTTCTTGTCTGTGACTTGCTGTCTCCCTCTAATGATCCCTGTTAAATCTCTTCAGCCCTGCTGATCTACTGGGTCTTGGCCTTCATCATGAAGACTATCAAGTTTGCCAAATACACAGAGCATGGCATCGGCCCCAAGCAGCTTCGCTACTGCATCACCGGGCTGCTGGTGCTCCTTTATGGTCTCCTACTAACTGTGGAAATCAATGTCATCCTGGGCAGGGTGAGTGTGTTTGTGCATGTGTTGTCACGTGTGCAGAGGCATGTTCAGACAGCTGACTGTTGTCTGTTTTTAGCTTCAGTCACCTCTTCTTATTTTGGTCTGGAATCCACATGGCACCAGTGGTCAGTGATCAGTAAAGCTGAAGTTAGAACAAGGTTTATGCATCCTTGTTAATATATGTCAGCTAACTGTTAATTCTTCTAATTGAAGCAATCCTCCCACTAATAATATATCCACCCTCTCTTCCACATTGCAGCTGGTTGCAACTGGCTGTATCTTGTGTGTGTCAATGCAGTAGTCACCAAACTTGCTGAAAGAGTTTAGAGTTGCATTTACATCTGTGCCCTGTTTCGGGAAAACAGAGCCCAGGCTGCCATCAGACTCGTATGTGGTTCAGGGATGTGCAGATGCCAATCGCAGAAAACTGTGACTGAAATGTGATCATCAGTGGCTTTAAACTTGATTCTGAGAGACAAATTGACTTTATTCTACTCTGTTATCGTGATTCTGGCAGTAGTGTATTGATTTCTGACCAAATTAATTATAGTCTTTTGATTATTCAGGTTTTGACATTTTCAGCCATGTTGCCCTTTTAAACACAGTCGTGGTGAAACTGTCAGACTGGTGGACACTTTTTTTCATTTTTTCCTCTGGTGACTCAGAATGTGTTTGTCCCTGTTAACGTCTGCACTGAGCACACATCTGTTATTGAATCTGACTCCCTTGAGTATCCAGAGTCTTTCTCCATCAGGCGTTGCTCCTTGTCCTTTAAAGCACATGTTTGAACTATTTTCTGGGTTATATACATGGGATCAAAGATATGCAGTTCATTTTGAAACAGTACATTTTTAAAAAAAATTATATTATATTGTTAATATTAAGCATGATGTCAGGAATTAAATGTTGAATTACCTTTTCAATTATCCCCTCAAATTGCAAATTTGAAACTATTTCAAACAAATTATGACACTATAACACATTAATTTGCAAAATATAGTTATGTGTTATAAAACTACTGTTCTTATTTTCCCCATTTTCCAACAAAATAGGAGACCTACTGCATTATGTGTGTTTATAAATCTTTCAGTTTGGACATATTTTGTTGTAATTTATCTGCCAGTCACCAACTTTGTTTCCATAAAGCTTAAAAACACATATTGTTCAGGTCTATTGACTGTCTCTCTAGTTTCTCTTCATATCATGGTGAAACTGCAGATTTTGATGCTCCATGTCTGTTCTGTCTGTTTTTACCTTTTCTAAAGGTAAAAACATATTGGTCAGTATACCAGCTGGTTTACCTTTTCTTAAGGTAAAAACATATTGGTCAGTATACCAGCTGGTTTACCTTTTCTTAAGGTAAAAACATATTGGTCAGTATACCAGCTGGTTTACCTTTTCTTAAGGTAAAAACTCTTGTCCAGCAGCTGTGAAAGGAAAACTTCTATATGAAATGTTAAGTTTGCCAAGATTCAACAATTGCCATAGTGACATCACACATTGTGTTATTAATACACAATAGAGAATTGATTTTTCAGCAGCTGTAATTAAGCCCACTGATCAGAGTGTTCAGCTGTCATATCCATTATACTATGACTCTCTTATGCAACGGGAGAAAATTATAGTTATTTTCTTTGTAGATGTTGTCCCAGAGGATTTGATGTTACTGCTTCATGGCTTATCAGAAGCATGTTTTTCTAGTGCTTTTAAGGTCACAGCAAAAGACACAGAGGGTCCGACAATAAATCAAAGTTGTGTTTCTGGCCATCTTTCTCTCACAGCGCTACATGTGTTTCGCCAACCCAACAGAGGTGAAGCCTCCTGAGGACCTTCAAGACCTTGGTGTTCGTTTCCTGCAGCCCTTTGTTAACCTGTTGTCCAAAGCCACGTACTGGTGGATGAACACCTTCATTACCTCCGCCCACAGACGACCCATTGACCTCAAGGTCATAGGAAAACTACCTATTGCAATGAGAGCTCTCACAAACTATATGAAGCTACGCAAGGCCTTTGAAGACCAGAAGGTCAGTATACCAGCTGGTTTACTGTTGGTTGTCTTTGTGAAATGTTTTGTCAACAGTATGGGACCATTTCCAAGTGCTTGAATCAAATTATGTACCAGATATTTCAGTAATTCAACCAGTTTGCTGTGCTGATTTTCAGCATGTGCATTCTCAAAACTGGTGGACTCCAGTTTGTCCTGCAATAACAGGGTTAATATCTGGCTTCACAGCACATCTTGAGATCTGAGGTCTTGTAACTAATGCTGTAAAAATCAAAAGCTTCATTTTCACTTTGCGTCACTGGTGCTGAATAAATAATCACACATACATCTGGCACTGGTGCAGATAGAAAGTAACAGAATGTGGAAGAAGAAATTTTCTGAAAAGGATCTTTTTCCCATGAATTGTAGTTTCAGCATTTTGTATACAATACTGAAGAACATGTCAGTATATTATGTTCAAAGCTAACAACTAATATAAACAACTAATATCCTTGTGCAAATCAGATTAAAAATTAGCTGAAAAGTGCCATCTATTTCTGAATACAGTGATATTCACCAAGGGATTTATTTGGATCTTCCACACAAAGACACAAATAAGGTTATAAGTATTTATATAAGAGGTTCCAGTGAAGCCTGTTGTGCAGCCGTTCTCATAAAAATGTATCTCTCTCCCTTGATGACTCACAGTCCTGGCTGTGGACAGGAAACACTGTATTAGATGTCACAGAGATGATTAGTCAATAGTGTAAACAATGACATGTAACACTGCCTGTAAATATGTACACATGTACACATGGCTGGGCTTATTCCTTCTCTGTCTGTCCTGTAATTCCTTTTCTCAGAGAAAATGTGTGAACTAGGCCACACATAGCTTTTTTTGATGCTGTGTCAGAGAGGTGTTGACTGCTGCTTTTGGTGATGATGTGACTAATTTTAGTATCTTGTGCTTCCATGTACTGTCTGTAAATGGCACCGATCAAATACACAACTTTCAATAAGGGCGGCTCAGGGGCTCGGTGTTGAGCACTGGTACCATGTACTGTACATGTTTGAATCTGCCACAGTTCAGGATTTTCTCTGTGGTGTTGCCTTAACATGAACCTAACCTTCAGCCTCGCTTTCACCTCTCACGTCTTATGGCGCCGTGCTAAACATGCATGTAAAGCAAACTGGACACCTCAGCCCCCATGGCTCTAAGTAGTTCTGGAAAGCAGGTGAATGGATGGGTGCTGTTCACTTCCAACAATAAACGGTGACTTTTAATCATGGACATTGTAGTTTAATTCCCAGAGATCTATGTCTGTGTTGTCTTTGAGCAGATGTTTGTCTGTGAAAGGGGAGAAATGTAGATGAAGAGCATTGTTTTTAAAGCCAGGTTTTAAAGTTTATCCCCTGAAAAGATGGAAAGGTATGATCAACTTTCTAATTATCTAAATGTAATCTGTGTGGTAGTGAAGTACAATGTGTCCAATCTGTCTTTTTCCACCTGGCTCTGGTCCTCCAGTCTTCTTAATGCCGCTCTGACTGGTGATATCTCCCTTTTCTTTTGTCGTTCTTTCTTTCCTGTGTCCTTCTTTTTGCCTGTCTCACTTGCGGAGCACGTGTCAGGGGTCTACTGGGTCATCGTTTTCCAGTGTTTGGAAGGTCACAGACATTCGTCACTGCTGCGTGTGTGTCCGGTGTGAATGCAACCCCACTTCCTTCCGGAAGGAGCGAGGGATGAGAGGGACTGAGAGGTCCCAGTGGAGAGACTGGGAGGGAACGGCGGGGCACTTAGAGGAGAGCCCCGGAGGCGGCGGGTCAGTCCTATTTTACTGTGAATGAGGCGACATCCTGACCCCTGCGGGGGTGGAAGCACTGCACTTCATGGGAAGCTAGTTTTGCTGCTTGTGTGTGAGAATGAAACGTCCTCCTTTCTTGTTGTTTGACCCGAAGGTAGAGAGAAAGGATGTGTGTATTTGCTTGTATGTTTGTGCGTGACGCTCACAGTGACGTGTTTCTATGAAGGCAGAGGTTCAGTATGAGCTCAAATGGAAACATAGAGACCCATGCTAGCAGTCACGTCGTTCTCACAGTTCAGAGAATGACTCAGTCATGTTCACAGAGATGCACTCACACACACACACACACACACACACACACACACACACACACACACACACACACACACACACACACACACACAGTACTGGGAGTGTTTATTGCACTGACAGTCGAGATGTTTCCTCTTATCATTGCTCATAAACCCACTAAACCAAGCTGTTGTGTTTTTTGTCAAGTTAATTCATTTTGGACATTTAGGAAAGTCTAATTCATTTGGTGGCTTTTCGAATCTTAAACTGATGTTCAATGTTTTAACATTTTCTGTCATTTGAAGTACTCTGGAACCTGCTGATTTATTATTGGCGGTGTCATTATTTTCCAACATGTAGAGCAGTTATACATGGCTCACTGAGCTTCACTGTGAAACTCCCCATTAACCACAACATCTCATGACACAGCAGCAGCAGGGACGACAGAAACCCTGCACTGGACCTGAGTCCACTCAGGTTTCCTATTTAGTAGTGGGCCAACTCAGACTCTTGCTGCTCTGATAGCAAGTTGTGTCTAACCTATTTTTTTTGTTGAGCTGCTACTGTGTGGATAATGTTTGCATTCCAAATGTTCTTTTCAAAGAAATAAGCATCAAATTTACTACTATCTTCAACCGCAGCTATCTTCATAATACAATATGAATGTGTCACTGATAGACTGTGATTTATATTTGTAATCCAAATCCAATTCCTTTAAAGTGGATAGAGTTGTAATTCAGTCACTGCAGATTATCTCTACTTATCAAATGACATTCAGAAGCCAAATGTGGCTCATTTGTCCTCCGCATGTTCTGAGGCTGAGATGTTGATATTTCTCCAACTTTGTCCCTCTGCTTGTCATCTGCCTTCAGAGGCCTCAGGGCACAGCATCCCAGGGCCCAAAGTGGATCTGGCAGGCCTTGAGGAAGGCGTTTGGAAGACCCCTAATTCTCAGCATCACATTTCGCTTCCTGGCTGACCTGCTGGGCTTCGCCGGACCTCTCTGTATCTCTGGCATCGTCCACCACATCAGCAAGGACAATCGCACCATTCAGCCACCGGTGAGGGGTCGATTAGACTGCCGTGCACACAGGGTAGCATAGCATAAAAAAGCAGAGGGAATAAAACTTCATTTTCAAATGTGTCTGCTTAAAGTGTCCATCAGAATTTTCTTTTCATTTCTGAAAATGTACTCAGAAGATATTTAGTTCAAGTGATTTGTTTTGTTGAAGAAGACCATGTGTTAGGTTCAAAATCTACTGAGTGAAAAATTGAGTTTAGAATATTTTAGTGTCAAAATAGCCCAAAATAAACTACAATAACCAGTTTTTCAGAGTTTTAATTGTGAGCCAGTGATACTCTTGTGTTGCAGTAGGAACATGTCACATGTAGAAATGACTAACGACACCCAGGCACTGGTTGGTACAGGAGATGTAAGTCCAAATGTCACGTAACAGGCTTTCTGTCTCGTTGAATGAGTTACACAGTGAACTGTGAATTCAGAAGCAGCTTCAGCGGACATGACAGATGTTACATGGCCTCCAAGGCCACAGTTTAACGATTAGTGCCCAATGGTGTACTAATTTGAGACTTATCAAATATTTGAGACTTATTGCTGCTGGAGCTGGCTCACTTTCTTAGATTCCACACAGGGCAGACTGCTGCTTGGGGGATCTTTCTGTAACAGTAACTCGTCAGTTATTTGTTTGGAAGTAATATCCGCACATAATTTGAAAGACATATCACGCTGTCAGAGTCAATGTTTTTCACAGTGCGTTATTTTGTAAACTAGTGGCAATGCCAGCCGTTGAGTCTGCAGTAGGAGAGCAAGAAATATGTTTGTGGGGGTTAGAATAACAGAGCAGTACATGTGAAATTTCAGTGAGTTGATGTGGAGTTGATGTGGAGTTGATGTGGAGTTGATGTGGAGTTGATGTGGAGTTGATGTGGAGTTGATGTGGAGTTGAGGCACACTTCTATTGACTTACATGTAATGTTTCCTGGGAGAACAATCTCTCTCTGATGCAGAATTAATGAGTCTTTGAAGGCGATGCCATGTCCGTCTCCTATAGCTGAACCACAATGTTTGGTTTCCAGCTCACACACAGCATGTCAGCTGTGAGATATAGTCTGAGTGCTCCACCTCAGTTTGACTCAGTGTTACATGTGGTAATGTAGTTGCTGTGAAATGGAAATGAAATATTTGGAATGAACACTTGAAGTGATGAACAGGAACATTTGTAGTGAGAACATTTTTTCTGAAAGAAATTCTCTAATGCTACAGAGCTCAGCTTGTCCTGCCTGACTAACAATCCTAAACTAGTCCATGTCTCTTGTCTCCCCCTCACCCTACTTGTCTTTACTTCCAGATGAGGTTGCTTGGTATTTATTTCATTTCATCAAGGGAGTTTCTGGAGAATGCATACGTGCTGGCTGTGCTGCTCTTCTTTGCCCTGCTGCTGCAGAGGACTTTCCTCCAGGCCTCCTACTATGTAGCCATTGAAACAGGCATCAACCTGCGTGGGGCTATACAGGTATGATGGTTCTGAGTTCTCAATCATTTAAAAGCAGTTTAGAAGTTAAATGAGGTTCTGCTTTTTGTCGCTGTGGATATGAACGTGGCTCTCCTCTCCCCAGACAAAAATCTACAATAAGATCATGCGTCTGTGTACCTCAAACTTGTCCATGGGCGAGCTCACTGTCGCTCAGATCTGCAACCTGGTTGCCATAGATACCAACCAGCTAATGTGGTTTTTCTTCCTCTGTCCTAACCTGTGTGCCATGCCAGTACAGGTAAGAAACCTATTTGTCTCCTCTGTTTTTTATAATGAGGCATTAATGTTTATAGTTGATGGGTTTGTGGGAGCTCTGGCATAGATACCTGTGCAGCACTGTAACACTAGATGAATGTATTATACATGATCAGGCTGTGATATGCTTTATATATTTATATATATATATCAGTATATTCTCCACAGTAACGTTATACTCTTACAATTATTCCTTGATATGGTGCATCAGATTACATTCTTATAACTAGGGTCACATGCAGGTAACTGTTTTGCCTTCTTGTGAGTGTCTCTTTCACGTCTTTAACTAAGTCTTCATGATCAACACTCTCCACTGGTTGGAGAAAACACCAGCAGCCTGTGTTGACCAGTCAGCATGATAGATTCCCTTATCTTTTCAGCCACCGCAGCCCCAAAATGAAGAGGTGAACATCTGCTAGAGTTGTAGGCTTCATAGCTACACTGTAATCCCACAGTTATAAATCAACTTCATGCAATTTGTTGCATAGTAGAATTGTGCATATGAAGATGTTTCATTTTTGGTACATGTTTTAAATTGTGTTGAGTGTTGCTGAACTAGTTTTTCCTTTGTTAAACTACATTGTGATGTGTTTTAAGGTGCGTTATTGTGTGCTGTGTTAAGCAGCCTGTTGTCTTTACTGATGGGTATTTCTGCTGTGAATTGTGTTTCTCATTTCACAACAGACTTTCAGTATGAGGTCTTTCTTTACTCTTGTGTGAGAAATAAAGTCTGTACTCTGGGAAGGCTGACAGCTGTGTCCCCTGTAGGATTAGATTCACTGCAACTGTGTGCAGTCAATTGGAAGCCTGTGACTTTCATCCTTTATATTGCTGTCCTGCTTGTGTTATGCATGACATCCGGTACAATCAGTGTGATTGTTCATATACAGTTAAGTCTCCAGGAAAAATTAGAGGACTGTAGAGAATTAGACCAATTGTGTGTGAAGCAGAACTTTCTCCCTTCTGCTTTTTTATGTCTTTTTTACCTGCTGTTCATTTATCTCCTGTGACCTCCATCATTTCATTCATATCAAATTTAAAACTGTTTAGTCTGAAATAGAAATGCAATTCACACGTTTACTGCACCTGCTGTGGTTTCAGTTTATTTATGTATTTACGCACCATGGAGTGGATGTGCAAGCAAGACTTGAAAGAACATTCAAGGAAGAAAATAGGCATGATGAAGTCACAGTCATATGATAATCTGCAGTCATAAAATGTTATGCACCACACTTGTGCTAATGCTTTACTAAGGTGCATCTCTTCTGTCTTGGCAGATATGTCTTTTGGCTTCAGTTGGCACCTCATATTGTGTTTGGAGAAAAGTATGTCTTATGTCTTTATGGCAGGAAGCACAGTATGAAGAACATGTTTCTCTCTTACATGGGAAAGCTTGAAACACATTATCACAATGATGAAAACCGGGCTCCAAAACACAACCTGTGTAAAGTCTTTAACACCCAATTGCGCATGACAGCATCACCTGCATTGCTGACTTTTTAGTTTGCTTGATGTACTGTCTTCCTAGTAACTTTGCTCTGCTGAATTTTCAGAGGTAGAATTTCTGCAGACAAGTAAAGGAATAAAAACAGTAACAATATGATGATGATGCTATGTAACATTTTATATGACAACAGCACAGAATGAGAATGAATTTAAATTCACCAATAAACAATGATATTATTAATATAAATTAACACCAAGGTGCTGATGTTTTATTTTGTAGACACAATGGCACAATGTCAGAAACAGCCTCTCTTACATCCATGGCAGTGTAAGCCAGCTGATCCCGCTGAGGTCCTAGCTGCATTAGTATTTTCTGCAACTACTTGTCTGCCCCAAACTGTGAGTGAATCCACTGTGCTCACTTTATACAGCCTCTTGCCTTAATGAAACAAGTTACTGGGGTTCATATTGTCTCAGTTTTCTATGGTTCTTCATCTTTGTTGTAACTTCTAGGCATCTTTGAATTTGCTTGTTTTTCGATTAAATGAGTGCACTGACATTGCGGGAGAACAGCATCTTTTGTTGCCTCGTGGCACAGTACTCACATTGTTTCTGTAAGGTTTTTCCTGCTGCTTTAAAGTACAGTGCGTTCACTGTTAGGCATGTTGCACAGCAGACATTTAACTTATCACAGCAGGAAAACAACAGATTGAACAAAACATGCACAACTGCAGGTTCACTAAATAAAATGCAAGAATATGAAGAATTTTTAGCGTCAGTAATTACAATCTTTTGTCATTGAGAACATGCTGGTGTTTGCATTTAGCCTAAAACACCACTCTGCCTCAGTACAGATGCCACCATGGACATTGTGTGGGGTAAAGTGACCACTGGGACAACCTCTGCAGGGACATTACTGCAGTGAGGAAATGATTTGGCAATTTAAAGGTAGCGAGCTTGATAAGCTGACAGACATGGGGTGGGGGGGGTGTTGGAAGCTCCATATTGCTGTGCCAAATGCTACATGTTACGCATCAGCTGTGAACAGGTGTCACTTTTTATAGTTATTGCAAAGAAAAAATATCATGTATTTAGCACATGTGACATGTGACACCCAGTATCCTGTAACAGATACAGAAAGAGTGCGTGTGTGTGTGTGTGTGTGTGTGTGTGTGTGTGTGTGTGTGTGTGTGTGTGTGTGTGTGAGTGAGAGCAGAGAGCACCATTTCTCAGTGTGCTGGCTGGAGAGGGGCCAAGGACAGCTGGAAATATGACTGATGTCTTTTGTAAACCTGAGGGTTAAATTTTACATTTGGAATTCAAACTATGCTGCTTTACCTGTAATTTACTAAAGCATTTGAATGTCACTGTGTAAATAAACATTTCTGTTTAACAGCTGTTGTCATTCTCTCAGCATTTGGATTTCCTTGCCGATGACTTTATTCTGTTCAAGGTCAACGCCACACCCTTTGTTTAACAAAGGTCATTGAGGGCACTGTGTAACTGAAGACCACTTATCTTAAAATCTCATATTGCTCACTTTTCCCTCCAATCATATAATTTTCTGTCTTTGTGTCTACCTTCTGATTTCAGATTGTGGTGGGAGTGATCATGCTCTACTACCTCTTAGGAATCAGTGCCTTGATCGGAGCGACTGTCATCGCTGTGTTAGCTCCTGTCCAATACTTTGTGGCCACCAAGCTCTCCCATACACAAAAGAGCACTCTGGTGAGTACAGCCATAAGCTTTTTACGGAGCTGCAGTGCTGTTTGTGGTGTTTGTTTTTTTTTACATCTATTTATAGACATACTAGCAGTTATGGATGGCAGCATCAGCCCACCACTGGACCAGAATTAGTTATTGTGAAATGGATTAATTTTTAGAGACAGTCACAGTCCCAACACGATGACGCCTATTGACACCATATTGTTTTTGCTCTAGTGTCACCATGAGGTTGACATTTGTTTTTTAGTAAAATTAGTAAAAAATCTATTCACCTCTTTATTAAACTTTAATCATCCTATAATCATCAGCTCAAAATTACAGTTTGCTAAGTACTTTTGTTCTGTCTACTTTATCTGACAGCTTGGTTTTCTTTACACTGAGCATAGAGGCTTCTCTGTGTGTTATAATCAGGTAGAGGCTTGTTTTAACTACAATAACTGGTCACCAATAATCTTTTCACTTGGAAACAATAGTGTAACTGGTGTCTTCTGCGTGTGGGCTCTGAGCTGCCTGGGTTTCAAGGAGATCATGCAGAACCATGCAAATAATCTTGGTCAGTGTTGGTTTGTCCACGTCATAGCAGATGTTATGGTGTTGGATCATGAAGCCACATGCTGCTCTCTACAATATCTCACAAACACATTGGTCGCTCTATAGTTGTGTGGACACCCACTTAGATAATGCCTTTCCTAACCCCTTGCCCTAATCGTAACCATTACAAATAAATACCTAACCTTAGCAGTAACCATAAACCTAACCTAAACCTGATTCTAATTTTAACCCTAAAACCAAATCTTAACCCTCAATTTGCAGAAAATGGCCACACAATCATTGCACCATGGCATCAAAATAAAATTTGCCCACTCAGCCAAAGAACGTACGCTTGCTCATAAACACTGGACTCCTGAAATTACCAGTCATCATCTTTTCTTCATTCTTCACTGTCTTCTTTGGGGAATAGGTGCTTTGATTTATACAATAAAAAACTATAATATATTATATATAATATATTTTCAGTCACACAAGGTGATGTTCTTTGATGCTTTTCTGAAAGCATTTTTTCTGCTTCTAGCTGCTGCAAAGCTGATATGCAGCAACCAGTGAAATGTGATGATGTTTCCCTTCTTGATACTATTATTTCACATTAAAAAAATAATAATTTGCTTTGATAGATTTAATGTTTGTACTGGCAACTGAAGCCAGGTAGTTGAAGATATGATTACTCTCCTGTTTGCCCTCTAGCAACATCTTTTCAATATATTGATCCTTTATGTGGTGAATTAACCCTCTGGGGTCTGAGGGTGTTTTGGGGACCTGGACAAGTTTTGACATGCCCTGATATTTGTGCTTTTTTCAGTTGCTTTTTAAACATATTAAGGTTGTTTAATCAAAGTCTCACTTTCTGCTTTCAGGAATACTCTAGTGAACGTCTCAAGAAGACCAATGAGCTGCTGCGGGGCATCAAGCTGTTGAAACTATACGCCTGGGAGCACATCTTCTGTGACAGTGTGGAAGAGACCAGGTGCAAAGAGCTCACCAGCCTCCAGGCCTTCGCACTTTATACATCCATATCCAGTAAGGCACTTTGTTTTCTCTGCACACACTGTCCTTTGCACTTTGATATTTGAACTTCATAAAATAGTGCCAAACAATAAAATATTTTTTCCTTCTTTTCCTATATTTTACAGGAAGAGATGGGGTTTTATGCTGGATCACTGTTCTTGTGGTTAATGTTTCAACAGTTACTGTGTAATTCGACACATAAGAATAAAAATAAGTGGATGTCACTATAGCTCCTGTTTTAGGCATAGCTAACATTGATTATTGTGCTTACATGTACTTTCCATTTACCTGTCATGAGAGACCAGTGCTGCAGAACCACAATTTGGTGACTCACTACTTTGTTTCCTGCAGATCATCCTGCTTATCTTCTCCCCCTCTGAACAGTGCCTGCGGTGTGCATGACTCCAGTCCTGTAATAGACTGTCCAAATCTAAGATCAATAATTGCTGATTTAAGAAAAGTGAGCAATCGTAATTTTCTCTTTGCCAGTTTTATGACAGCCATTGCACACATTGCAGTAATGGAAATCAAAATAGATTCAGTATGGACCCAGTGCTGAGACTGCTCTGTTGGATCTGTTGTGTTTATCCTGACATCCATTCAGGTTTTAGATAATATGTCATCAGACAGCGACAGAAAAAAATGGCCAGAGAAAAACAGGTTGAGATTATGTTGTATGGACTGTTATAACTTCAGACCCTGACTATGTGTTTTTAAGTCTAAGAGGTTTTGTAAAGGTTTCATGAAACCAAAATTTCTCATCCCATACATAATCAAATAATCACCCACGACATGTAAAGAAAAAAATGTGTGAAGATTTAAGAGAATGTCTGAGCTGGCATGAGGTCTCATGTGCTGGCAATACTACTGTTCCCTTCGTAGCAAGAGAGATCATATTTCTCTATATTAGCTTCTCTTCACTGGCTCCCTGTAAAATCCAGAACAGAATTTAAAATCCTTCTTTTCACATACAAATCCCTTCATGATCAAGCTCCTTCATACACTGCTCAAAAAAATAAAGGGAACACTAAAATAACACATCCTAGATCTGAATGAATGAAATATTCTTGTTAAATACTTCGTTCTTTACATAGTTGAATGTGCTGACAACAAAATCACACAAAAATTATCAATGGAAATCATTAACCCATGGAGGTCTGGATTTGGAGTCACACTCAAAATTGAAGTGGAAAAACACACTATAGGCTGATCCAACTTTGATGTAATGTCCTTAAAACAAGTCAGAATGAGGCTCAGTGTGTGTGGCCTCCACGTGCCTGTATGACCTCCCTACAATGCCTGGGCATGCTCCTGATGAGGTTGCGGATGGTCTCCTGAGGGATCTCCTCCCAGACCTGGACTAAAGCATCCGCCAACTCCTGGACAGTCTGTGGTGCAACGTGGCGTTGGTGGATGGAGCGAGACATGATGTCCCAGATGTGCTCAATTGGATTCAGGTCTGGGGAACAGGCGGGCCAGTCCATGGCATCAATGCCTTCGTCTTGCAGGAACTGCTGACACACTCCAGCCACATGAGGTCTAGTATTGTCTTGCATTAGGAGGAACCCAGGGCCAACCGCACAGGCATATGGTCTCACAAGGGGTCTGAGGATCTCATCTCGGTACCTAATGGCAGTCAGGCTACCTCTGGCGAGCACATGGAGGGCTGTGCGGCCCTCCAAAGAAATGCCACCCCACACCGTTACTGACCCACTGTCAAACCGGTCATGCTGGAGGATGTTGCAGGCAGCAGAACGTTCTCCACGGCGTCTCCAGACTCTGTCACGTCTGTCACATGTGCACCGTGTGAACCTGCTTTCATCTGTGAAGAGCACCGGGCGCCAGTGGTGAATTTGCCAATCTTGGTGTTCTCTGGCAAATGCCAAACGTTCTGCACAGTGTTGGGCTGTAAGCACAACCCCCACCTGTGGATGTCAGGCCCTCATACCACCCTCATGGAGTCTGTTTCTGACCATTTGAGCAGGCATATGCACATTTGTGGCCTGCTGGAGGTCATTTTGCAGGGCTCTGGCAGTTCTCCTCCTGTTCCTCCTTGCACGAAGGCGGAGGTAGCGGTCCTGCTGCTGGGTTGTTGCCCTCCTATGGCCTCCTCCACATCTCCTGATGTACTGGCCTGTCTCCTGGTAGCGCCTCCATGCTCTGGACACTACGCTGACAGACACAGCAAACCATCTTGCCACAGCTCCTCTACCCCCCCCCCTCCCTTCCCCTCCCCTCCCCTCTCTTCCTCTCCTCCCCCCTCACATGTATATTCCACCATTGAATGTCACTAACCTTGTGCTCTCTCTCTCCCCTAGTTTGTGCTCTCTCCCTCTCTCTCTCTCTCTCTGTACCTTCTGCAGGTGTCCCTGGTCCTGGAGCTGTATATAGCTGATGTGCAGTTACTGGTCCCACCAACCTGCAGTGTCTATTTGTTGTTTATTGTTGCTGTTCTTTTCTCTCTCCTCTATCCACTCACCCCAACCGGTCGAGGCAGATGGCCGCCCAAACTGAGCCTGGTTCTGCTGGAGGTTTTTTCTTCCGTTAAAGGGAGTTTTTCCTCTCCACTGTCACCATGTGCTGCTCATAAGGGATTTGTTGGGTTTTTAGTTTTAGTTTTTGTAAAGTGCCTTGAGATGATTAGTATTGTTATTTGGCGCTATACAAATAAAATTGAATTGAATTGAATTTGTGAGAGTTTTATAATAGCAGCAGAAAAAAAATCCAAAAAATAGTTATTCTTTATATCGGATTGTTGGTTTGACTGGAAAAAACCCTTCACTTCCTCCTCTTTCTTTTTTGCTTTCAGTTTTCATGAACGCAGCTATTCCCATCGCAGCTGTATTGACGGTGAGTGTTCCAGCATTGCCATTAATTCAACCCAAAGTAAAAGATTCGGTATGAGCTGCCCCTGACTCTGCTTAATGTGTCGTCTAGTTAGAGCCAATAACTATTGAGCTGAGTGCATCCTGTTTCTCTGTGGAGCACAGAGTGGAGGTAGTGCCAGGCAGTCTGCCTGCGAGATGTCCACTGGCATATCATAGTGACAGCATGAGGGACTCTGACAGCACCACACTAAATCCTGTCCTTCATGGTTGTAGACTTGAGTGGTGATGAAGTAGAAAAGTCTGACTAAGACGCCAGGAAGACGGATGACTACAAAGGACAAATGCAGACAAATGCTTCTCCTTTGATTTGATTTTATCCTTCTGTTTGTCTGTGACTGCATTTTAATTTGACCTGAGTGACGATCACACAATTAAATTTTGAGGTCTCCAGTGTTTGAGGGTCTAACTCCAGGCCTGATGCAGACTAACCTCAGCCATTCTGTCCTCTCTCTCATCCTGCAGACGTTTGTGGTTCATGTTCACATCTCAGAGGATGCTGATCTGTCCCCAGCTGTGGCCTTTGCCTCCCTGTCCCTGTTTCACATCCTGGTCACCCCCCTCTTCCTGCTCTCCAGTGTGGTACGCTCCACCGTCAAGGCTCTTGTTAGGTAAGAAGAAAAAAATATCTTGAGAGCTGAGTGTAAAGTCGGGTTCATCAGCTTCATTCAGGTTGTTTAAATAAACCACAAAGACCACTGTCTCACGATCTATAGATAAATTATGTTCTTGTTTTTGAATGTTTATTTGGAAATGTCTCAAACTAATCAAGTGAAGGGAAACTGAGCAGAAACAATGGAAACAGTACTGAGAATGAGCAGAGTGAAAAGCAACATGATTAAATGAAACACTTGACCTTTACCTGCAGTAGAAAGATCAGCTGCACTATTAGATCAGCCTGTGTCCATGTAGCAAAGGGCCTCATTTCTTAGGCTTTAGTACACTGGTCTCTGACACTGAAATATTGGGCCTATTTATTTCAGAAATTAGCTTTACAATTAATTAGACACTAGACATCTGTTGTGATTAGCCTGCTGCAGAGCTACAGATCTCTTTTCCTCAGCTTCTAATCCCACAGTACACTAGTCACTAATTTTCTCACCCTATCATGCCACTGCTTTGTTTATTACTAAATTTGAATGATAAAGTAGTTTTAGGTACTCCTCTTAGATCTTTACTGATTGGGAAATTAAGAAATAATTATCAGCCTCTTTTCAACTTCTGCCTTTCTTCTTGCACAAGGTGTGCTGGAGTTGGACATCACAATGTCTTGATAGACTTTAGGCAGAAAATTAGAACAGTTTTACAGCAAAGTGCAGCATAAAGTGCTGTTGGGCAGTTTTAACTTCACTATTGAAGAGCACAAAATGAACTGGATTCTCCCTGCATGGATTGGAAAATGACAAAATCAACACTGAGCTGTTATCACCCTCCGCTTTACCTGAAGTGAAGTTATTTAGACCTTCTAGATGCAGCTTTACACTTTAGCCATTAGCAAAACTAGGGATGGTGAAGTTTACAACTTGAACTTATCTTTTATTGAAAATTCTGACAGTTTTACATATAAAAATACAGATTTTTCTTTAACTGAACTGTGTTTGCTCTTACATTTTATTTGGTTAAATATATGTACATTAGAGAAAATCACATGGTTGAATACGGTACAAAAATATAAAGTATATATAATATATATATATAAAATATAAAACTACAAATATAACTACAAATATAAGTATAAGGAAGTTAATCAAAAAATACACATGACAGATATGGATATATATAATTAAATAAATAATTATACATACTTACATTTAAACACAATAAATAAACAAACAAACAAAAAAAAAACAATCTGAAAGAAATGTTTCTTAAAGTCAGTGACTGTGCAGGCAATGAGGGTATTTTAGTTTTTTAGTCCCATCATTTCTCCCTGTATCACCTTGAAAATGTTTCACAGGCCAGAGGTGTAATGGGTAGAGCCTGATGAAAACGACTGCTGGTGGATTGCCTGGAATTGCTTACAAAATGCACATTATACATTTCCTATATTGGCATTTAGGAGGCCATCGCCTACCACTGTGCTGCTGTAAGCACCTTATTGTAACTAGGGTGATTTTTCTTTCTTAAATCTCAGAGCTGCCTGTGATCCTTTGAGATGCCTATTTTGGGACTGTGTGATCTGACACACTTTGACACCAGGCAAATAAAATCTAACAACATGGATTCAGCACCTCAGCTTATCTGCACTCTTCAACATGAGAAAGTGTTTCTTTGCAGAGATAAGCTAATTTGCTGGTAACAGTAATGCTAAGTCATTGTCTAGCTTTAAATCTAAAATGCATAAGCATCAGGTTATGACTCATCCTCTTTTAATAAGTGCCTGTTAGTAATAGTGACATTTGATACTCATACTGATGCCCTTGTTGCAGATTTCATGTCAGATCTGTGATTTAGCACGTGTAGTAATGAGATTTAGACTGCAGTATCAACAGAGGAAAGCATTTGTTCTTATTGAGGAAGTGAAATGGAAGTGATTTAATTGAGAGATGTAGAGATATGTGCATGCACATGCCAGAGATACAACAGTTTGATTCCAGTTTTCACCAATAGTGTCTTGATTTCTATGTTTCTCTGTCCTGTGCTTATTCTGCAGTGTTCAGAAGCTCAGTGAGTTTTTCTCCAGCGATGAGATTGGAGAAGAACAGGAACCCAGAGTGATGTTAACCTCTGCCTCCAGTAATCACAACCAGAATAAATACCAGGCTGTGGTAAGTGCGTGTCCACACATAGTTTTTGTATTTGTTCGGCTTTGACAACAAAGGTGGATAAGATCTGTTTCTCTCTCCTGCTGGTGCATCCATGATGTCACTGTCTGTCTTTACCATGAATGTTGGTGTCCTCCTCCACCTTACCGTCTTCCTGTTAATGTCACCATTACCCCTTTGTCCTTTGTGCTGGATGTTATACAACCCCTGTAGTCATCCTCTAAACCTCTCCCCTCGTCCTCCTCCTGCTTTGTTCCCCTGCACCTTCAGCCCCTGAAGGTGGTGAACCGGAAGCGCCCCCCGAGGGATGACTGGAACAACTACAGCCTACAGGGGGACCACGAGGGTGACGGACCCTCCCAGGACGTAGACCAAGACATTTGCATCAAGGTGGGCAAGATAAAAGAGAGACAAATGGACAAATCTTAGGAAATGCAGAATACAAAGGTGCCACAATAGAAGTGTCATCTCTTAAACTATAAATAATGCAAATACAAGTGCCCAGTTTTTATCACACACCTTCAAGTTTCTGAACATTTTACCTTTTGATAAAGCTCAGTCAGTAAAAAAAGTGACTTAATGAGAAAAAACTAGAGGATCTTTCCGTCACAGTCAGTCTGGCTGTGTAGCACTTAGGACCTTTGGAGCATTTTTGGCATGAGGGTCAAAAATCAGTAAACTATTTTTTGTGTAAGATTTTGTTATAGTCTCAGCTTGTATGATATATTATGTTGGTTTGTCTACATTTTCTTTGTGCTCTGCCTATATTTATGCAGAAATTAAACAATATTCTGATGCTTCATACTTCAATTATGACCAGTGAATACTAGGTTTTCTTCTAGCTACTTCATTTGCTGAATGATACTCCACATGAGGGGAGTATGCTGTATTATTCTTTTTCACGGCATCTCAGAGTCTTTTGAATAGAAAGTTATTGGTCTTCAGCTTGTAAACAAATTAGCACCATAGCTAGCTCTAGAAATATTTTGTCTGTTTAATTACTATTTTGGATGGAAGTGAATAGCAGCACACATTTTTCTTCTCTGTCATGAAATGAACAAGAATGAGACAACATTTACTTCTTACTGCCACTCATGTTTAATGTTTCTTGAAGAGTGAATTAGTCTCTGGTTGAATCTGTGCCTTGTTTTCAGATAACCAGTGGTTATTTCACCTGGACGGATGGACCTCCAACTCTTTCTAATGTGGACATCAAGATTCCTTTTGGTGAGTCAGGCAGCAGGATGGACAATCTACCACCTAACCTGCCCTTCTTTTTTTATGCCCAATTTCCTTCTGTTGTTTACCAGTTCACTTACTCTATTTTTGTCTGTTTTCCTTGTCATATTTCTCAGGTAAGCTGACTATGATTGTGGGCCAGGTGGGTTGTGGAAAATCATCACTGTTGCTGGCAGCACTGGGAGAGATGCAGAGAGTATCAGGAACCGTCACCTGGAACAGGTTAGTTACAAGTTCCCTGTTTTCTGTTTCTTCATGTTTTCTGTCCGTGCCAATCATTTCTCATGATTTTGGTTAAAATGTTTTCACCCGTTCTTGGATTTGAATGATTGAATTTATTTTTGCCTAATCTTGCCTTATTTTTGTGGCTGGGACTTGAGGAGCCTTTCATGCACCACTGACCAAGAATTAGTCTGATACAGATGGGGAACCATCCCAACAGACTTTGGTTGTAGGCTGGAAACTACACATCCAGCATATTTTTTCACAGATATGTGTATGTGACCCCTCACATTAATTGGGAGACCCTACATCACTTGCTTTGACAGGATTGTGTTTAGCTTGTCATTCAGTTGTCTAATCCTCTAACGAGTTTTTATGGGCCTGGTTTTCATCAGACAAAGTCATGATCTTGCAGGTGAATGCACATGATCAGTTACAAATAACCCCACCAATCAAAAGTAAACCCAGTGCATCTGGAGCACATGTGATACAGCACATGAACCTGAATCTTTGTATCCCACCAGGATTGTCTCTGTGTCCTTGGCAGCCCCACACACACAGTTGTTCCTTCTGTCCTGATGCCAGGGTTGCGCTGGCACTCGCTCTGTGTTATGTTGGATTATATGCACTGCAGAACCCTCTCACTTAGTGTGTGTCCCTAGGATACACTCAGGAGCTGTCATTTAGACTTTGCTCCTGTAGTAATCTCACACATTCAGAGGAGTTTGCCCATGTGTTTGTTGTTCTTATGGCTGTGCTGCATTTCAATCAGGGACATTTATAGCTACAGCGCACATGGCCAGGGGTCAGCTTTTGAGGATTGTCCACAAATAAATTCTGTGTCACATGTGGCAAATTCAGCACAGAGTAGAAAGCAGTAGAAGTGATCAGAAACACTCATAAGATAAAAAAGCAGTAGAGGCTAAATGAGAACAGCGTGTGCCTGCTAGGAGTAAACAACATGACTAATCTTGACAGATTTATGAGGACAGACTGGTGGACCTGTTTAATGATCATTGGTGAGTCAGCTGTTGGTGATCTGCTGATGGTGTTCATGACTTCACTGTGCTCCCTCAGCTCACCATGCTCCATGTGTCAAGAGCTATATTGCAATCCTATGGCTTTCGATAAGATCAAATGGTCTTTCTCCGCAGACCATTATTGACTATCATTTCGACTTCTGGCTACATTTTAATGGCCTTTTTCTGAGCTGTAGGGCAGAGTGTGACATTGCAGGAAAGGTAATAATCAATCAATATGATGTTCTGCAAGAGTAAGACTAAGTCATCATGCTTTATGCTGTTAGTGTTTCCAGTCATTGGGTTATTTGATTGCTTTCAATTAAATCCAGTTAGATTTTGATGAAATACATGTTAGTGGGTGAAATTGCAGGTCAGCCGGGGTTGGGTTGTCTTCTACAGACATGACACATTTGTCATTGCCATTGGTGGCACCACTCACCCACCTGCCTCCTTTGACTCCTGCTGTTCCTCCCCCTCTGGTCTCTCAATCCAAATAAGGCACAGAGCAGGGGGCATCTGGGATGTCTCTGTCGTGACTATTTGGCTGACTATTTGTATCTTGACCTCAGTATGCCATCAAAGCAGCGCCCCGAGTCTGAAATCCTGGCAACAGTTGAATAGCAAGGTCATGACCCCAAAAACTACCTGGTGAAGCCAGAACTGCCACATGTGAATAGGCTGTCACCATGTCCCACCTGCAGTATGAAAAGGGCACTTTAGCATAGAGTATTGATAGTGTCAGTCATTAGTAACTTGGTTACAGTTATTGATCTGAATAACAGCAAAAGTAAGAGAAAAAAGAACATTAAGAGAATAAATTGGCTGTTTGTTTCAGTCGTTCTCAGGCGTGGTTACCACGGTCAACATGCACCATTACTCCCTGTCATCATTAGCAAGCCTTTAACAGTTAATGATGGGCGTTAAAACTGTGGGAAGTTCCTCAGCCTGGCTTTGATGATTAGACTGCTGATACAAATGACTGTCTTGCACACGTCCCTCATGAATTCTCCTCTGGCACGACCTTGAGTCTTTAAAGGTGTTGACAGATGCAGAAATAGCCCTTGGACAAAGATAAAAGCTGTAAGTCATCAGCTCTAGCTTGATTACCCTGTTTGTACGATGGCTGCAGGATAAAGACAATCAGCCGTCCACTCAGGCTTGACTGTCTGTTGAGTAGCATTTGGTGATGAGTCCTCTGTGATGTTCTGAAGGGGTGTTTTTCCATTGTGTGTTGTTAGAAACTGATCTGTTACCTGAGGAAAAGCAAAAGAAAAAAAAAAGTAAATTTGATATATGAATTGTTGATTTTCATATTGTAATCTGAAAACCATGTGACCAGTTTCAACTTCTTCACTTCTTCCATTTTGCACATTTCTCCTGCTGTATATATATATGATACTTGGTTAACTTGAGTATTGACAATACTCACAGAGAAAAACCTTTCGTCACATTGGAAATTGCACATTTCTTTTACATAAGATTTCATTTCAGCTTAACTCCTCCTGTGTTTATATGTATGTCAGAGCTTCTTAAATGCCACCAGTTAGCTTCCTAACAGCTGTGCCCTCTGCTATAATGGCTTCCGTTTTGAAGCTGCAGCACTAAACTGGTGAAAATCAGATTTCACTTTCTCGGTGTACTCACACATGATCTGAGTCACCTTCACAGGACAACTGGGAGAGGTAACAATTTGTCGATACTAAAAATGCACTGCAGCTTCTATGAATATATGAATGTATGAATATGTGCAATGCCAAACACAGCCTATAAGAACTTTAATAGTTTTCTCTGTTTTTTGCAGCCTGCCACCTCTGGACTCTGAGGGAGATGAAAGGTAAGTGCCAAAAATAAAAAAGTTACCAAAACTGCTGTGTATTTTTACTCATTAAAGAGAAGTTTCAAACATAAGAATTCTGACAAACTCCTCAAAAACACTAAAAATATGTTTGGCCTGGATTACTGCAATATTTGCAGACTGCATGACATACCGTGGTGCAGTATGTTTCATGGACATTTGACCAACTGTTGCACGAAACAACGGTGGACAGTATAGATCCTTCCTATAAACAAACCCCTGCTAACATTTCATAAATGTCACTGGTTTCACTAACACAAACAGTTTTGATATTTTAGTACACTGTGGATCATTGTTCCTTTCTGTGACTTAGCTGGACATGTCATTGACTGATACATGTCCACGTCACCTGTCACTGGCAGAGCAGACTCTTTGCTTTCTGTGTCTGTTGGTAGCAGTTTGTTTTAGGGGTGTTAAATGACAGCATAAGGCAGCACATGTTTGTATTACAAGTCTGACTGGGGCTCAGTGAGAAAGGCAGCTTCAGTGTAGAGTTTCAACAAAATATTCAAGACTCACATTTCTGCAAAGGTGTGTCACTTTACCTCATCCCAACTACAATCATTGTTTAATTTCGAGTTTTCTAACATATAAACAATAAAGAATCAAAAAATTTAAAAAAAACAGAAAAGGAAAAACATTTTGAAACAGCAAATAACAAGGCATTTCAAACCTTGTGCACAGGTCACATTAAGACACATTGCAAAGAACGAATAAGGACATAAAAGCCACAACCAAATTATACAAAAAAAGCCTGAAACGCAATCAGGATGAGAAACCACATCATGGGATGAAACACACTTTTCTTGCAGGTGCAAATTCAGAATTAATATCACATAGGTTTATAAAAGTATATTTTTATGTGTCTGCACACTATAAACTATAATAAAAATACAGTATCTCTATAGTCGTATTGTTATAAGCTTGTAATAATCATGACAATGAATGTATTAGTTGTCCCTCACAACAAATTATTCAATTGTCCGTTCACAAGTGTATTTTCTATTGTATATACATGGTGCAGTAGCATGCATCTCCGTGTCTTAATGTTGGATCAGGATGGAGGACACACACTGCTCTCTCATAGTGAGTCACATCGCAGGTTTAAATGGTAAAAATATAAAAGCTCATGAAGATGGAAGGAATGAACCCAGTGTCATAAACGCTTTTAACTTGCATATGTCTTCAGATCAGATGATACATGGTATTAAATGACTCAGCTGTCCCTTAATTATTCAGCACATGGTTAAAGCACCAGCACCTCAGAAGGTCAGATCAGTCTTTGTGTGTGTGCTTTACAAGTTTCTAACACATTTTAAAGCCAGAAGCATTAACACACTTCTACATTTGTACACATATTTATTACCCACTCACCCCAACCAGTCGAGCCAGTTGGTCGCCCAAACTGACCCCAGTTCTGCTGGAGGTTTCTTCTGTTAAAGGGAGTTTTTCCTCTTCACTGTTACAAAGTGCTGGGAGTGGTTTCTCTGTAAAGTGCCTTGAGATGATTGTATTGTGATTTGGCACTATATAAATAAACTGAATTGAAATGTTTGAATGTGTCGTGCGTATACCCAAATCATCCTATATTTTTAACAGCCTTGCAGTTATAGAGCAGCTTGTAGTGAGAGACATCCAGTAGATAAACAGGATACCAGCAAAGAGCAAGGAACACCCCGTCAGCCACAGGCCCCGTGTTGACGTACTAATCTCAGCCTGAAGAATCAGATCCTCTGAGAACTGAATGCGTCAGAGTCCAGACGGGTTGATGCTAATTTCCGTATCAGCAAATTACAGGAAGAAAAATTGAGAGGGGGTGGGGGCATTATTTTTAGGAAGGATAGGATCAGAGCTAATGATAGATGTGTTCATGTAGGGCAGTGGTTGGGCTGTTTGTGTTTGGGCTACTGAGTGGTGACATTATTGCCATAGTGAGGGAAGAGTATCTCGGTTAGTGTGTGTGTTTTGTTTTTGGTTAATCATTACAGGAACCGGGTGGGGTTTGCTCATTGAACGTCTTTTGTGTGTTTGTGCTTGATTTTTTTTTTTTTTCTGCAGCCCTACGGATAGAGATGCGGCAGGTGACGGAGACATCAGGTGAGCTCGACAGCACGTTACAGACCAGGTGGTCTCCATGGAGACGCATCACCCTTATCAGCAGAGTGGAACAGCAGTTCTCATGGTTATCTAGAAAACCACAAAGGATAATAGAGAAAAGCTATTCCCTCTATTCACGTTTGCCCCCAACCTTTGGCAACTTTAATCATCCCTGCTCTTTATTGATGGTGTCACTTTTATTCATTATTGGCTTCTGAGGCTAACTTCAACCCATATGTGAAACAAAACACCAGGTAATAGATCAAATGTGAACATTTGTTTGTTTGACATATCTACATTTGTTGTAAATCTCTGGTAGGAAGAGAGGCGCTGTGGCCTATGCCTCCCAGAAGCCCTGGCTGCTTAACGCCACCGTGGTGGAGAACATCACCTTTGAAATGCCCATGATAAAACCGAGGTAAGACCACATATGTGCACTGAGTACTGTGATGGTCAGGAGTGTTGCATTAGGCTGCATTAGTTTCAGCTCAGGGGACCTAGTATATAAATGGAAACCCAGTGCAGTAGGTAGGATGCATTTTAATTAGGCTTTTTCAATGCAGCCTTTTTTTCAGCCAACACACTTGCATTATAAACCAAGTCTGGGCTTCATTTGATTATTTCAGATCGGCCACTGTGACTCCCATTATCACAATAAAACAGGCTGTGTAAGGACATTCTCCCTTAAAATGAGAAGCATTGTTGCTAATTTTAACAGTAATCAATGTGTTGTCAGGTCGAGCTGTTAAGATAGAGCCAATAACCTTTGTGCTCCCTGAGGCCACTCTGGTAAGTTGGCTGTGCTGAGGCCTGAATAAGTCAACAGTTTGAGTCCAGTTTAAGAAAAAGCAAATTGGTGACTTCCCAGATAAGTTTTGACACTGAGACTCCTCGAGCCAGGATTTGTCTTGGCCGAAGGTGTACTGTTCTCTTTCTCCCATTTCTCAGCCTGCTCACTCCTGGCACATCAACATATGTTGTATTTGTCCACGTGTGCACAATCAAAACACACACACATTCTCTCTCTCACTCACACATACACTCACAATTTTCATCCTCACAATAACAAGTCTTGCTGAAAGGCCACTGGCTTGTATTTGTGTGCTCTCTCTCGTTCTAATGGAGTGTCTTTATTAAATGCATCTAATGGACCCCTGTGCTTTACATGGCCACACGTCTCCTAGTCCTGTACTCTTGCCTACATAACCAACCAAAAGAAAGCCAGTCGCTGTCACATCTGTTTGCTTTTCTGAGTAATATGTGGAACAATCAGTTCATGTGCAAATAATGCACAATTACTTCAAAGAGCTGATATGAACATTTTGTCTCTGCTTGCTCACTCAGTCTTGTGCTAATTTTTAATCACATAACATTTTAGCCAATTAGTCTGTGTGTCCAGTGCTTTGGTTTATGAACAAAACTAATGGCACTATTTTTAGTGTTGTGAATGATCATCATGCATCTGGCACGGAATAAATTTACTCAGGCTCAGGGCGAAGACTAGAAATATTAACTATCCAGACAAGAGTGTTGTAGACACGACATTTGCACTTTAATTTAAGCCTGTGTGTGTCCCTTCAAAAGAAGAATATAAAAACATTCATTCTCTGTGTTCACGGTCTGTTCAGAGACCAGTCAGCCATAACATTATGACCACCTGCCTAACGCTGTGCACAGGAGTCAGTGCAGTTAGTTGGCGCTCAGAGCAACACACATTTGTCCACTATTCAGTGAAAACATATCAAAAGGAGGGAAAACTGGATTAGTTAGAGATCATTGTTTAAAACAAATTCAACATCCTCCCCACTCTAGTTGTGATGTCACCACTACAGCCACTAAATGTTTGCCTTCATAGAGACCAGTATACATTATTTCAAACACTGCAACAAAGAGTCAAACAAAATGGGATTTTTAAAAAAAAGTATAAATGAACTTTGAAAGTTGAATTGACAGTAGGTTAACCACATCATCAGTGAGCCTTGGACACCCATGACCCTGTCACATGACCCGTCTGTTCACTGTTTGTCCTTCCTTAGATAACTTTTGGTCAGCACTAACCACTGCAGACCAAGAACCCCCAACAAGATCTGTAGTTTGGGAGATGTTCTGACCCAGTCATCCAGCCATCACTGTTTGGTCCTTGTCAAAGTCACTCAGATCCTTACACTTGCCCATTTTTCCTGCTTTTCACACATCAGAGTGTTCACCTGCTGTCTAATATAGCCCACACACTGGCAGGTGCCACGGTAACAAGGTAATCAGTGTTATTCACTTTACCTGTCAGTGTTATGGCTGATCAGTGTATATGCATTGTGTTATGTAAGCAATTTAAAAGATTTAAATCATTCAAATAATGATTACTATCTAGCGTATTAGACAGCAAGGTTAATAATGAGTAGACCTATAATTTAATTCTGGCTACAATTAGCAGCTAATTTCTATCCTCATCTGTATTCTCTCTCTGTTTGTGCCATACAGATACAACGCCGTCATTGAGGCCTGCTCTCTTCAGCCTGACATCGACATCCTTCCACAGGGGGACCAGACAGAGATTGGGGAGCGGGTCAGTCTCACAGTATTCATTTATGATTTTCTTTGATTTCCTCTGTGGCCTCTTTATTTCACAGATCTGCAGCTCGGCTGTGGCTCCCATTGTGGCTCAGTCTTTCGCAAAATCATTTGTCATCATTTGTGCAGCAAGAATGTCATCTATGTGTGTGCAGGGAGTTGCACTGACCTTATTCAGTGCTGTCATGTCAGGTTTCTTCATGCAGCAGTAATGCAGGAAATAAACTGTGATTTCCTTTGTTACTCTGGGGACTAGTGCCACACATATTTTGGGATTTAATCTTGTTGTTCATTCCTCTTTGCAGTGAAATTGTAGTAATGTTTTCTTCATGCATTTCCTGCCCTGCGGTGCAGGGCATCATCCTGTCAGGTGGACAGAAACAGCGTATCAGTGTGGCCAGAGCCTTGTACCAGCAGACCAACGTGGTCTTTCTGGTGAGCCACACAGTCACCTTTGATAAGAAGGATTCTTTTAGAGGCTGGATTGTACCTTTTATTAACCTTGTTAGCGAGCAGTCTATCAGCATTCACAGTGAAACTGCACTTCTGAAGCTCTACCCGAACACTCAGATGTGATACTATTTCTGATGATTTCCTACGTGACAAAAATAATAACACACTTTCTTAAGCCCCTGAGAAGCTAAATGCATTTTTCATCTGACAGCTTGAAACTCCTGATGGATTTTACTTAATAATAAAACTTAATAATAAACTCACTTAATAATAAAACTTCATATTATATGTTTGCAGCTACAGTAGGGCTGCAACTCAGGATTATTTATCATTCAATCTGCAGATTATATTCTTGATTCAGTGACTATTCATCTGTTAAAATGAATAAAAACCTTGTGAGAACCCACAATTACTCAGCAGTGCTGATTTTGTGGTGTCAGTTTGACAAGCTGCGTATCTGGTAAATCCAGATTTCCTGTATTGTCAACAGGGATTGACTCTGGCCCCCTGAGGACACGCTACAGGATAAACAGTATAGATAATGGTGGATCAATAGATTTTTTCTAAACTTTAATGGAAGTTTTAATGGCATATAGAAACACTTACATTTGAGTTTGTCTCCTGCTCTTGCTGTTTTATTAATGTTGCTTTATGCATTATTTAGGATGACCCTTTCTCTGCGTTAGACATCCACCTGAGTGACCATCTGATGCAAGATGGCATCCTGAAGCTCCTAAGAGAGGAGAAGAGGACAGTGGTGCTGGTCACACACAAACTTCAGTATCTACCACATGCAGACTGGGTACGACCAGATTGTGGGTCCTTGTGTGTGTGTGTGTGTGTGTGTGTGTGTTTACAGCCATTAGCGTACCTGAATTTCTTTAGTCTGCAAACAAACAAGCATTTAAACATTCACAGTAATTGATAAGATTGTCCATTTACTATGTTATATTATTCATGACGTAAACGTCACTTAATTGTCTCATTTGAGATGCAGACAGTTTTGCTTTGGGCCTTGAGATTGATTTCCATCCTCAGCTAATGCTAAAGATCGCATCTCTTCTCTCTGCTTGTGTGTGTTTGTTTATTATCAGATTATTGCCATGAAAGATGGCACAATTCAGACTGAAGGCACTCTGAAGGACATCCAGAACTCTGAGCCTGAACTCTTTGAGCACTGGAAAACCCTGATGCACAGACAGGACCAGGAGTTTGAGAAGGTGATTAATGAATGCAAAATCAATGTTCAAGGCTGATTCAAAGTCCTTGATCAGCCTGAAAATCCTCTTTGCTTCTGTTAATATCAGAGTTTGGAGCACTGCCTAGAATGAGAGTACTTAGTGTCTCAGCAGATTGGAGTCTTTAGTATTCTGGGGAGAATTAAATGCTTTTCTTTATTTCTCCTCCAGGAGACAGTGGCAGAGAGTATGACAGACCTGGAGAGGAAAAACCTGCGGAGGGCCATGTACTCCAGAGAGGCCGTCAGGACTGAGGAGGATGAAGAAGGTGAGCTCTCCCAGGATATGACCGCTGCCATGAATGATCAGTAAATCGACTGATTACATCAAAATTTAAGTGATTATAGTTGGTGCTTCACCAATTTCAGCTTGATTATCGTGTGTGTGTTTGTATGCTGGTCCTGATTAAGTGGGGTTATCATTTCCTTTTCCTCTTGTGTTTATTTGCTGAGAAACAGCACCTGTTACATTAACATTAAAGCTCCTTAGCTTTTTTTAATGTTTACATCTTGATTACATCTGATTTGAATCACTTCAAATTCACTGTATTGGTTTTTGTCCCTGGCTCTTTATTTATTCCATCCTGTCCATGCAAAGCAAACATGTGTTGGTGTGAACACTCCAGACCGAGCTGCTCTCTGGCTTTGGTCTCTCATGTCTTGGCTTCTTTAAGACTCAGCAACCAGATATGTCACAGTCTTCCCTTCAGCAGCCTCCTGCTGTGGCCAAACACTTAATGAGATCCTTTATCTATTTGTGTGTCTCTGCTGTTGAATGTGCAACTGTAGGGGAAGGTGCTAAGGTGCAGTGGCTGTACTCTTTATCTGTGTTCTGTGTTGTCTTCCGTGTGCTGGTGGGACCCTGGGGTGGACTTGTGGGATCGCTCCAGCACCAGGTGCTGCCCTCATATTCTATCAATCAGGTGTGGCCTGAAAGCATGATATAAAACCAAAAGCAAGAAACAAAAAAAAAAAAAACAAACAAACAAAAAAAGCAAAAATGTCTGTGGCATCATGATGTTGCAAGCAAATCAGCAGTTGTGTCTGCTCCTGCCTCCATTTTAGAGTCTCATCATGCATTTATTCTTTTCTTTCTCTCATCTTTTCCTCAAATATTATATCAGCATGATCGTCGATGTTGGTGGCAGCAGTTTGTTTAGCCCTGCCACTCATTCTGTCCCTTTCTTTTCCTCCTCTTGTTCTCATGCTTCATCTCTGCCTCCGGCTTGTCTGAGCCTCCCAGACACCCACACGCAGGCCCCTCACTGCAAAGCTTGCTGCATGATGTGATGTGATATATTTACATCCAGGGTGGGGAGGGGTGGAAGATCCATAAAATTTATTCTTCACCCCCAGTCAGTGTGTCATGGCTTCTCTGTTACCCCTGGAAAAACACATCATTCATGGGAGTGAGTAGCTGCTTGGTGTTGTAGAATACACAGTAGATATTGTAGCCTGTTAGTAACTTTCTCAGTGGTTTCTCCTCTTGTGCAGCCCTTTGTCTTTGTGATTAGTTTCTCTCTTTCCTGTCCTGTGCTAGTAGTGGCTCCGCAGGCAGAGGGGAAAAAATATGAGATGTGTCAGAAAGGGAAAAGAGGACAGAAAGAAAATGAAAAATCTAGGAAGGAGGGTAGGAGGAACATCAGAAATGAGAGAATATGAATGAGTGAGTCACCTCATTTAAATACAGAAACTGTCTTAAGAAAAACAATCAGTATGGGCACTGTCATATTCTTTCCCAAAGGTAAAATGCTACAATCACCTCCCAAAACGTACCAATAACTCAGCCTGATCAAATGTCAGTCTCAATAAGTAAACCAGGACTGTTTAACACACTGTGTCTGTTTTATCACAGAAGAGTCTGTAGAGAGCGACGACGATGACAGCCTGTCGCAGGTAATGCGTCAACGAGCCACCATCCCCTGGCGCTCCTGTGGTACCTACCTGTCCTCCGCTGGAGTCCTCATGCTCACCCTGCTCCTCCTGTCACAGCTCCTCAAACACTCCCTCATGGTCGCCATCGACTACTGGCTGGCACACTGGACGTCACGCGTCATCACGGCCAAGATAGACGCCTCAGCTCACAACTGTACGGCCGTTCAGGTGAGATGCCCAACAGCTTCATGTTTTTTATGGAGTTGATTTTCAGCCATCTAGGCCAAATATTTGAGTAGGGAAACTAATTTGCTACACACATATGAATACTGATTTTAAACATTGTTGATTTACTTGTATTTCTGTAAAATATTATACAATTTTATGCCTCTAAACTATAAAAGAATCTGCTTTAAAAAAAATAAAGATTTGATTTTAAAGAGGAATAAACCAAAATGTGACATAATGAATTATAAGAGCAAACTGAATATCTTTAGGTTTGGAGTTCTGCTCAATGACCATAAAAATAGTCAGTGAATTAAACCACAATAAAAACACACCAGATTTAAAAAGTAAATCATATCTGTGTCTTTTGAACAGGCCAAAGTGAAATTACATAACCATGTTCACACTAATTCTCCTGTGAATCTCAGTTGAGCGGAGCTGAGCTAAAACACTCCACCTGGGGCTGGCAGCGCCTAACGCAGCCTCATGCAACTGCAGCTCAGCCACATGTGCATTTTAGTCTCTGTGACAAAATGGACAAATGGCATTTTGTAAAATGACATTTGACGTTTGAGGATTGGCCTGCTGTTGTTACAAGAGCTGCTGAGAAATGGAAAAATGGTTAGATGCATGTAGCGCAGTCAAAATAGTTACAGAAATAATATGATGATAATAATAATAACTAACATCACAAGTGACATGACCTGAAATAAACCTTTATCCTGATTTAGATAAGACAGATTGAGGCCTATGCATGACTGAAAGATGTTTTGTGACCGTCAAAAACACCATCACTCATTATTGAGTTTTAGCAAACACAGGCACACAGACACATACATATTAAGAAAAACCAGAGAATCACACAAACACACACACACACACACACACACACACGTGTATCCTCAAAATAAAAATATAAACACTAATGAAGGTTAAGCTGTTAGCAGGTTATCGTGTTGCAGGTCCACAAAAGCCCCTTTGAAATCATTAATTATATGTGTGTGTGTGCGTGTGTGCCTGTGTGCATGTGTGTGTGTGTGTGTGTTTGTTGCGTGTATGTCCTATGAATCAAAATGACAGATCACATTTCAGTCAGTCATGTGGCAGCTACAGACAGAGTCAGGTGGGGCCCGGGGCAGCAGTTTAACATGCGGCTCGTCCACCTGTCGAATGCAAACATTACAGCAGTCTCTTTCATCACACCTGAACCCTGAGGACACTGTGACTGGAAAAACATCAGTGTCTCAGTGCCAGGCTTCTCTAATCTATGCTGCGCTCTGGACTAATCCATACAGGGACACTCAGTCCTGCTCTAATATCGAACACAAACTGTGGCACATTACTGCTGTTTCAGAACCACCATTAACTTCACTGCACTGTACAGACACTTAGAGCCAAAACTTCTGTCCTTCTAGATGCTGGAAATAAGAAGCAATAAGAGGATTAATGGTCACATGCAACTGAGTGAATACAAAATAAAAAATGTTGAAATAAAAATTTTGTGTTTTAAGTACAAATTCATAGTATCAGAACTCTTAATATGTATATGGTGTAAGTATAAATACCCAGTATAAAAACCCACTGAGGCTTGTGATGTTGGGTAATATACAGTAAATGGAACTGACCTTTTGAAATTGAGCATCACATGCAAGTAATTTATGGTCATATTTACTCTTTACAGCCATTTATCCAGGCACTCCATAACATCTGGACTGTGCTTGTTCTGCCTGCTCCAATGCACACACTGCTCCTCACTCTGCTGTTTAACCTGCTCCGCGTCCTGTGCTACTATTTTAGTGTTACATGCTGAGAGCTTACTTGGGTCATGTCCATTAAAGGTTCAGTAGAAGTATTTGGATGTCAGATATCATAATTAATATTAAATTGGTAAAATACTTGCTTGAAAGGTTGATACAGAATTAATCAAAACACAAAATGAAGTAGGAGGTAAAATGAGGGCAGGAGAGAACAGCATCTCTGAGCTTCTTTTTTTTATCAGTGTTGCCAGATCAGCTTTGAAAGCTTCGCTGGCTTTTGTTGCATTAGGCAGGTAATTTTTAACCAGCCTCCGAGTTTAATTATGTTTGTAATTACAGTACAAGCAAACTGAGTGACAGGAATGTCCCCGTTATCTCTGACTTTCTCAGAAGCATTAACAACACTTCTCTCTCTTTCTGTAGGACTGTGGTTTTAGTCACTCGTGGTACCTGTTGGTGTTCAGCGTGCTCTGCTGCCTGGGCATTGTCCTGTGCCTGGCCACTTCTGTGGCTGTGGAGTGGACCGGCCTCACGGTGGCTAAGGAGCTTCACCACGACCTGCTCAACAAGATCATACTGGCCCCTATGAGGTATGATCACTTGTGTGTGTGTGTGTGTGTGTGTGTGTGTGTGTGTGTGTGTGTGTGTGTGTGTGTGTGTGTGTGTGTGTGTGTGTTTGTGTTTGTGTGCGCGCACGTGTGTGTGCAGCAGCTCTGCCTCTTGAGGCAGTGTGCATGTGTGTGCTAAAACAGATCATTTAAAGGAGGAAACACAGTAAAAAGCACCTTTTTCACTCCATTACTCAGAGACCATCTGCTTCCCTTACACAAAACCCAGGATGCACAATATTTCAGACACACACACACAATCACAGCTAAATAAACTCATAATTCACATGAAACTTAAAGCGAAGCAGCTGGCTACACAGCATGTCTAAGCAGATTTGTGTTACTTTTGTGTCCTATTGTAAAAAGCTCTAAAATGTGTATTATTTTATTGAGTTGAAGGAAAAATAGTTTCCTCTAACAGCATGCCACTTCTAGTCACTGATGTGTTTAGATTTTGTCCATTTTATCATAACTGTAACTGTGATAATGGACTTAATTAGAGTCCAGTCTTTGTCCTTTTCCTTCATCCCTCCAGGCTGTTTGAGACAACTCCGCTCGGCAGCATCCTCAACAGGTTTTCCACTGACACCAACACAATTGATCAGCACATCCCCACCACCCTGGAGTGTCTGTCCCGCTCCACCCTGCTGTGTGTGTCCGCCCTGGGCGTCATCTCCTACGTCACCCCCGTCTTTCTCATCACCCTCCTCCCGCTGGCCGTCACCTGCTACTTCATCCAGAAATACTTCCGGGTGGCCTCCAGGTGAGCCTGACGTGATGGAGGGATGGATGTCACAGACATGTTTTCATCAGCCAACGTCTTCATGTCTTTAGCGTTGATTCGAACTCTATGGGGTCTCAATAACCTGAGACGCAGACAGACCGATTCCAGTGTTTCTCTAATATGTTTTATAACGTCATTTTAAAAAATCTCAAACATTTTCTGCCAAAAATAGAGAAAAGCAAAAGCACATGCTGCATGTATTTCTCCACCATAATTATATGCCCAGGCTGTGGAGATTAATAAATGATCTGTATATTTAACAAACAATGTTTAACAATTAAACAGTTAAATCAATAAATTGAGAGATTTTCCAGACGTGACAGAAGTTTGAACCTTTTGGTGACAGGATGTGAGAGTCGTCCTTCTGTCCCCGTTTTCACCACTGCTCCAGTGCTTATTTTCCCAGACATAATAAAAATGTGCATGAACTTTAATTTTGAAAATTCATTTCCTATATGTTGTTTTATCAACAGAAATGATTTAGGACTGTTGTGGTCCACTGGTCCTGTGTAATTTGTGTGACACTGAAACTGTTTTTCCTTACTTTTCTGTGTTCATCCTCCTAACTGTATGACTTCAATTCATTTGAGCTTTGCCTCAGCTCATATTTCCTCTGTCTGCTGTGTCTTCTGGTCAGGGACCTACAGCAGTTGGAGGACAGCACCCAGCTCCCATTGCTCTCCCACTTCTCTGAGACAGTGGAAGGCCTCATCACCATAAGGGCGCTGAGGTACATAAACACTAAATATCTCCTACTGCAGCTGCTTAGCATGCCCAGACTCAAATCAAACCGTCTTAACTGGAAACCAAATGCTTAAAAGTCTTTATAATAAGCTTGTGTTGAAATGCTTATATTGTGTTATGGTGGCCCTTTTACAGCACAGAGATAAATTAGCTGTGATATTTGCTTCTGTTTCTGTGAAAACACTTAAATAATCTGTTCCTTTAGAGGAGCTTTGCCAAGTCTTCAGATGTTTAACAAAAACACAGAGGTTTTTGGCAAAAGACGAATTATCTCATGAAATGTGTAAGAAGGATTGTTGGTAAATGATTGGACTAGAAGTCTGGATATCACAGACTACTTTGTCAATTTCAATCATTCTTAATGTAATCTATGCCCCACGGTGTTATGCAAATGTAATACTGAATTGCTAGGGCACTTTTCTTTAAACATTGTATGCCTCCTGTCCCATTTGGATTTATTTTCTTTTGACATTTTAATTGTTATGAGCCCAAAAGTGTAGATTTAATGTAATATTCAGTCTGAATTGCTCCTGAATACCAGAAAGCATCTGGTTTGTTTTTCATCATATTAGATTAAAAGAGATTAAAAGTGTTTCAGCTCTAACTGTCCGTGTGGCTCCTGAACGCCACTTTATAACCGAGCAAATGTTGTGAGAGTTTCAGAATCACACAAGCAAATAGTAAAAGATTTGAATTAGTTTTAATTGTTTACCATGTTTAATTCAGTGTAATTGACATGTTGACTTTCTCTGGGAGGCTCAAATCCATCTCCCCTCACAGAGAGACTCATTTTTAAAGCCTTATGTTACTGGAGTGTATTAAGGCTTTAATATGACTGATTGCAAACTCAGTCTCTAAGTCCTCAATTGAAAATGTTCGTCCTGATCCGCTTTCGTTTTAGTTGGTTCATGTTGACTCTGAGCCAGGATTGAAAATGAAACGTTGCAGGCAGGTAGACAGTGGATGTGTATGTAATACAGCCTGTACTATAATGAAATAATCATTTCCACTGGCAGGTATGAGCCCAGATTCAGACAGAGGTTACTGCAGTTCACCGATGCCAACAACATCGCGTCTCTCTTCCTCACAGCAGCCAATCGTTGGCTGGAGGTCCGCATGGTAATGACTCGCCTGCCGTTCAGTCCTGTTTATTGTTTGTCACACAGCTCCTGGTCCACTTTTATGTTGATGTTGCTGGGTAACTGCTCCCTCTGTTGGGATACCTGAAAAATGGAAGTTTCCTTCCTCTTATTAGCATGAAACACTGATGTTTTATGTATTGACTGTGTGCTGCTCACATCTCGACCAGCTTATTGGGTTTCACAGCAGCGTTAACCTTCAGGTGTTCATGTGTTCATGTGCACAGATGCTGAAGAAAACACTCATGCATGTTAATAAACTCGAGTGTAATAATAGATCTCTTTATGTTTCCCCGTGTTCTTGAATTATTCAGCGCTGCATGATGTCTTGGCTGTTGTTGATGTCGTCTCTGTCTGCAGGAGTATATTGGAGCCTGTGTGGTGTTGGTAGCAGCTGTGGCCTCCATCACCAACTCGCTCTACAACCAGCTGTCCACTGGTCTAGTGGGGCTCGGACTGACATACGCTCTCATGGTGAGACAGTACTGATGGTTTTACATGTTTAACACTTCAGTCAAACTCTCAAAGGTTTGTTAAGTTTATTTCCCCAATCTTAGAATAAAATCTAAAATGTAGCTATAAATTAAAAAAAATGAAGTGTATTTGTTGCATAGAAAAGAGGTTTGTGAAACTTTTATCATTGTTGTCCAGTGAAAACCACATCAGTCTGAATTCAGTGATTTTAAAGTTTTCATATTAATGAAATATGTAACATTAAGAAAATCTTAGATCTTAAGTGTCATAAACCATTTGAAACTTACCTGAAAAAATGCATCATTATAAAGATGAAAACAGGCTGTTTTCATTCTCATTCAAAGTAATGCAGAATTTCAGAGTCAGTGACAGTGACAGGCTATAAAATGCAAATAAAACATGAAAACCCACTGAATCCCCTACACCCTGTAGTCCAGTGTGTGTATGGTGACATTTACCCAGTCATGTCCACTCCCACTCCTCCCTGCATGTATCAGGTTTCCAACTACATGAACTGGATGGTGCGTAACCTCGCAGACATGGAAGTGCAGCTCGGCTCAGTCAAGAGGATTAACGGCCTGCTCAAGACTGAACCGGAGAATTACGAGGGACTGCTCAGTGAGTGCTAGCAAGGCAGTCACAGTTTCACCTTAATTTCATCGTTCACTAAACCAGCGGCCGCTAACAGAAATCACATCTGACTGATTTCAGAGTGAAGGTTTTATAGTTTCTTCTGACTCAGGATGAAGTTTAAAGTTACTGTCACCACTCTCAGCTAAAGTGTGGTACCAAAAATTGGGAAATACACTTTATAAATAAGTGCTGCTAATAAAGCACAGCCACTGAGGTTGTTTTGGAATTTTACAAGGGGGAAAATGGAAATCTAAATTGCTGTGATGTTTCTGTGTCTGTGTTCAGCTGTGTCTCAGGTCCCTGACGGCTGGCCCCGACAGGGAGAGATCAAAATCCAGAACCTGAGTGTCCGATATGACACCACGCTGAAGCCCGTGCTCAAAAATGTCAATGCACACATCAGCCCAGGGCAGAAGGTACTAAAGCAGGAAATCTGTATGTTTAAACCTGAAACAAACACAAAAGTCATGGCTTTTTGTGTGTTTTGATTGTATTTCTTGTCTGATTGACTGAGTTGGAGTGAAAACAATCATTTTGTTGTTTTCAGGTGGGGATCTGTGGCAGGACGGGCAGCGGCAAATCGTCTTTCTCCTTGGCCTTTTTCCGCATGGTGGACATGTTTGAAGGTAAAACATCAACACTTGTAATGTCTAAAATACTAAGAATTCCCTCTTTGATTTTGTGTTTAATAACAAGGAACACGTGGTTTAACGTTTATTTTTCTCTAGGGAGGATTGTGATTGATGACATCGACATTGCCAAGCTGCCTCTGCAGACCCTCAGGTCTCGCTTGTCCATCATCCTCCAAGACCCCATCCTGTTCAGTGGCACCATTCGGTACAATGCACTTCACTTCATCAATTTTACCAGCAGGAAGGGCCCATTACAGCAGTTTAGATTTGGTGATACTGATAATTGGACTGAAACTGCTTTAGTAGGAGGGGCAAACACAGAACATTTCCAGGAACAGGAGCAGTGTGCACACTTCAGACACTTATCTGTAGCATGAGTCGAGCTGAGGGGTTTGCTGATAAGAGACCATTCCTGTGAAAACTGCAGTGAAGAGGTTCATTTTTAGACTTCAGCAGCAGTGACCATAAAAGCTTTGTCGTGTTGGAGACAAACAGAGTGATCAGAGTCAATTTAAATCAAAGTATATTTGACTGCAAAGTTTCTTTACATGTTTAGTGCAGTTGTATGAACTGACTGTCTGAACTGATTTGCAGTTTGTGCTCCATTTAATAAAAATATCGCTATGTGATCATAAGAGATGCTGCTTCAGATAACGCAGATAGAAACTGATATTCCTTAATGTGCAGGATGAAGGGAAGAAATATATTGAGGGTTAATGTTGAGGATAAAGTTGTAACTTTCACTGATCATAATTCAATGTTTGTCAGTTTTCAAGCAAAAAATAGCAAATATGGGAAGAGTCCAGGTTCTCACATTACAAAATTAGTTTGTCTTGGTCTTACATTATAGTTAGCATTATCGTCCTTAACTTGTTACCCGGATGAAGCATTTGATGGTGACGCCTTGTGCTCTAGGATTAATTTTTGCTGTTTTTTGGTGTTTTATAAAACAAAGGCTTAATTAATTAATTTAGAATATTAGAGATTTGTTAAGCATGAAAGTCAACATTAGTTTCAGCCTTACATGTAGCTAATGAAGTCCCTTAAAGATATATTTTTGTGTGTGTGTATGTAGGTTCAACCTGGACCCAGAGATGAAGGCTACAGATGAGATGCTGTGGGAAGCTCTGGAGATTGCTCAGCTGAAGCCTGTGGTTAAATCCCTACCAGGAGGCCTCGGTGAGAGTACCTCTGTGTGTGTGTGTGTGTGTGTGTGTGTGTGTGTGTGTGTGTGTACCAGCGTGAGCATAATGCAGTGGGAGTGGGGACATAAAGTTAAGACTTTAAGGTTTAAATCAGGTTTTCATATAAGATTGTCCTTACAAAGACAGAAATATAAGTCTGCAAGTAGACAGTCCTAATATTAAAACATATATGTTATATATGTATAAATGTTAACATATATTTAACAGCTGGCATTATATGAAACTATACAAATACTATTTGCACTGGTACGATGTCACATAACTTGCTCTGTCAGCCCCTCAAGTGTCCTGATACAAAGATGAGGCTGATGTATCAGAATATGCATCTAAATCCCTGCTGTTTTATGTGTATCAGCTCCATCCTGCACAGACCGACTGAGACTTTGTTCTGAGTTCACTTCAGTCTGTGGTTCCCACACAGGAGACTTTACAGTTGCAGATGGCAACAGAGACAGAATCAGATCAGATTTTAGCTGAGAGTCATGTGTCCCCAATGAATGCTTGGTATGCTGCTGCACAGAGCCTGCTCTCTGCATGGAGGCTTACTTTAGCTCCCTTTGCTTTGTAATTTAACACTTCTTTATGTCTCTGTCATTTTCTGCACTTTCACCTGAGAAATTGTTCACTACTGTGGTGGAACATTAGGCTCCATGTGTTTCACTTGGTACAAAGAGCCAGAAACCTGTTCCCCCTGCACTTGGGTGACAAGTACAGGTGTGTGTGTGCGTGTGTGTGTGTGAGAGAGACATTTTGAAACTGAGCTACTCACAACTTAATTTATCTTCACTGGAGCTACAAGTTCAATGACATATTGTTATGTGACTCAGGAACTAATGGCTAATTAATTTTGCCCTAATTCATTTAATTAAAGTGACAGCACAGTGTCACTGTAGTGTTTCATGTTGCATATAAATCACACAAAACACTTGAGTGGCAGGAACAAATAAAAAACCTTTTTATTTCTCCTTATGTACATATGAATATAATTTTATTTGCCTTTAGTACCTGGAAAACAGCTAATCTGTTACACAAAGTTCGATATAGTACCTTTATTTTTTCTTTCCAGTGGCCCAGTAATAATACTAGGTTAAATTAATCACTGTAGAAAATCAATATGATATTGATCTGTAAGCCAAGAGCCCAGTCATTTAGAAACAGTAATCATGTAGGGTCGCTGAAGTAATGCTATGCCACATTTAAAGCAATCTGTAATTTAAAATCTATGCACCCATGTTTTTCTTTCAGATGCTATGGTGACGGAGGGAGGAGAAAACTTCAGTCAGGGTCAGAGACAGCTGTTCTGTCTGGCCAGAGCCTTCGTCAGAAAGAGTAGCATCCTCATCATGGACGAAGCCACTGCGTCCATAGACATGGCAACGGTCAGTGAACGCTTAACAAACTGCATGTTTAAGGTGGTGAGGAAAAGGCTGGTGACAGAAGGACACGAGGTGTGAAGGGAATGAAATGAAGGAAATGAAGTGAAAAAAGAAATGGAAGAGATAAAGGAGACATGAGGTAATGTGCAGGGAGGGGGGAACCAATTTCAGCAGGTTGTTTTTATCTGTGCAGCAAAGAACAAAGGAAAACGGAGGGAGTAGACAGATTCTCACACTTTTATCATTATTTAGGTTATAGTCATATAAAAATAATGGTAAAATGTAGCATCTTCAGTTTGTTTCTCTGGACTGATCTTAACTTGAACTTTGAGTTTCTTACATAATAGGACAAAAATAAAGGAGAGACAAAAATAAAGCAGATGAGAAAGAATGCATGAAGCTGAAAGACTAAAATGGAAGGAAAATACTCAGCACAGTAAAAGCTCTGGGGGAGTCAATGCCAGCAAATGGCTGCTTCTCGCTTTAAGACCTCATCCTATTGTAGCTTACAATAATGCAGCAGCACTGGCCTCCAGGAAACACAGCTGAGCTTTTCATCAGACACAGCAAGGTGAGGAACAGAAGAGGTGACAGTTTGGAAAAATAAGCATCACGAACATAGAACATTAAGTGTTTTTGAAACAGTGTGGTAAGTAGTGAAAGGACTTATTTTTACTCCGTCTCCCACACGTGTTTTTATGTTTTGCCCTGGACCTTCAGTCTAATTTGCCATGACCAACCTCCACCCCCTGTGTCTCTGTCCCCACAGGAGAGCATCCTGCAGAAAGTGGTGATGACAGCGTTTGCTGACCGAACAGTGGTTACCATTGCAGTAAGTTATCTCCCTTACACTGTGCCAGCGCTCTAGGCTTTTTACTGTAATACAGTAGCTCTCCTTTTCCCCTCTGAGCGAGCTGACCTTCATCCTGCGCTGCTGATGCAGTTTTCATAAACTGGTGCAAAGCTGCAGGCGAAAGTAGCATGGATACATGGCAGTTGACTGATGAAAATGAAAGAGGCAAGAAAGAAGAGGGGAAAGGGGAAATCAGAGCAGATGCCAGGATCCAGGAGACGAGTAATCAAAATGATCGCCCATGAATGTTAAAATGTCCTGACCTGACATATTCACATGACCTTAAGCAAAGAGAAGGGTGACCAGAAATCTCTGCTGAGCTCTGGTATTTAATGTGAACCAGAACCTTTTATTTCATTTGCTACTTTAAGATAAGACCTAATTTAATTAATCTATATTCTAGTTATCCTGGTAAAAAAGATCAGATGAGCAGTAATACATTTATCTGATAACCATTGAATCTCATTATAGAGGTTGTGTTAATCCGAACTGAGCAGCTCTAATGTCTTACTGTGCTGTTCAGTGTAGTGACTGGTTTTCCTGCCTTGTACCACAGCATCGTGTCCACACCATCCTGAATGCCGACCTGGTGATTGTGATGAAGCGGGGGATCATCCTGGAGTATGACAGACCCCAGGTCCTGCTGGACAAGGAGGACAGCGTCTTCGCCTCCTTCGTGCAAGCAGACAAGTAGCACAAGAAGAAAAGAGAGGAAACTGTTAAAGGAAGACATTCAAAGTGCAATTGTCCCATGGAAAATATTCCTTTTATTTTTTAATCATGTATTATATTTGTACATAGAAAATGTTAATTCTTTGTTAATAAAACATAAATTATAATTTACATAGTTTATGATGGGTTTGTTTGGAGACAGGGCTATCACCATGTGAATTAATGTGTTTTTCGTGCTTGTCTGAGAAAATTTTTAGTCATCATCAGCCAGATAGATGCATAGATCAGCGGAGAACATCATGCTGTGGAGCAGGTCCAGGCTGAAAGCCAGAAACTCGGAATACTGATCATCTCCACGTACTGTGGAATGAGGCTGCGCTCGCTGCTGCTAGAGGATGTCAAGTAAAACCCTTTCCTCGGTCTAATGAGCAGGCTTTAAACCCTGTCAACGAAAAGACGCATCCGCGATTGAGCAGCGCACCTTTCTAGAGTGCACTATATTTAAACCATCCATGCGCTGTCGGGCATTCTGCGCTGCGCGTAGTGGGCCCTCGACCATTCTCACTGGAGCGCACAGAAAAGGCACCACGGAGATGGTGGAGGGAGGGGACTATCACTCCACGTCGTCTCCATCTCACGTTACCGAGCTTCAGTGAAGTAGTGGGATCAGCATACAGACAGGCAACTGCGCCACATGATCCTCCCTTCTCATCTAAAGGTGATCAAACTCAGCTCAGAGGCCCATTATGCTCCTGCACCAACATTTCACATCACGCTGAATTTTCTTTGCGCACCACCAAGCGGCGCGCCTTTTCACACGGGAACGTGGCGGCCAAGACAAACTATGCCCGGTCGGTCGGTGTTTTGAGTGACGGCGTCAGCTGCGGAGCTAGAAGAACTAAGTTCTCATGGGACTTCGCGAATCTGAAGCACCTGATCTGGAAGAAACATGAGGAGCGCACATACCCCCAGAAAACGAGCGGCAACACGACTCTCCTTTCTGCGCCCGACAGCTGCCGAGAAGCTGACATCGGTGAGTGCAGACTGGTAAGAAAAGGCACCGGGAGGGAGGAGGAGAATTTCTCTCAGCCAAGTAGAGGCAGTGCCTCCAACGACAAAAGGCCTTGGGTGCGTAGTATGGGAGCGCTATGTTGTCCAGGAAAGGACTCATCCCTGAGGATTACGTGCTGACACGTTTAGCCGAGGATGTCCTGCAGCCAAAGTTTAAGGCGAAACCGGGAAAAGCTCGGTTCGTCGACAAGAACGGCACCTGCAATGTGGCGCACACCAACATCCGAGAACAAGGCCGATTCTTGCAGGATGTCTTCACCACTCTCGTGGATTTAAAGTGGCTCCACACGCTCATCATTTTCACTATGTCTTTCCTGTGCAGCTGGCTGCTTTTCGGGATGATCTGGTGGCTCGTTGCCTTTGCACACGGCGATTTGGACCAGAGAGGGGACGACTTTGTCCCGTGCGTAACGGACATTCACTCCTTCTCCTCCGCTTTCCTCTTCTCCATAGAGGTCCAGGTTACCATCGGCTTCGGGGCACGGATGATCACGGAGGAGTGCGTCTCAGCCATCATCATCCTGATCATGCAGAACATCGTCGGACTGATTATCAACGCCATCATGTTGGGCTGCATCTTCATGAAAACTGCGCAGGCCAACCGGCGCGCAGAGACGCTCATTTTCAGCAAGCACGCCGTCATCTCAGTCCGAAACAACAAGCTGTGCTTCATGATCCGCATCGGGGACCTGAGAAAAAGCATGATCATCAGCGCCACCGTGCGGATGCAGGTGGTGAAGAGAACCACCACCGAGGAGGGTGAAGTGGTGCCTCTGGACCAGATCGACATCCACATGGATAACCCTGTGGGTACCAACGGTATCTTCCTGGTGTCCCCCCTCATCATCTGCCACGTGATCGACAAGGACAGCCCCCTGTACAAGCTGTCTGCCTCTGACCTGCAGCATGAGGACATCGAGGTGATCGTAGTGCTAGAGGGGGTGGTGGAGACCACCGGTATCACAACACAGGCCAGGACCTCGTACGTGTCGGACGAGATCCTGTGGGGCCAGCGCTTCGTGCCCACAGTCTCCGCAGAGGACGGGATGTACGCGGTGGACTACTCCAAGTTCGGCAACACCGTGAAGGTCCCGACCCCGTGCTGCAGCGCCAAGAAACTGGATGAAGCAGGTGGCATCGCTCAGTTTAAACTGTGTGAGGGCGTCACCTTGCGGACGTCGATGAGAAAGCGGCGGGCGTCCCGCAGGTCCAGGATGGAGAGCTAGTACACCGGACAGCTGTGCCAAGCACGTCTGCTGTTTGCCTGAGAATTCATTCAGTAGAAGGACGATTCAACGACGGAGTCATATTTATTTACTAACAAGTGTTAAAGTGTTGTTATGGATTGCAGGTAGGCTATTCAATAATCCGCAAACACATGTCGCTATGCAGCCAAATGTATGCACACATATACAGGGTTTTTCTCAGGGTCAGAGTGAAAATGCACAAAGACAGAGGTCTGTCTCTGTGACTGTGAGCACCGACAATAAACAGGAATTCCATTTTTTAAGAGTGGCTACATTTATCTGAATGCAATAAATGACAATATTCATTGTAAAATGTGCCGTGAATGAGAACCTGATTTAAAGGGACCCTCCAACTATTTATTGCTCCTTTTGGGGGCCTCACAAATAGAGTGTGATTATCCTGAGGCTGATATCAATAGTGGAGTTTTAAAAGTGGTTAAGGACTCTGCTGATATATAACCTAAGAATTCTGCTGAGGATCTTTTCAATGTGGCAATTAATGACCTGAGAACAGGTATGTGAAGGGCGTTTTATGGATTAAAAAACATGTTTTTTCATGGCTTTCTGGTTTACAGTGGTTACAGTCTCTACATCAGTACTGGTAAATCTTCCTGTTCAAGTTGGTCTTTGCTCATGAGACCAAAGATGTCAAACAAGTTATTGGATGGGCCTACCAAGCACAGGCCCAAGGGCCCAACCTGTCAAGGGGGGCATCAGATTGTTTGAAATTACATATTTCTAGTCTGAAAGTCACAGAGTTTACAAAAACAAGCAGGGACAAAACAACCATAAAATATGCAAAATTACCACAAGGAGCAAAAGTACAACAAAAGCAGTGAAAGAAATATTTAAACATGCAGAGCACAAAATTGTCAGAGGCAGAGAAAACATGCAAAATGACTGATGCTCATAAAGATACAAGGGATTCACTAAAATTCAGAGGTGAAAATAAGCATCAAAAGGCAAAATAAGAGAGAAGAACCTACCATGAAGAGAAGCACTGATGTCACATGGAAAATTATGGAAAAAGAGGCCAAACAACTCAAAAAATATAACAAGACTAAATCATAAAGGCAGCACACACACGGCCAACTACTTCTATGTAGGATGTCGGGATGGGGGGGGTCACTGCCTTATAGTCCGTCCATGAGTGTCACTGAAGACGTTCCCCAGCTGGTGTGAATTCAAGTTTCATACACAGGACAGAGACCAGGTGTCATTTCTCTCTTTTATTAGATTATAATCCGCAGAGCTTAAAATATTAAATTGCTTTTAACTTAGTTAATAATTAAAATACATAAAAACAAGAGCCAGAACTGAAAAACCCTGCAAAAAAAGAAAAAAAAATTAAAATAAATAAAAAAGGAGAATTATAAACCCAATCCTCCTCCAAACAGAGGCTATGTCTGACAGAACCCGCTTGCGATTCTTTGTACAGTAAAGTCCAAGCAGACTGTGCATTTTCTATACACGTGTAATGATACCATTATTGTTATTATTTCTGAACTAATTTTAATCTGATAAACTTTTAAAAAAGCAAATTTTAAGAGGGACAGGTAAATTTAAAAAAAAAAAAAAAAAAAAGATTTTGCGCTGTGAATACAGGTGCCTGTTGCACAACAGAGCAGCTCCACCTCATCACTCTCACCCATCTCTCCATCTCCACCTCTGTCCGTGGGCCTGCAGACATTACCTCATGTCTTTGTCCTTCTGTGCTGCTGGAGTGGGTGGTGGTGTTGGTGTTTTAGGGGGCTGCTGCTGTGCTGAACACCAGTAAACAGCTCTGACTCAGCCACACACGGGCACCAGTCTGACTCAAAGTATCACCTCTGATCAGATTAAAACATCTAACATACAATCTTCTGATTTTCTTGTCTCCCTGTTTCTGTGGCCTTCTCTACATGTTTGCTGCTGGGACATGTTTGTTAGGGCTAAACCAGGTGATTATGTGACTATACTGTAGTTAAACATTATAAGGAGGACTGAGCAGTCCAGAGAACAAGGGACAGAGAAAGAGAAAAAAAAAAATCAAGAGAATAACTTCTCTCTGGCAGCAGTGATGTATTCTCTCAGGTCCTGAGTAGGAAGCGCTTTAATCATCCCCCACAAAAACAACCCAAACAGTGATTGGCTAGTATCGTCCCGTCAGGCAGTAACATGGCTCTCTAGTGGCCAGTGCAGTGGCCGTGCACCTGAAGACCACCTCCCGCCGCTGCAAAGGGGGGACGAGCCCACAGGTGAGCAGAGACACCTCTTCTCCACACATCAACATTGTACAATAGTAGGTTGAAGCAAAGCAGAGCCCCTTTCCTGTACTGTATGTTAGGTAGAGGGTAGAGGGAGGTGAGGGGCCAACGGACACACTGTATCACGCCCCCGCTCAACAAAAAAAAAAAAAGAAAGTGAACAAAATTTCAACAGAAATAAAAGTGAAATAAAACCAAAAAAAAACATACACATACTTTTTGTTCCTAGTTTAAATTGCAGAGAAGATGGGAGGGATTTGTCCCTGGGAGGAATGCTCACGCCAATTCCTGCTGGCGTGACAAACCCCTCCCCGCTACCCCAAAGCCCACGAAAACCCTCCCCCCTCTTCCTTCCGGCTGGTTGGTTGGTGTCGTAGCGAAATATAAGGGTAGTGGAAGGTCTCTTAAGTCCTGCTGGCACCGAGGAGGGGGGCCAGACTGTCTTTCCTTCTCTCCTCTATCTTGTCTTCTAACACCCCCGGGGCTGCTGTCTCACTGCTGCCCCCGCTCATCTCTCTGTCACGTGGTTTTGTGAAGATGGGGAGGGCGATGAGGTTGGGGCAGAGGGGGCTGGGACAGGAGCTGGCGGTGGGGCCGGGGTGCAGAGGATTTCGGACAGGTCGTCCATGATACAGGTCTCCTTGGCGTCGACCAGGTTGAATTCCCTTACGAAAACGATGAAATGTGCATACAGAGTGTTCAAGTGGCCCTGCAGGTCCAGAGCCACCGTCTCTTTAAAGTGCGCCCAGTAGAGGTGAGCCAGCACATGGAACAGGTACCGGCAGATCTTCTTCACCAAGGACTCAAAGGAGTTGGGAAATTCTTTGCCTGAAGGGTGAAAAGAAAACCAGACAGACAGGATGGCATTAGGAACATTAGAAATACATTTTAAGTAGCTCATTTGTGTTCTGTTTTCTTATTGCTACCATGTGGCTCAAACTATGATCAATTTATTGTTGTTTTTTTTTTTTTTTTTTTTTTTTTGTTGACAGTAAGAAAAAAATACATACGATTACCACCTCTTATCCTGAAAAGAAAAAATGTACTGGCTCCCTTTAATCAAATATCTGTATTAGCGTTATTGATTTGATCATTTACAGATCAAATGATTCATCTATTAATCAACAGTCCCATATCATATCACTATAACTTTCTTTTGATTGTTATTGTTAAAGCAGCACTCATTTGCTATATGATTTCAACAGCAGAGGGCAGCAGTACAACATTAGTTACTTTGTGTGTACATCCCTACAGGCAGTAGGCAAAATACTCACCATATTTTGTAGGAAAGATTTCCTCATCTGTGACCAGTTTCTGACAAAGACTCATTACAAAATCAACGTATTGTGGAGCAGTGCACTTGGTCTTCTTCCCCTTCTCGTCATACCAGTAGTATATTCTAGAAAGAGACAAAGAAAACATGCTAATCCCTGCTGTCACATGCAAACACAATAACATAAGTACCACTGAGGAAAAGGATGTTATTATACAACTGTGAAGTGGCTTTTAATTCATCACAATGAACATTTTCCAATGAATGTTAGTGGCTGAGGTAGTCGCAGCTCAAACAAGAACATTTTCAGGAATATAAAATCACCTTATTCAGTTTAGCAGGAAGAGAAACAAGATACAGGAAACCTTTGAGACATCAACTGCGTTTTTCCTTGTTCAGTCCTAGTAATGTCTCACTTTATGAATGACATAAGAATTAAGATATAATGTGGTCCAGTGACAGTAAAAACTATTTTTTTGTCTCTCATACAGACACATTTCTAGCGAGATATCATTTTAGCATGTTTTCATTCCAGTGAACTTAGTGAACCCTATGCCCCTGATTTTGAGTCTTTGGGCTGACTGCTGAGCTGTAAGCAGGGCAGCAGCACAGAGCTGGTCAAGCTAGCAGGTCAGGTCTATCACTTTAGATGGAAATGATTAAGCATTAGTGAGCTAGTAAGGCCTGGGAGACAGTGGAGCAGACGTTACAAATCCTGAGGAATGTAAAGAACCAACCCTGCAAGAGGGGAGCTGCTAACCACAGCATCAGGACCTGACTCTTACACTACACTTACTCACACAAGATTAGACGGTGTACTGGTGTGTAGGAGAGACCTACAAACAAGACTCTTCCACTCCTACACAGTCACCCAAACATGTAGATGTGATAAAACTCTGACCATATATAGTATTATACAGTGAATAATACTGTTATGTGTCAATATTTAAAAAATTAAAGCTTTTAGTTTCACAATCAAGCAAATTGGTTTCATAACTGCATTGTGGTACATTACAATGTTTTCATTTATTTCTTATTGGTTGTCATATCGCCTACCCTCTAATTCTCTAGACACTTCAAATTTTAACTTGAGGTTGTAGGGAGGGGTAGTGGTGTGGGTGGGGAAAGGTGGTTAAGAAATGGAGGGAAAGAACGCACACTGTACAGGGTGGGTACATAAGAAGTATATATCAATATGAGGCTTTAAGATATCTTGACTACACCCACAGTGTGTATGTCTGAAGGATCCAGTAAAAGCTAAATGACTACTCAACGTTTTCTCTCTCTCTCTGCCAACAGGATTTAAAATACTGGATAACAGATCTGTTAAAGCCCAATTTATTTTACCAAACAATTCAAACACAGAACCAGCTATCTGCAGCGAGTGCTAATTAGCACTGCCTGCATTTTACCTGACTTTATGCACGCACGCACACACAACTCTCCACGCTTCCATATAAAATAGGTCTAAATAGCTACCAAATGGTTCCATTCCCTCATAGCTCATGGAAACATTTTCTTCCAAAAATAGTGCTGAGCTCTGCCTTTGGGCAGGGGCACTGCTGCTGCTGCTGCTGCTGCTGCTGCTGTGACTGTGCCTCAGTCAGTTTTCACCAGAGAGGGGGGGCACAGATGCCAGGTCCTGCATGTTAATATGCACTACAGACTCCTTTCTTCACATATTGCATGCAAAGCATGTTTGTTCTGCTATCTCTCAGGGCGTAAGTTAGTCATCAGCAACATGAAGTACGAGCAGTGGAAAAATGCACTGTTGACCAGAAGGTTAAACTTGTGACAAGTTTATCTCACAGCAAATTTGTTATATGTGTGTCATTTCTCAATGGTTGTGTTGTTTGTCATTGATGCCAGTGTCATATTTTTATCCAGGGCAAGCGCGTGGGTGAGTCTGAATGCTGGTGGGAATTTGTTTAGACCTGTGTAGTGTGTTTTGGTTTCTCAGAAGTTAGGGTAAATCAGGTTTTTCCAGCCTTCAGTATACACTAGTGCTCACACATAGAGAAGACACCGCACCCTGACAGGACAAACTAGTATAGTTAGTCAGTTAGTTACATCCCTTCTGTTAACACAGCACGGGCCAGCCTCCATGTCATGGTTGTCCTTAAACTACTGCAGAGGAATGCGCTGAATTATTGCAGACAGTGGCAATTTACCACTGTTTCAGAAAACTGCAGCTACACTGCACTTCTGAAAACATTACAGACAACCTGGCGAACTGTGATGAGTGATGTGAACATATGGTTCTCAGCCCCGGAGCTGGCCTTAGCAATGGAACAAATTGCCAGAGTTTAAAGCTGGACTCCATAATGGTTTGAGCACAGCAGTTGGTGCAGGAGTTCTGTATGATATGAACTTAATGATATTCAGTGAGCAGTAAGATACACAAGCTCCACCCAAGCTACACCCAATCGCTCCTCAATATGAGTCCAGTTAGATTTGAAACACACTAAACTGAATGCAGCAGCTACAGCGGATGTATTCAAATCAAAAGATCCTGAGTGGTGATAACTCCTAACGCTTTATAGTTATTAGCACATTACTTCTGCTTCTGACAGACTATATATTCATACCATGCCTCTTTAACCCAATTCAGGCAAATGAGGTTGAAAAACAGCTAAGGAGTCTAGATTTGTAAGCCCAATAATTGTGAGTAAGTCATCCAGAAGTTTAGCACAGGGTTATTCTTTTGTTGTTTTGGCACTCTGCAGTGCTGGGACTAAATCTGGGACTAGTTTGGACAGTTTCAATGCGAGTACTGTCTTTAACTTTAAAAACATAAACCCACAATTTAACTGCTATTCTGCAGCAGAGACGCTGCAGGCGTGGAGACACAAAGGTGCAGTACGCAGTGTACTATGGATCTTAATATTATACAGTTTGCTGCAGTACATTAAAGCTGCATACTGCACATTCCAAGACATATTGTGTGGGTAGTTAAAAAATGAGAGGAAACGTGTACCCCCTGGGTTGTGAGTCACCCCTCACTGACCGGGGAAGCATCCCTTGAAAAATTATTCAATGGCACACTAGGTTTCTGATGAGTAAACTAATGGGGCCTTGACAGGTGAGTGATGAATAAACCAAAGGTGGTGGATATAACTTACGTGTTGCAGGCTGTCATGGCTTGACAGGTGTCCCCAGTGCAGAACTCTGAGATGGTGCTGTACTGCAGGTTGATAAGGTTGAAGAATGTTGTCGCTGTAGTGGAGAAGAGAGAGTGATCTCAGCGTGTTATTTAGCGTGTATCATCTGTTACACAAATAAATCAGAAGGTGCACACTTCAAAACTTTTGTGTACCAGAATGATGTCAATGAACAACTAAAATCCTGCCACAACATAAAAGTGTGGAGTATTTACACACTCACGCAACAGTGTGTAAACTTGAAAAAAAAAAATCAAGATAAAAAGGGAAATTTGGCTGGGTTAAGTCGTTACACCAGTCACCTAAAATTCAAACCGGTATTTCGTCTGTGACGGAAACTCCCTCAGAACCTTTTATGCTGCAAAACAAAGCATTAAGGAGATACAGGTTCTATTCAGTGAGAAGAAATGCATTTCTCTCATTCAATAATATATGTTCTGTAGTTTTAGAGTAGACTGACATGCAGTATAGACATTTCTATGCCTTTCTTTGACTGCAATTACCAATTTTGTTAAAGCTGAGGAAACATTTAATCATTAACTTGCTACAAGTTGTTTTAAAAAAGGGCATCAGAGTTTGGAGATTTAACTTAACACAGCAACACTATCTGCTTAGACTACAACTTGAGAGGCTTAAATAAGATGGAAAATAAAAGCAATGGTTGACTCTGTGTTAGTATTTCCACCACTCAGCACTTATTCCAGTGAGATATGTTGTTGCTAATTCTATCCTAACGTTATCTTCTCAAGTCGAGTCACTACCACTCATCCCCTGCCTCAATGATGCTGAGAGGTGTGAATGCCAGAGGCAAATCTTTACTAAATAAAACATTTAATGTTCAGGCTGAAGCTCTCTGGCCAGCAGCTCTGTTTCCAATTAGTGAAAACAACCCTGTGATTTTCTGAATGTCATGTTGTGTAAATAATTATATATTAACCAGAAATGGCTGCAGTGTAGGAAATGACTTGGTCCATGATTCCTTCCATCTCCAAAGTCTTTGTTTTCTCTTAGGGATCAGCCCAATAACACAGTAGTTATTCTTTCCCGCAGGACCCTTTCCATCATTTCTTGCTTGACAAAGTACCAACCGAATGGGAAAATATTTCATTAGAGGACTCCTGGTTTATGCTTGTGAGCAGAATTGAATTATTATTCATTTTGTTTAACAAAATCAAATAATTAAAACATCATTCAGCCCTATTGTCAGTGTTTAAGCAAAAGCCCAATTAGTTGCGCATACAACTCGACACAAGCCAGTACATGTAACTTCCAATTTCCTGTTAAGAACACATCCCATCTGTTTTATATAACAGAGTTTTATCGTGCCCAAATAAAAAGGAAAGAAGAATGTTTGATTTTTTTCCTTTTCCCTCGCAAGCTCCCGCAGGGTTTGTACATGTAACCAAAACAAAGTCAGGGAGACAGACAAAATAAAGAGCCTTGTGAGATCGATCAAGCAGTCAGGACACAGTGAGTTTACTAAACTCCAGAAATTATGCTCATTAAACCTTCTGAGAGAGTTTTGGTAGGAGGTAAAGCATTGCATCCAGTCTAAAGCTGGCTGCTTAAAGAAGCAGTGTGTGGTGTTACTGGGAACAGGCTCAATGTTGTGCCAGGCCTGGATCGTGTTAAAGGCCTGGCCTGCAGCACCCCTGGAAGATCTTGTCTTCTCCAGATGACAAGTGCATACTGACTTTGAAAAACAATTCCTAATGCCTGATGAAATTTTTATGTAACTCAGGAAAAGGAATTTTGTCTCAAATAAGATAATAGGTCCTTTTCACATTTGGAAAATGACCACGTTGAATTGCTTTCACAGAACTAGAGACAAAAGTAACTCTTTGAGATCCTACTCTATATTCTCTACAGACATTCTACTGCTAACTACTGATAGAGTCACTCACTGTTGCTGGCTAGCCATTCATTGAGGTCTATCTCTCTGGGCAGCACCACCAGCTCCTTGAGGTCAAAGTCCACCACACGGACTTTTGTGAACTCTGGCTCCAAGTACTGCTTCTTCTCTTCTGCCGGAGGCTTCTTTCCATTTGGCTTCGTCTTTGACTTCCTGCAATGCACAGGAGAGGACGACAGATTAGGGTGCTGTGAAGGAGTTGATAGGGGCAATAAAAGATCAGGGAAGTCAGAAATTCAGGTGTCAAATGTGGCTAAGGGATGGTAAATTTCCTGACACCAATGGAAGAGATAAGGTAAGCTCTTTATCCAAAATAATCCAAACAGGCCTACACAATGCTGCTGTAAAGTGATATTCATGTAGTGCTAGCCATTGAATTCTGCAGCAAATATCCATTGATGAACAAGTTCTTTGAAATGCACCAAAATGAACTGTAAATGCAAAAATCTATTTGCAGACAGATATCGTAGCCTGAGCTCAGTCCTAAAGTCTAAAAAAAAAAAATACAGAAAACTGAAACTCTTTAAACCGATTTCAAAAATCATAAAAATCTGTTAGAAAACATAAACATCCTGTGACTTTTCTAACAGTGGATTTATTGGAAACTAAAACAGAGCAAACAAAGCCTTCCCTGTCACTGTACCTGACCCCTAACTCTGACCTTTGTGCTAATGTTAGGGTTATAGCTTCTACACAGACAGCCATCCCCAGCCCCTTGTACTTCCACTGCTAGTTATAGCACGAGGATGTCATATCACACTCTTCCTGCAGTTCTGGGGATGTAACCTCTCCACCCCCAGCCCCTGCTTCATGTCTGTATCAGGGGAAGTAGTGCACTGGGGTCAGAGGTTGAAGGCTTTGTACGTGAGTGACACAAATAAACTCAGGCTGAGTTGTCTGGGACAGTTGGCACAAAATATTAACACTAATGCAACTGCCTTCCTAGCAATGTTCCTTCATCATTGCTTTAAAACAGCCAACAACAGCAAACTTGATCTGTGTCCAGTCTGGGCTATTGTCATCCTGAAATGACTCTTCTCTATATCTTTGTGTTGCTCCTTCTGGGCTGTGCTACTGTGGTCTGGGATTGCTGAATGACAAGGTAGTTTCACTTTGCTTCCTGAATTTACTGTGCTTTGACCTTCATTTCCGCCTCACCCCCTCTATCACCAGTTCTCAACCCTCCTCTCTCCACACCCTCAATCTAAACACAATAATCCAGCAACGTATTCTTGGCTCTTGTTTTTCCTTCCTAGCTGCACTCCCAGATCCCACGCCATTCCCAAAACATAGCAGCTCCAGCTCCTGGACAGGAGGACAGCCGTTATATTAGCACTTACGTGAAAAGATCATAAACAAATTTTTCCAGTCTCAGCCATAACTTTTCTCACTTTCACCCAGGCTCTGCTGTAACTACCAGGAAAGAGGAAATGACAAGGGCTTTCGCTTACACTTCACATACAGCCAGACATATTAGAAACATACTTAGAGGGAACAAACTGAAGAGGGACAGAGAGCAGAGGGTGAGAAAGGAATGAGGAGAGGAGGTAGGTCGACACAGGCCCCGTGGATATCCATGGGAACTAGTAAACACTTATAAAACATGACAGGACCGTGGAGCACGAGGCCTCTTGGCCAGGGCACAGGGTTCAAAAGCCCCCAACGTAGTTTAATTCCCCTCTCCAGGAAGCGTTGCCTACTTTTTCCACCTCAACAAACAATGAAAGGCATGTCAACGTGTGGATGCAGAGAGAGCTACCAGCCCTTTATTTGTAAATGTTTAGGATTCCTTTTACATGTTGCTGTTGTCTAATTTATCTGTCAGCAGAAATTATTAGCTTCCAATGAAAACATTTTGATCCAAAGGATTCATGCTTGCTACCCAAAAATTCAATCAAGTGTCCTATGTTATGTTCACACACATACATGACACAGCTCTGGTTTGTTGGGTAACGATTCATCAAGGTATTCTGCTCTTCCTGCCAGGTAGAACTTGTGCTTGTTTTGGCCTCATTTAAAAACACAAGACAGCACAGATAACATTCCTGGCTAATAATTAATGACTGTCCACTGTCTGTTTCACATTTTTTCTCTTTTTGTGCGCTCTCTCTAGACATTTCTCTTTCCCCATCTTGGCCTTGGCTGCAGGCTCACCTGTCCAAACGGTCTATTGTTCAGGGTCAAAAGCCTCAGGCCTTGCAGTCTCATCTTTGCCCTCTGCTTTCATCTATGTCTGCCCTTTCCCTTCATTTTTCTGTCCCTAGCTATTATCTTGCCACTATCCATCAGCCTCCCATTTACCTCACTCCACAACCTCTGCTCTTACTCACGTTTTAATTACCATTTGTTTTGTTCAACCTTGTAGCTTCTTCCCAGGCTTGTTTTGTCATTTCTTTCATTTCTCCTTATCTACTTCTACCTCCCCTCCCTATCGAAAGAGATCAAATAAATAAAAGACTTATTCTAGCTCATGAGGGTGCAGACAGATTCATGTGGTCCATGTGGTTTTGCTCTTTGAGCTACATGTTCCATCACGTGAAAGAGCTTTACACGAGGAAATGGCTCCATCCGCAGATACCGTCAGCGCTCACGTCTTTTCAGATGCTTCGGCTCCTGTGGAAGGTTCAAGGTGGTTCTTTCTCGCCCCCCCTTCACCCCCACCCCAATTTCACTGAGCCATTTCCTGCCTCTCTCCCTGTGTAATTTCATCATTTTTCCATACAAAACGCCTCTTCTGCTTCTTGCCAACATTTGTGTGGCAAAGGGAGGTGAAATTCTGGAGCCATTAGTTTATTTTAGGATAAAGAAAACTTCCTCTATGCCAGCACTCCTCCCCTCATGCGTACATAGTCTGTCTTGACTACAACACACACACAGCTTTGTCTGTTCTTGGTAAAGTTCACCCAGACAGGTCTTGGCCATAAAAGGTAGCAGATGCCTCTTCACCAGATCTGGGAAGTTCAGAAGGCAAGAGTAGAAGGGGAACTGAGGCCAGGGCCAGGCACATGTCTTTGGGCAGAGGGATGGGGAGCAGCAACAGCCTGCCCACTGCCAACAGGAACCAGTCTATGGTACAGGTTCACAATCCAGAAAACCTGGTCAGGTTTGGTGCAACAAATCCACTAAGGGCCATGTGCACAAAATCATTTGAACTTTTTTTTTTTTTTTTTTTTTAAATCAGATGTGCAGGATGAAAAGCAAAAAGACAGACATGGGTGTTTATCAACAAGAAAACACAATAATGAAATGGAGATGTATAGTTGGGTGAGCAGAGGTCAGTGGTACAGAGCTGTAGAACAGACCTGACAGCTGTTCAGCTCCGCCTGTTAACCAATCTCTTATCCCTTTCACTTTTCTCTGTTACCTCCCACCCCCACGACCGTCCTCACTCACTACATGTCCCCTTAAACAACACCCCACTACACACACAGACACCTGTGCCTCCACCCACACACACACACACAGACACACACACACACGACTGACTGTAGTCCTCTCTCCCTTTTCACGACCGACCCAGCTGGACACAACAGCTGTGTCATGAGCCTAATCCCACCAGAGACCTCGAGAAAATCCAGAAGAAGTGAGCCCTGTCTGGCCTCGGACTGTGTGTTTGTGCAAGCTGTCTGTGTCCACCAATACTGTTTGGTGTTGATTTGAGTATGCCAAACATACATCTCTCACACTGCCTAGCTAACTGTGTGTCCGCTGAATACTGAATATACTTGGTCATCTTTACTTTGTGTATGGAGGAGCAGGCCTCTGGCAGGTACACTACAACCCTGTGTCACTCTACCAGAACCTGGTTCCAATGAATTCTGGAATCACTCGGGGCCACATTATAGAACTATGCTGGAGAATTAGCTTAAGTGCTTTCCTTAAAATACTCCAATTTGCCTCTAAACAGCCAACCCCTTCTTTCCCCCCACACAGACAGACACACAGACAGACACACAGACAGACACACAGACAGACACACACACACACACACACACACACACACACACACACACACACACACACACACACACACACACACACACACACACACACACACACACACACACACACACACGTGCTTCAGCAGATGAAATTCAAACCATGCTGCCTGATTTTTCCATACTTAGTTATCACCTCAATGCCAAACCATGCATGGATACCATCAATGCTAACTCTCATGCTGAGACACATAAACTCAAAGTTTTTACTGATTATTTCTGTGCCTTCAACAAAACTAAACTCGGAAACTTGTTTAGCAAAATTCATGTAAAAACCTTTCCCTGAAGGCTGTGGGCTCCTGTCAAGCCAGATATTGCACAACTGCTGATTATATTGGCCCTCTGGATCACAGAAGTATCTAACTCTTGGCATATGGCTGCAGTTGATGTGATCTGCGAGGGTGAACACCACGTGTTACCACTGACAACAAAAATGTGCACCATTTTCTCTCAGGCAACTCTTTCTTACATGGATCGGAGAGGTTTGTTCTGAACAGTGTAACTGTAATAAAATGAACTATTCAAAGGTATTTTGATAGTGAAAAATAATTCATAATCTAAAATCAAATGCACTGGCACTACAGGGAAAATCCAGCAATGCTAGAGATAAAAATACCATAAAGTTCAGTTGAGATTGGAAATAGTGAAAACATCTCTAAAATACACAAACTTTCTGGAACAAGAAGAGGCTCTCCAGGGTGCAAAGGTATGTTCCTCTTGTCTCACCCTGCCATAATACAGTACTCTCTTACTCGTAACAGCCTCTGTGTTGATGATAAGAATAAGAGATAAGAAACACCACAACAATCACTGGCCTTGTAATAAAAACAAATATATCAAGAAAGAATCAAATGTCAGGAAGTCAATTTCTCTTTTGTCAACTGATTTCAAGGTTTGAAGCACTCAGGATTAAAAGAACTCTAATAAAACATCAATCACAACAGGATATCCCTGCAGTCTTTGCCGATAAGACAAGACCACAGTGAGTGAACTTTTGAATTTTGAAAAAAAAAAAAAAAGAGCAGTTTCATTAGGAAGATCAGTTTGCTCCAAGCTTGGCCTTCTGATCAATTTTAGGATTCAAACTGACCCAATGGCTCTTTACCCCATTAAAACACAGACAGAGAAGTGTAGGTAAGACCTACTCCAAGCACACCAGAGCTAAACTACAGCAGCCATTACGGGGCTAAAAAGAGACCAAGTTGAAGATGGACTAAACCAGGCGTTAAACCTTGCAAACTGAGTTTGAAGAGTAACTGCTTTGTACTTTGTAGTTTTATAAGAAGACTGATACACAAATACGCTTCAGTTTTTGGAGAGAAGAGATAAGAAAGAAACAAAAACAAAGAAGGAATAGCTACCAACACCTCATCAGTAGCATCACCAGGGGTGTCAGCAGCACTGTCAATCAGTAAATAAGAAGTCAGACCTAAATACATACACATACTCCCACAACTACTGACCCTCCCTCCCCAAAGTTCTGGCTACTTCTTTTCTTCCTCTTTCTAAATCACATTTAGTGGTTCTTTGACCTGCAGAGTATGTAAGGACCTCCTGCCGGCACCATAATGGAGCCTCATCAACATTACAACAACTCACGTGTGACAGGAAAGGAGATTTGAGCTGAGATTAGAGCGAGCTGCTGGTTCAGGACTTGACAAACATACCCTTGCTGGAAGAAGGTGTAGTAAGCTTGGGTCTGAGGTGGTGACAGTATGACAGGAGTTTTATGAGATTTCTCTACACTGATCAGTCCAATAAACCCATCTAAACAAACACTGAATCAAACAGTAAAACAGAGAAGGCGTGTAGGTTATTCAAACAGCCTATTCAGAAAAGATAGTTAAGATTGTACAAGACTTATCTTTACTGTCGGGGGACAAGACTTCTAAAAGATATGTTTGCCAGGATTTATAAACAAACATTATTCATACCGGCTTTCAAGCCAAATGCATTCAACTATTCTCTAGAGGAGGAAACAGATTAGAAGTGGAATTATGAACAGGTCTAGTGCAACCCCACCCACACAAACACCCATAAAACAAAGTATACATCCCTGTTATCTTCACAAAACTACTCATAAAATAAAGAATATATCCCTGTTATCTTTAATTGTGTGTGTTTTTTTATGCTTTTCCTTAAGATGCCTAATTTGTGAAAACCCCCTTTTGTCCCTTCCAGGCAAATAAATTAAACTGACTTCTTAAGCAAGGTGGTTGAATTCATAGGAAAAAGGAGTAGCAGAACTTGTCTCTACCTGTCACTGGTCTTGCAACAGACATAATATCCTGTACAATAACACTCTGTGCAGCGTCCATTACATCCTGGTTGCAATCTGTTAATGGAGGCTAAGATGGTGGAAAATTTGGAGGCATGTGCCATTTGGGCTATTGTTTAAAAATACACCTGTCACTAAACTTGAAAGGTAAGAGGAAAACTTCAACAGTATTACCAGCACAGTCTGTCCCCTGGAGGAACACACTCATCATGAGTGCATGTCTTCTTCACATGACACAGAGAGTAAATACACATTGGAACCGGATCAACATTTGCTGTGGCATTTTTCTGTTTTGTTTGCCCATTTCTGGGGTTGCTGTTTGTCATTTACTTTCTAAGGCACACCCAAACACACTAATAATTGGACAGGGCATCCTATAGATCCTGTGTTTGTTTGGTAATTTTTGTGATCTTTAGTTGGCAGTTAAGATAAATACTTCATACAACAAAAGGTCATAATGCTTTACATTAAGGGAAAACAACCTAAAATGGTACGTTAAAAACAGAGTAAAAAAAAAAAGTTTGGTGCTATGAAACAGTAGTTTGGATCACACAGCCTGTTCTTCTCAACCCTGACCACTATTTATTTACGCTTTATTTTATCTGCCAATAAAACTAAAACTGAAGCTCTGCGGTTGAAAAGAGTTTCCTTTATAAGCGGTCTACTGTAATGCCTTAAAGACATCTTTACAAACTGGAATGACGAGACAGTCACACTTTTTTTTAAGCCTCGTTAGTGAGATCTGCAGAAAGAGGAATGAGGCATTCAGGGTCCACGTCTCTTATCAGCACCGGCCGGTCAATAGCTGTGACCCCGGAAACAGAGGCTCCCAATACTTGTGTAATTACTGCTGAGAAGAGCCAACTAGTTTCACGCTGCGTTACAGAGGCGTCGTAAATCAGGTTTAACGACAGGCTACTGCGTTGTCCTTTTGGTTTCTGATATCTAATATGACATTGAGCACAGCGTAACTCCATGTTTTCAACATACAGACTGTAACAGTAAAAAAGGAGGCGAAGACCAGAGAAGACAACGGAAAAAAAATACTCCCGACATGATAACACGAAGATTGAGTCAGTAAAGCTTTTGGTCTCTGTGGCAACCTTGGCGCCTAACAAAAGTAAAACATGATATACTGGGTCTATAGGGCTGTCGCAACAATATAAAACAGTCACATTTACAGTACAGGTTTGACTGCGAGATCATAAGCAGGTAGCACTTTGGTAAAGTAAAAATAAACACTGTTTTACCTCAGTACTTTTCCGACTGCCTGAAGAACCATTTTGCAACTTAGTCCGTTTTTGGAGTTTCTCTGAGAGTGCATGTCCGTCTTATCCCCAGAAAAGGAGGAATAATCTCCGACCATAGTTTAAAACATGAAGATATGACGTCGGAATATCTCCTCCTGAATCGGAGAGTAGTTTGTTCGAGTTGCTACTGAGGTTTAAACTATGTGAGAGTAACAAACCCCACGCCAAAAAGAAAAACTTAGTGGAAACTTCACAGAAGGCCCGCCTTCTGCCCACCACCATCCAATCACAGAGGGGAGGAGCAGGGCTGTGGGCGGGCACTGGTGACGTCAAAGTCTGTCTATGTGGACGTGGTGATTGCATTTCCTCTGAAGTGTACTTACAATGTAGCAACAGGTGGTCTGCTGGAAACTGTGCTGCACTACACTGTAACATAAAGATACATACCTTCTATAGCATAACATGTTTACACAAACATGACCCTTTCTATGACAAAGAAAACTTGCTTAGCAGCTGAGAGGCAAACTAGTAATACATTACTCAGAATTACAGAACATTACTTCAGTATTTTCTTTCATGACAAAGCTTGTAAAGACAAAGCTTGTAAATGGGCCTTCAGTAGAAATCAGGAAACATTGGGCTGAAATTAAAATCGTTCATCGATCAACATCACTGCAACTGTACAACTGTTAATGTTATTGCAATTTTCACGTTGTCCCTTGGCCAGATGTCAATTTGGTTATTGAAAACAACACTGAAACATGTAAAATACACATAGGCGAAAACCGTTAAAACTAAAAACATTTCAACAGAGAATAAAAAGCTCAAAGGACTCACAAGCTGTCCTAAAGTGAACTCGCTGATGGTGCACACAACTTTCAATTAAAGGACTAGACTGTCACAATGTGTGCCACTTCTTTCAGTTTAAGTGCTGGTGCATGCATGCTGCAAGTATGAGGCGACTGTGAACTTCACCTGGAGTCCAGCTATGACAGGCTGGCAGCAGGCAGGCATGTTCAAACATGAACTAAAAAAATAGTGTGGGAACCTAACAAAGCCTGTTTGAGAGCCAAAGGCAGATTCATCAGAATATCTAGATGTTTTTGTGTCTGTGAAGCCAGGCTTTGCCTATTAGGAACAATAATTTTAGAAGCTTCATATTATGTACAATGCAATCATCAACAGAGTGTAAAATGAACAAGAGGAAATGAACATTGAAATATTGAGAGTTGTGTGGTTACAGAAGTTTACAACCAGTGTTAAGGAGCTGTTTTTCCTTCGCCCCTTCTTCCCTCTAATTGCTGCATCTTAACAACATCCTCCTATTCTCTTCCCTGTAGCTCTCTTCACACATTTCTCCACCCTTTGTTTTTTTCCCCTCACCTCTCCCTCACATTGTCTTTCCTCCTCTTGATCAAGTTTTTTTCTCTCTTCTCTTCGTCTATTCAGACAAAGCTTGTGAGGCCATGGTGGAGGTGCAGATGTGAGAAACACTAGACCAGCTGGTTGCTGCAGTATGGATTCACATAAAGACACACTGATCTTTGGGGATCTGTGGAGCTTTGTGCATTACTTGGAAGGGGGGGGGGGGCAAGTAATCATGAGGCAAAAAAAAAAAAGGATGGGTGGGTGTACGTGAGGACTATGCTTAAGTGTGCGTATGTTTAGTAGTGTGTAATATCTGCAAACACGCCAAAAGTGTATGTTTACTGTGGACCACTGAACCCTCAGAGGCACCGCATGTTTATATTTAATAGCCCCTATGTGATCCAAAGAAATGATCTGAAAGAATCAAAGGGACAGAAAGTCTGACAGGCGATTCTTTGCGCCCTCATCCTGCATGGCTGACTGCCTTCTTGCTTACCACATGCGGGGTGCACACTGGACTGGGGTTTGGTCGGTGGAGCTGGTTGATGCAGAAGCCAAGTGAGTGGCTCCTGCTGTGGTAGCAGTGGTGAGGAGCAAGGGAGAGGGGAGAGACCAGAACAGGGCGCTGACTTTTCCCCTGGCGCTAAATATAGCATCAGCCTGTCTGGCGTAGCCCATAAAGAATGCAGAGAACAGTGCAAAGCGAGCAGGGAGGGGGAACGTGGCATAAGTGTGTGCCTTTGTGTGTGAATGTGTAAAAATGAATTAGCAACTTGATTAGAGACGGTAAGCACCCTGGTGTTTTATAGTTAGACCTGAAACGTCTAACTAAAACAAGTGAAATGTGTCCACAGCACTTTGAAAACTGTACTGCACACTGGTATCATGCACCACCCAAGAGACAACTGGTCATTGCTGTAATGGAAATCCCCATGCTCAGGAAACTTTCCATTAATTTGCTTAAATATTGGATCCATGCAGCCGCTGAAACCAGAAGACATGCCTTCAAGATCACTGGGGCCTGGGCTGGACCCGGATCTCTACATTTACAGCTGAGCTGATGTGGACAAAGGGCTTTAATGAAGGAGGTATAAGATATAAACAGCAGGCAGTTTTCAAGGTAAAGTGGTAAAGTTTCTTTGGTTAAACAGGTCGTATGTAGTCACACCCATAGCTTGTCATGTTACACCAGCTGCAGGCTAACAGATCAGGTGATGACAGAGACTGTGCCGTTGAGCTGCACAAGTTAGACCCATGTTACACAACAGCTGACGTGGATGGAAACCAACAGTAACATTCTTTCATCTGGCGGCCAGAGATTTACTCTTTCCTCTAACATTATAACCACCTTCCCTTCCACTATGCAGACGCATCACTCATATGCTACGTGCTGTCACCCAAAAAGATGCAGCTGCAAAGCACAATGACTGGCACTACATATACCCATGGTTTCACAGAGAGAAAGGTAATTTATGTGCAAAGTTTGTGGGGTTAAACTAGAGAAAAAAAAAAAAAAAGGGTCAGGGTTACAGAAGAACTTTTAAGGGAGGATTGAGGATCTTATCTAAAAAAGGCCATTGTGTACGTATAGACACTGAACCACTTGTAGCCTTATATTAGTACCAACGAGCTAAATCCAGTATGCAAACATCATTAAAGACAACCACCCTGGAAAAAGGGACAGCCCAGAGTTAATCAGAAAACACATCACTCATTTAAATGAGGGGAGGAGATGAAATAAAAGCAGTTTATGAAAACACAGTGACATCACTGGCTATGTGACTAATTTATGTGTTACGCCCTGAAGAAATAATAGGCAAAATACTATAGGATTAACTGATCAGACAAACAGATAGCACACAGAAAATAAAAACAGCAGTGAGAAAAAATTCAAGTAATTCCAATCATTTCAGAGGTGTTGTCATATCGTACAATTGGGAGCAGGCCTACGTTGAAAGAAAAATGTCCTGTTGGTATATTTTTAAAAAACTGCTTTGAGTTTTAATCACAGAAAGAAAGAAAGACACAGAAAATGCAACAAAAGTTTGCATAAAACACAAAGTATTCAAATGATTGGGAAGACCTGGACAAAGCGTATTAGCCTATAGCATTATTTTCACTGCTCAGAGAGACAGGTGGCTGACCCAACTGGTTGAGTCTGAAAGTCAGTGGATATTCAACCTATTTGGGACAAAGAGACACTGATTCCTTCAATAGATGAGTCACAACTGCAGCAGATGTGCCTTGGGCCCTGGCAACAGCGCAGCCCCAATATTGCCAGAGGAAATCTCTAGCCAATCACATCTGAGCACTGCGGCAGACAGGTCAGGTGGCCAACCATGTTATAACCAAATGACAATGAATAAAGTAAATTCAGAGCACTCCCAAACTGCTATGTAAGGCCTGTTGTGTTTTTGATGTGTGGGAGTGTGCGGTGTGTTTAGGTAGGTGTTGGCCAGTGAAAACAAGGCTGTAGGCCTTGGGGTTTTCCATAGGCCCACATAAAAGGTCAGTGAGGCCAGGAGACACTCTGCATGCTGAACCCAGTGACCTGCCCTGCAATACCAATTTCTTCAATTAGACAAGAGTGTTATGTTTACTGCCACAGTTAGAAAAAAGTGGAAATAGAAGAAAAATACATACCGTCTACCATGTTTGCCTTCTCTTAAAAAAACAAACCAAAAAAAAAAAAAAAACCTTTCATTTCATTTTTACAAAACTCACTAAATGCACTGTGCACTGAGTGAAATGCTGCGTATGCTGTGGTCTGCATTAAGTGTGCAGAGTATGTGTGTACATGTGCAGACAAAACCTCAGGAGGCATCAAACTTGGCAATGTAGCAGGCATCTACGTCTGGACTTACTGACTTTGTGAAGCTTTTTTTCTAGAATTTATTTTTTTAATATTCATATGTACCTTTGTCTTGTTTTTGCCTCTAGTTTTTCAATTTAAATTTGTTTTCTTGGAACCAAAATGCACATTGAAAGCCACTATACTTTGTGTCCATCATACTAGGTGCATTAAAGGTGACTTTGACGCCTTTCACTTCACTCTATGCTCACACATCCTTACTCCAGTCCTCTAGGCATAAACACGGTGCATTAAGCACCATTGCTGTTATCACTGCTAACATGTCTTTGTTAAAAGATAAGTTAATATCTTTATTAGTCCCACAATGGGGAAATTCCATTACCACCCAAAGTGCGCACACACACAGCAGTGAACACATACACCGTGAACACACACCCAGAGAGCAGCCAGTGCTGCAGTGCCCGGGGAGCAGTTGGGGGTCCGGTGCCTTGCTCAAGGGTCTCACCTCAATCGTGGTATTGCAGGTGGACAGGGCACTGGCTCTTCACTCCGTCCCAATTTTCAGGTTACAAGTCCGACTCCCTATCCACTAAGCCACGACTGCCCCAATGACAGACAATACATGGCATTTGTGATGTCCCATTTAATGTATAGTACCAGCCAAAAGTTCGGACAAACTTACCCATTTTGACTGTACTATATCGAGTCCTGTAAAAGGTTCTTTCAATTCTGTCCCATCCATTTTTTTTCCTGACCTATTCTCTCCTTTCCATCTTTACGGTCTTAAAGTCTGCTTTCTCGCTTTTCATGCATGTCGTTTTTCCCCTGGCTTTATCTTTCTTTTTCTCTGCATTCCTGCAGGGGAAGGGCTGCATGCAAAGACATGCCATCGCTCTTTGTACATGCAGCCTGGCCAAACAAAGAAGAGAAGAGCTAAAGAGAAAGCGCAAGATGAAGGGTGAACTAAAGGATGTGAAGAGCAGGAGATTTAGGAATTATATCCCTGTTTAGTTTTGATCCAACTTCTCTTATTTTGCAGGCAGTTGCGTGTGCTTTAAGAACAAACATATTAGGGTTCAACTCCATGCCCAATTTAACAGCAGTGATGGCACAAAGATAGGAAGGTACTCAGCTGCCTACCTTCCATCAAATTTTTAATCCAATTACAAGTCAGGCTGGTTTGGATTTTGAAATGTTTAAGTGCAAACAATAATGATCTGGCATGAACAATTTCAAAAGGAAAGAAGAAAGAGCAGAGAAGTGTGTTTGAAAGACAGGAGGCCATGTTCTGACTGGTTTATGGACAGAGAGAAAAGAGGGCTTTAGTAAGATGGAAGACAGGAGATGAGAAATACCAGACGTTTATAAATCTCTGTCCCCATGGATACTGTTTGGAATAACCACTATCATATCAGCGGGAACGGGCCAGAATGGAATATGAAGAGCAGATAGAGATGACATGGGAGAAGGCAATGCACAAAGTGGAAGGAAGTGAGAGCAATGAGCATTACGTTTAGTTAAGTGAGAGAGGTGAACAGAAGGTGATGGAGGAGCAGGGAAATGAAGAACAGAACTGACAAAGGAGAGCAGATCAAGGTAATAACAGGACTTCGGATGAGAGAAGTAAAAGAGTTGGGCTCGGCGTGGGAGGTTGTCACAGCATGCCCTGGTCTCCTGCGGCACTCCTCCTCCATACATTCCTTAACTGGGAAGAGTCTCTTCCCATCCCATAACTCGCCACCTGGGCAGCCAAACACTATAAGTCTGTCAAAGCGCGCACGCACATACACAACGGGACATGTTTAACAGCCAATGACAAAGGTGCAAGATCAGCTATAATTCTCAATGAACTGACAAAGTTAAAAATTAGCATCACGGTGGAGGAAAAGTGTGCTATGACCTGTGACATGCTGCTGTATCACAAGTGCTCATAGCATGGCCAGAATATGACCTGCAGGTAAATGGGGAGTAGTGGTAGGGCTTTCTGTCCTGCTAATGGCTGCAGGTCTGTGGCACAGTCACGGCATCATTGATGCCATGAGATTAATCATATGACAAAGGGGACTAGGGCATACACAAACAGTGAAGGGAAGTGGGTGTATTCGGCACTTACAATGAATTACTATATATCTGCAACAGAGGATGGACTGATGGAGTTTGGCCAAGTTCTCAGCAATGGAAGCGCAGAAATTTATGGTATATAAGTGTGGGTGAGTTCATGTGTTATGCCATGCACATTACTGGTGGAAACAGAGTTGCAGCCAAGATTACAAAGTCTTCTCAGAACACTAATAAACCACAAAAAAGGAAAAGAATGTGGCTTTTCCTGGGAGAGAATATGTTAACCTTGGCACAAAGAACAGGACACACACATATTCACACACTAAAGCTGCTGATCTCCCAGCTGCAGATAAAATTCAGAACATTTCTAAACTAAACCAAAACATTACCTGCAGATTACAGCTCCAGTGTGTTGGGATGGTTTGGCTGGAGACCTGGACATGTGAGGAGAGGAACATTCCTCGTTTTTTTACACACACACGCACACACACGCCATCATATATGACTACGGCTTGAGAGCAACAATGCCATCTGCTGGCACAAAATATGCGTGCAAAGAGGCTTCATTTTAAGGTAAAGGCAGGCAGAGATAAAATAAGAAAATCTTTATTTGTCCCACAGTGGGGAAATTGTATTGTTGCAACAGAAAAGTACAAGTACACAGCAGAGGGCTAAAAGTAGCAAAGACGTGAGATAATTAAGAAATTAGAAATAAATGTTTTTATAACAGAACAGTAACCTGGCACTAAATTTAGAAGCATCTAAAGTTTTTTTTTTGCATTTGAATAATAAAACCTAAGAGTAGACTACACTGTAATGTGCAGTTCTCAGTGTAGGCATTGTTGAATCTCTCACACACACACACACACACACACACACACACACACACACACACACACACACACACACACACACACACACACACACACACACACACACACACACACACACACACACACACACACACACACACACACACACGCGCACAGCTAGACTGAGTTTTCCACTACACTTTTCCACCCCAGTTTTCATAATAAGGATGTGGATGCTCAGATGTGTGTTTGTGTTTTATTTAATGCATGACATAAAACCAGGACTACAGCGGCGTTACAATCACCAACAACCTTTGAAGGCTATAAAACTTAATGAGTTACTTTCCACTACTGCTGGTGTGGCTGAGTGATATGAGGAACACAAAAGAACAGCAAGTGTGAAAAACAAAGACACAGGGTGTAATACCAATTTTGCAGTGGTAGTGAATAAGAGGTGAGGCCAAGAAGCAGGAAAAGGGGAGCATGTGACGTAAATGAGAGGTGCAAGGAGAAAAGGGGGGTAAGCTGTGGACAAATCATGTTTTGTTTGCACAGGAGCACAAGAGGCTATGTGTGTGTGACAGAGGTCGAAAATAAGGTGGAGCAGAAATAAGGCAGGGGAGGCTGGATAGAGGAGAAAGACCGTCATGGAACACTGGGATAGGATGAAATGAGGGAAGCAAAGAGGAGGTGGCAGGAAAAGGACTGGGGTTACACCCATGTTTGCAGAGGTTGTGCGTATGTGAGGTGGAGTATGATGGACAAGCCATGGGACTCTGGGGTGAACAGAGCTCGCTTTTCATAGTCCTAAGCAAGGAAAAATAAACAAATAAAAAAACACCCGAGAACATTGCCAGCCAGATTTCCAGATCCATAGGAGGGACAAAGCCCTCAGTGAAAGCAGCAGATTGGAATCAGAGTACAGACTGTACAAAATAGACAGTAAAATTATCTGACAGGGCAAAAAGTAAGTTGCAAAATCGGACTCGGCTAACACGTCTGCAAAATAGGTGGCAGCACAGTTAAGTTGCAAAAAACAGTCCCGTAGGAACTACTGATAAAGACGAGGGGCTTCTACACAGTTTGGACAGCTTTCAGTCTTCTTCTCCAATGCTGTGTATTCCTGCCCTGATCCAGCTCATTAACGCCTAAGTGAGGGCTTTTAGTCACAGATATCCTAGGAGGAGAATGTGGAAGCATGCAACCTATACTGTTTTCCCAGAACAGACACAGCAATTCATTGAGGAAATGTGCACAAGTGTTCCTTTAACAAGGAAATTTAACATGATTGATGTGTATCAGCCATCCCAGCTCTCATGACACAAGTATCACCCTGCTTCAAACAGAACTGGAAATGTGGCAACTATGTGAAAAAGTCTTTACTGCATAAAGACACATATGGCAAGGCACCATCATAAAGACTTTAAACCAAAGATGACACCCACAGAAATGCTAATGATTTAAAAACCAGCTGATAACATGAGCATTCTGCCTAAAGATCACCAGTCGAATCACATTAGTCTGCTCCAGTACATTTCTGGGTATGTTACATAACTTGTGTTGCTTGTCTGCATTCCCTTGGCCTGTGAGACATGATACAATAATAAATAACAGATGAGATGAAAGGAGAAGTTCAAGGGACCCCTTTCCCCAGAGTACTGTCTCAATTTCCTACGTCGGCATATACTGAGCACAACTCCAGCAGACTGCCTGGCATGTGAGTGAACAGCAACACAAAGTCTGACGTTTTTTTTTATCCCGACCAATGATCTGGTTGCTCTTTAACCCTAATAACAAGAAACAAACTGACCTTGTCTAAACTTGCCAAGCTGAAGGTTCAGTTTTTCATAAAAAATAAATAAATAATGTTCTACAAAAATATAACTTTTTCCCATTAGACCCAGTAAAATTGTGTTTTTGTAATGTTAACATAATTATTGCGTTGGGAGATACGCATGTTTGATGTCCCACCATGTTTTTGCATGGTGGGACATCTGAAGGTACATTTTCTATTTACTACTTTTTAAACACTTGGCCGTCATCTTTTACAATACTGTACTTTTATAATATTGTAAGACGTGACGGCCAAGTGTTTAAAAAGAAAAAAAAACAGAAAATGTACCTTTTCTATGTCGCCTCTGTAAAAGTTAGCCAAACTTCATGGCATTCCTCAGTTCGGGGTCCCCCTATCGGTCTGGCGCACTTCCGTTGTGTTTTCTCTCTTGCGTGTGTTTTGGCCGTTGCGGTGCGTTCGCCCTTGTTGGCCATCGTAGGGCTGACAGGTGAAAACATGGTCACATCCACACCTGCATGCTATTTAGAGTCACCAACTAACCTAACCTGCACACATTTGGACTGTGGGAGGAAACCTCTGTACCTCGACTAAAGTCACTCAAGAAAGGGGAGAAAATGCAACCTCCAAACAGAAAGGCCCTGGTTGGCTAGAACCTCAATGCTGTGAGGAGAGTGCACCATCCAGTCATATCAAAGGCAAAGTTAAAATGTAAACTAATGAGGCAAACTAAACCACAATTTAAAGTTTTTACAGTAAAGTTTTTACATGTTAAAAGGGGAACGTTGACTGCAAGAAAACACTTATATACAAAAAAGAAAAAGCATGTCTTTAAGTTGTTCCTTGTATTATTGAATTTAAGCCAATGTGGATTTGTTATAGATAAAATTTCAAAATTGCTCATTCTTTTTCATGTGGCCTTTCCATGCACTGTCAGGTTTACTTTGACTCTTAAGTTCGGTGAACCTTGTGAGAAAACACTCCCTGCACTATGTGAGTTTACACTGTTTCTGTTTCGAACATTGTGCTCCACAGATGTGAGTTCACGGACATTATGTCTGTCAGCTTGAGTGTGTTTTGTACAGGAGCCATCATCTTGAGACAAAATGCTTTTGCATCAATAGCTACAAAGGGTCTATGAGTCCTGCTGGTTTAAATAAATTAACCTATCAAAAAATCCAACTCCGTCCTGCTTCTCTGCTTGTCACAACAACAACACAGTCAAACAAAGTGAACAAGGACATTTCAGAGAAGAGTACAACCAGTGCTTACCACCCACATACAGTAGGTACGGAAAGTATTCAGACCCCTTTAAATTTTTCACTCTTTGTGTCATTGCAGCCATTGGCCAAAATCAAAAAAGTTCATTTTATTTCTCATTAATGTACACTCAGCACCCCATCTTGACAGAAAAAACCAGAAATGTAGAAATTTTTGCAAATTTATTAAAAAAGAAAAACTGAAATATCACATGGTCATAAGTATTCAGACCCTTTGCAGTGACACTCATATTTAACTCACATGCTGTCCTTTTCTTCTGATCCTCCTTGAGATGGTTCTGCTCCTTCATTGGAGTCCAGCTGTGTTTAATTAAACTGATTGGACTTGATTAGGAAAGGCATTCACCTGTCTATATAAGACCTTACAGCTCACAGTGCATGTCAGAGCAAATGAGAATCATGAGGTCGAAGGAGCTGCCCAAGGAGCTCAGAGACAGAATTGTGGCAAGGCACAGATCTGGCCAAGGTTACAAAAGAATTTCTGCAGCACTCAAGGTTCCTAAGAGCACAGTGGCCTCCATAATCCTCAAACGGAAAAAGTTTGGGACGACCAGAACTCTTCCTAGACCTGGCCGTCCAGCCAAACTGAGCAATCGTGGGAGAAGAGCCTTGGTGAGAGGTAAAGAAGAACCCAAAGATCACTGTGGCTGAGCTCCAGAGATGCAGTAGGGAGATGGGAGAAAGTTCCACAAAGTCAACTATCACTGCAGCCCTCCACCAGTCGGGGCTTTATGGTAGAGTGGCCCAACGGAAGCCTCTCCTCAGTGCAAGACACATGAAAGCCTGCATAAAGTTTGCCAAAAAACACATGAAGACTCCCAGACTATGAGAAATAAGATTCTCTGGTCTGATGAGACCAAGATTGAACTTTTTGGCATTAATTCTAAGCGGTATGTGTGGAGAAAACCAGGCACTGCTCATCACCTGCCCAATACAATCCCTACAGTGAAACATGGTGGTGGGAGCATCATGTTGTGGGGGTGTTTTTCAGCTGCAGGGACAGGACGACTGGTTGCAATTGAAGGAAAGATGAATGTGGCCAAGTACAGAGATATCCTGGAAGAAAACCTCTTCCAGAGTGCTCAGGACCTCAGACTGGGCCGAAGGTTCATCTTTCAACAGGACAGTGAACCTAAGCACACAGCTAAAATAACAAAGGAGTGGCATCGGAACAACTCTGTGACCGTTCTTGACTGGTCCAGCCAGAGTCCTGACCTAAACCCAATTGAGCATCTCTGGAGAGACCTGAAAATGGCTGTCCACCAATGTTCACCATCCAACCTGACAGAACTGGAGAGGATCTGCAAGGAAGAATGGCAGAGGATCCCCAAATCCAGGTGTGAAAAACTTGTTGCATCATTCCCAAGAAGACTCATGGCTGTACTAGCTCAAAAGGGTGCTTCTACTCAATACTGAGCACAGGGTCTGAATACTTATGACCATGTGATATTTCAGTTTTTCTTTTTTAATAAATTTGCAAAAATTTCTACATTTCTGTTTTTTTCTGTCAAGATGGGGTGCTGAGTGTACATTAATGAGAAATAAAATGAACTTTTTTGATTTTGGCAAATGGCTGCAATGACACAAAAAGTGAAAAATTTAAAGGGGTCTGAATACTTTCCGTACCCACTGTACATAGTATCTGAGTACAACAGTTCACAAGATTCTTTATTAAAAACTATAGTTAAATACACTGACATATATTATAGTTTACTCCATTTAAAATGCTACCACATAGTAAATTCTGTTGTTTGAACGGTGATAACTAAGTGCTATAAGAACAAGTAAAAGTACAGACAAGCATATAAAAAGACAAAAAAATATAAAGCATTTTTCAGATCATTCCCCCTCCCCGATGACTAGATAAGATGTCAGCACAATCTGATAGAGAAGGAAAGTATGGTCCATTGTGTGAGTTTGATTAAACACTGGGAGTGGATGAAGGCATAGGATGTGGTCACACCCAGGATTGAGGAAAGAGCTTAAGAGAAGCATGTTTTGAGTGAAGGAGGCCAACTGATTAATAAACCACACAACAAGATGGCGGAAAACATGACCTAGTCAGTGCTCCCCATAGGAAGTTCTGCTAAGAACGCCTCTTGTGCATTTTAACCTCTAATCAGCTTGAACATGTGCCTGAGATAATGCACATGTTGTGTACTGCAAATAGCAACACCTCTCCTAATCAGAGACGAAGTCTGATCTCCCCAAGAGAGATACTAAACCACCAGCTGCAGTTCCCATTGACATCTACCCTAAACACTGCCACCAAACAGCAAAACAAGAGGTAGCCAACACCAAGTCCTGTAACACAACAGTGACAACACTCTCACTGTCTATGGGCTGAGGTGTACAATTTTGTTTAGTTAGTTGATGTGTTCCACACCTTGTTTTCTGGACTGGACTTTCTGGACAAGACTTGTTTTCTGGTAATTACTTATGACAGCATTTTGTGAAGGTGATAATAAATGTGTGTCCATGGGGGTTAATCGGGAGGAGGAACACAGGGTGTGTATGTGTTTGGCATCGGGCATAACGTCAGAGGTGTTTTTAGGTAAAACATGATGATAGAATCACATGTTTTTGTGTCGTGGCCACAACTGAGGAGGTGAGATGGGGTGGAAGTGGGAGGGGAAAGCTTTGAGACAGAAAAAAAAAAGGCAGCAAATGTTATGGAAATCCCTAGATGAAGACATGTATGTTTTGCTCATTTGGGGCATTGCTGAGATGACAGAGAAACCACAGTGAAGCCCTGCCCTTTGTCTGAGACAGGCATGGAGGAAATATAAGAGCTTGTCCTGTGTCAGTCTGCTGCCAGACAAAGGACACACAAACAATCCTGTGGAGCCACATGAACACAGACATGATGAAAACAACACTATTGTGTAAATAAAGACAGTTATTCTCCCTCTTTTTAATATCCTCACAACACAAGCTACCAAACAAAACACATGCCTGTATCCTGCAGCGGGTGCGTCAGTGAGCGAAGGAAGGAAGCAAGGGAGGCAGCTGCTGCCAGTGTCAGAACGGGAAATAAGCTGGATTGAAAGGAGTTGCAAGAGAGGTCAAATCAATAGATGTCCTTGGAGCAGTGAAAGCAATATGTGTATGAGTGTGTGTGCCACCAATGCTGCACGTCACACTTTCCACCACACATGCACAGATGTGTCACATCCTACGATAAAGGATGAGCTTTGGTGAGAACAATATAATCGGATCCTTTTCAGTACAGATGAGATCAGCGGCTCTTAACATTATGAAGTGTTTCTGTGCATCTCCCTGCAATGGGATTCAGGTGTAAACAAGCCCCTGATTGGCTGGATGCAGAAGAATAAGTGGCTGCCACCTGGGAAGATGAGCTTATGCAGTGACATCATCTCTCCTAGATGGGGGAGGAGATGGCTGCTAGTGCAGACTGCACATCTGTCTGGAACACAAAAGGCTTAACAGCAAAAAGTACTGTAACTGCAGTCCACAACAGGAGAGCAGAAAGCCGACAAGCCTTAGACACAAAAAAGAATTTACAGTTTGTCCTTTTTGGGTGCACAGCACTCGAGTTGAACGTAATAAATGTTACAAACATCAACAATATGCTGGTGTCAGCACTCTGTAGCATCCCTGCTCGTGCCTAATTAGCCCCTTTTCCACAGCTACTCTCACAAGGATAAGACATTCAAACAGTGTGTGTGACTCACAGATTTGAACATGATAGACTTCAAGTGAGATCCAGGCGTGCCTTTGAAGTCGGTACAAATTAAAGCTGCATTTCTGGATGCTATTTAAAACTTTGTCTGTTTTTTCTTGACTTCTCTTCAGCTATATCCTTGGTAAGAGCACCATGTCACATGGCAGATAACCAAAACAAATGAGGGGCACTGCAGCACGGAGGCAATTATGAAGTTATGTCGTGAATGAGTCTGTTAAACTTTGAGACAAAAAGTGAGTAAGAAAGCTAACTACTCACCGCCACCTTCTCCTTCCAATTTCAGACTGCACCAGACCACCCCTCCCCTCTCAGTCTTGCCTGGGACAAACTTAAACAGGAAGTGAGGCGCCCAGGCACTTCCTGTTTGCCTTCAAATGGGTCTCTTGTTCCCAGAGGGAGCAAAGAAAAGCCACTGCTAAAACCGAGTTCCCTGTCACCTATACAAAGCCTCCAGGGTCGTTGTTTTGGTACTGGGTCTAAACTCTTTCCTGCCTCCTGACCAATATTCAGACTGAGCCAAAAAACAATGAAGCCATTATCCACTTGCCAAACGGGCCACCGGGCAGCTGGAACAAGTTTTTCCATGCCTAACAGGCACCTGCTACCACATGCAGACAACTCTGCTAAAATGCACTTAACCTTTGTCTGAACAGCACGTTTTAAACATGATCCTTTACTGAATTTGTTTACCTTTGTGTTCTGTGGTCAAAGATTTTACCTGGTGAAAATCTGACTTTAGTTGTTTCAATAACAAACGTGCTACAAAGAGGTCCTGTGCGTTTCTGCTGAGGTGTGTGCATGTGCTGACTGTGTGGATCTAAATGCGGAGGTGAGGTTAGTGCAAGGCCATCTCTTTCTCCTCCTGAGCCAGCAGGACTAGGCTGCTTCTGAAAACACACACACAGTCTGTTATGCAACTGGCCCCGTGTGTGAGTTCTGCCCTCTGCAGTGACTGGAGGGCAGGTGAAAGTAGAGAAAGACAGTGAGGGTGGTCAAGACTGATGGACCGGTCACATCTGCACTGATCAGCCAATGTAACACTAGTCCTGAATGGATCAGGTTAACACTGCAAGTTTTTATCTTTTCACCATTAAAACTATCTACAGAGAGAAGAGTGACAAACTCATTCTAAACGCAGAAAACAGGAAACGGCAGATTTCGTTGCTGGGTGTCATCCAAAACCTGATAGAGGAGATTCTTGGAAACAAGTGAAGGAAATCCCTCCCAAAAAGATCACCACCAGTGAAAAATCCAACCTTTAATTGAAGTACAATTCAGCAAAAATCAAAAATAACATTAACAAATGATTGACTTTATATGAAATCATGTGTGCCACCTTATCGGCACCTTTGATCTTAATGCTTCGTACAACCCCCTTTTGCCAACAAGACAGCATTTAATCTCCTCTAACTTCTCACAAGGTTGGAGAATACAGAGAGAGGGATCTTTAACCATTCCTCTTTGCACATTCCTCTCTTATGCACTCTCCTTTTCAGTGAGATGGCCATTGGAGGAGCTTATTTTGTGTCTGCTGAACCATTTTTTAGGAGATTTTGTTTTGGGTCATTACCCTGCCGAAAGACCCAATAACGACTAATATTACCACATCTTAATCAGGGGTGCCAATAATTGTGGAGGGCACTGTATATTAATGCAGAAAATACCACTGAATTCTGGCTGATTGTAGAGTGTAAGGCCCATTTGTTTAAGTGGCATTTGGGTGTAGCAGTGTATAATAAATAAACATTGTTTAACAGAGTCAAAAGAAACAAGAATTCAATATTTAGTAAATATTGAATTTTCCTGGAGTTCTTTCCTAGAAAGCGATTTTCAACAGACCATCAAAACTTTGTTTAAAAAAATTAAATAGCTGATCTTGTTAAGTTTGACATCTAGGCAATAGGCAAAATAAGAAAGCAGCTCTACTCTACAGTGCAAGAGTCAGAGAAAAACATGTCATCCAATTTCTCCAGACAAAGCTTTTAATGGTGATTTCATAAGATTTCTGTGCACTAATCACAACTTAAGCCCATTTCTTTTACTAAACTTTTCTCAAAGCCTTTTTGGCTTGTTTGAATTCAGTCCCATTTGACTGACAGGCAGCCATGCACGTGGGGAGTCTACTGGGCCGAGGGGAAGGAGTGCAGAGTTTGTTGGTGGAGAACAGCGTCCTTGTTGAACTGCACATCTCAGCTCTGTGGACACAGCCGGGCCTGACAAAGATAGGCTAATGACAGCCACAAACACCATGTTCTGTTCTGCCAGTACAACTCACACAGTGTGATGACACACTCAGAGCTATTGTTCCACAACACACATCAGAAAATTTATCAACACATCCACTGGGAGCAAACACACATGACAGAGATGCTCAGTCTAAATTTGCCTGCTTTCCAGCAACACATCATAGAGGTACATGAAACCTCCTAAGAACTTGACTTTTTTTCTGTTTTCTGTTGCAATTGATGCATGGAGAAATAATGACCACATCTCTCACATCTGACATTATTGTTAATACAAAAAACACAGAGAACGCCTTTGCAACTCCAAACTGCGGTGGTTGCCTCAGGATTGTTCTGTTGGAAGACGCGTCTGAAAGTGAGCTTGCATGTGTGTTAAAAGAATACATTGTTATGACACATTGTTAGGTCATTATGTGTGTTGGTGTGTTGTTGGCTCTCCCCTCCCCATCTCGAGTGTGTGTGTGACGGATGCTGAAGTGGGCGTGGACGTAGGAAGCCGTGGATTGGACTTCCGGGATTGGTCCAACACTTCCCGGAAGGACTATAAGAAGACCACGGACTGTTGTTTAGGAGAGCTATTCTCCCACCTTTGCCATTCCCAGCTATTTTGATAAAGATTTCGATTTCGCGCTAAGATTAGAGTTGTTTTGTTTGAAGATTTTGTGGTGATAATATTTTCGTTGTTTTCGATTAAGAAGTTAGACATTTAGGCTACGTTTTGTGTTTTGTTTTCTCCTGTTTTGTTTTAGGAGTTTCCAAGCTGATGACCTGTGATTTTGTGTTGTTTCTTTGGATTAGCTATTACATAACAGCTATAAACGCTGTTTAGCGTTTTTGTTATTTGATCTTTTGTTTGTTTGAGACCATAGGGCTATATTTAGCCTTTGTTTTTTTTTTTTCCAGTATTCGTATAGTATCGTAGGGCTCACGGAGCATTTTTGTTTGAATAGGGCTAAATTAGCGTTTGTGTTTGTTTTGACCATTCTGTATCGCATTCTGTGTTTCAACAGAATACAATTTCTTGTTAATTGTATTTAGTATTGTTTAGTGTTTGTTGAGAGTGGAAGAGGTTTGGAGAAAAACTCCACAATCGTGTTACACTCCGGCAACCCCTAGGCTGGGGCGTAACAACATTCACAAATGACAACGTACTTGGATATCTGGAGATTACAGAGAGGAGATCCCAAGATTACTTTCAACAGTGTTAAAAGGCTGATGCCCAAACCATTAGTCAAACTGAAAAGTTAGTTCAACTAAACTTCAAGGTACAACTAATTTGAATTCTCCCTAGCCAAGAAGAGTGACTATTTTCTATTTCCTTTAGCCCAGTCGAGCTAAGGTGACTGCTGACAGCCTTGACAGCCTTAAGGCCACATCAGCAATATTTTCATAATCATAAAATTGTTAGTTTAGGAACATACCTGATTTTTTTTCACTCTCAACCTTGGTTCACTGACATTATCAGGCTGGTTAATCTGTCAACAGACAGCAAACAAATGGAACACACGTGATTAAAACATGATGTCACAACCCTGAACAGATAAAACAATATTATGCTAAATGCCAAAGAGTCTCTGCATGGTCCAAAGCTAGGAATAATTTTAAAATTGACAACATGAAATAGGCAGTAAACTGAACTTAGCATAAAGGCTGGAAACAAGGAAACAGCTACCCTGGCTTTATCTGCACAACACTGTTAAAGTTTATTACATCAGCATAATATATCTTGTTTATTTAATGATTAACAAGGATATGTGTACAATGTAAAAATGACAGCTGCAGGAACTCCTGTCATGTTTATCCATATTTATTTTCTTTCAGCTTAGTCTTTATGTCAAGCTAAGCTAGTCAAATGCATGATGTTACTCTCATGAGCACCCATGTCTACCTGCTTTGCCTTAAAGTTACCTAAGTATTAAACCTTAAAGAGAAACAGGGAAATGAAGGTCCACTCCATTTTATTTTTCTTTACGTTTCTAATCAGGTTAATCAATGTTAGAGTTGACACTTTGACAGAGTGCTGGCAGGCAGTTTCTACTCCACACAATGCAAGTATTAACTAAAACACCAGAGCCAAACATAAAGGGGGGTGGCCCAGTCCAAGGTCAAGAAGCACTTGTTTATATGGGTGTGTCTCCAAAAACAGACATCAGTCAAGCCATAGGGCATCATCACCAAGCCGCCTGATAACTGGGGAGGTGAGGTATAAGCACTTTTGGCACAACTCCTGCTTTCACAAGGCTTCTGTGTGTTCCACCAACGCTATATAACACGTGTAGCTACGCAAATACATGACACACAGATTTAAACAGCAGGCAGTTATGCACGCTACAAGTAGCAATGAAGTGTAAACAAAGTTCTGAATTGCAGCAAGGCCTAACACAATCCAGCTGTTCTGTGCATCTGCATTAAAGTTACAATTTTACCCTCACCATCAAAACACTCCTTAGAGAACTAGAAAGCTATCTTTAGATTTTATACAGCAGTTAAGGCTCAGGCTGCCTAACCCCACAACCACAAGAGAGGGGAACCAGATCCTTTCTGCTCAAACTGCCAGAGAGCCTAACCTAAATCATCTTAGTCTTTCTCTCAAGGACAATAAGTAGATATATAAGTGCCAGTATATAAGTCGGATTTTAAAATGAACGGCGCAGGCTTTCCAACACACGATGGCTGAGACAAGTCTTTCTATAGGAAACTACACAGGCAGTAAATTCAAACAGAGAACAAAGTCTGCAAAGTCCAATAGTCTGCAAACAACAGCAACAGAAAAAAAAACATCCCTGGCCCCTTGAAAGGGAACACTGTGTCCAGCCAAAGGGTCACACAGGAGGATGAGAGCAAAAGTTGGGCCAGCCTAACAGACTAGCTGCCTACTGGCTGCTTGCCATTTCATTCCAATTAGTCTTTACCAACCCTCCTAACAAACCCTATAACCAGCAATGCTGTCCTTCGGTCCACTATAGGAGGCTGGCAATGCGCCATCGCTGTCCCTCTGTCCCAAACTCCCTCCCCCTCCCACAAGTCAAGATACCCTGTGTGTCTGACTACAGCAGAATCTGCCTGCTACAGCAGCACTGTCCTCAAATGTCTCCTCCAAACCGCTGCACTGTAACGTGTGAATGGGCAGGAGAGGAAGGAGAAGGGGGGGGTCAGATGGAGAAGTTGGAAAAACTCTGACATTAAAAGGGAATGCTGAAAAACCAAGCACAATCGCAACAATCAACAACAGCAAAGATAGGTCGAAAGAAAGGTCGAGAGGAAAGAGTAATAGTGACTTGGTAAGCTACCTATAGAAGAAGCAGTCGCAGCACACCAGAACCCCCATCGAGTCGGTGATGAAGCAGAGCCGGGGTGACGAGGCTCTGACTCACAGCACCCTTTCTCCTCCCTGTCTCCACTGCTCTCATGCAAACTTTGACTACAGGTGCACAAGGACAACAGCTCCCAGTTCCAACTTAGCACAACGGCTGCTGGCACTGTCTTCGACGCAGATCAGACAGGACGTACAGACGGACCAGTGCGGATAGTTCGCTTGGTGAGCAAGCCAAACTCACAGAGAAATTCAATTTCAAACAAAACAAAAAAAAAAATATTGAAAGAACCAGACACACTCCTCTGACAACGTTTCTCTCTTCCTCTCAACTACTGCAACTGCCTGCCTCACTTTAACACACTCTCTCTGTGCCTCTCCCTCTCTGACTCCTCTCTCTCTCCCTTGCTGGCTCTTACATGAAAGGCGGGAAGATTAGCTTGGCAAACAGAGTCCCATAAACAAACTGCTGACTGCTGGGCAGCACAGGGTGGACTGCAGTGGAGAGCGAGAGATGGACAGAGACACAACAAGAGAAACAGAGAGGAAACAATCCCTAGGAAGCAGCTACTGTATCTCATCTATCTGTATACATCCTAAACAGAGGCTAAACATCCTATCTCCACCCATCTCTCGCTCAGACCAAACACTGGCTCCGTTTGCCAAATTTGCGTACGAGACAGATCCTGTTAAACCTCTCTGGAAAATTAATCAGTGCAAGCTCATCATGTTTAAGTAAACGTGTCTTAGCAGCAGACAGGTAATTGTCAAGACTGAAGAGGGGCCAGACACGTGAGCACACATACACCACTGTATGTACACTGTTTCCAGCATGTATACAATAACCATGACTCTTCATTCACACAAATGATGCAGAGGTAAGGGATGGGAGGGGCTAGCGCAAAGACAAGCCCCCAGAAAGTGAGCCAATCACTGCAAAGTACTGTGGTTATGGTGTGGGCAAATAAAGTAAAGGACAGAGTGAATTATGGGCCTCTGTCTCTCTGCTCTGCATCATTCAAAAAGAAATGACTTTCTTTCGGCCTCTGCTAGTCACTCCCTTCCTCACACATCAAAACACAGACCAAAGACACATAAATACGGTTTGAGGGACGGAAGTGGTCAGGTGGAGGAGTGTTTGTGATGCTGTAATCAAAGACTGCTGGACTTGACAGACGCCAGCACAGGTTTAACCGACCATGACGAATGTTGCTTCTGAATACTAACGCTCTGTGTCAAACAGGCCATGTCCGCTCTGCTGTTTAGAGAAAACAAGTCACGGCAGACTGCCAAGAAAAACACTTGAAGGCAGAGGTGACAGTCACCTTCAGAAGAAGGTTGTTATGCAAGAACCACAGGGGTGCACTTTTGCTCTTATTCTATCAACTTCTTATCAATCAAACGAACCTTGAACAATGTGATATGTCTAACCAGGGCTGGTGGATGTTTTTCACCTACATCATGCTGCACCGAACTTCTGACAACACCACAGAACAACACTGAACACCCTTTCTGCTACGCGTTTCTTTTCGAGATAATGGATGGCAAAAAAAGGACTGCAGCAGTCGGCTGAAGCGCTTCCATCCAAGCACTACATCCAGTGACGTCATCCCTCCTCCTCCACCTTTCTCCTCCTCCCTGGAGGCCAGTCACCAGGAGCTACAGCTAACAGGCCTGCTCTTTCACTGTTTAATTACCCCATCCCTCTCACCTGCACACACAGATGGGAATACTCACTTGCGGGTGTATAGCAACAGACACATTTCCTAAGCAAACACAAAAAGGGGAGGAGGGGTATATGATGATAACATTGTTCTCGCATTTTCGGCTGTGTGATGAAGTGGCTGTTTTGCACTCATTAGCTCCCTTTGTGTTTTCAGTACCAAAAAGTCAGGATGTGGGTTTTGTGTGTGTCAAGTGCAGCAGAAGGCCATGTGCCGTGTAACAAGACGAAGGGTAAAGGGAGTGCCAGACGAAAAGTGGAAGAAACGAAACTGCCATTAAATCAACTGTCACTTTCAACAATATTAGCAAGCTCTCTGAATGACTGTTTTTGTGTGTACTTCCTCAAATCCATGGATCTTATCATGAAATCCAGATAAACCACAAAAGCAAGATATCCGGCGCAACTGTTACATGGGCCAAATTCAAGAAAGACTGTGTTGGCAAACTATTTCTCTTATAAACTTGTGACTTAGAGAGATACTGCACACACACACAGAAAGAGAGAGAGAGAGAGAGAGAGAGAGAGAGAGGGCTGGATCACTGCTGAGAAGGGGAAAGACCCAACTCTTGACTAGGTTTTAGAAATAGGATATAATTAGATGGTCTATAATCATGCCAAGTAAAAGTAGGTTACGGGAAAAGAGGCAGACATACATAATGCTCATAACTCACACTGCTACACACATATGAACATTTTGGAGATGAGGGGGCCCCAAGAAAGGGTATTTCTTAGAGGAGAAGTAACAAGATCATTTTGCTTAACAACAATAGAGGAAGCCCACCTCCCTCAATGCAAGACAGACAGGTTTCTCCTGACACTGCCTCCTTCCTGACCTACAGTACAAGAAGCTGAAACCAGGGTCTGTAATTTCAGGAAGACGTTACATTATCAATCTGTGGTTAGGTAGAATCAAGAATCTGGACTTCATTTGATTCACAGCCCATCATGAAAACTAAAAAGATGCTACATTCTGTGAATCTGCAAGTAATAAAAACTCGCAAAGTTCAGGTTTCAAAGTGCTTTTTCCATCAGAGGTCACCTCAAAAAGCCTTAATATCCATTATAATGAAAAATTTGCCTTCAGTGGTCCCATTGCAGCATGTATGAGCTTGATATTGCTAATGCTGCAATAAAAAGCTAGTCTCCTTCTGCAATGTTGAAATCTTAATGAGGGATATTAGATTAACAGCATAAAGTGCCATAGAGAGCCTATAAAGTCGCTTTACGCACGGCTTTGGAAACATCATAGAGAAAGTGAACTGATTGATGAGGTTTACAAAGTGCTGTCCCCCTCCATACGGACACCGCTTACCTATTTAACGTGTAGGATCCGTTCCGTTTAAACCTCATCCTGGACGACAGGAAGCGGATAAAGAAATCCAGAATTGACGGCGTTGCGGCTTTTTGTTGCACCTCGAAAGAAGCGACGCACACCGTGCCTCCCGGTCTCTGGACGTCTGCAGAACAAACGCGGAACCACACGGAGTCGCCCTGTGCAGTCCTCCCTCACTCTTCAACCACCTTTCTCTCCGTCTTTCTCTCGTTTCTCCCCAAACCTCGGTCTCCTCCTCATGCGCCCCCCCTCTCGACCCCCTCGGTGTAGTTTCCGTGGGGCAGGGTTATCGGGTCCTCAGACTGCAAGCGTTTCGATTAAAACAAAACGAGAGCTGTTGTCGGCACATGCGAGCAGCCCGGAGCGATGTGAGTTGGGGAAAAAAAAAATCTACTGCTATTAACGCGGAGTCTGGTTGAGGTTGGGTCGGCTTCGTGTCCACATCCTCACTGAGGCAAACCACCTCCAAAACAACAACAACAAAAAAGGAAAATCACTCTGATGAAACTTGAACCTCGTCTTTCACTAAGTCCACATCCCCGGCTGCATTCGGCTTCACAGGACAACATCTAAACACACAAACACACTGAAATAAATGCACAAGCTCGCGGTTCCTTTATGGAAAACTGTTATCGATGCGCGCCAGCTACACTTCTCTCCATTCCTGGTCCCGTGGAGGCTCTCGTGTTTCAGCGGGATTCATATCACAGCAGCTATATACACACATTTATATTCCTCCATAGGCCGAACACAAACGAGACTCCACCACCCCAACATGGCTCCTCTCAGCGCCTGAAGGGTGAGACAGATCTGAGCTAAGAATAGGGCTGAGGATCCATTAATGCCGTTTAAATCCAAAGTAACCCTGGAAGTGTATTTTACACACACGCACACACACACACTTTTCATTTGATCAAGACCTTAGTGAACATGCTTAAGTTCTAGGAGCAGAATTACAGCTTTGATTATTATTATCATTTTTCACTGCAAGTTGTGGGGTTTATTTTAAGATCACGTCATTTAACAGATAAATATGTCTCTCTTGAAATTGTACTTGTCATTACAACTTCCTTATAATGATGATAACTCAGAGTCCTACTACTTAATGTGCCACCAGTGAACTCTTGACCTCGCACCAGGTGCTGCTGCCAGCACAATGACCAAGTGACCAGTAACAATGAACCGCAATCATGAACTTGCTGAGTAACATCCATGCCGTGCAGCATTTTCATCCTCTGAAAACACAGCAAGAAGAGACAATGAAATGAGTCCTAGGAATGTAAAAATAGAGGGAAATGACAGGCAGGATCATTCACAGCGACTGGGCAGATGCAAAGTTGACACTGGAATGGCTTTACAAGAGTTCACTGGTGGCTCCTGTGATGATCTTTATCGCTGCACCCAGTCACCTCTCTCCAACCAACCTCCAGTGTATGTATGCATGTCCTCTGGGGCTCAAACAGCTCACTGGCCCCAATGGAGGATCTTTACATCACTGCATATGTGTGTGTGTGTGTGTGTGTACACCAACTACAGCTAAAGGTGTGTCAAAGTTGTTGTTTTGTCAACTTTGGCTCTGCATGGTAATGCATAAAAGACAGGTTTAGAGGACTTGGAAAAGAAAAGAAGAGGGATAATGGAGAGAAAGGGAGAGTGGGAATTTGTCAAGCAAAAGGCCAGACCACAAAGACTGAAAAATGAAGAGACCAGATGTTCTTTTCTTGCAGCCAGCTGGAGAGAGGAAGGGGAAGATGACATGATCCCCAAACTGGAATCAAATCCAGGATCATGTCAAAAACAAACTGTAAAGGAACCATTTTCCACTGGAAGCTTCAAAACTATAAATTATCTTCATGAAAATAATGACAAGACTAACGAAAGGACAAGCTCTACGCACCTAAGAGCAGACATTCAGTTCAGAATCCTGAGCACCATGTCAATAAATAAATCTGTAGTAAGAAAATAAAATGTCTCATTAACTTTTGTGTGTATGGGTCTTGAGGGATCAAAGAAAGAAGACATAAAAATGATGATTCCATGCAAGAGCTAAGTTTAAAAGCATTTTCAGGATTATTTAGTATTACATCATGGGAGTGCGGTGCAGTGTCTGTGCGATTCCTCCACTCCCACAAAAAGCACTCAGGGCTGCTTTCAACTGCTTTCAACGGCTCCAAGCTCACTTATTACAATAAGAGCATCCTGGCACCCGAACTGCTGATCGATTGCGCTGCTGCTACTGCTCGGTCAGTCACTGCAGAGTTACACAACAGCCACTGGAGGGAAGAGGAGGAGGAAGGAGCACTATGGGAGGAAGATAGTTAACAGAAAATGTGAAGATACCACAGGGTATGGGCCAGAGATAAAACAGACATTAAATCAAAAAAAAAAAAAAAAAAAAAGTGGAGAGAGTACTGAGAGGAAAAGAAGGTGAACACTACAGATCACAAAGGCACAATCAGTTTGAGCTTTATTGACGCAGTTCAAAACAACAATCCTGCCCCCACCTATTCAGTCTCACTCCATTGCTCCTTCCTGCACTTATTCATCACCTGCACCTCAAATGCCCTTGATGCTTATTGCTCCCTTTGCAGCTACTTCATTAAGCTAATTTGAACTTTCTTGCTTCTTTCTCAATCCTCATTTCTATTCAAGCGTCTTTTACATGCATACTCCCCTTGCATCATGAGCCCCTTATTCCTTCCATCTGTCCATCCAACTCCCCACCTTCACCCCAAGTTCTTGTTTTGTAAGAATGATGTAATCTTTGAGTCCATATCTAGGCACGATAACAGCATTAAAGACACCAAGGCAATGCATAACACCTTTTTATTTTCTGTCTGCACAAGGTTGCAGGTTTTCTCTGTAGGTGTTCATATTAAGCATCAAATAAACACTCAAAGTTGTCAGTTTCTTCTGTCTCCTTCAAGTGGCAGAGAAACTTCCAGAAAGTCAGCGCTGCCTGTGGTGTAGATGTGGAATAGCTCTGGCCCCTACACTCCTACATAGGCCTTCCAGGAACACATTACAGAGTCAAAAGCTGGACCGCAGTGCACACACACACATAAATGGACACGCACACGCATGCTACTGTGGCTCCAGCAGCTTGACTGCTTGCATGAGAGGAGACGCCAGCTTTACAAAAACCACAGTGCTGTACGTGCCAAGTTCCCCGGCACAGACAGAGGTGATACTGACAGAAAGCACACACTCCCCGTCTCCGTCTCTCTCTTTCTCACTCACTCACACACACAGTCCCTAGTGCTGATGCTAAAAAAAGAAAAAGACAAGACAAATCTATGAGACCACTAACATGTGCTTATTACACAAATTAATATACACCAGAGTTTTTCTGCCAAGAATCAAGCACGTACTGTTTTTCTCTGTCACAAAAGTGGGTACACCTAAATGAGTTTCAGCACACAGAAATGAACTCACACACACTGAGCACAGTCAGAGCTATATGTGAGCTGGGAGAAGTCCAAGAGGTGCAGTATCAAAGGGCCTATATATACAGCCAGGCTGGGCGACGCCAGTGGCCCGTCTATGTCTGTCTTTCACATACAGCCTGGCCTATATTGAGAGGACACCACTGTAACTCAGCTTTTACAGTCTGTCCATTCCTACACACTTTTGCTATCTGTTATCTGACCATCTATGACGGAAAAGCCGAGGGGTCTTCCACTAAAACAGGCTGACACTGTTCTCTCACTATGTAACTTTGTACAGATGAGAGTTAAATATACAATAAATCAGCAAAATGAGACAGATGTTGACTTTTTCCTCAAATGTTTCCAGGATGCCCGTGAAGGCAAATGTTTTGTCTGGGTATTTCTGAGTCCTGAAGCTAATCAGTGTTACCTTTCTATATAAGGACAGATGTGGCTCTAATTCAAATTCCACCCACCAAAATGAAAGGAAATGAAATGCAACCTGACCCATGCAATGATCACTGCCCAGGCATCTTGAGAATGTGAAGCTCAAAGCCAGTTTTGAAAAACCAACTGATTGAACATCATTTCCAATAGTTATTTTGCTGTGACACTGCATTAGTTGCTATCAGTGACAATGAAACTATTAATGGTATAAAACCACAGGACAATAATGGACATCTATTTTGAAAATAAATCAATCATTCTTGAGGAAAAACAGTCCAAATTCATTAATATTATTAATAAGATACTCCAGGAAATTGATGTACATTTTCACTATTATTTACTTAAATAAAATAAATAATTGCATTCTTTTTTTTTTTAAGAATTTACATTTTTCAAACCTTACATTTTACATTTAAAAGCTAAAAACAATGTCAGCATTTCATAGGCTGGTTAATGTCAATAAAATAAAGTACAAAGCAAATTAATTAAATGGTTGATTATTGATGTGAGTGTCAAGACAACACTGAAATACTATTTGTGAGGAGCAAAGACCCATTTTTTTCCCTTGTGTACTTTTAGTTGTTTTTTGTCCATCTACCTTCTCATAAAGAACCAAACACAAAGAGAAAATCATTCACTGAAGCCTTTCACACGCTACACCTCATTCACTGTTAAGGTTCACAATCACCATTGAACCACTCACTGATGCCACCCAGTGTTTACTAGAAATAATGCACAGCTTAGGATGACAGAACAGAATAGCATCTCCACTTTCTCTTGTCTAGGGCTGCTGTGAAAAATGAGCTGTGCTGAGACTGAGAAGCGGTGATGAGAGAAAGGCAGCAGGCGGTGGTGTGGGCAGTCACTGACGTCATGTTATGCTGGTGTGCTGTGTGGCATTGCTGGCATGGGAACAAAGGCTTTGCACCAATGATGGGTGCAGGGAGGCAAGGATAGAAGATTAAAAGATGAAAAAAAAGGACGGAAAGAAAGAAAGCAGTGCTAATGGCTCAGCAATGTCTGGTATGTGAAAGACACAGGTCATTAAATGAATACATAGAAGCAAGGAGAAGCAAAGCAACAGGCCGAATGGTTGGCTGCCCATACGATCCTTTGTGAAAAAATACAAAATTATAAGACATTTAGAAGCTTCTCAGCTTTTTCCTCAAAGCATACCTTCAGTGAAGAACAATAAATGCTGGAAAGAGGCTTCACACAAAGAAAATCAGATAGCAAGGAAGCAATAAAGCAGGAGTGTTTCTATAGCGCTGAATGACAGCAGTGTGCAACCAACAATAAATTATGATTTGAATATGCAAATATACTAACCTGAGCAGTGAAGAAAAACAAATGACCCTCTAACCTCTACTTGAAAAAAATTTAACTTGCTGAAAAGAACTAATTATCTCCTTCCTCTGGCTGCTAGTGGACTGGTGATGCTGGTTTAATACTGCAGACACTTCATATGGTCAACTGATCCTGGACTGAAAAGGGTCAGCAGAGTCTGGTGCACTCTGGAAAGGCCGACAAGCCACAATCATACAAGACCTACTTTAATGCTCATTAGGGCTCTCTCTCTCTGCCCTTCCATACGTTTCTCCTCATGTCACCACAGTTTCTTCAACATCTCTTCCTTTTCAATTACTTACTATTCTCTTCAGTCATACACCACACACACACACAGAATGCAGAGTCCATACTACTTTCACTTGGAAAGCAGCGCAAACACGTGATCTGCTATAATCAATATGTTTGACTAAAAGCAACCAAAGTTATTCAATTGCTGAGTTTTTTTTTTTTTTTTGCCCTGTAGCATGTTCCTGTCTCCTACACGGTCATGTGAACTGAACTTGCTGCCCTCTTGTGGTATCAGCTGACATCACAATGAAATTCTGTGATGTGAGCCCATAGTTCGCTGGTGGAGATTGGAGAGTTGCAGAGCACAGATAAAGGTAAGAATACCAGACCTTTGACACAGAGATCCTGAAGTGCACAGACTTTGTAAAAAACACTGGAAAATTGCAAAAAAAAAAAACAGGCATTACAGGCATGTCTCATTCAGTGACATTGTTTATGATTTTAATGTTGCTAAGCCAAACAAAAACTAATAAATCAACTCTAATATAAAGGATTGTGATAGTTTGTATCAAATGTGTTATCAAAAACAGTTTCACAATTATTGACCCAAATGTCCTAAAAAGGCACTTTCTGGTGAGTCAAACCTCCAATATACAGATGCATAGTAAACACAGTAAATATTTGTGCATTGATATGACCTGTTCTGAGCTGCATTAGTAAGTAGCAACACACTGGGAAGGGATTAGATGCTCATCCAAAAAGAAACAAAAATGTGCAGTGGCATTTCTTACTATGGATTTGAAGCTCCAGACATACGATCGTGTAGAAATACTACAGACAGCATGCCTTCACCACACAGAGCTTGCCTCAACTTAGAACTGATGCTACAAAAGGCCTGGCGCAGGTAGCTAAACCCCACAGTGAAAACAGCTCCTGACTCCTACACATACACACATACACACATAGCTGACGTGTGGACTCCATTGCTACCAGAGCTGCCAATCAAAGCCACAAATCACCTGAAACGGACCCTTTTTAAAACTTATTAAAAACAGAGAAATAACCACTTGTACACAAATCAGTATGATAATATCTACCTAAAATGGAGGAAAACAAAATAAAATTTATTTGATTTGTCCTTTTCAGCTTAGTTCATTTCAGTTTGTCTGATCTCCTCACATGGAAAGAGCAGGGTTTACGACCAATACTCCAACCACCCACCAGGTGGCAAATGACTTACTGTGGCGCACACACAGTCTCTGCAGTCTTTGAGACCATTGACCTCTAACCATCTTTGACCACAGCTGCTCACCGTTCAGCTGTTAGAGATGCTACCCAGGTCATAATTCTAATATACCAGCCTCAGTTAAGGTTTCACTGTAATATAAGACAACCAGACGTAATATAGCATGGTTAGCTGTGAGATACAATAAAAAAAAAATGTATGTGTGTTATTAAGGTTTGTAGGACAGAAAGGATAAGAAAAGTGCCTCTATAAGAAACAAAGCATTAAACAAGTGTTAAAGGGGAATTCCAGCTTTAATCACATCAATGCTATCACCTTTCATACATGCTTTGTGTGCACTCCAGTCCTCTCTGAACATTTATAGCATTTATGTTACTATATTACTGTTCTGTCCAAACTATAATGCTAAATGGCATGCCATCACATCAATTTACTAGAGGCCTATTACCTACACTCTCAAATGTACAATTATAAAATCTGTCACAAGACACAAAGGCTCATGACTAGTATTCACAGCTGATTTGTGTGACTGCAAATCAGTTGCTCCATTAATAGGTAGCACTCAGACTAGTTGAGATGAAAAAGAAACCAAAAGAACGAGAAAACCGTGCAGCGACTGATAAACCGAGCAGCGACAGACACCATGATGCAGCCTGCGTGAGGAAAACGACACTTCCTGTGTTTGTGCATCTCGCTGTTTGCTTTTGCTTCAGCACAATTAATGACGAAAACTTCCTGTGAGCTCCTGCTCCAGGCTCCCTTGGCCTGGCAGAGAGGCAGAACAATGAGAAGGAAAAGAGAGGGTGGGCCAGGGAGATAGATAAACTAGAAACCCACAGACACCCAGCCAAACACAACAACGCTGACAAATATAGGCATGAATATAGGGATTTACGAGGGCGTACCCAGGTTTAACCAGCGCACATGCAGGCAGGGCATACGTAATTCTAATAATGTCAAATACAATATTAGAAAAGGGGAAAAAGAGAGATCCAAAAAGACAAGATACGCATCCACCTGCTTATTAAACCAAGATTTTGACCTGCAAAACATCTGCTTCCTTCACTCACACATGCTACACTGATTTATACAGTGGCTATAACTTCACAGTAATTATCTGAAATATCTCATCTGTGTGCATTATCTTTCGCCTCAGCCCTGAGTGACTCATGAACTCTCCAGAGCAAACCAAACCCCTGACCTACTGTTCTTCTATGAGAGGATACGGATGTGGCGATTGTCTCATTGTCTCTCAACCTCTCACACACACACACACACACACACACACACACACACACACACACACACACACACACACACACACACACACACACACACACACACACACACACACACACTTACTTTAAAAAGCAAACATGCAAGCTGACATATCAGAGGATGAGGACAGAAACAGCTTACAGAACGAATATCGAACCACTAGACTTCATGCACATAGAGCTTCATCCAGAGCCAGAGCCAAACGTTTACTTTTTGTCTGTCACTCCTGTCAAATCCTGGCTTTTGAAATAGAACAAAGAAGGTCACATTGAGTTAGCATTGAACACGGTACATGGAATTTGGTGATTAAAGGAGCATTCAATCTATCGTGTCTTGCACAACAAATTAAGGACAGAAAGCCGGCATTACTACCTAGAGTATGGCTGTTGACATTATTAAGCATATAGGCAGGGAAAATCCAATCAGATACAACTGTGTTGTGTCTGTGTCTCACATTCAAGTTATGTCCCTCTCAGCATTTATTGCCTCCAGTAAACACATCAAACTGTAGAAGAAAACGAAAAGGCCATTTCAATTGCCCTCTATTACAACAGATACAATTTGATGTGTGGTATATTAATAATGTGAATGTGACAAACAAAGTGCTCCAAGGATTCATTCTGTTGTGCAGGAGCAGAGGAGGAGAAATAGTATTGAAAAGACAGGAGGTCAGGAGTCAGCTTTTAATTTCTAGATCTTGTCCCTCCATCGCTCTTTACTAAGGCTAATCTCTTACATCTCACCTCCCTTAGCTGGTCTGCTCACTTAGCCTCATTTAACCAGCTAACAGCCAGTAATAAATCAGCAGCACCCTCCTCTCACTGCTAATCTGCAGTAGCCTGCTCTGCTCTGCACGCTCTCCCTGATATATGACTCAGCCCACTCAGGCTTTCACAGTGAGTTAGCTGCTCTAGGTATAAAACATCTGTGTGGAGCACGAGCTAGCACAAAACAAGACAAGGTAGATAAAACTGAAGGTAAAGGATGAGGGTCCAAAGAAGAGCAGGGCAAAAAAAGATTTCCTGTCTTCAGTTTACTGGCCGGAACTGATGACCTTTGATCAACATCCTTGTCCAGTGTTGCTGTTGTGTCCTTTGGCTCATACTTTGGATTTTATTTTTGTATAAACAAACCCATGACCATTTCAATTCAACAATATAAAACCACTTAGGACTCAATATGACATGAAAAGTTACGCTAACGGTGCTAAATGAACAACCAACATCAAAAGTTGTCTTTTTGACCCTGGATTGGGAATGAACCTGTTTTCGTGTTGACTGTGAATCACTGATACTTTACTGAAATACACTCAGACTCCTCTGAGAAAGCTTTCCAAATTAAGATGAGTTAAGATAAGAGTAACATTTAGATACTTACTGTAACCAGCAGACTCAAACTGTACTCAAATGCACCACCATCAATACTAACACAAAAAACAAGCCCTAGACTTACAGCATTGAGCTAGCTGGCTTGTTGTCCAGGTTAGCCTGCTTAACACCAACAACCAATTTACCCAATAAGTAATATTTTTTATCTTAAAGTTACTGGTGATATTGTACATGCAGAAAGGTACACTATGCTTGTCACATTATAACTTTAATATGTGACATTTTTGTATTGACAGCCTGTGTCAGACATGGTGGTAAGAAGTTCTTTCCTCTGTCCCCCTGGATTAAACTGCAGAAAGCGAGTGCGGGCCTCACTCCCACGCCTGGACTCCTCACAGGATAATACCCTCTGTTCACAGCCAGTCTTTAGCACAACTAGCTGTCAGCCTAGTGCACAATGCTACCAGACTGTTGGCTCAGTATTAGCGTTTGTCACGAGCCACCCAGCTCAGAGACCAGCGGTGATTAAAAAGGCTTTTAGGTCACGTTTAGCAGGTCTGCTGCTGAGCGCAAACAACAGAGCAGGGCAGTGTTGTGACATCATGGCAGACAGCTGTGCATGCAAGACCTCAACTCTGCTAGCATTTCGTACAGCATGGGTACACGAGGACAGCGCACACACAGCATTTTCTACAGCGTGTAAGCCCTGAGTCAGTCAGAATAATCCACGTTTATACACACACACACTTCCTCAAGGGGATATCATATTCCTATCAGGGTCAAAAACTCAGTTGTGTGTCTTCTGTCCAGCCTTGAGCTTTTCTGCCTTACTTCTGGGAGGCCCGATCAGCAGCTCCCATACAGTGACCATAACCCAACAGCGGAAATCAGATGACCCTGAACACCAGCGTTGTTCCCTCCTCTTGCCTTCATTCCAAGTCTAACTCTGACCTCAAAAAAAAAATTTCCATCCTCCTCCACATCCTTTTTTAGCTGTGAAGTACCTCGTGGAGCTGGTTTGTAACACACTCACAAACTCACACGTTCATGCTTAGCAGGCTGGAGATCGTCCACAAAGCAGCCTGTGTCAGATCTGCAGATGCAGACATGATGTTCCATCCAACAATTCAGAAGAAAAGGCTGCTGCAGTTTTAACACTTGTGACACCTTTAACCACTGACTGTCACTAAATGTTCTCAAGATATTACATTTACCACTGGAAATAGTTTTGTTCTTGTTGATGAATATAAGGGTTTTACATAATAAAATTATGATTTTAGCAGTCAATTGATAAAAAAAATATCTTATTTGATAATCAACTAGTAGCATGATTCATTAATTTATCAAACAGCTGGCTAGTGTCATTGGGTGATGCCATGGCCTTCAGAGCTAGTATGCTGTGCAGATGGCTCATTTTGACTTTAGATGTGAATATCTTTATTGTAGATGATCAAATGTCTTACACGTCTACTTGCTACTGTCAAACCCTACATATGAGCAAGGGAAATTGTGTAAATTCATTTATTGTTTCTTAAATCTGCAATTATAATCCTATGATTTCCACACAGAGGCTGTGCAGCCTGTAAACCTTTGCAACTGGGATTTGAGTGCTCTATATGAATTACACTGTGCCCTTGTTTTCAAATCATCCCACATCGCAGCTACACCCTCCTCCCCTCTGTCCACTCCCTCCCTCACCTAGCTGTCATGGTGGAAGGTAGTTGAGGAAGTGTAGAGGACATATGGACAGTTCAGAGCCATACAGTGGGGTTGTCAGTGGACACATATGAAACATATGGCTGCTGGTGCTGGCCTGTCAGCTGATCTATCAAAGTCTCCCTGTAATCATACTGACTCTCCGCTGTCTAATTTCCCCACCCCAACCACATCCTCATGTGCACAGTGATAATTCAAACATACACATAGAAAAACACATGTACATTAAGATAAAAGAGGGGGCCACTGAGCGGAAATATTGTTTCTCTTGCATCTTTTCCTATGGCTTGCTGAACTTTGCTCTCTTCAGCAATGTGAACGTCTTGTTTAAACCTGCCAACACATACCACTCCACACCCTGCCTTTAGGTTCTACCAGTGCACCATTTCTTTCTTGTCAGGCCAGACAGTGAGATTAAGTCCATTTTTCATTTTGGCATTTGTTTTATGTTATTTCCTGGCACTGGAAATGCATCCTCCTAAGTAAGAATTAGCTATAATGTTTACTGGTAACACTGACGGACTTGGAATTCAACGTTTCTCCATCTCTCTCATACCTGAGAGTATGAGATAGGAGCATCAGCTAAATTTACTGAACTCTGCCCACGAAAACATGACATGTGTCACATAACACATATGAATGAGCCATAAAATGAGAAAAATAAACAGAATAAGAGACTGAGTTTAAAGAAGTTGGTAGAGTTTACCATGTGCTCTGGTACAGTTAATGGGAAATGGATGGGTATTCTCTACAGATTATGCCTTTGGACACAACAAGGTTAAAAGGGGTAAACAAAACAACCAGGATGCACATCAACAAAGAGATCATCTACCACGTCCTATCCAAAGTTGCTAAACAGGAAAATCACAACTGAAAAAAGGTCAAGAGCAGCTCTTCCACTCCTTTCTCTACACAGTAGAGTAGTCGTCATATTCAGAAATATCACATACAGTATGAGGGATCCCATCACTATTTGCACTATTTTCCCCTCTTTTTCCTGTTCTTTATTCTCCTACATGTTCTCTGCACAGGCTCCACTGCAACTACTCTAATCCCATTTAGAGAGGGTATCCATGGCACAGGGCCGATCCATGTACATGCACACAAACACTAACACGTTTACACACAAAAATGCACGTCCATGCACGTATATAACAACCAGAGGGAAGGGGTGGGTCACTGATTAAAGGGGGATAAAGAAAATAGCTGGATGCAGAGGAAAGTTTTAAGTGGCGTAGTGGAAAAAAAATGAGGCACAGGAGGAGTACAGGCTCAAGTACTTGTCTCCCTGAGGCATGTGTGTGATTGTGTGTGCGTATCTCACTTGCTTTGCCTGATGCATCGCAGAGATCTGTAATCCAATTACAGTTCGGACGAGTCTAGCCTCATCCACCAAGGACAAACCTAGCAAGCTTACACCAACGCCAGCAGCCCACCGCTTCTGCACAGCTTTAACAGCTCACCACTTAGCTGAAGCCTCGCCCGAGGGCGCTGACCACATCTTAGTGAAAAATAAATAAAATCATATAGAATTAAAGGCTTTCTCCTCCGAGACAAACTAGGTCTCTTATCGTAGAGGCCCAATGGGGACCAACTGTTCTGTTGGGCAAATTCCCAAATCTTGATTTTAAAGGTTTGGGAATCAAAACCAATGAATGCAGAGAACACAGCCAATGCATTTTTATTTCTCTATGCCTCGTGTGGCTTTCCCTTTCTGACCTACACATGACTCCAAACTCCATTTCTCTCTCTGCCACCAGCAGCCAAGGCCCCTGCTGTTAAATCTCCCTCTCTGTCCTCTGCTGCAGACCTCTGCTGTTTCTAATCTAGCTCTCTCTGACCCACATCGCTACTTCCCATATATCTCCATATCTCACCTATGGCCTCTGTGTCACTATTGTTTCCCTCCTTCCGTTCCTCTTTAGCCTCACTTTCTATACTCTCCCCACTGGTCTTACTTTTTATCTGATGCTCTTTCTACCACCGTCCTCTTTCTTCCTCTCCGGAGTCTTCAATCCGCACTGCAGCAGTGCCCCATGTCCCCTATTATTCCTACATTTCAATTCTTCAATTTACTAGCCAAGTCAAGGAGGTCTGATCAACTACTCCATTCAGCTCTAAACACCACCATGTGGAGATTTCCTACAGTATAATAGAAAAGATCCAGTCAGCTTCAGCTGAAATGAAATGTTAATCTTTACATAAAACAGGCTGATACACAAAATCACACAGCAATAGCCACATATCCAAGAAATTAGCCTGTTTAGACCATCATCCTGTAACTAAGTTGGCAGGTTCCCAGAGCTTTTACAAGTTGGAAAGATTGATTGGTGGGAATGTAAGCACAAAAACTCACTTGGACTGCCAATCAGACATCAGAGTAGTTTTCTACAGCTGAGTAGAAAGGCTAAATACTGACCATTAGGTCAAATTTTGCCCAAAACTGTTCAGGTTAGACACCACAGAGTGACTCTAAAGTAAATAAGCAGTGTTTCTGACTGTATGTGCGTCTATTGATACTGTGTCAATTCCTCTGCTAAATATATAAATAAATATCCAAACATTCAGAAGTCTGATGTGAGGAAATCTGATGAAACAGTAATGCCCTGCTTGTCTGATTAGTTTAAAAAAGCAAGTTGTCCCTAGAAAAAAAATAAGAGGAAGAGGAAATGTATCATTAAGTGCAATTTATAGCAATAACTGAATCTGAAACACTATGAAATGCACAAAAAAGAAACACACCAAACTGTTCTGCAGGGTGTCTTGGGTGGGTGGATGGCAACAACAACTCCAAATCCTGCTGCTTGGGGGTTTAACTTATTTTAACTGATCTTAAGACAGCTCTAGCCAAGGGTGATATTCTCTGACAGGACAGTAGCTGCTCCCAGGTATGTGGCAGGCAGTCCCACAACAGTAAAAAAATGTGAAATCCAGGATCTTTGCAGCAAAGTTGGCCTGCAGTTAAATACTGTTTTGAGAGAAGATGTCCTATTCCGACCAATAACATGAAAGAGAAAGGGAGAGAGTGGCTGACCTCTCTCCCTCTCTCCAGAGGGAACATGACTGTTCCTGCCCTATGTCAGTATTTTCTTTTCTCCTTTCACTCTCTCTTTATCCACTGGCAGGCCCAGTTGTGTGTGCTGGGCAGGGCTGCCCAGAGCGTTATGAAAGAGTAAACACAGTCACAGCATGGTGCCGCCATCCTGCCAAGTGAAATAGAGGCAACACACAGAGACACCCCAGGCTATGCCAGGAGCAACACAACAGTGTGGCCCAAATGAGCAAAATGTCTTTGAAGGGAAAGTGGTAACAAAATTAAGCTCAATATATATCCAAATATATATCCAAATTATATAAAAAGGAGGTTAAATGTGAATCTAAATGTTTTATGTCTCAGAGGCTGCTGGTTATATGTCAGTTGTCTGCGTGGTTGTTCAAGCTTTGAGCAGGTCAGGACACATTTGAGTGGGCAGAGAAGCTTCACAAGCACAGCCAGCTCCAGGTATTAAGTTGGGTTGCATTTGCAGGCCCTTGATCCATCATAGTATTAGGTTGCACAATAGCCATACAGCATGTACTAACCTCAGGCTTTTGAACCTTCATCATCACTAAAACATGCTGGCAAAAAGTGCAAAAAACACCACACCTAGCAAGAGTTCCCATCTCAAGTGTTTAGGAAAGTGCTTAATACAGCCACACTGTACATTTGGATTCTCCAATTATCCGCTTATGCATATTCAGTGAAAGGCAAACTGCAGAGTCACTCTGGTATCATGTTTATTTCTGGGCTTCTCCCCACATCCGAGAAAGGGAAGGGAAGACAGGGAAGCAGAAAGGCATCTCAAGAGACAAACCAGAGAGTACAGAAGTATTTGCTCAGGAGTGAGTGTGTGTGAGTGTGTGTGTGTGTGTGTGTGTGTGTGTGTGTGTGTTTCTGTACCCAGGCTATTTGCCTCCTCAAAAGGCATTCAATAGAAGCATTTTATCTCATTCAATCATGCACACTGATGTCTTAAAAACATTCCATGATACAGTATTGTGCCTTGAAGCCTCAGGATGACTTCAGTTAAGATTTACTCAAACCTTTTTAGATATCAGCTCCTGTATTTTTATGTTACAAACAGAAAGACAGAAAATATTTTTGATTGCTGTTGATTGCAAAACACTTCATGCTGGTCTGCTGGAGCTGCTAGTCATAGTTATTACCTAATCAACAACTTGCTCTGGGTGTCACATCCTGCAAAACCCAACGTCATTGACACCTCTAGACGACAAAAGCTGAGGATTTACCAAGTGACTCCAGCTCCGCTTATAACTATTTGTTCTCTTGTCCTTCTAGGGAAGAGGAGGAACCTGCTGCTTTTGCCATAAAGTAAAACGGAGCCTTGATGAGCAGTGAACAAGGCTAAAAGTCAAAGAGGGTGGCTGATGTCAGAAAGGGTTAGCTCAGGGCTTGTTTGTTCAGACTCTGACCCTCCAGCACGGCTTTATTTTCCTTCCTCTGTCACTCACCCAAAAAAAATGAGACTTGCACACAAAAACAGCATGATAGAGGTTATACAATATCACTCGTCATATAGGCTATCATCATACATGCTCTGTTCTGAACACAACTAACACCCTGTTAGCTTTTGTTTTTCAACATCTCTCAGACAGAGCTGAAGCTGCCCTAGGCCTGTTCAACCCTGCCTTGCTTTCTGAGGCTAAACTGTCCAGCTTAGGCCGTAGCCAAACACGCAAACGTCTCCACACATCAGTGTCCTGAGAGATAAAGAAGAGGGCGGGTTGAGATAGAGAAAGACAGAGACGGCGAGACAAACTGAGCCAGGGACAGGAAGACAGAGTGAATCGGAGGGATGAAAGTAGCCAAAATACTCTTTCTGGAGTGTAAACAAACCAACCAGTCTTGTCATCCAGCCAGACCCTCAGCGAGGCAGCACATCATGAGCACCAGATCAGGGCCCGACTCCATTAAAAGGAGCTCCATGGTCCTGTAATGTGCCAAACTGCTCTACATTAATGGCTGTTTTTATGTTTTCTCTGCTTGTATGTAAATGGAGGTACCTAAATGATCATTTCAATTTATTTTTTTGTTAATGCACTATGAATTAGGTCACCACATAAGAAACTTTTAAAATCTGATACATTAACAGCTTAATGAGGACGGTCATTATTGCAGGGCTACCAAAATGGAGTACAGTATATTATGCAGTGGTTTATTTAATTATAGGGCTGTTATGGTCAACTAATAGATTCGTCAATTAATTAAGCTCCAGAGAAAACTCCTTAGACTGCATTGAGGACATAACTCATATTTACTGCCAGTTGGATTCCACCACAGGCACAAGTCATTTACTGACTGAATGTTTGGAAACCTAAAACTGTTTATGAATAAATTACAAATCTAACACCATCAGTCAAATTATGTCACTTTTGTAAAACAACTGGTATAAACAGTGGGATCATTTTTCACCCTGTTGGGTGCTCAGCTGGCTAATTGCCACTCACAACACAGGATTAATCTGTAAAACTACACCATGTTACTGTCTGTTAAAGGTTTGGCTGACTTCAATGGACTTAAAAATCTTGGCCCGTGCCGTCTTGGGTGTGTAGTCGTAAAGCAACTTCAGGGGCAGGCACAATAAATTTATTTGTAATAGGGAGGGATTCTTATTGCTGGCTGTGACATGCAGAAAGCAAACAGAAGCTGTCCTCTTTGTTGCAACAGTAACAAGGTAGCTAACGGCTCTTTTCCCAGGCGGACACCAAGGCCTTCTGGAAAGCTGACTGCTCATACAGCCCTCAGGTCAGTCCAAACAGTGCAGCAAACAAACAGTAGGAGGAGATGATTGCGGAGCTAGTAGTAAAGACAGAATAGCTAGATTCCATCCTTGTCTAGACCAAGCAACAGAGTGACGTGTTGGTTGGTTCCTATTCTTGAGCAAGTGGCTGCTCTAAGAGCTGATGGCTGCTCTGTTTATCTGTCACAGTCTATTATCAGCACTGCAACTGTGGTGCGAACAGCGGAAACAGCCACCTGGGCTGAGACTGTGTGCAGAGGTGTGCCAGTGTGTTTGTGTGTGTGTGTTTGTATGTGTGTGTGATGGAGATGGGGGATAAAAAAAGCACTGGGGTTGCATGAGGACAGGGATTCAGTGTGCACAATCCCCATTGGGAACATTTACATATACACACACAGCAAATCAAAAACATAAAGGGGATGTTACTCAAACACGTAGACTCTAATAAGCTGAAATGCTACCACAGAGTTCTCATAAGCAGTTTCAGGACCTCGTGTAGAGATCGGCTGATATGCAAGTAAGTTAACTGGAGACATATTTATTCTTAGACTGATATACTGTCATTTTTGGATACATATTTTTAACAGTTGCATTAAAGACATCAATATGCACCATTTCAGTGGATTAAGAATCTGCTTGGAGTCCCTGTACGTCCTGTTGGACATGATACATCACAGTGTTTTACCCTGCTGAAAATTCACATCTGAAGGACAGGCACCCACTGGATAATTTAATGATATTGTAGGGTTATGCTAAGGCCATACATTATTTTAAATTGTATCATTCTCCCACTTACGTTTGGTATGTTGAGGGGCACTAAAAAATATGATACCCTTCAGCTTTATTGGCTGCATGAAGAGGACACCAGCCAGAGCACAATGTCTCATTACTGAGCTCAAGAATGAAATCTTGCACTGTAGTAGCCGAATTAATGGCAAATTGATCCAAAGTACACAACAGTAGAATTGAAACTCAGAGAGCAGATGTTTATCTTGCAATGCTCTATGTATCTCAGAGCTGACTTATTAACAACATTCATTTTCAAATTTGCAGGCCTTTGATGCTTTTCCAAATAATGATTTGATGATGGAAGTGGAAAGTCACCCACCCATATATTGTTAGAAATGCAAAGTCATGTACCATGGAAAAAAATTAACGGCAGTGTTATCACAGGAGGCCTACCTACTGGATATACACCCACCCACTTCTCTATTAACATGATCAAACATTGAACAAAAATATTGCTAGGTTTGAGAACTAGTCTCTACCATGAAGTAATCCTTTCCTGTGTTTAAACCTGAAATACAGACTCATGCTTAGGTCACATTTATACAGGAGCTGTCAAACCCCACACACCAAAACACGCAAGACAGTGGTAAGACAGAACATCATGAATAGGCAAACGCTGAGGACGTTCAGCCTATAAGTAGTTCATGTGGTTTCCCCTTCTCTGACTGCCCACAGTTATGACCTGACACCTGTCCTTACTCTCATTTTTAATTTCTGATAATTTTATCTTAGAAAAAGCGTCAGCAGCCACACCCAGTAGCTCCTTCCGCTACACAAAGCTAGTTCAAGATTACAGTTCTTTAAGAAATTTGTAGTCTGAAACAGAATATAAATTTTACACATGCACAGTTGACTTCAGATGCTCCTTTGAGCCTTTAGGCAAATTTAAAAAAAAAAAAAAGTTCAGAAAAGAAGAAACATGTTTCCCAGTGCACCGGTGTGTGTTGCTGACGTGTTATGAGTCGTTTCTGAACAACAGATGTCTGTGAAAGAGACAAACAAGCTAAACCAGGTGTAAAGGTGACAGAAACTGTGACTAGAGGTAACTCGTTGGTGTTAGTCTGCAAATGGGGAGTGTTGAAAATACTGTTAATATAGAAAATGACCACCCTTATCTTTTAAACTTTACTATCCATAAAGCGAGTGGTTACAACAATCAAGCCCTTCATTACTGGAATCTTTCATACTGTTGCTTCCATTACTGCATAGGTGCAGGATAAAGTTAAGCCATTGAGTCACAGGTGCAAGCTAAATGCACATTAAATCTGAGTCTTGCTCAGGTCAGGCAGCCTAAAGCTAAAATGCTTAGATGCTTTAGCTTCCATTCTCTCACTCTTGATTCAGCAATACCAATCCATCATTCAAAAGCAAGGGGATTAAACATCTGTCGAAGCCTGCTTATTACACCCAGCAGGAAAAGACACATTATGCGTCGCGCTTCTCCCCACTGACTTAACGTCCCATCTGATTCTGACTCTGGACAGATGAGGTCATTCAGCTCTGAATTAATGCTCTCTGTTCATAAGAAACAAACAGTGCAGAGGCAGACTGCACAAACACATTTTGCCTTACATTTTCAGGCAATCACACAGGTGATAAACACTAGACGCGTCTGTGTCTTGTGCATTTGCCACCCAAGGTAACCTATCATATCACCGTCTCTCAATCTATACACCATTAGGCTGTGAGGGTCTTGTCATTTGCTACAGACTTCCATTCAATTCCCCGTGGAGCTTCATTCTTCATATAAACTACTCCACCACATCTCCCCAAATGCTAATTTCCTCCATTTTCTCCTCCTTAACCTCTTATTCTGTCAAAAGCATCTATATCCCCCTCCTCCATCCTTCCTTTGCCATTCATCAGTCAAAAAAAACGTGCCGCCTCCCTTTTGATCACCCTGCTTTTCTCTCATCCATCTCTCCTCTTTCATTCATCACACTCCATCTTATCTTTCTCTCTACATCTGCACATTTCTCCAAAGTTCAGCTGCTTTCACCTCTCTATCTCGCTTTCCTCCATCATCCTTCAGCTCGCTCTCTTCTCCCTCCATCGGACCTGGCTGTGACATCCTTCACCGTGGGTCTGTATTCTGAGCGATTACACGCTTGGTTAACTCATTCATGGACTGCACTCTAACGGTGACGCACGCTGGACGCATGCCTGCTTGCTCTCAATGCATTTGGCTTAGACAGACCTTACCCTTATATATACACACACTATAGACTAAAGTGCTCCCTTAACATGCAAGTAAACATGAACTCAACCTGCACAACTGCCTTCAATGAGGACAAAGTATGACAGTTTAGTAGACAGACCTGCAGTCATGACAAGCTGCAACTGACGCATAAGCTTTTTTCTCTGAGAGCATTTAGAAACTGAGACTGACTTATTTAGAAAGTGTCACTCCATAAAAAAAGATTCAAAAACTTCCCTAAGACAGAGAACATGAATTAATACCAGTGACATTTGGTCAACACTCATGATAATATGGTCTGCTAGCAAATGCAGGCAGGCAGTGGCCTCCCCTTTTACTAATGTGTCGTTCTTTACTTTTCTCGCCTCCTCTAACATTAGGCCACAACTGGGTGTTGCTCTTGAATTCCTAAAAGATCACTGATCAAACTAGTTTAGGTCTGACAGCACCAGCTGCTGGGGCAAAGCACTGTTATTGTTTTATGTTATTGATTCAGGCAAAACTTGCAGTTGAGAGAACTGTAGCAACTTGAGAAAAGTCAGAACAAGAACCAGCTAGAACAACCAGGAGAACGAGTGGAAGGAGGAAAAAAAACACGAGTTTTTATGAAAAATAGGCCTTGCATAGAAAAACTATGAAATAGCAAAAAGACACTTTTTTCAGGGTCATCCAAACATATTTACAAAGATTTGATAATATTTAAGAGGAAATTGTATTTAGGAAAAGCGTTGAAAAAAAATGAGCAACAACAAGACAGATAAGATAAAGCTGGAAAAAAAAAAAAAAAGAATTATAAGTATTGCAGTCGAGCACCTGTGAGGGAGAAAGGGAATAGTTTTTCATTTGACACTGAGGTGGTACGTTCTGAACCAAGACTAATCTAACTTCACTGAAGTCTGTAACGTGGAGGGCTTTTGGGTTGGGGGATTTTGAGGGACGATGACATTATCTCGTAGTGAAAATGTCACTGTATGAAGAAACACCCCTGACAACAGTTCTCCACCCTTCCTCGAGCCTGATCTGCCTGCAAAGAGCTGCAGTCAGGCAGCAAACCTGATAACCAGTCAGTAAAAAGAATTACCTCACAGAGACACACCTTACTGTGCAAGTGCAAACCTCCTGTCATTTGCCAAAGCCCTGATGCACTCCTGTTTGTAAAGATATCTGATCCTGCCGTGTTTCAGCATTAAATATCATTGGGTCAATCTGAAGCTTAACTGGAAAAGAAACTACAAACACACCTTGGACTTCACTGAACCTCTCCTTTACTTAAAGGCAAATGTGATTCAAGTTCTGCCTTTAAGTTTGCATAGCAAATGCAGAAGTAAATGCAAGATAATAGACAACACTTTCATCTACTGCGGGCTGGGCTGGTAGGCTTTGGGGACTTCATTTACACTGATGCCTCAGCTTCATCCTGGATACAGTGACCATGGCCTTGACCTAATAGCAGGTGTCACGCTGAAACAGGTGTACCTCATCTAGAAGCGCTCAGCAAACACACACGCACACTTTGAAGTTTAAACTACTCAATAGTTTAAACTATTGTTGGGTTTCAATGAAGTGAATAACTAAGTGCTAATTACTAACAATCATTATGTAATGTGTATTTATCCTTCCCCGGGGTACCTGTCTATCAGGGATGGGACCTATATTTCCTGTCGGTAAGGCAGCGGAGCCTCTGTGGTGTCTGTGGTGTCCCATGCTGGCACATTAGGGGAGCAGTTCCCATAAAAGCAGCGAGCACCTTGCACAGGAAACGAACTAACCCGGGCACAGCCGCGTTAGCTGTGCTCACAGGCTGCTAACGTTAGCTCGTTTCCCCGTTAGTCATTGCTCAAAATGAGCTCCCTGCACAGCAAACTGGCCTCTACAAACGCATTCTCACAACCTAATCTGGGCGCTGCCACCGCTGGCTAGTAGGCTGCAGGCCAAAGAAACGGCCAAAAATACCGCCTGGCCCCGGGTGCCTTCAGGTTGGTTTACCGCTGCATGATGAGCCCGTTGCCAGCTAGCAGCGCAGAGCTAAGCTAACCAGGCAACATGCTACCCGCTACTTTGATGAGTTCAAGTGGGAATTGAACACTATTCAGTCCGACATTGCACCTGCTAAATGCTGACTGTGGTAGCGTCAGTCACCGACAGATGAATTTGCAGCCAGTATCAGAAAGCCTGCGCAGTTGACCTGTCATGGTGAGCTAGCAGGTTAGCTGTCTGTACTCACCCCATCAGCCAATCCATGGTGCTGTGTGAAGCTAGCGCAGCTAACGTTAGCTGGCAGGGGATAAAACCACCAGGAGCTGGAGGCGACCCCCCTAGTTTATCCAGCCACCACCCTCGCTGCCCTGGCTGTCTGGCCCCCGAGTCCCGTCGCTCTCCCCGGAACCGGTGTCTCTCCAGCTACTGGGTCCTGACGGGTCAAATGCAAACGCCGCTTAAACTTTGAGCGATTGCCCTTGTTTTGATGCCCAGCTAGCTGAGATCATGAAGTAGCAGGAACAGATCAGTTCACTCTCTGGTAGCGGGAGAGCCACATTGGGTGACTTTAAACACGAATGAAAACGGGACAACGGTGCGGGTCTGCCCAGGGTCGCAGCGTCCGGTGTTCAGTGGCGCCGAGTTTGGCTTGGCTGTTGGGCTGCCGCTGGTCAACCCGGTATCCTCTGTCATGAAGCCTTGTATGGCTGCGGCAATAGCTGACAGTCTGATCCGCCACTGGAGCTGCTGCCTTCTGAGCGAAGTCTAAATCTGAGTCCGGAAGTAAACACAAACCCTACCCACTCGGTCCCTCCTGTGCGTAAAATGCGCGTCATGCAGGCTGTATGAACACGGATGCAGTGGGATATGTAGTTAACAAGTAGTGAAGTAAAAGGTAAAATATATTCAGCTTGAGTGCCCGGGCTATAAATAGACATACACAGCCAAACTCTGTAGGGAAGACGATTACATTTGCTCTTGACATTTGATGCGTATATCAGCTAAAGCCTAATACTTATTCTGGGGCAGTGGTTGCCAATTGAGGATCAAGGTCCCCCACAGCATGCAAAGATCCATCTAGGGGACATGTAGGATATAAAAAACTGTTGCTACAGAAAATTATCATTTGTTCTCATTTTTTCTCAGATTTCTAGTATGACTCTTTATACTGTCATCTCTTTAGCTTTCTAAAGTCCTTTAGATGAGACAACTCCAGACACAGGGAAAAGCAGATGATGCTTCATTCAAAAGGGCCATGTGTCACTATAGTACCTGCATTATTAGCTAATATTGTCTTCCTGGGGCCATGTATAAAAGTCTATCTTTATCTTAATTATCATATCATGAATTATTTTAGTTTAAATTGTACTCCTTGTACCTTCTAGCCAAGTAGCATCAATCCAGCAAAGAGTACTTGCTGATTTCAAGAGCATTAAATAAAACCCAGAGAAATGACACTGGGAGCTGTAAGTCTCCTGTGCAGTGACCTCTCACTGTGAACCTGTGCAGGCTTGGCAGTTACAATAGCAACCAGTATTCACTGGCTAAAATATTATGCAGTGTCAGCCAATGTTCTACTTGTCAGAAGCCGACTGTGCTCAGACAGAAGAAACTGTGCTTTATGTCGCGTGATTTGTTATATTGCTTCCTCTTCACCCACTTTCAAGGCTTTAGAGAACTGATGACCTGCCTTAACACTTAACACTTCATTTAATCAGGCAAGATGACATCTAATCAGTTGGTGTAGATTCAGATTTCAGTCATCCAAAATGCTGACACTTGTTCCATCTCACTGGTGCTGCTGTTTTTAGGTCACATTATCAGTCCATCTGTACACAAAGAAGCAGTGTTGAAACAATGGATAGCCTAAACTATCATTGGAAAAATAATGACCATGTTGACAACTTGTGAATTCTTTAAGTCATTTATCAAGCAAAACTGTCAAACTGTGCTGGTTTTGGCTTCTCAGAAGTGAGGATTTGCTGCTTATATCATAGTAATTTGAGGGTCTTTAAGTTTTGGACTGTTGACTCACCATGGACCCTTGCACATTCATGCCATAAAGCTTCTAATAGCTACTTTCCATCTTCTATTTCTCCTTTCACCATATTTTTACTTTGAGAAAACTATCAATCACACACATTCCCAAAGGCAGGATCAATATGTCCTTTGCCCTGCAAAAATGACTGGTCTCTTCCCCCGTCTGCCTCTCTGAGAGGCTATTAGAGCATTAGAGCATACTGGCATCATCAACTCCTAACACTGCTCTGTCTCACCCTTCCTCTTTACCTCCGCCTCCTTCCTTCCTGCATGCTCCATTTTGAATAGGTGCCCTGTTAACAGGAGGCAGAGCCACATGATTGGCTGGTTGGCACTCCAGCGCCCTGCTGCCCTCCAATGAGATCAACTGGAGGCGTAGTTACCGTGATGATTGACAGGAAGCAGGTGAAAAGTTGAAGCCCTGTGTGATGCTGCTTACCTCCACATGGGGTCAGTGTGGGATGTTTGTTGAAACCAGGCCTGTGCATGCTCTGCACTGATCCTACTCAAGTCTCAGTACAAATATTTCAAAGATAGAAAAGGTTTGTAAGAGATGCAGCAATCCCACCTGTTCTTTCCTGATGCTGGTGACAATACATAAACTGTGTTGTAAAATCTTTGCACTTCATCTCCATTATTTTGTGGGAAAACTGGAAAGAGATTGATATGTCAAAAGCTGAAAAAGTTAAAACATAACAGTCTGTATTGTTATATAACATCTGACATAAGTGAGAAATATGTTTTTGTTTTGTTTGGTTGAGCCTAATTTTTAATGGTAGGGCCTTTTTTTTGCAAAGGAAGTTTTGACAGCAGGAAAAATTACTATAGAGATAATAAAACTGCTTCGGTTGGAGGGTTCTGTCTTTGTGCATGCTACTGCACTGTCACCCTGTCATGCTACTGGGACACTTTAAGGTGCAATGTGTAAAATGTGAAAGATTTAGCATCATATATGCTGCTAATCTAAAAGAAAGGTGGGGGTTACTAAAGGGGTTACTATATATAGTAACATCCATCTCACCTCACCCTTCTGTTTCCAAATGCGAGTGAGGATATGGTAACCATCACCTTTATAACAAAATGTGATTTCCTGTCTAGAGCCAGTGTTTGGTTTGTCTGTTCTGGGCTACTGTAGAAACATGGCGGTGCAATATTTCTGCCACTATGAAAGGAGACCAACTACTTATGTAGATTTAAAAAGCTCATTCTGAGATTAAGATTAAATACAATGGATGGTATTTTCCAGTGATTACACACTAATGACAACATAGTTATGAATACTGCATTCCATTTCTGCTAATAGATTGCAGTGCATATTACACATTGAAACCTTACAGAACAGGCTGAACTTTAATGATAGTAAGGACAACTCTGCTTTTCTTATGGAGTTAAAAATGTCCACTGTGGAAAAGGTTATTACTGTTACAGTCTCTCTCCCCTGCATCCCCTCCATGAACTCTTTTTGAAACCCACAGTTTATGACACTCCCCCATTACCAAATTCATGACGGCATTAACTTATGACCAGTTTGCAATGATCTAATATCAGTTCCAGTGAACTATGTTTACCTCAGAGAAGGATATAAACACACAGTCTGCTGTGAGCAGGCCGGCTGGTGCCAGAGATGTGCTCTGTGGGAAAATGAGCTGGGCTCTGGTCAGGTCCTCGTCTGAGTTGGCCAAGGTCACTTCCTGAAATCCATCCACTCATCAATACTGAGCTATCCAGGGGTCGATATGTTCCCATTGCACATCATTCCAGTTGGTGCAGCACACAAGAGCGATCTGCTTCCATTCATCCAGTATCATATCTAATATGAGAAATACAGTCCATGGATGAGGTAAAAACAACTATGCAATAAAATGCAATCTAACAACAGTGTGTTAAATACTGTCACTCTCAAATTAGGTGAGACTGAAAGGAAAATGGTTAAACTTTCCAATGTTTGTGGTGCTGTTATGGACTGTAGGTTATAAACTGCAACCTTTGTGGGCTACAGATGGGGGAAGGTGTATGACCTTTGTTACCTGTACACATCTACTGTATATACAGTACGCACGCACCCTCACCTTCACATATTTGTTGTGTTGTGAAGGTTAGAAGAAGAAAATAGATCTCAGGCTTTTCTTCTAAATATAAGCTTTTTAGGATCAAAACAGATTAGACATAATGTGAAAACCTATAGATCAACTCAGCGCTGCCCAGGCTGAGTGAGGTTTTGGCTGCAGCATGACTAATATGATTTATTCATTGCTGGCAGCACTAACTCAAAAAGCCATTAGGAGGCATTAAAACGGAGACACCTCACATTACCCTTACATGAATAATAAATGTTTTATAAATGCAATGAGGACCATCTATGCACGTGTCTGTGTTTGTGTTTTTACATAAATTACACATTAATAAGAAGTGACATTTGTATTGTATGATTTTTAAAGAACCATTTTTATGCCCTCATACAACTACAACTAGGTTTTTATTTTAAGGGTTTGATCCCAAAGCCCAAGTAATAATACTACAGAAATAGACACTGATGGGCATATTTGACACAAAAAACACAAAACCTAAAAACAAAGCTCAGCAAATGACTTAATATTTAAGTGTAGAATATACTGATAATAAATTCACACTTAAATACCATCCACACAATTTGTCTGTGGATTACAAATAGGCTTGTTCCAAAACAACAACAAAAATATTTGTACTAGCAGCAGACATTTATATGGTAAATACTAAAGGATGCAAGCTACATTACTATCATTGCTTTCATTGCACTTTGTATTCATTGACCTGAATGTTTAATTTATTCATATTTTGATGTGTACACAGACTGATCTGTCTGTGCATGTTTGTGTTTATGCATGTTATGTCATAGACATACTTACTGTTAACAGTCTGACCTCATCACTCTGGATGGAAAATGGATTCATTTTCAGTTTTTCAATAATGATCACATAATATAAGGTGATGATAAAGGCCGCTTACATGACTAGATTTCATATTGTCGGCACCGCCGAGTCTGTCTGCCTGTGTCGATTCAGTATATAATGTGTGTGTGTTTGTTCTTGTGCTTGTGTCATTGCTGGCTCCACACTGACGGCTGATGTCTTGGTGCATGAGTCAGTCTTAGCCACATTACTCATGTCTGCAGACCTACCTGGCTCCAGTACTCCCATCCCAGAAAAGAAGGACAGAGGTGGAGGAAAGGAGGTGATAGATTCAAAATGGGTGTCACTGTGAGTAAACATGAGAAGTTTTTGAGGTGAAGAAGAGAACGGAAGGGAGGCAGAGAGCTGACAGGATTAGATTTAGGAAAAGAAAAGAAGTGAAAGCATTGCTAGCCAAAATGCACAGAGAAGTGCTTAGGATTTTCAAAAAAGGGAAGTGGGAGAACACTTGCAGCACAGTCTTACTTCTGGTGCATTAAATCAATCTAAACCAACTTGGCTACAGAACAGTCAAAACATGCTGTATGAATGCAGACCATTTTTCATTTTTCAAAACAGTAATGCAGCACCCTCCCCCTCCCCCACCTCTGTTTCAAACAAATCAGACATGAAGTCATTTTCAGCCAGAAGCAACTAAACGGAAATAGCTAGCATGTGGCTCTGAGGTCATGGGCAGAGAGGGGAGAAATGATAACAGAGCAGCAGCCACAGACACTGTGTGTCAGCAGCAAGCAGTCCGCTGTGTGAGAGATTTTAGCCTTCGTCTTAGCAACACACAAGTCATCATGTCTTTGTGCTTGTTAAGTCAGTCCTCCACAAACAACAGTCATACAGTAATTACGGACAAGTAAGTACAATGGAAATAGATTGTTTTTTGTTTTCCACACAGGTCTGCTTTGTGGTATTGCAGCATTTTGCCTCCATAATGTTGAAAGATGCATGAGACATTCCAAATAACAGAAAACAACCTTTCAAATACATAAACATGTTATTAACATTTTGTACTACTTGTTGTTTTTTGTAAGTACAGCCGGTAAAAAAACCTGTCACAAAACATTGCTTTTTGATATTAGCTTGAGGCAGACAGTACTGGTTCTTGATCCTTTTGTTAAAGCTTCCATTGTTCCTTGGTATTACACTATATTTCAATAAAAACTAAACATAAGTCCTTAAATTACTTTAACTTTAAGAAAATTCACAAAACTGAGTCTGTTACCACATAAGTGTTTTAATAAACACTGAAATATTTGCATTCTGATGCATAAATAAAGCTATATAACAAAAGCAGAAGTGTATTCATGTAGAGGTTTGTAATATTACAAAATGAACTGAAAAAATGAACAGAAAAAATCTTAGCTTACTGAAGGAAGCACTGTTTTGCTCCTGATTCTCTGAATCTGTGTGTATTACCAATCAAGAGTACAGTACAATATTTGTGGGCTTTTCCAGGCAATCTAAACAATAGGAAGGCGACTCGAAAGTTATTAGCTTATCCTTCAGTTTGATGAGGCAGTGTTTGACCTTATGTCAGCAGTGCATGACACATCCACCTGCCCTTTCGGTGGTTGTTCCAGGATGTGGTTTTTGGAGGTGCAGACGCTGAGATATGGGATATACGCTGCAGTCTGCTGTGTGTTGCTGACTACAGTAGCAGGAACAGTGTGTGTTTGTGTGCATATGCGCATGTGTGTGTGCAGCCTATGTGTGTGTTTGTGTTGATACACTGATGGGCTTTGGAGCTGGGCAGAGAGTGCTGATGGGGCTGATGCAGGCAGAGAGAGAGAGAGAGACAGTTGCAGTTTGTTCAGTCAAAGGAAAGACAGAGACAGATGTCAGCACCAACAGCTGCTTTAGTGAGCATTTTGAACATGCACACTCCAAGACAGCGAAGGGAGTGTGCCTCGCCATTACACACAGACCACTGAGAGGACATGAAAAGATTGATACTTTGTCTGTCTTTTTCTTTGTCCATTTATTTAATTTCATTCTTGTAAACAGAACTGATGAATTGATGCGCATCCAATATGCTGCAGAATAGACTCCTGGAACAAAAGCATTGATCACCTCTCACCTTTCCATCAGGGTACAAACCAAGCTGCTATGTTTGACAGGGAGCCAACAGCAGGTGGCAGCAGACCTACACACCACACCTGCCTAAGTAGTCAGAATGACCGACTGCTTGCTAGTGCTGATCAGTGCTCAAATAAAACACTGCATCCACTCTATCACCTTTATATATGGAAATTATAATGAACCAGTTCTTATGTTTATGAAAAGCAGCCAGGTGGAGTCATTTTTGTTACTATGGTCCTTTTTTATAAGCACTTTTATTGTTCATTTCAAAGGATCCAGACAGCGCAGCCCCTTGGAGCCCTGCTTTGTTTTCCTGTGATTTGCCGTCTAGACACACCCCCCTTGTCTTGCTATAACACAGCAGTGTGTAATACACAGGTGGCCATGACAACATTAACTGCATTAAGCTGGATTACCTGAGGCCTGCTGAGCCTCAGAGCTAGCTAGGGATTCCTCCTCACCACAGGCCTGACACACACACACACACAGGCAGACACGCACATACACTCCAGCCTATTGCCGCAAAAACACACTCCCTGCATTCATTTATTTAGTTCATTTCACTGTGGTGAGTCGTAATCCATGTCGAAAGGAAAAAACGACCCGTGAATGCACTTATGACTGCAGAAGGGTAACAGCAGGAAGAAAATATTGGACACATATGTTTGTACCAAGGCTCTAGTTGGCCTGGCACACAGGAGAGGGGAACTACCACAGACTGCCCAGCCTCTCAACCCACAGAGTTCAACTTTTTGCCTGCTTGCGTGAGGGATGGATAAGGATGAGAGAGAGGTTTGAAAGAGGGAAACAGACAGAGAGAAATAGTAGGACACGCAGGCTGCCAAACTACAGGGTTATATAAGGACAAGAGTTTTCCATGGAAAAAAAAGGCAAGAAATGCTGTGTGGAGTCAGTCATCCTTGGTGACGCGTGGAAAAGTGTGGAATGCTCTGCTGACGTAACTTTCGAGCAGTGAATGTGTGTAATGAGTGTGTTTGAGATGAAAGTGTGCAAAAAGGAGCAACACAGTGAGAAGAAAGAAAAGAAGAGAAAAGAGGCATGTTATGTGAAAATATGTGCACGTGAGTGCACTTTGGAAAGGTGCAAGTGGAAAAGTGGTGAAAGCGTGCCATAGCCTACTGACGTAACAGTCCCTAAGTGTTTCCATATAGAAGGCCTGGAACCAGGCGCCAGGCAGACCCTCAGCATGGATATGTCTGGTACCCATCAACCACTGTGAGAAGGAGCATACACACTCACAAACATGCACATTTATACATATGCAGCACACATTTACTTCAATTTACATGAGATTTACTGGCATAAAACATAAAACATGACCATTCATTCATGCATGCAACTATACAGATATATAAATAATTTACATTATTGTAGAAATGCAAACATGCATAAGAACTTATGAAGGCACTCATACATGCGTGCCACATTGAAGCTAACATACACGATCCAGACAGGTGGCAAATTAAATGTAAAAATCTGAATAAATAGGTGGAGAAACATTGGAACTGTTCACCACCATCATCAAAAAAAAAAATTAGGAATGTTTTTTGGAAGGAATGGGTTCATTTCCCCAGTAAAGCTCCAGACACTGGACAAATCTACGGGGCCTAAAGAGAAGTATGCTTATGACCAGAGTAATAGCTTTAATGCCAATAGTGAAATTATTCTAAATTAATAATGGTCAAATGAAAAACAAAAACAAACAAACAAACCAATGATTTTATTGTCCCAGTAAATATATTCATATTTGCACTTATACCCAAGTTGTGGTTGGGTTTTGGAGTACCCGGTTTATGTGTAGCTCATGTAATTAGCGTATCCATATTTCTTCAACCTGAATATGCAGAAACCTGGATATACTATATATACAAAAACTAGAATAATGTTAACTTAAATTGCATAGTAGAAAATAAAATTAATACTATCCAATAACACTAGAGTCATGTATACATATGAATAACCAAGTTTCTCACATTTTATGTAAACATTATATCCTGAATAAGACCCAGATAGAAGTGTAAGTGTTGATGTATTCATTGTGCAGTAGGATCAATGGAGAAAAATGCATCTGAATGTTATTTCAGATCAGTGAGGGAGTACAGTACATTGGCAACAGGAAACCTGCAAAGAAGTGCAGACTTCAGCACTGCAGAGGGGAGACTGTAGATGGGCAGGTTACCTGATATGCAGATCTGTATAATACGAGCTGAGGGCACCTTGACTAACAAACACACACAGACATAGCCAGCATATTGCGAAAGGATTATCCTCTATGATCTAGGTGATAAATACACACAGGAACACACAGGGCAAGCTGCTCATGTTCGGGAGAATGAAAGCGAGAAAGTGGGATTTACTATGTATTCCATTACCATGGTGGTCTTGACAGGGAAATCCAGTGGGGGCCATAAAATATGCCCACAGACACACACACACACAGACACACACAGACACACACACACAAACCAGAGGGACTCAACTGGAAATGGTAATGCCATTACCCTAGCCTGTCTCCTACTGGACTCAGTGAAATGCTCATTAAGACAGCATTGTGCTCACTGAAAAAAGCAAAGGCTGTCTGGTTTTGCATGTATATGAGTGTGCTCCTAATTTGCTGGTCCTCATCAGTCCCAGAACAACACAGTGGCTGTTAGTAGGTTAAACCCAATATTGAGGCTTTGGGAGTGATGATTTGTTTGCAGAAGGATGTTTGATTGAGTGAGGTGAAATTCCATCATGACATCATGAAACCAAAACTGCCTTTGTAGTCAAGGCCCCATTGAGGGAACTCCATGAATCAGCCTCCCACTGGATTTAGATATTTTTTTTGTAACATTGGTGTACACTGTGTGCCCTGGGGGCAAATGCCTGTCATTGTCTTTCTTTTTCTCACATAAAAAACAGACAGACATACACACTACCTCATCTCATTGTCTTATCCTGAAGCACTGTTCATAACTCCCTGGCAGACACTGCACCCCCACCAGCTCCTCTCCCACTCTTGTGTCCAGAAATATGGCCAGATAAGAAGATGTGAAAATTGGGTTTGTTGTGAGAGAGAAGAGGAAGGAGAAGGATAATGCAAGAAAATGTGTCAATCTGAGAGAAGACAGGGAACAAAAGGCTTTCCAGTACACAACATTCACCCAATTTGTAGCGTACTAGCACACTGGTACAGGTTTGCTCTGTTAGCTATTAGTGAGGTAACATAGTCATAATTCCACTGTTGTTAGATAGCTAGCAAACAATATTAGACACCATCAGACCTCTGATTTTGTCACTTGTTTTTCAACTTCTAAATAAGTGACAAGGCAACATTCACATGTAGACAGAACTGCTAGTGTGGAAAAATCATTAACGTAATCAAAGAACGTTGCCCTGAGTAAAGTAGCATTAGCTACAGTTTTCAGATTGTGTTCTGTGATTTCATTTTATTTTATGCTCCTTTGTACAGATCTGAATTTCAAAGGAAATATTGTTGGAAATCTACACAAATATCATTTGCATGTCTGTATGCTAAATAGCTAAATAACAGCTTTGGCTAGTTTTACCATAAAAATGCAACTTTTTTTACACGTTCTTTTTCTATTCAAAGCACCACATAAATACTCTTTACAGGGCCAAATTCTGTTCCCATTAGTCAGAGAGATCTGCTGTTTCCACCTAATCAGTCTATATGCCCAGCTGAGCAAAGCCAAGCTAAGATAGACTGTAGCATGTACTTTTACTGCAAAGTAAGATATTGAGTGCATGTCACTTGTGTAACAGGTGTTTTTTTAAACATTGTGGTATTAATACTTTTATTTAAAATTTTGTCATTTTTGTTGAATTCTCTTCTGAACTTACCCCATTATAATCTATAACTTAGTGGAAATTTCAGATATGGTGGGAATATCTTCCCAGAAAGTAAATTTGAATGCATCTTCTCTACTAAATAATTCACTATTCCATCATCATGTGGCATAGCCAGTGTCTGGGGGAAAAAAATCAATATTGATGTATTGTATGGTCAGAGTGGAGTTTGTTAAACACAAAATCAATAGCAAGACTCCAGGACTCTGGATGTCGTAATGTGTTGTTTGTTTGGTGGAATTCCCTTCGCAACCCTGTTCAGCTCCCATCCAAGCACACAAGAAATAGAAGCAAAGAGGAGTTTGTATTTTATCATGTCTGTATTTTTGTCTCATTTTCACAAAACATGTACAGGGGAAGGAAAAGCCTTTCAATAGAACCTGAGGTATTTTTGCGTCAAGCAGCCTAAGGTATCAGGATTTTCTTTTAAAAACTTATCTAAATTCATCAGTGTTCTTAAATGCAATTCTATTTACACAACATAATAATAATAATAATAATAATTTTAGCCAATGGGACAGCCTGCATCATCTTTGTTACATGTCATACATCATTTTTTCAAAATATAGGGAGGAGGGTGAGGAGAGAGAACAAAGGAATTTTCTGAATTTACTGCAGCTGCAGCAGCACAAAGTCAAAGGTCATAGATTGCCAGACAAAAGCTAATCAAGGGTCAGAGGAAAAATAAACACATTCTACATTACATTATAAATAAATAACCATCTCGCACCAGGAGAGCAAAGTTTCATTCTTTCACCTCAGGATATGAAGTTCCTCTTTTTCTTTCCATTTTGTTATGTTGTTTGTATCAAAGCTTTGTAAAATAAGAACTAAGCATGAAAAAAAAGAAGGACAGAAAGTGAGGGAGCTTTATGGACATGCACTGTGCTGATGTACCAGCAGCTGTGTACCCTGTGCTGGGCTTGGCTCACTGAAAGATCCCCTGAGAATGAACAAAAGGGTGTGTGTAGGGCCTATGCTTTAAATGAGTGAATATAAGTGTAAGTGCATATAGTACAGGGAGTGTGTGTGTTTGTGTGTGTGTTGATGTGTGTTGATTTCAGCTTTGATGGGACACGCTATGATGATGACTGATAAACTGGTGCTGGCTTGGAGAAGACACTCCAAAATTTCAAACTTGTGAAAGAGCGTGTCTGTTTGCATATAGCTGTTGTCATGCAAGCCCTCATGAAATTGGCTGAGAATATTTTACGGTATATATGAGCGATCAGAGCTTGTGTGTGCCTGCTCTGTCTCCGTCTGCGCACAAAACTGTATTTTAAGTCAACACTTGCACTCTCAATTGTGACTGATCCATGAATACACACTGCAGATGAGCCAAAACAGAGATCCTGTTCTTAAAGATCTCACCTCTGGGATGTCTGTACCATCTTACTAACACCAAACAGAAGCTCTATATTAATACTCCCACATGTCAAGACTTGGCTTTATCAGTATTACTTTGCCAGTGTATGAATGGAAATCAAAGCTGTTTATCAGAAAGCAGAAAAGTGCATTTCAAAGTCATACATCACTCTCCCCAAACAAGGAACAGCACATATTGCTTGGTTGAATTTGTTGAATGTGTGTATTTGTATGAGTGTGTGTTCATAAATACCATACAGCAAATAATAATAATAGTTCAACAAAAGAAATAAAGAAATAAATCCACAACACATTATATTATTTCTCATTACCAGAATGAACCAATACAATAAATTAAACTATAACTGAACAAAAAAGTCCATTAGAAGTCCATTGCTATATATATTCATATTGTATATATAGTATTTGTTTGTCTGTAGTCAGCCTTTCTGGTGCATGCTCAGTGGTGACCATAGGTGGTGACTGGGAGCAGTAGACTGGGAGAGGGATTAGAAGTTGGTGGAGGTGGGGATCTATAAAACAGCTGAGGGGTCATTAAAGCAAGACCTCGTCACCATCCTGAAACCACACTCCCATACCGCTCCTAACACTGGAAACAAGGGAGCCAAAGTCAAAAAAGACACACTGTGCTTTGGGGGGGGGGGGGGGGACACTTCTTGTCACTAAGAGTCTTCAACTCAAAGTCTTTTAATCAACAAAATGCTGAGGATCCTTCATTGTTGGATGCAGTACCACCTTTAGATTAAGTCCTTTGGATCTCTGTTTTGTGCTGTTGTGATGTGAGGAGGCGGTGCTGTTAAGGAGTCTGTTGTCGTTCTTGATGTTACGTTGAGCCACTGGGTGGGTGGGGGGGGTTGGCCGTGCGAAGTTCTGAGGCTTTCTTGAAGCTTTGGGAAATAACATGGGGCTTGGTTCAAATCACAAGCTATACACCCACTGAAGCACACAACATTTGACCACAGGCAAGCAGTTTGTGTCTGAACTCTGTCAAAATAGGGTATTCTATATAATAAGGATGCAACATGACACTTGCCTTAGGTCATTTCTTTTTATATTTGACAGAGTTCAGAAAAATAGAGTTTCAGTACCAACAGTCACTTTCCTGTACCCAACCCCTCCCCTAGACATTTCTTCAGATTTGTGTGAGAGTTGTGGATGGTTAAAGTCTGCTAAGCACCACATCTGAGGCTCTTTCTGTCAAAGGGTGAATGCTAGTTTGCTTGCTAACCTTTGCACATTCACACATCTCCTTGTGATCTATTTGTCCTTCCCTCAGTTGGAGTCTTTAACACTGTCTGTGAGGGTAGCACAAGAAAACCTCTTCTGCTTCATTAACTCCCTCTAACTAGGTCCATTTTTCACCCCCCAAAAACCAGCTCTGATAATGTCCACTATCTGTCAGGATACCTCAATGATCTCCATGCTCCCAGAGAAGCTCGACTGCTTCCCAATCTTCCCCAGTTCTTCTCGTGTGCGTGTCTCAGAGATGCCCTCCTCAAACTCCATCTGACAACTGCGCCTCTTGAATTGCTTCTCTGACACAGGCCCATTGCTGTTTGACATTGTCACTGTGGATGATGATGTTGAGTCCCGGTGGTCTCTCTTTGTCTGTGGAGGCAAGGGGTTCTCCCTCTGGGATTTGTCTCGTAACTGCACACCTTCACTGCACCCAAACGCCACATATGCTGAGCTGCTCCCAAACCTCACTGATGTCTCCTCTTTCCCTCCGTTACATCCTCCTCCCAACTCCATGTCTCCCTCACCACCCTCCTCTGCCCCAAAGTGCCAAGGGGCATCTGTGGTCGGAGTGACAGGAGTGACAGGAGTGGTGGCCTGAACAGTGTCTCTGTGTTTGGTCCACATGGCCCCAGACCCAACAGTGGGTAGGGAGGGTAGCGGCAAAAGCAGTGTACCCTTAAGGTTTTCGTCCATGCTGGGGCTCTTGTGGTCGAGCGACAAGCTGAGAGACTGTGGAGGTTGGTGTGGTTGGGAGTGGACTGGGGAACTGCCAGAGCTGTGCTTGGGTTTTCTCCTGAGTCTGGATGAGGATGAACCAAACCGATGGACTCCTTCACTTCCTCCTAGACCTAAACCTCCAATGCTGCCCCCACTGCCTGGTGAGGGGAAAGGTGAGTCAGAGGAGGTGGGACTGTCTAGGACGGGAGACTGGGAGCAGACACCATTGGAGGTGCCTGTTCCTGGGCTGTCAAGCTTGCAGAGCTTGGGGACATCTTCAGAGTGTGTGGGTGCCAGGCTAGGGCAGTGGGGACTGCTGGGACAATAGACAGACTTAATGTCCAGGGAGAAAGATCGTTTGAGTCGGTTAGTATCCATGATCCTCTCTGCGGAAAGGTGTAGGCCATTGAAGCCCTGCTGGAGAGAGGTGGGTGATGGTAGCTTGGGTTCTGTTGGGATGTGTGGTTCTCCCACAGGCGCGTCACAGTTGCTGTTGTGACCGTTCATCTGAAAACCTTTGTTGACCCCATTTATCTCTGAACTTTGCTTAGTATTGCTGTCAGAGATCTTATCATCAGAGGTTGAAGTTAATGCTTGGAGTAATCGCAGGCCTTTCTCAAACTCCAGCAGCTGGCCCAGGAAGTTGAAATTAGGGGATATGGAAGGCCTTCGGTCCTTTACAAACCTGTGAGGAGGAAACAATTTGGAAAGTATTAGTCACAAGAACGCAGTTTTACAATTCATGTAGACAGTGCAAGTAGGCTACTATATGTGGCCCAGGTGTTATGGTAAATCATGTCTGAATTCATAGAATATGCTGAGGAATTTTTTAATGTCAAATGAACTAGGTGTACAGTGTGAAAGTCTTTTACTAATGCACAATGTAAGTCTGTTCTAGTGCTGTCCAGACAAGGAAAAGTCTTTTCTACACACTGTGTGTTCCCTGACAATTTCATTTTTCACAAGTCAGATGGGAGCGGCTGAGACAATGGTCTTTCTTTTAAAGGTGAGTCACATTTTCACTAGGGTAGACAGTTATGCTGCTGGTGGATGGGAGGAGAAAGTGTACCTGTAGGCATCATCTGACGACAACCCCATTGTCTTCATGATGTATGCAATGGCGATGGTTGCAGAACGTGAGATTCCAGCCAGGCAGTGCACAATGACTCTGCAGTTTGACACCTTAGCTTTGTCTGTTGGCGAGGAAACAAATGTGTATGAATAAAGACAATTATACACGTGTGCACGGCCCTGCAGAACCTTGACAGGACCCATATGTAGCACAAAGTATCTGAAGACAAGCAGCACCTATTGAAAGCTAACTGACATATCCTGGAAGAGTATAGGGGCCATCTTAATAGGGGTGTATTACTCAAGGCTACCGTTACCTCTGTGAATGTTTAACTGCAATGTGTGGATGTGTTATATCAAATATCCTGGTATCCTTTAACAGATATCATGCTCATTGTGTTTTCTATAGCTAATCTTCATCAATGTCATGTTTTATTATATTTTCCATCATCTTACCTATGAATTCATTAGTTTTGTCCAGCCAGGGAAGTAACTTCTCACAGTAGTTGTCATTTACTGGGATGCGCATGAAGTGGCTCTCGCTGATAAAATCTGGCTTGGGGCAGGTGTTGCTGGCATTCAGCACATAAGTGATACCATTCTGAGCCATCAGATCCTGCAGAGACAGATGCAAAAATGGTTTAAGGTCATGTTTGGTTGCCAGGTAACAATAACAACTCAATTATCTTCCTGTCATAGTGATAAAATGAATGAAAAGGTGCATAATAGTGTACCTTGTTGAGGACGTCCTTCTGTGAGCCCAGGTAGAGGTGTGGCAGGATGCGAGTAGGCCCTACGTTAGCCACAGGCAAGCAAGGCTGGGACAAGCTCATAGGTAGAGCAGTGGCAGGCTTCCCCTCACACAGGCCAGGGAAACAGGAGGAGAAAGCAGCAAATCCTCCTGCAGAGAGAAAAGAGAGAAAAAAACTGCTTAGGTGCACTAATGGTTTTCCAAACTGCACTCCCACAACACGCTGAAATTTCTGCAAAGACCCTCATAAACTAAAAAATAGCACTGAAAAAAAAAACATTGCACCACCATTAGTGGAGGAGACAGGCACACTGCAGACATTCAGATGTGAATCTGGGCTACGATGTCTAGGTCCTGCTTAGTGCAACAAGAGCATAAAAGAGGTTCTCTGTGCTTCTGTGTCATACTTAGGTTAACTGCTGGGCAGCCAGGAATATGTGTGTCTGGCTCTTTAAGAGGCAGGCGGCTCCAGTTTTGGCATATGTGTGTGTGTGGCTTTGTTTCCTGCATGAGCTCATGTCCTGTAGCAGTGCATTGCGTCAGGCTGGGGGAATGAAAGAGGCCACAGGTGCAGGGCCAGGACAGAGGCCCAGTAACATCCCCCTGACAACCACCCACACACCCACACACACACACACGCATATTAAAATGATACAGACAAAATCTGGCATGGACAGATATTCTTGCAGACAACCTATTCTCAGTATTTACTCTTACTGTTGATTATTCTGTCCAACTGACACACACGTTTGCACAATATAAGCAGTGCCTGCCCCTTCAACCTGACACACATACACAAAAATCCACACTCTTCATTACTCAGGAGTACTAAGGTTGTATAACTACAGGGTAGGGGCCATCGAGAGGAGGTGTGGATGATTGAGCTGTGTGTGTGTGTGTTGAGGAGATGGTAATGGCCACGCTGGTGAGTGTAGAGAAGGGAGGGGAGTACTTCAAGGAAACCCTGAGCCCCAGAAAGGAGATTACAACCTAATCTAGGTTCAGTCCTCCTTGAACCAATGTGGGATATAAGGCATGCCTGTGCACAACATGCACGCACACATACACACTTACACACACACACACACACACACACACACACACACACACACACACACACACCCTCACACACACACACACGGTCACAGTGAGAGTGAGTGAGACATGACATCACTGTACTAAAGTAGCACACACAGCAGAGGCAGGACATTGACTTCCATTGTAACATACGCCCAGCTGCACTACTCATGTAGCAAGCGCTAGCCAACACACACACAGAGGACAGAGTGTCAGCAGCATGCACTGTGTACCGACCCGTGTACAGATATGAGATCTAGGGTAAATAATAATAAAAAAAAACATGCAAATGGTCAAATGATAGCAGCTTTCTTTTTTGGAGCAATTTTCCAGCACCACAGTTTCTGGGGTAGAGTGGATCTTCATGACCCAGTGCTATTTCTGGGTGCACTGCCCCTTTAAGAGCAAAGTGAAGAAGGCTTGTCTGTTTCCTGCTATTAATGGCAACCGGCAGAGCAATGACATCAGTGCTCCACATGGGGGAGGGGGGTGGAGAGGAGGGAAGGATAGATTGATAGATGCAGAAAGAGCGATCATATAACTTCCAGGAGGAAAAGCTTAATGCAAAAGAGAAGCTGTGTGGATAGCTGCTGTGCTAGTACAACTCAATGATCTAACCATTTGGCCTCTATAGTGTAGACTAAACAGACATTTGTAGTTCACAGTTTGGCTTTAGACTCCCCTGGCATTGCAAATTTCCACCAGAGCCTCTTTCTAGTGATCTTTTGGGCAGTGCTGCAGAATCATTGAGTGATAAAACAGGGGGAGGATGGCTAGTTCTTTGTGCAGTTTCCTGGTTTTTCTGTTCCCAAGATTCTGGTGTGAAGCCTGTGCGCGCACACACACACACACACACACACACACACACACACACACACACACACACACACACACACACACACACACACACACACACACCCTCACACACACACACACACAACATGCAAAGAAAATAAATAACTGTGCTACATATAGCCCCTGCCACAAGGCGTATTTTGTATCTATGTGAGGAAGCGGTATGTTGGTGGTCATAGTAAAATCAACAGGAAAAAGCCTCACGTCACATTCCAACCATTTCCCTTTCAATACAAGGACATTGTTAGACAGTTGTTAGAAGGCCAGAAGACAGGACGTTCCACAGTGGAGACAGCACTCCTGTGTGTTTTTACATTGAAGAGAAAGTGTGCTTGTGCATACAAAAGGAAGTGAACACATGAATGAAAATATGCCCTTTGATCTCGTGTGCGTCTGGATTAATAATTACAATAGTGATTACTGTAGCTGACGCCATCTCATGTTAAATAAACTGTAAAACAACAGGAAAACTGGTGACTGGGAGAGTGAGTAAGGTTTTACTGGTATGAAGTGAGGCTGAAGTCAGAGATAAGAGAGCACGACTGAGTGTGCTTAAGGACTATTACATTACAGTGGCATTACATCAACACAATTACAAACATGTTCCTTGTAGTCAAAGCTTTACACAGCCAGCACTAATGGACGTTAGTCACACAGGAGATAGCGTGTTATTGTCACCTCGTCACCTGACTCCACTCTACTTAAGGTTGTCATGACGACGAGGAAGGGCAGTTGTGACAGTTGGCTCATCATGTCCCCGGGTGTTGGCAGTGATATAAAACACACACACACACACACACACACACACACACGCACACACGCACACACGCACACACGCACACACGCACACACGCACACTCATACACTGAGAGTACAAAGGGGACATGAACGAACTGCCACAAACTGAACTGCAAGCACTCAATGATCCAAAGAGACATGGCCTCATATTCTCCAAAAAAAATCACATTCATCCATCCGTCCAATCTAAGCAACATAAACACACACATGAAGAGACTGTGCGCTCACACTGAGGTCACTGAAAATACCCAGAGACACTCACCAGCCCAGCTGTCCATGAAGATGACATCAGAAAGTCAACTGGGACAGATGACTTCACCTTTAGTACAGTGTGATAACCAGCAGAAGCACATGGCTAACTGAAAATGTAAACGTTACCATTAAAAGGTAGCTTGACCTAAGAAATTCAAAGCTAATTCCCACTTTACAATCCAGTTTGAGAACTCACAGACTCACAGGTCTGGTTAACAGAGACAATGATGCCATGATCCTATACCTCACAGGAATACTATTCAAATGTTTGTGTTTTTGGCCACTACATCACCTTTTGCACTGTGCTATGTCATGTAGCTTTAACTTCTAGGAAGTGTACTTAGACAGGATGTGACTAACACAGTCTGAACACACATTCAAAAAAAAAAAAAAAAGGTTTGGGTAGAAAGAAAACACGCAACCGGGAAAGAGGGCCCTGTGTCGCCATCGGCAACACTAGCCAGTGGTGACTTCCTTTTTCCGATTCTCTCTGCCCACCTCATCACTTATGCAACTGCTTATTTTCCTCTCTTGCCCCCGTCAGAGTCAAGAACTCAGGCTTCCTTTGTTCATGGGTAGCAAGCTGGTTGTCAGTCATTTGCTAAAACTAACACAACAATTTCATGTAAAGGTGCAGGTTATTGCCCCACACATAGCATGAGATATATGGGCCACATTCATGCTTTCTGGGGCTGAGGCTGTTTGAAACCATGCAGAAAGCTGAAAGATGAATGCAAGTGGAAACCCAGAGAGATTGACCAGACAGGCAGAGACACACAACACCTGCCTGGCTGTTATAGTTAATGGTAGCTCTGCTGTTACATCACTGCTGCTGGTACAATTGACTGCCTCGTCAATACAAGCTCACCCCCTCCCTCTTGCCCCTATGTTTTAGTTTTTGTGTAGCTCTCAGTTGTCCTCTTTTACCCGTCTGTTAATGGGGAGGGACACATATACACAAAATGCAGGCATGTACACACACACACACACACACACACACACACACACACACACACACACACGCACACACGCACACACACACACACACACACGCACACACACCCCACCACAGTCTGAGGGCATTGATCTGCCTGAATGACTACCCCGCAACCCTCCATCCCTCCCACCATCACTCTCTTCTGTATATTGGGGGAGACATTACGCCATCCTCTGTGCTCCTCCAGCTGTCCCCTCCACTATGAGGGGACATTAGCATCTCAATGTGACAATTACCCCCCCCCCAACCACCACCTCCTCCACCCTCACAACATGACATCATTGCACACATGTCCCACTCAGCTCCACAAAGGCTGTGCTGCAGCACTGAGGAGCGATGATGGGAGTGTGTGTGTTTTAGGGGGTAGAGTGGGGCACATCTATCAGAAAGGTGAAGATTGACAAGCCATTGATGAACTAGTAGGATGAGGTCATTGCTCTTCACACAGTTTGATAACCAGGAAGGACTTTATGGTTAATATGTCATCCTGGTTGATTGTTAAACTGCTTATTGTTCCTCTGTCTTATTGGAAAGACAGGTAGAATATGTGACTTTTGACCAGTCGGTATCAGGGGCAAGAGTATCAAGCAGCACTGTGTTATTGCATCATAAGACCATAAACCAATCTATAATTTTGCATTCACAAGTCTATTTTCACATTGATGTATTGAAGTGCCTCACAGTGATAGTCCTATTTTCACCTACTGATGGCAAATGTGTGCATCTTTTGCTAACTTTCTCAGAGCTGACAAATTTGACACTTTCAACAGCAAAACCTGCCTGTGTACAGATGAACTTGCGCGCACACACACACACACACACACACACACACACACACACACACACACACACACTCACTGAAACATATCAAACAGCAAGAAGAGTGGCAGATGTGGAGAGATGCTGTAATAACCTCTTTGAAACAGTTCTTTTATCGACCCTGATATGCATATAGCAGTACATTTACATACACTCATACTTTCACACATTTATGACCCTTATGGCTAAATAGATATTTTGTGTGCTATGCAGGTAAGTGTGTTGGTGCATATAAAGGCTTTTGTCCACAGGACCATTGCTCTGCATAGCCTCATCACTCTCTGTGAAAAGGTGTTATGTTAAACACCTGCAGTGCACACCGCACACATATTGATAACATAATCTCCACAAGACACCACTCTGCAGATAGCGAGACTGAGCAGGGGAGCGAGAGAAACGCCAAGAGCAGAGAAGATAAAAGATAAATAGAAAGAGCTTTTGTGATAGTTTTACATCTCAATGAACACAGACTGAGAGAGCATGAGTACTATGTCATACCATGGGTCATGGCTCTCATTCCTCCTCCAAGCCCTTTTCCTCTCTGCTCTCTTTCCTCTTCATCGATTCTCATCTTTATGATGTCATCCTTTAAATCCTCCTTCGTCCTATTCTGTCTCTCTAAACACATAAAACTTGCAAACGAAAAGGTGGGAAAGCTGTGTCCCTGCAATGTATTCTTTTAGACTGCTCTAGCAGTAATTCTCAGTATTGATCCAGTACACATTCTTAAAATTCAATTCACACTTCTCTTTCACTTGCAGCACGCCTGGACTGCAATATTATAATACCTGAGAACCCACAGTGTCTTTGTACTCATCTGCAGTGCACAAACCATAATGAAGGGCTTTCCCCTCATAACCATCTTCTATACCTGCTGTCAGTGATGGTGTATTTTACAGCCAAATTCCCAGCACTTCCATGCGTTTATCCCCGGAATGACTATTAAATCACTTTTGCATGTTCACTATCCGTGATATCTCTGCAACCATTTCAGCAGCCCGCATCTTCAACAGAAATTGTTTTCATACTCTCATAACTTCACACACACATAAACACATCACTTCTCCTCTTCTGTGTGTAGGTGGATACACACCTCGTAGCTCTCTACCCTCCTTCATTCGGCGGACCCTGATCTTCAGCCTCATGTCTGTGTCCTGCAGGTCCGGCCAAAAGCAGTCCTCCGCTGGGGCAATCACCACATCCAGAGGCATCCCCCAGAACACACTGTCTCACACACTCACACACAGATGGAAATGCTCTGGTACTTCTTCTTTCAGGGACGGAGTGATCAATGCTCCCTTCTCCCCTTACGCACAAAAAATGTCAGAACAAACAAACAGAAGTGTTCTCCTAAGGGGCACTTATTAAGGCGAGCTTAAAGTCTGAATTTAAAAATCCCAAGTCGACAGAACTCCTGCTGATGCAGTCCACCTGGTCAAATCAGCTGATATATTGTCCAGGCTGTGATCCTCAGAGAATGCACCCAATGCAACAACTTGTCCAAAATGTCTGTGGACACGCTCCTCAAGTCCAACTACAGCCAAGAGAATTCCTAAAATGCTCCTGCGTCAATATTTAGTAATTCTGTGCTTTTGTCAAGAACGGTCGCCGCAGAGAGGAAGAACAAATTAAGTAGCCTTTAGTGGCTATATGGACACACCAGCTGTAATCTGCCTGCAGCTGATTTACAGTGTGTCTGTGTGTCTCTCTGAACGTTCCCTCTGTCTCTGTTAGTCCACAGCCAGAAGAGCAGCCCACTATTGTTGTGCTGCTTCACTCTCCTCGTCTCTCATTCGCTCACTCGCTGCCTCGGAACTCCTCCCTTTGCCTCTCTCTCTCCCACTCTCTCTCTCTGCAAAAAGGATGACGGAGCTGCACTCTCTGCTCGAGCTCTGGCGGTGAATGAGCTCACTTGCCGTGAGCTCAGACCCTACCCACACTCCCTCCCTCCCTCCTGCGCTGCTACCTCCCTTGCACCCTCCCTCTCTTGTGGAGCCAGCACTCCGTCATAGCTAATGTCTAAGGCATGTAACCACATTCCTTACTCACCCAACAAATATGCAGCCACCTCAGGGGCCTAGCTGCAGAGCAGGCCTCTATCAGGGAAGGATGGAGGCTAAGATGCGACTGTTAAGCTGATACATACACACCGTTACAAGACTGAATCTCGCACAGTAGCAGTGCTATTAATTACAGGAAAGGGGGGAAATCCTTGACTTAAAAAAATAGGCTTGTATTTAACTGCATGGCAATATACTTCTTAATATGAAAAAGCATGTTTGCATGTGTTCTGGGTTGAACGTTTTTTTACAGCAGTGATAAATAAATGAGAAACAGAAATATGTATTTTCAAATACATTATTAGATGTCAAAGACCTCTTATCATTCCTCCAAACTAAGTATGCAAGTTTCATGCTATACAACATATCAGTAAGACGGAGCTAAATGTCTCCATTAGGTTGATTGCCTTAAATGTACTGCAGCTTCTGAGCACATTACACCTACTGCAGGCAGGGATTAATACTGTCAGTCTCTAAAGGTGAGGGATGTGTGTGACTTCACCACGTTTCCTGCACTGGTTCATGTCTAACACGCCTGTGTTTGGACACCGTCCTTGCTGAAAAGGATGAAAAGGAGAGGAGAGCAAAGCAAAGCAGAGAAGAGTGAAATTGTAGAAAGAGTAATAAAAAATAAATGCAGACAAACAACTACCAGACCAGAAAGACTAGGTGCTGAGAAGACCAAACACGCTTGAGGTATGTAGCCATTAGGCATCTGAGAGGCCACAGACTCCTGGTGCTTTACTATGGAATGACAAACACGTAGGCCAAGTCCAGCTATAGAAACAAAGCAGCACAGGACTTAATGCATGTGATGGAGGAGACTGAATGCTAACTGAATGTCAACTAATTACAATACAATCACAGCTTTTAAATATATTTAAAATCACAAATGGCAAATGATCCTTAAAAACACAGGACAGTTTAATTGGATTTGTATATGTGATATTTTTGTATACAGCAAGCATATTGAAAAAGAAAAGAAAGTTCTCAAAAATGCATGAGTAGGCCAGTCAATGTCCTTCCTGACTGTCTGTTGAGACATCATGGTATGCTGATTACATTCAAACCAGGTCAGATGATCTTCAAGTAAATTAAGTCATCGCACAGTAAGCCCAGCTCCAAAAAAAGGCAAATAAGCTTGCCCAAGATGTCTAGTTAGGGGGCCAGCTGCATGCTGACAGAGTGACCTCATCTCATGAAGGCAGACCCCTGAATGATCACACAGGGGTGAGAACAGCCTTACGTCACCCCCTGTGCAACTGCGGGTCACTGAGAGAGGGAGTGGGAGAGGAAATAGGTCACTTTGGCAATAATGAGCTTTGTGAAAAATGCAGACATTGGTTTTGGGAGGGCATTCATCTATGAACAAACACAGGCATTCACACAGGCATTCTCACACTCACACATACAGGTTGCTGGAGCAGGTGTGGTACTCCACAGTGGTCAGCTGAGGTCACTACACTTTAAATACACAGCTCATCGCCCACAGTTTTGAATCCACATCTTCTGTTCGGCTGTTTCTGTCTGTGTGGCTCGAAGATGTAAACCGACTTTCAAACACAGGACTTCCTAACACCTGCAAACCCACAGCAGTGGAAGCCAACAGAAACAAAACAAAGTAGCTGCTGGCTGATGTTTTAATGGTCAAACTCTTTTGAGCTCAAAAAGCAAACACCATGCCCCCGTTCTCTTTATAGCCCTTTCCTACTGCTCTAGTCCTCAGCAAGGTAACAAGGCTCAGAATAGTAGGTGCATTAATTAGAGAATTACAGCCAAGACACTATAAATGACAGCCAGGCCTTTTTTATTGACTGCACATGTGCTTGCTGCAACAGAAATAGGTGGAATGGTCACTCTGGGCACTCCCCTCATTTCAACATTTCATAGATTTAGAGCATGCTTTTATGGTGGTGGGGGGGTGGCTTGTTACTGGGACAACACACACAGTTTACACACACACAAACATTCACTCACAGACACACACAGTAAATGCAAGTGGAGATGAATATGAGACAGAGGTGTAAGACAGAAAAAGAGAAGCTGTGTAAAGGCCAGGGGGGGTCTTGGAGACCACAACAACATAAAACAGGTGGGTTATGAACTGTGTAAACAGTTATGGGGAACAAATGCCAATATGTACAAGCAAAGGAAGTAATGGCTGTTACAAGTTAGACTTTATGCTGCAGGTGACTACTGTAGAAAAATGAGGAGAGATATGTTTGGAATAAAACTTTTTTTTCCCATCTAATATTTTGAATCACAGGCATTGTGAATGCAAATACATTATGTACTAAAGCAATGTCATTGTAAACTGATGTGTGCAACCTTGAAGTTGCTTGCTGTCTTTTCTCTGATCTATCTGATCTATCAGTCCTCAGTCTGGACCCTTTCACTCATTACACTTTAATATTATCTCTATCAGACATGTTTTTAATCCAGACAGAGGAAATCCTTTTGCCCCATTGATTTCCTACTGAATATATTACATACATTATATTTGAATGGATTTAGCTTGTGTATCATTTAAACATTTATTCATTTATACAACATGATTATTTTATCTTTTCACTGTTTCACTGCTGAGCAACAAGTTACTAGTTTTGGAAAAAATAAAGTTATTAACTGAAGTTAAAGTTAAGGTTATCACCTTTTTAATGTTTTTCCAAATAAAAATAAAAGCTGTTGCACATATTTCAGATTATATTGAGAAACATCTGTGGTTCTCGGCTCTATAAATAAAACTGACCAGACTAGAGTAAATGACAGGTGTATTCCACTTTGCAAATATTAGAGTCAGAAGCGCTTCTTTAGTCAGTGTATACATACCATTTTTAGTGTTTCACAACACTTCACTGTACAGATGGACGGGGAAGTGACTTCAAATTATTAAAAACAAGACTAATTCCACTGAGACCAACAGACGCATAATTTAGAAATACCTAGTGGAAACTGATATGCATATCCTACTTGTATATAACACCACAAGAGGTGACACATTTATGGTTCTGATATCCAAATATCTTCTTGCTTTATATACTGTATATCATTAGGGCCTGTCCCCCCTTCCGTCTCAAGTGAGACGGGCAGCGACAGGAGCGTCACCCTACACCGTGGATCATCTGTCAGGAAGTCACAAGAAAGAGAGACGTCATTCTCCAGATAGGGCAGGTTAGGGTGATGAAGACTGTGAGTTAGTGTATGTGAATTCATCTCTCCTGTGTGTCTGTTACAACTATGTATGTGAGCGAGTGTGTGTTGCAGTGTGGAGTTAGGATGAGAGTAAGGTGAAAGGAAGACAGAGGACAATGCTGCAGGGGTTAGGGGGTTATTAGCACCAGTACAAGTAAACACAAGCATATGTGCTCATGCAGAATGTGTGTGTATGTGTGTGTTGATAGTGCTGGCTGTCAAGGGATCAGTAACAAGGCTGCTCTTGCAGTGATGTAATGCCTATAGGAGAACACAGCTGCCATGCCTGGGGGGTGAGGTAGTCACCAAGGGAGCAAGAGGACGATGGATGGAGAGATGAAGCAATTGAGGGTGGGGGTGGTGGGTTGGTGGATGGGCGTGGAGGGGTGCGGGGCTGAATCCACAGGGAGCTCAAATGATGTGGTCATATTGTAAGGGGACATTAGTGGTGTAGTGGGTAATTGTGCATGTGAGTACACATGTGGTATTGAAGTTGAATACCTAAGTGCTGACTGAAATGAAACAATAAAATTCAAAAACATGATTTATTCTTTGATTACACATTTCTTGATCTAAATAGTTCTAACTTAACACTTGATTGTGTTTAGACAAACCTAAGAGGTAAGGGGACAGTATATGCAATTAAGGGAGCATTAATATACTACTTGTTCATATGTGTGCTCAGCATCACCTCTATCTGTGTAGCCTGAAGGGAGGCCTGCTCACATCAGTCATGCAGCAGGCCTCCTGACCTCCAAACAACTTAAACCCTGGCAGAACTCACCCAGGGCACCAGTAGAGCTGTCTCACTGTCAAGAAACTAGTTTGCCCTCAAAGATATATACACTCACTCAAACATATACAAAGTCACACAGACACACACATACACGTGCACACAAAGAGTGAAGAGGGTAAGGTATCAATTGCACCAAGGAGGCATTTTAGGACCAGACGGGCCGTCATAAACCAGATGAACTACTTAAAAATCCCAGCTGGAGATTTTCACAGGTATGTAATATGTGTGTGTGGAAAAAAATAATGGGGTGGTAGTTTTAAAGCCTCAAAATGTAATGCTGCTGGCTACTGCAGGGATGTGCTTACAGTATGTATGCATCCATATAAAACAGGTAAGTTTACTTTGCATAAATATGTGTGTATATAAAATTAATTTTAGCCCAGAGTGAGATGGCTCACAGCTGTTTTCTGAGGTTATATATAGTTGAGTAAAGCATGCATGCATATCAGTCGGCAGAAATGAAAAGCTGTGTGCATCTAAGAACACTGTGCACACTCATCTGATTTCCCCAGAGGTGAGTTTGTGTAGGATCACATGAGCAGAACGGATGGTTATTTCATTCTAAATGCTAATGGGCAGAGCTGAGATTTACAGATATTCCTTGCAGCACTTGAAGGGGTCTGACACACACATACACACACACACACACACACACACACACACACACACACACACACACACGCACGCACGCACACACACGCGGTAGCAGTGCAATAACTACAGTGCTCCAAAGGAGAGGGGCTGACAGTGAATCAGTTTTTAATGAGCTTGTATCGTTGCTTCCATGTGGACTGACAGACAGGTCTCAGATCAGTTCAGTGTTAATTAGTTTCTTTTAGCACAGCAGGCAGGCTGACAGACACACTGTCCTCAACTATGCTGAAGCCAAGCCATCTGGTCTTCTGTTAGATACACACAGTCCTCAGGGTCCACTAGGATCCTGTCTACCTACTTAACAATTAGCTCAAGCTGCATCAGACAGTATCAGTTATTTAGGTGTCTGCCCTTACCAGTCACTAAATGGTAGGGCTCCCATTATTCTTTTATACAACAACGTCATCTATGTCAGACTAAATTGTAAGGTCATTGTGATGACATACTAAATCTAAATAGGCATAGCCTTTCATACCTGTCTGATCTCCTTAAGCCTTAGATTCCATCCAGTCCCACATTCTTTGTTCGCAGGATGCAGGGCTGCTGTCTGTCCCTAGCATTAAATGTAGGCACCTGGCTGCAGGGCTTTTTCCTATTGCATCCTCTTCCTCTGTAATAGGGTCAGAGAACTTAGCTGAGGCTTTTAAATCCAAACTTAAAATGATCTATATACTTTAATTTTAGTGACATAAATAGTTCTTGCCTTGTATTTGCTACTGCTTCTCCTGCAGTGGGTTTGTCTCAGTCTCCATTTACCTATTCAACTTATGCAGAGTATAGTCCTTGTTGTGTTGCCAGTGGGATTACTGTAAACCTTTTGAAAAGCACTAAGGGGGGAAGTCAGTTCTATTGGTGGCACCTGAAATAAATTTCTCATGATCCCATATATTTTTACAATAGGCAATTCTGTAATTTTCCATACTCTATATCAATTACTATATGTTGATATATTCAGTATACAAGCTCTTTTGCATTAAAGGTTTTACTTAAATTATTTGAGTGAGCAGATTGTAAAACCCCTTGATTTGTGATAATATTAGACTATTAAAAAAAAATGACCCGACTTGACGTTTACAACTCAGAGCACAATTAAAGCATCAAATGCGTAAAAAATGTGGAGTCCAGCTTTCACTGACCTCAAATGCATATTATGTCAGTGCTTGAGGAAATCATTATTTTCAAATTATTCTTTTTAAAAAATAAATCAATATTTATTATTTTAGTTTTTCTGCTTAATGTATGCTCCTGTGAGATAGTAGTTATTCAAAGGACTTTTGGAGAAAATGGCATACTCATAAAGAATACACTTAACACATTAATTGCAACAAAATTTAAATATTACTGAAGTTTTTGTCATTCACACACCACAGAAGTACAGTAAGGCTTCACACCTTTTATTTTGGGGCACAGAATATGGTGACAACAACACCCAAAGTCAGGGTTGGCTTGTGTTCATATATATGTGTGTGTGTGTGTGTGTGTGTGTGTCACATCCACAACACAGCAGTGACATCACTCCACTAGCTAGAGAGGAACAATGGAGAAGCAATGATGTGATGCCATAAGAGGAACTGGACATGCTGTTTCGGTGTATGCCCTGCCAGTGCCTTCCTGATGATTTTTTAAGCTGAATACAGGACTTCTGGACTTTTTTAACTAAACATGAAACCCTCTTAAAATATAAATACTCAAAGACATGCTCAAGACATGCATTTGTAAACATACTGTGCTCCTAGATGAGGCTCTCATTCAGCCCAGGCAGCCCTGATGTCACAACAGGAAATGGTTACACAACAGAAAGGGAAGTGGACTGCCTTCATGTGTGTATTTGCGTATGAGAGATCCAGTGAGTTTGTTTGTGTTTATGTGTGCAGAGGGGAGATATAACGAGGACCAGGAATGATCACAAACTGCTGCATTCCTTAATCTGGGGCCTTGGGCTTGCCTGGAACGCCTAAATTAGTCTGTTGCCGAGGCAATGGAAAAATCGCCTGACTGTATCAGGAAGCAGCAGCAGCTCTAGAGGTTCAGCCTAGACACAGTCTGTGTGTGGTTAGCATGCATTTACAATAATGTGACCTCTGTTACAAGTCTGTGTACATACCAGGAAAAGTGTTAAACCACTGAAGATTTTAACTCTGACCTGGGATAGACAGCTAGTCTACTCCTCTGCCAGTGAACTTGGAAAAGAAAATCTTTTTTTGGAAAATAATTAGCAAACTGCACATTAAAATAGATTTTATAGTGTAACACACTGCCAAAGGCTGCCAAGAAATACAACCTCATCCACATGGTGGAGGTATAGTCTAAATCTGATTAAAACAGCGAACAAAAAAAAAAAAAAAAAAAAGCAAAACATGGCAACCCAATAGATAAATAAGGAAGCAGCGCTTTGGCATACCAGAGATAAAGTGCATCAAAGACAGAATGGTGATAAACAGGAATCCACCATTGTTCCAGGGAATGACGATATGACAGGAGCGGCAGTGGGCAGTCCGAGCATGAATGGAATCTGGTGGATGCAAGCCAGCTCTGGGAAGGATAAACTAGCATAATTGTTAGCTACTTCTTTCCCTTTTCTTCAGCCTTTGGAAATTTCCACTCCATATGTGTGTCAGAGTCAACAGAATAAATGGTGCAGTGGTAAACAGATGGCAGAGCAACCATACTAGCAAACACATTGCCTCAAAATGAGGTGCTGATAGTGGGTTAGGACCATTCTGGGTTAGGACGCTGTTCAGCTCCTGTTGACCTGATGTGTTGATACTGCCTAGGTAACAGTTTAAACAAACTATTTTTACTCCATGCTGGATGAATGCATCACAGGGGCAGGGTGGGATGTACAAAAAGCCTCTAGATAGATTTCAAAAGGAGCAGGAGCCAGAAGGTATGCAGGCATGTGAACGAACTGTGTACACAAGGCAGCTTAAACAACCATGGCTGAAGTATTTGGGGCAAAGGGGTACGCAAAATATAACAGGCAAAAAGCATCTTGGAAGAAAGGAGATCAAACATTAGCATGCTTGTGTGTATCACTAATTTAAAGTCTAAGGACTACAGTTGGAGAGCTCCACATTTTTGTTTGTATCCTGGAACAAACATATGTGCAAAACTACAAATTCTGCCACACAGAATTCACCTTCAATCAATCATATCACATATTAGTCACTTTATTTACAAATATGTCACATTACAACATTTTCTGGAAACTTGAGTGAAGCTTGTTTTTTAGCAAACTAAAATAATTTACAGTAAGTGCAATTTGCACTTGTCTATGATGTGTTTTGGGACCTCAAGGTACATGGTGTTCACTCTGTCTGCATACAAAGGAATAAGCAAAACCGGACTCATTTCCCCTTTAAATACATCTAAGCTTAAATATCATCCACGAGTGCATGTGTGTTCATGTGCCGTTGCTGATGTCTTGAGCGCTAAATTTTATCCACAAGATTTGGAATCACACATACCTCTGAAAAACTGTCATTCTCTCCCTCTGCAATGCTTACTATGTATGTAGTGTGTGTATTGTGTATTGCTTGTATTTTAGGGTGATGACTTTGCTACAAGTTAGGATGAGTTTAAGGTTAGGGTTAGACAAATAGTGGTTATGGTTAAGGTTGGGAGTAAGCTGCCAGGAAACAAATGTAAGTCAATATAAAGTCCCCAGGAGGAATGAAAAACACATGTATTTGTGTGTTTGTGTGTGTGTGTGTGTGTGTGTGTGTGTGGCCCCTCCAAGCCAGCAAGGGACTCTGAGTGATGGAGGGGAAAGGGGAAGAGGAGCAGGAGGCAAGCTGAGCAGTGGGATCACGTCATGGTGGAAACATTTGGCAACAACTCACATACACACAGACACAGACACAGACACAGACACAGACACACACACACACACACACACACACACACACACATCGCATTGTGCACACAAACATACACATGCTGACCTGTTTTTGTTCTCTGATTTTGAGGGAAAGAAGGGGAAAATGACATCAAGCTCATCATGTGAGGCCAATGAGACAGATGGGGGAGGGGATGGGAACACTGGCAGAAACAGAACATTGTTACATAAACTCAAATTGGTACAGGCCTCCTCTGGACCCTGCTACCATATTATGGGTGCGCGCATGTGTGTCACAGAGTCTGACCATATATGCGTACATTTGCTTACTGGCTGAACTTTGTGTGTGTGTGCAAGCATTTGTACAATACATCATCAAGGTGTGGGGCTAAAAAAGGGAGCTCATTACATACCTGCAGAATGACTGTTGTCAGAAAACAGAGCACTATGTCATTGTGCTACTCCGAGGCTTCTCAAAGTCTCTAGCACTTTTCACAGCTGGGAGGTGATGTCATTGATAATTTTTCAGGGCATTTTCTTTGACCTTTGTGTTCCCTTGGTGTGGGCCTGGGAGGGGCTGGTATGTGTGTTTGTGTGCTCCGTTGTGTGTGTGCGTGTTTGTGTATCTACCAGCCAAGGTGAGAGCAGTGAGGCCACTGGCGCCAGATGTGACGACCACAAGAGTCTAGGCCTAAAAATAGAGCTCTGTTCTCAGCATGGTGAAACAGAAGAGAGAGGGAAGAGGAGAAGGAGGGGGGAGGAAGAAATGGGGGAAGGTAAAGGGGCTCGAGGAGTGACGAAAGGAAGGATGGAGAAAGAGGCGAGGTCACTGAGAATAATGTGTCGGATCTCCCTGGGGAAGGTGAGCTCAGCTCCTAATGGCACCACTGGCTCCTTCTCAATGAAATCATTGATCTGTTGCCCTCACTGTGTAATAGAGAGGGGTCACATGGAATGGGAGGCATAGAACGGAGGAAGGGGCAAGGAGGTGCAGAAAGGTCAGGTTAAGAGGTGAATGGATGGAGGAAGGGCAAGCATGTACCTCAGGCATGTAACCACAATAAATACTGTGGCCAATCACAACACACCTAGACACAAAGTGTGGTGATTAAATGTCACTCAAACCTTATTTACACAGCTGGACTGATCATGTCAGTTGTTATATTGTTATGTTGCTGTCTAGCCATGGGGTGGGGCTGGTGGCAGCAACTACATCTAAACAATGTATGTATACAATACCTGCCAGCCAATGTGTCTGCCAGTGAATGCAATTCCTGTAAAAACAGTAATAAAAGTATTCTTTGTACATGTGATTAAAATAATGATTGGTGTATGTCAGAGCATTCTGTATGGATTTGCATTTCACCACTCTGCCATTTCAAACGCATGCACACCTGCAGAGATTCTGGTGCATGAAGAAATTTCTTACTGAGCTCCACAAGGAGAAAGACCATACAGAGAGACTTTCAGCTGCACAGAGGTTGACGTGCACAGCACGGGTCAGCAAAACAGCTTGTCTCACTGAATGAGCTGTCCGGCAACACACTCTGACCGACACACATGCATGCATATGCATAAATGAATGTAACCAACTGGTCGACCAGTTCACTCTCTCACACACACACACACGCACGCACACACACACACACACACACACACACACGTTGGACTGAAGTGAAGACACAAAGACACAAACACACATTCAGGATGAACTAAGGAGTATTACTTCATCTCCTCAGTGACTCTCCTCCTTGTTTTGTCTTTTTCTCTTTCTCACACATGCACTCTCAAACATTGCCTCATGCCCATGCACGCACTACTTCATATGCACATATTCATGCAGACAGAAAAATACACATACACACTAACACATGCTCGGACACAAACAGACCTCCTTATGTAGCTAGCTGGAATGTCTCTGTGAACGGCTGCATTGTGAGATTCGGCCTCCCACAATTACCTCACCTCTTCAGCTTCTCTCTGATGCACACTCAGATGCAAGTGCGCGCGCGCGCACACACACACACACACACACGCACACACACGCGCGCGCACACACACACACACACACAAAGAAGCCGCCGCCCTGTTGTACAACAGCACAGAAGAATGACACATAACTGAATTGACCTTTGTACCTCTGTCTGTGCTGTCACACCCTAACCTGATCTCATCAAAGCCCTGGGGTAGATGGCAGCTCCTGTGTGTTTTTTGAGTGTGTGTGAGAGAACGAGAGAGCGAGCAAGTGAAAGAAAATGAGAGAGAGAGGCACCTTTCATCTCCTAATACCGCTCATCATCATGGCTCATCCTGTGTGCTTTTGCATTGAGCTGGCAGGCTGGCAGTGTGGAAGGCAGCATACTAACCTGCAATAACCCCAACTGTGTCCCAGTTACATAAGACATACTAACACTACCTATGATATATTAATGACTATAGTAGACTATGCTTTAGTTATTTTTAAAATATTTCAACATCTTAATTATTTTTAATCACCAAAAAATTGTTGTAATTATTGTTTTGCAGTGAGCAACTGAGGCAACATTATCCAGCAACCACAGAAATAGCAATGAAGTATCTTTAGTGTGCATAATGACATGTTTGAGTACACTTACTTTTGTCACATTTAGTGTGAAACCATGACATTATTCAAAACCTGGTTTGTATGTAATATGGTATGTTTTTACAGGGTGAATCTCACCAAGCCTGTTTAGGCCGTAGAGACTACATACTTCTATCAAGATTACATCTTAAGAACATGTCACTTCACTGATGTCAATTAATCCGTAGATTCTTTTGCAATTACCCAACTAACAATTTTAAAATGAAAGCTCAGAAAAAATGCTCGGCACTGTTTTTAAGAGCCCATATTGAAATCTCCAGATTGCACGTTTGATCTGTCCAACAGTCCAAAACCCCTAGCTATTCAATTTACAATGACGTGAAAAAAGAAAAGCAGAGAAAATACACATTTAAATTGAAATGAGCAAATGTTTGACATTTATGCACAATTACTTTAAAAAAAAGTTCAAAATTGTTAAGTAATCGTTTAAACACTAATAATAACAAATAGAATTGCGATGTCAGTTGTCTGCAGATCTCATATACACACTGCCCCTCACATCTGGCACCTGCCATCTTCCCTCATTTCTCTCTCATTTCCTCCTGTGTCCATTTTCTCTCCTTTATCTCTCTCTGTTTGACCCAGTGGTGTGATGCTTTAGTAATCCTGCGAAAAACACTGGCAGATGGTGCTAGGAAAGATTAGGAGCTGTCTCGCACATCTGCAAACTCCACACATACATGGACACACACACACGGACACACACACACACACCTGTCCCTACACCATCATTTCCTTCTTTCAGATCCTTTGTTCTGTTTTTGCATTTGTTTTATTTTCTCAGTTATGGATTTTTTTGCAGTAGTTATGTAGTTTTTATAGTACTTCTACAATAACAGTGCTACCAATAAAAGGGGACTTTTGATTTTATCATCACCTTTCATCCTTTTGAGTCTCTCTTTGCATCAGCATAACACGAGGGAATATTCCATATTTAATTTTTTCTCTCTCACCCTCTGTTTGATTCTTCTCTTTCTTTTCAGTCACTTCAGCTTCTTCTCTTAAACCCACAACATAAGGATCAGAAGGCAGCATCAAAAGATTTCACCCTGGCAGACCTATATCAGAGCAGATGTGACGTATGATCCAGCTACGCAGTTGGCATCAGCTAACATACCACCTAGCTACACACTAGCAGGCAATGTTGTCTTTGGTTTGGCCGTGTGCTGCTGATTGGTGGGAAACACGCAAACTTAAGACCCACTGGGGAGGCAGCTGGCTCCAACCAAGTGATGTTCTCCTCCTTTTCTCTCTCTCTCTCTCTCTCTCTCTCTCTCTCTCTCTCTCTCTCTCAAGCAAAGTCTACACTCTGAAAAAGGAAAGACTCATCAGCCCAAGCTCCAACTGGGTGAGATCATTTCTGTGGTAAAAATATGGTTGTCCTCAGAGAGACATGGTTCTCACAAACACTTTTGCACAGTTGATGAAGTAATAATGCAAACACAAACACACACACACACACACATGCACACAAACATGCGCATAACCCACATGCTCTCACACAGACAGACACACATAAACATTTTCCAACTGCCACCACCACATCCTGAGTGAACATATATTCCTAACTGAACACATGGTGAGAGTCATTTAGCTATCCAGATTACTTCTGTCATTCACAAAAACAATGGCTCTACTGGGACATGGCTTGCTCCATGACATCATCCACATGTAGGAAGTGAAGTGCTTTCTGAGTTATTGATGATCAATGGAGAACAACCAAAGAGGCGTCTGTGAATGTTTTTGGATCAATATGCTCCCTGTACATGCATTAGGTTGTGTAACATGTCGTTCAGGCACCTTATCTGCCAATCTCCGTTCACACAGGAACCTTGAGTCATAAAAAAAACTTGCTTTAGAGAATGAAAAACATAAACCAGGTTTGTATTTTTGTGCTCTTTGACAGTGCTCTAATGTCCCTTTGGCATACCTCTGCACAAATAAACAATAAAGCAGAAAATCCTCTTTCCCTCAGAGAACAGAAAGCTCAGAAATTGTTCTTTTCCTCACCATGTCTATCCCATTTATGGATTCTTCTCCTTTCATCTCTCTATCTGAACCTCCCTCCCTTCACCTCGACCCTCACTTGATTTGCAGCCACATTATGGTGTGTACTGTGTGTGTATGTGTACACGTGAGGATGAAAATAAGTCGTCATTTAGATATGAAGTCATTGCAGGAATTATTAGCATCATAAATCAGAGGTTCAGTTGAGGGGCACAGCAAGAGGTGGAAACAGTGAGGTAGGGGGAAAGGGAGGGCAAAGGACAAAAGGAGGAGAAGAGAGGGGGGCAGGCAGAGATTACTGTTTGCAATTTCAAATACCTTGACTCTGTAAGAATGTCAGAGAAGGGGCAAAGCAAATTAAAATCAGGAATGAAGGTAAAGAGAGAAAATGTAAGGAAGAAAAAGAAAGGGACCTAAATGTAAAAACTGTTATCAGTAATACTAATACATTATTTTATAGCCTAAAAATGTCATAAAAGAGTGAAACATGCCTTTCTATAGCACAGTGATATCTTATAAAAGCTTATTTTCCCCAAACAATGGTATACAATGCAAAGACATTTAATTTGAAATGAAAAAACTGCCAGTGATTTGAGAAGCTGAAACTAAAGTTTAGAAGAAGAATTTTTATATGAAATATTTGACGTATTGCCTTTTTAACTCAAATCACTTGCCTCTGCAGAACTCTCCAGTACTTAGTCATATGATGATATAATGCATGAATGCATGCTGTCATAGATGCATGCATACAACCACCTACATAGACGCATGCATACGCATGAATGTCGAGTATGCACGGGCATTGGCTGCCAGCTCCACTGACCCCAATAATACAACCACCCAAACAAAAGCCAACGCCATTGGCTGAGTCCTTCTGGGGAATATTCTCTGCCACTGTTGTCATGGAAACAGCAGAAAAGCAAGGACAGAAATGGAAGAAGTGTGATTTCTTTTTTTTTCTTTCAAAGAAATGTGGCGAGTGTAAGTCAAGGAGACTGGTAATGAGGGAGGGGAGGGAACCGCTGACGAGGGGTCTTTCATTTACAAGGGTATGATTTCTAATCAAAAAAAGCTGAGGAGGAAAATCCTGGTTCTAAGAAAGAATCTGCAAATGGGTGTGTGTCTGTGTGAGATATTAAACATGGCTGTGTGTGTGCGTACAGTATGCCCAGCCCTAAGCATGTGCTCTGAACATCTCTGACTGTGACTGTGACTAATTGCGGAGCCTGGGTGCTTTGAGGTGAACCTCAGCATCCATGAATGACTCATGAAAAATCGCTAATCTCCCAGAGGAGGAAAGAGAACTAAGAAAAGTTGAAGAATGGGGGTGTGGAGATGCAGAGATTTGCCTGAACAGCATGCCTCTGCTGTCTCATTTCCAGTCCTGACTAAGGCAGATTACACTCTCCTTTCTGAACTGACACATTTGGGACAGGTTCATAAGAGTTTACTGATGGATATGTGGGTAAAGTTGTGCCTTAAGAGGCTGCATCCACCACATTTGAGATGTTTGAACTCAGCAAGGGTATTAACAGTCTTGCTCAATTATAAGTCTTGGTGTGCTTAGTGGACACTATGACAGGATAATAACTGTGGTAAAAAAGGCCAGAGGATTGCAGTTAAGCTTCAGGTTTATGTCAGGGATGCTGGGTTAGAAAAAGATGCTAGGGAAGCTTAAACATCAGAGTTGTCAAAAAGGCTTTGCATACAGGCAGCATAATTTTTCCCCACATACACCCGTTAAAGTCTGACTAAATGGAAGAAAAAAGAAATGTGAAACGTCTACTATAAATGACTGAGGAAATAAAGACTTTTTGTGCTCATTAGTGACATCTGCTGACCAAACTTTATGATGACAAACAACTACACTCAAAACAGCAGGGGAATGGGAGAGGCACAATGGCTTGTTGTGCAAAAAAGGAAGAGGAACAAACAGAAAAACACAAAGAAATGTAGCCGAATGTGTCCATTCTGTATCCAGAACATTTTTTATCCACACCACCATCATCACATTCATGCTCCACACACTCTCACATACCAGTAAGCAGGGAAACTTTGTGGAAGGTGCCCTCCAATTTCCCCATGAGGATGTGCACAAAGCCATCTTTGGACAGGTGCCCTGTCTCTTTGGAACTCTGGTCATAAACCACCACTTCCTGCTTCCTGCCCAGCTCCACCTGTGCAAAAGGACAAACAGGGAAGAGTTTATTGTTCAGTTCTACACTAGAAAGTTTGTCAAGCATAAAGCACTAACAAAGAAGATGAAATGAGGTAATATTACTGGAATAATGGGCATGTTGCATATTGCATATTAGGCAGCAACACTGAGCATTCATTGAACCTGGGGCACAAACACATACAGTCCAAGCATTTTCTTCTGTAAGGAGAAGCTATTCTTGGCCCAGCGAGGTGTTATCCTCAATTTAAATAAAACACAAACTGAAATGATTTAACACAAATAAATGCACATGCTCTGCTGCAGAGATCAAACCTGCGGGTGTTTGACACTGAGAGAGCACCCCAGAAATCAGATCCCTACATCGCCCTAATAAAGGCAAAGAACTCACACACACACCAGTGGGAGTTTTAAAAATGAACTGTGGCTTCGTCAGTGCCCACTGCCTGCAACAGTAAGCAGGATGAACTATGGTTAATTTTAGAATAAGTTATGAAGATAAAGCATAACATTATGAATAATGCATAAAGGCTGAGTGTTGGACTGTGCATCTGTGACTATAAGATTTATTGTGCAGATACTGCTAAGAGCATCATTTGTCGTAATGGAAGGTAATATCGGTAAAATCATAAAAGCTGGCTGCACTGTGAATGATATGTGCATGCATCAGTCTGATGCTGTTTATGTCTGATTGTGAGAAAGATGAGAGGACGTGAGTATGGGCTGGTGTGAAAAAGTGCTGCAATATGTGTGTATGCATGCGCCTGCAACACACACCAGCCGGGCTCTGCGTGTTGTTCTCCATGTTGTCAGGCAGGCTTTGGTCACATGACCATCAGGCAGTGCCTACTGCAGCTATGAATCACTGCATCGTTGAATCGCCACTGGACAGGAGAGGAGAGAAGGGAGGAGGAAGGGCAGTGAGAGGGAAGGATGGAGATGGTGGGGGACAGTAGTAGAGCAGAGAAAGATGGAGATGAGATGGAGAAAGGTGTAAGAGACAAATGAAGACAAAGAAAGGAAGGATGAGAAAACTGAGGTGGGAAAAAGCAGGAGAATAAGAAAAAACAAAGATGGGGGTGATCAGCCAGGACAAACAACTGCATTTCTTTGTTTACCATGACATCCAAACACACCACGCTAATCTAAAATGTGCCACTGAAAAGAAGCTGGCTTCCAGACAAAACTGCACTTTCTCCAAGTGCTTCACAGCCCTTCTTCACCCAAAGACACACTGGTGATGACAGCTCATGGTGCACACAGCTACACAGTGTGCATGGAGTGTGCCTGATAATGTTTCTGCTTACGGAGCAGCTGTGGCAGAACACCTTGGCAGATGGCCACGCAGGTGATTTAGACAGGACAAGGTCAGTCTGGTAAGAAGTAACTCTGGTCTAGTAAAACCCTGCATAGCTTTGTCTAGGCCATGAACCACAATATCCCTGGTTTCAGTCAATCTTCATGTCCATGTCTTTGTTTTAAATCCCTGGCCTATGCCCTCCATCTTCACTAACCCTGGATAATTTTGGCTAATAATCCTAATAGGATGAGATCTAATTTGAGAGACTGGTCTCAATGCCTGAGGATTACAGGTCTTTAACTGTGCGTGCATATACAACATAAATCCAGGATGCTACAACTGAACAGTCCTTAGTCGTCTCTGCACAGAGAAAAATATTTCACTTCTTTCTTTGTTTCTTGCAGTAAAAATAGAATAGTTCAATCACTCTCCTCACCCGTTTGAAATCACTGTCAGACAAGCAGTTGGTCACTGATTCCTACTTAATCATTTCCTAACTTTCATAACATTATATATGTTATGTACCATATGTTTTCTTATATGCAGTGTGTAAAACTCTTCTGTTATAATTTCCGTCACTCTCTGGAGTTCTTGAGTTCTTGGGGTCTTGACATGTTACAATAATGGGGAATGTTAAAATTTAGGTGTAAAAAAGAAAGTTAACAAAGTTCAAATAAAGTATCATCTATATTTTTTACTAATCCACAGTGAAGATTCATTCAGTGTTTCTGCTGACAGGATGAAATTCCACCTCCTCTCATCCCCTTTGAATGTATTCCCTGTGAGCAGCAAAGCAATAGCAGACTATTAATAGCAGCCTATATTTAAGTCCATGAATGACAGTACTAATAGTAGGATATCAGCTATGCTTTAGATTTTGTGTGAGGCTATACAACACCTCCTGCTCAGTATGTGATATGCATCCAGTTTGCTGCAGTGTTATAGGTCAACGACCCGAGGGAGTGTGGAGCTGGCTGTCAGACTGCACCAGTACTACAGATCTCTCATCCCTCTGCAGTGCTACAGCATCACCATTACTACTCTGACGCATGCACACTGCAGGTAAACAAGGAATGCCACTGGCAGATGGGTACAGGGGTACGAGGGGGTGGAGACTGAAAAAGTGGAAAGAAGGGAGAAGGAAACGAGGAAAAGAAAAGGAAGCCAAAGAAGAAATGGATCAATTGGAAAGTTGAGGCAAAAGGAGGATCAGTTTTAGAGCCATGGATAAGAGGGAGGAGGAGGGTGCAGAGAGGGATAGAAGGTGGCACTGGCAGAACAAATGCTATTATCCTGCTGCACTTTGCTCTAAAGGATCTGAAGGCTGGCATCACAGCAGGACACAAACAAGGAATGGTCATGGGGAGAGAGGTTATTTTTCTCATTTGCAGAGGAACACAGGAAGAAAGACATTGCGAGGAAAGCAACAGATAAATTTAAAGAAAGACAGGCTGTACCAATTATGTGAACTGAGAAAAATGTCAGTATGAAAGAGACAAAAAAATGAAGGTGTTGTGCAAGAGTGTCAGAAGTCAGAGCTTGTTTCTTGATGACCCCGTGTTATTAAAGGAGTGGGAGGAAAAACAGTCTAATGCAAAACTCAGAGTTAATGCTTAGCCTAACCCTCAGTGCTCTTCTGTAGGTGCAGTTTGTATGCAAACACACACCCACACAGGCCGTGAAACATAGATGGGTAGCATTTTGGAAACACTTGGCATATGGCAAAACACAGTTTACCCTGATCTCAGCTATGCTGCAGGTTATTGACAAGGTCAGCACTGAGCAAGACATATGTGTGTTTGTCTGTGAACTGGCCTGAGACACAACATCAGAACAAACAGTCAAAAAATTACTCATATTCCTGAAACACAGTCCCTCTCAGTGATGTCCCACAGAAACAAATCAACTGCAGCATGAACTCTCTTCAGCTGCAGCTTTAGCCCTGACTAACGTAGAAACAACATTTATAACAGTGGGACAAGATGGCAGTGGGTGCATGAGTCAGACACTGTGGTCATATATCAATCATCAGTTCCACAAAATACTTTATTACATATCACTCATTCAGTTATCTTGCTTATGCTGTCAGTCTAACTACAAACTGGGTTTATAGTTAGTCCCTTCGACAACACCTGACACTACTGTACATACAGTACATTATAATACTGATAGAGGACCTGTTGCTCTACTATGTATGCTTCAGTAGCTATGATGTGTGCGTGTCATAGAGTTATCTCCATCATCAGAGGACCCAATATAAAGCAGTTTAGGTCTGTCTTCAGAATGAACATAAGGTTGAGGAGTTACTGGTAGGGCAATGAATGTCATCAGTGGAAAGCCCTCAAAATACAGCGTTACAGCCATGTGTGTGATTGTGTATACTTCAGGCAAGCATGTCAAGGTGTGGTAAGATGATAAAAGTCCCTGATGCTCCTGTGCATGTACAGGGTGAGGTCAACACTGTGCAGAGACACCACTGACTGTAAGAGGACTTTAACCACAAACACACACAGATTACACATTTAGAGGGCAGTATGCACTTATACTTACAGTATACAATTTATCTGCCTTTGTCACACACATTGACTAAATTGTGAAAATACAAGCTGTAGAGCTGGTTATTCCCACACTCTGTATATAACAAAAGCCACACTTCATATCCACATGCCATCTATGAATCACTCCTGCCTTTCTTGTACATCCATGAAATAAATTTTCCACAAAGGTTACTCCTATTTTGGAGTGGCACAAGTTATGTCTGAAAGTATAATCAGTATGAGTGTGCGTCTATGTCAAACAGTAGGATCTTTAAAGCAAACAATGACTCAAGGCATAACCTAATCAAAACAAACACATGACATATCTGACTCTGTAGAAAACCTTAGCTGGCTACTGCATCTTTGTCTGAACTTGGCAAAAGAAAAAATGTGAATGAAACATATAAAAAAGTCCCTGATTTTGCCCTTTGGTAATCAGGGAAACAATCCACACAGTGAGTCGCTAACTAAGCTTCAGTTCTGCTGTTAATGTCATGACAGATGACACATGAAATACTCATTCGCTTTCCTTCATTTTTTGTTTAGAACAATACTTATATAGAAATATATGATGTCCAGTTTTTTCCCTTTGTACTTTAATAATTACCAAAACATTTTTTCTTGCTTATATCTACACAGTCTCAGTAACAGATGCCTCTGTTTCCTTAAAATTCAGAATTTCCTAATGTTGTGTCATTACAGCCAAACCCCTTGGCAGGGAGGATAAACACAGCATATGGTGTGTCATCAACTTAATTGATGGAGAACTCCTTCATTGCATAAATACATTAGTTTTTCACATGCAGTTTCCCCCCTGTGCAAGGCAGCAGGGCACTCAATCAGTCTTACCAATTAAGATCACACACAAGATCACAGAGTCATTGCCTGGCTCTCATTATAGTTACTGTATGTCACCATTATACCAAACAACATAACAAAAACAAAAAAATTGGGCTACTGTTGATACCACTGCTACCACTACTACTACTACTACTACTACTACTACTACTACTACTCATAATAATATTAATAATTATGACAATATAAGATTAGGTAATTGATGATGTCACAATCTGATCTCAAATGTCAGTAATGGAGCCGATTGAAGCTTTTCTTTTTATAACTGATCAGCTTTATTGAGAATGAACCTAAACCAGATCTTTTGTTTTACATCAGCTGTCCCATAGGTGTCGTAAATATAAAGCAAAAATTACTAAACTGTCTGCAGTGTGGTAAAATTTTACACCAGAAAACAAAAGTAGCCAGTTGTAATGCCTGCAATGTGAGGATTTCCATTCAGTGGTAGTAACACAGCTCTGTCATACTACAACTGCTAAGAAATAAATACTCTACAGAATACAGAGTTCATTCATCACATTTTACTATATCACAGCACTAAGCAGAATATAATTAGTAGTTGTCACTACTGTGAATGTTAAAGTTAAGCTGTTACACCACAGTGAAGGGGAATTTTGAATCCATTACTCATTTTGAATGTTCTAGTTTACTAATACAATGTTACAGTGTAAGTAATAACTGTGATAAGAGCTATATAAACTTAATTTTTGTTCAAGTTTGTAAAAAACTAAAATCAACAAAACAGCTTGGAGACAGGCATTTTTTTCTTAATGCATTGCAGAGCCATTCAGTTGTCATAAATACAAACTGAACTGATATGAATAACTTTAATGTACTTCAAAGTGTGTACTGTGCACATGTATGATACAAGTATCAGACTAGAACTGGGACATCCCTAATAATAATATGTTGGTATCATGAAAGCCAAAACATACCTGAGCATAATTATGGATGTAGGACTTTACTGTAAATAAGACCACAAAGAAATTAATATGTTAGTGCTATTCAACTCTCTGGGGATATTAATACACAGCAAACACCAAGACTATTAGTTGTAAATAAATATCATTATGTATTTAATATCTGAAGCTTTCTTTCTAAACTGTCAACTAGTACATGAGTGTGTGTCCCCTCTTCAATATTGACTTAACTTCACTTTGCTAATGCTTAAGTCACAACCATTCACCAGGACATGTTTGGATGGACTTGAATGAAATTTGATTTTGTCAGCACCTGCTGGTCAGTCACTTGACTCGATTCAGTGGATTTTTAAGTTTACATTAAAAAAATGCCAAAAGTGACAACCAAAACCAAAAAAGTGACACTTCTTGTCTCCTCTGGTGCACAACTATAAAACTAAGACTTAAAATACGTACAATAAGTGGTTATAATTTGCTACATTCCCTCATTTGACAATGTATAAGAGTAATGTCTGTATAGTAGTATAGTAGTGCATGCAGCATTATCTCTCTACTACTCTGGGCCCCATTCATCAGAGGTCTTCATACAGCTTTCTCAGGCTGACTGCTGGTAGTGAAAACCTCTGGTCCATCTGTCAGGTCTGTCTAACCGGCTGTCCCCATCACAGCAGCAGAGATTAGACAGGCTTAAGCCAAGAAACCAGCCACCTTCCCTCCAGCCTGTCACAAAGGACAGGAGAAAGCCTGCCCTTCCTGACTAAGCTTGTGCCACCCCTCTCCCAGCAGAGGTCCACCACCATCTAACATACTGTATCCAACTCTGCCTGACCTACAATAGAGAGCATTAATAAAAAGGTTATGAAAGGATGGGATGTGAAAGGGAAAAGCAAGCGGATACCATTTTGACTACTGCTGCTGTGCTGGACATGGATGTTCATTCAGCTCAGTTAACTGAAGCGTTAGGAGCTTCTGTGAAAGAGGGTGAGTACAGCGCCTTGGGGGATGCAGGCTATTAGTGCTCAATGGGATGTGAGGTGGGAGGCAGCCAGGGAGAAGGCGGAGGCAGCAGCCCATCCATGAATACCCTCAGTGCTGCTCTCCCGCTTCCTGCATTCACTTCCCCAACAAAGAGCCACAATTGTGTCCTTTGCTGTCTTGGCTGGCTGAGGCAGCTCCTGGCAATGCTCAGAGCCATGTGTGGGGTAGAGAGGATGATGTGTGCATGTGTGTGTGTGTGAGGGGTTAGCTGGCTTTAACACCACACAACCAGTCCACACGTGCCCAGCCCGCAGCCTGCCAGTGGCCACACAAAAGGGATGATGTCATGCTTAGCCAATAACAAAAGAGTCTGGGTCTGTCGGGCCCTTCTCTCTCACCCGGCTAGTTCCAGCTTTATCCAGCCTCGCATTAATCGCAAGCCTTATCCTCTTTACTGGGGGTGGGGAATGGATGACAAATACCAGCCATGGGGCAGCACTACACAGAGGAAGATGAGAGGAAAATAGACTAAATCATGAAGGAGCATGTGGTGGAGGAAAGGCTGCAGGCTACAGTTCAGGGATACAGAGAGACAGACAGAGCTGTCATGAGATTGAAAGTGAGAGAAATCAGGAGGAAGCATGGCTCTACAGGGTGCCACAGTACGAGACTTGCCAACCACAGGGCCACCGCAGAGAGACAGACCCAACAGACCCAGCAAATAAACACTGTATAGCTTGCTGCACAGACTACAGTAATGAAACTCAAAGTTTGACTAGAGCCAAAACCTCTCACACTTCACCGCTCTCAGGATCCAGCTTTTTCAACTTGCAAGAGTGTCATACATCACTGTAACTCAAAATAAAACCACTACCTGAGCAAAACTTGATCTTTTGGTCAAAAAATGTCACACATTCTGAGATGCATGACCTCCTGTGTGGCCTTCAGAATTAGCAGCTTCTTTTGTATCAAAGTAACCTGGGTTGACAAAATCCACTAAAACAGGAGGTGTTACTCAAGATCCTTGTCCATTAATAGGAGCAAACTTTGGAAGAGAAAAAAGACGTGGTTTTGACTGCCAAAAGCTATTGCAATTAAAATGAATCCAAACTGCAGTAATTACATTAACAGACAAATGTATGAGAAACAGCGGGTGCAGGAGTCACTCAATGTATCAATTATAGACTATTACACTATGCTGTTAGCTGACCCGCAGGTTATTTGACTTGACAAAGTAACAATAACCCACAATTCGCCTAAATTTTAATCTGACCATTTGGGAAGTGTCACCTACAGTATGTGCATTAACTATACAGGAGTGGTGAAGCTATAATGTACCGGTATATTTATTTGCCATTTGGCGGGCAGGGCATGATTCATTAGAAATACAGAGTCAGTTTGTCAGCTACAATTTCAGGACTGAAACAGTATCTATATAGGAGCAGGTCATAAATCACATACATAAGTGGATGTGTGAGAGGTCAGAAACTCTTACGTACTCCTGGAAGTACCAGGAAGTAAAGCAACTAAAAACAAAAGCAATAGCATTTTTTGGACTGACATTTAAACCCTGGGTCACACCTAAGAAAATAATGTCAATCACCTGTCATCAGTCGCTTTGAATTAGCATTTTATTACAGTGAGTGTACAATATAAATGAATAGCTAAGGAATGATCTTGCCATCTCCACAGCTTTGTTGTTGTGTTTGTTCCATTATGTAAAATTGTTGGGTGATGTATGCCTACACAAACTGCATCAGGGCACAAAACAAATTTCACCCATAAAACACACAAACTTCACCCTCTTCCCTGTTTAGGTTTCCCCCCTCATAGTTCCTTCAGTTTCACACAGCGCCTAAAAATACAGGAGTCGGCGTGCCACTGCTGGAAAGGCCACGGAAAAAAAGCTGTCATATTCGGAGAAGTCATGGAAAACGGGAGGATCCGATTTCAGGGCCACTGATAAGCAACAAACCTACAGTAAGCCTGCCTCTTTGCCAAATATAGCACCCACTGATGTGGTTCAAGCACGGGCTAGCACAGAGAAGCCCAATACACAACCCCAGTGGTACACAGGGCAGGCAGTTGGAAATGTTCTGGGAAATCCATGGAGATTGTTTGCATGCTACAAATAGTATTATATATTCCCAACACCCTGTACTGTTAATGCAATTGTAATTCCCAACCTCATTTGCAAGAAGACTCACAAGCTTACTCACAATCCCACTCGGAACAACTTCATTTTAATAATAATCTGCTTTTTTTGTTTTTGAGTTTTGTTGTTCTATAGATGAGGGAACAAAATAAAAAAACATCAAAATCTCAACTTGAGAATTTTAATGTGAAATCCACTTAACTTTTAATGTGGCTTAATTGGATTAAACAGGAATGAAGTGATCAATATTTAATTTGCCAACATTCAATGGATTATTTTATGAGTATTGTCATTTTGCCTTATTGCCAAAATAGAGGCTTGCCACACAGACACTGAATCTGAATCTAGTCTAGACACTGAATCTAGTCTGGCACTTAAAAGGAAAGGCTCTCTAATCACTGGCATCACATCCTACTACACAAAAAGCTTCTGCTGTCACATATACTGAGCCTCAACTCACCTTCACCTTGCCATTGGGTTGCAGCAGCTCAGTGACAGAGACCTTGTCCTGCTGCAGTCGCCTCTTCACTAGCTTGGAGCAGCAAACGTTGACTGCACCTTGTACATGTGATGCGTTGTACTCAGAAAATGTCCTGCTGTCAATCACCAGCAAACGGCCCGTTCCTCTTTGGATGAGGCTGGCCAAACGCTTGATGTCCATGGCACTTCGCTTAGTCGGCCCTTTCTCCCCTGCCATGATGTAGGAGGGGCTGAGTGGTAACCCTGGGTTACAGATGTGAGGGCTGTAAGGGATGGGGTGAGGATGAAGAAGGGGTGGGTAAGACAGGGAAAGGTGGAGGAAGAGATGGGGAGGAGCTGAGGTCAATCGAGGAGGGCTACTGTACCACTGGAGATGGTGCTGAGAGATCCATGGTGCCTAAAGAAAGATAAGATAAAGAAACAAGCAACAGAAAAAGAAGACATTTTAACAGGTAAAATACAATCACAATGCTGAAAGTACAGTCATCTACTTGGAATGTGATGGTTCATTTCAGACCCGCAGCTGGTCACCTGTGACATTCAAAACCTGCACCATCAGTTTTGAGATGCTGATGACCACATGGCTGATCATTAGACACCAAGGTGATTATCACTCCTTGCCTGAGCTTCAATCCAGTCATGCCAGAGAAAATAATTCTAACACTGCATAAATTGCATGAATTTACAAACTACACACAATGTATTATTATGCACTAGACTATGATGACTTTGAACACCTTGAGTATTAAAATAGCTGAGTGCTAATCTTCAATAGAAAAGTTATTTAAAGGTTTAAAAGCTGCCTGGATCATCCACTGGGATTTATCAGTCCTGAGATCTGAAGCAATATCACACATACAAATACAAAGCCAATGACTTATGTTAGACATGTACAACAATAAAACTGTGTGTGTGTGTGTGTGTGTGTATGTGTGTATGTGTGTATGTGTGTATGTGTGTATGTGCATGTGTATGTGTGTATGTGTATGTGCATGTGTATGTGTGTGTGTATGTGCGTGTGTGTGTGTGTGTGTGTGTGTGTGTGTGTGTGTGTGTGTGTGTGTGTGAAGGTTGTTGGTCAAGGGTCTCTTGTGTAGTAGCTCATGAAACAGGAAACTGAGGGAGTGAGATAAATTAAGCTGGGGGAATTCAGCAAGCAGGTCTGGACACAGGCAAATGGCCTGTGTGACATCCTGTGCATGTGCGTGTGTGAATGTGTGTGTGTTGCAGAGAGCTGGCCATAAACTTAATGAACTGCCTCCTCCTATCTATCACTACTAATCTCTCTGATCTCTCCTCTGCTCATCTTCATCACAGCAACATGGGACAAACACACATGCAGTCATTTGCCAGGGTTGAAAGCTGCACATGTAAACTGCGACACACATGACCATTACAAAACTGCATTAAATTATTCTTGAGAGAACATATGTATAAAAATGTATGTAAATGTAGGTTGAATAGCATTTCCTTGGTATCATGTGACAAGTGAGAAGGTCAGAATGTGAATGCAGTCGTGTTGTTTTATTTATCTACACGCACATGGGGTCATGAAAAATGAATGGGCCTCCTCTCATTTACCCCAAAGTCTAAATGGAAGTTTAAACCTTGGTTGAAAAGGGAAAGTACAAGAAATAGAGGTGTGGAAATAGAGTGGAGGGAGATTAAAACACAAAGGCCTTGGTGTAATTTAACAGCAGAAAAAGGAAACAGCAGGGGGGAAATAACAAAAAACTTGTCATGATAAGACTTTAGAGGCTAGGAGAAGAAGAGGAAACAGAACAGAACTGTCTATGTAGAGCAGAAAATGCAAAACGGTTGGCACAGCAGAACTGTGGTGAGAAGGTGGGCGATAAACCCAAGACAGAGAGAGAAAAAGAAAACGTGGAAAAAAATGTGTCTTCAGATCAGGTACTGTCTTGGGAGGATACCTAGGCAGCTCTGCTCTGCAACTTTTCACCTCTGTTCTGACAACACCAACAAGGAGGGAGGGAGAGGGAGAGAGGTGGGAGTCGGGCAGCGACGGATGTTATTCAGCAAGGATCTCTCCAGCCTAGCAACTCAGCCAGCTCAAGGTGAGGGAGGGGACAATTGAGAAGAAAGGAAAGAGATGGAGAGAGCTAGAAGGAGAAACTAAACAACAGAGAAAAGAGATAAATCCACTTTTAGAAATCTACACCAAACTTGGTGGATGTGAACTGGATAATCATGGGTTCAGATGTGACATCTGCAGGGGCATTTGTCCCAGCAAAGGCCATGCATCCTGCCTCTATAGATTAAAAAAATAATAATTTTCTGTCACATACACTAAGTGCTATTTCTCATACAGGCTGCTGGCCAAGCCTGAACATAGATGTACACATGCTGCTGCTGCCTGGCAACCTGCCTCATGCAAGAGCATCAACAGAACAAGGGCATGGAAGAAAATCTAGATAGACGGTCATGGCAGCAACTGTCTACACTGTATCAACAGCCAAACTGCTGCTGCATCAGAAAGTTGCTACAGTGAAGGGATGGCTGTGCACAAGCCATAACATATATACATTTTGACTATCCTACATTTTATTTAACTTTACCTTATTTAACATATTTGTCATTTTTATTTAATCAAAAACTGAAAGAAGTACACATAGTATTTTCACAAAAACTACACAGCTTGTACTGCATCTGACAGTGAAATAAATCTAATCCAGTTATTCTAATCCAATCTGTCTATCTGTATTATAGTGGTATCTAAATGCATGTTTCTGCAAAAATGTTACAAATTTTGTAATGTGCAGTGATGCATGTTGACATAGTGACATTTTCCTATTTCTCCCATGGACCACCAGTTATTCTGTGGAATTAACAAACTGCCGTGCATTGCCAGTGCTCCCCTAACACAAAGAGCCTCTGCCCACATTGCGACCTTCGCCATCACCTGTTATACCTTACCTTATATGGCACGGAGCCCCATAGCCAAGCTGACAACAGAGCTTCTAGGAGTGTGAATCTTTCTGTCTTTTTGCAGTTTCCTTGCTGCTGAGCATAACATCTGATGCTGCATATGTCTAATGGCGACTGCGTTCCCACCCGCCAAGCCTCTCACACTTTCTCTCTGAATCCCTCCTTCCTTTTCTATCACTCTCTTTCTTGCTGTTGTGCAGTGAACGAGGACGGGGAGGGGAGTATGGGTTGGGGAGTGTGCAGGTTTACATGCGTGGTGGTAGTGAGACTGGTGTTCTGCATCTTTCTGCACTGGCAGACAATCATCCTACGGTAACCTCAACAGGAGAAAGTGAAGGAAACAAAGAGAATGACAAAAATATGATGATACAAGGGGGAGCACAAACCTCAATGTGCTTACTTAGCATAACAAACACAACACATGCACGTATGCAAAACCATCTGACTTCCTCCATCTTGCATCCAAACAGGAACAGCAAGGAGAAAAAACAAACAAGCTAAACTAAAATAGGCAGCAAGCAGGAGCTTGCTGTGAGGCTCTGGCTGAACAGAGGAAAGCAAGCCACAAAGAGAGAAAGCAGAGCGTCAGCGAGCACAGGCCCGGAGCAGATTCTGCTGTTGCCATAGAAACAGCCCAGTTGGGGTGATCAAGGGGGCACAGGGAGGATGATGGTGAAGGGATGCTAGTGGTGCTGATGCTGGATGAGGATACAAAAGAGGGACAGTGGCAAGACTCTCCCAACTTTAGCTGAATATTAAACATATTCTTAACTAGTACATGCGAAGATTTGACAGTGGAATAGTAGACAAGATGTTGATAAAGAATTTGGGTGGGTATGCTCAGACCAACTACTCTCATCTAAGACAGCAAATTTAAAACATAATTCTTCTGACATTCTTCTGACATCTTTTCCAAAAACATAGTCCTTGAGCAAACAATCGGACAAAACATCTAGACAGACAAGTTCATGCATCTCAAAAAAGCTGAAAGTGTAGCTAGTTACACCTTGACTGGTGGCTGAAGGCAGAAGAACCAGATCAGCAGGTTCATTTTGAAGAATATTTTTTTTTGATCTGGTTGGGAAATTTGAATATCTGAATATAACCACAGTGCCTCCAAAGTACTTTCAGTTCTTTTTCACCTGAAAGTATGAGAACCATGACTGGTGAGACTCCTAAATGAAAAAACTACATCTACACAGTACATCCACGCATATCAAATAGAATATACATACACCATGCATTAGCTCGTTTCTCCTCTGTCCTTCACAAGCTACAAAACTCACTCACTCACTGACTCCTTATTTATCAGTGACCTTTTAAACACTAAATGATTAGATTATTAATCAAAATAAAGATTTATTCATAGATATAGAGATATGTACATTGAAAAGTACAATTATGACTTTTTTTTCTAAGAGAAGAAGAGAAGAAATCCCAGAATGCATTTCCCTGCTTGTCAAGTAAAATACAAGTCATCTACAGACTTGAATGTTACTCTCTTTACAGCTGACAACAAAAAACTAGCCTTCTTTGTAATACACAGTAAAATTGAGCAAGTAACTTTATCTCCATAAAATGGGTAATCCACACAGACATGTTCACAGACTTTTCATACAAAACCATCAGGTAAGAACGATTGGGCAGCTCAATAATGTCATATCAGACATCAGAGAGAGACGCAAACACAAAGAGAGCAACTGGAGGGCAACCAGAGCTGAGGTAATACCATCCAGGTTATTCATTAACTGCCTGCATAATGTCACCTGCGGCCACAGCCTCAAGTTGGCTGATATAAAGCTGCCTCTTAGTTTCTCACAATGAGAGACATGAGTTGTTTGTTTAGACCACAAATAATTACATCATCGACACAGCTCATGCCCTTTACTCTCTGCCACAACCATGCTCATGAACTAAAGGCTTGCATTTGTGTGTGTATACACACTGTCTGACTCTTTTTCACTCAAGTGTCACACTAAAAAGTGACCACAACAAGGCACATCACAGGTACTCATGCCAGCACCATAAACACTGAGCTGCAGGGTTTCCAAACTACACTGAAGAATTGCTAAGAAGGTTGGGTGTGCAGCCAAGCCTTCAAAACACTGATATTAGATCACTAGTCTGATAAGATTATGTGCAAACCACTTCCTGACAGTTTACATTACATTCACTGATTTTTTAATGAAAATGAAAATAACCTGAGTGTATGGCTGCAACTAACAATTATTTTCAAGAACATTTACTGTGTTAACTGTATCCTCGATTGCTCAGTCTGGAAGATCTCCAAAACTGACTTGAAGACTTTGTCCACCTACCATCCCACAACCAAATAATATTCACAAACACGTGGCAAAGCAGCAAACCCTCACAAGTGCATAGGCAGAACTAGAAAATATTTTTTGCAAGTGCATACAATTTTTCACAAAAAAGTTATCTAATTAGTTGCACATACATGTTCTGTTAACTGTATCGGCTCTAGATGAGACTTTTGATTCTGTCACTAAAAGTTAAAATTGAAGAATAATAAAACAACATGCCTACCACCTTTGGTTGATTAGGGTGCGCTGCTGGATGTAAACAATATGAAGGGTAGCAGAGTGACAAGCCTGGGGCGTGTCATACGTAAACGACGTGCATGGAAATAAACAGTGCAACATGAGTGATTCTGTTACAGTGATCATGCAATTGTGAAAAATCAGATCCTGGTTGGACCCTGATGGCGCAGAAGCATCATCACACTGTAAACAACATAACCAGGTATCCTCCAATCAATACTCTCCCAGTGCGGCTGCTGTAAATCGCGGGATCATATATCAAAGTGGGACTACCCCGTACTCTACCATAATAATAACAACATGGATACAATGAATACACAACATAAAAGAGCTTGACTGTATAACCTATAAATTAACAGTATGGTGTATACACACAGATGTGGAAAACAGCTCCTCCAAAACTGCATAGCTTCATATTTTGCGATCAGAAACAAACCAGGGCGCACAAAGACACAGATGAGACGTTTGTGTCCCGTTTGACGTAATAACAATGACGGTCTTAGCTCACCATAATAAACCGACCTAGATAAGAAATAAAAACACAACGGGGACAGCGACGACTGACTTTACAAAGGCTGCATTTTTAGCATCAAGTAATGTAAAACTACACGTTTATAGAAATATTCAGTGCGTGTTGTCTGAGTGGGAAACCTGCCCTGGGTTGTTATGACGCGTGGATATGTCCGCATGCGAAAATGAACCACTGCATTGATCGGACAGGGTGTGATGATTAAAGACGCAAATAATAAAGGCGCAAATAATAAAGGCGCAAATTCAACAACAAATACAGAAAAGCACGTTACACCTACCTCAAAATGACTGGGCGGTGAACGATCAGATGATCGTCAAAATAGAATAATCGATAACTTCGGTCTGGGCGGGTTTTAATTTCCATCATACTATGGTGCGCACATACGGGGGGGGGGGAGCACAGGGGGGCGCGCGCTGACAGAGTCGCTGCAGCAACAGAGGGGGGCACGAGCACAGATCGCGAGACACCGCAGCTAACGTAAGCTAGCTGTGTGGGTAGCAAGGCAACTTTGGTTTCTACTACTCGATACACACACACAGACACACAAGCCCTCACCTCAGGGTCCACGCTGCTGCTGCGTGTTACTCAGCTGGCCTCCATGTGTGAGGGGACAGCGGCGGCATCTCCATGGGGCTGGCCGGTGTTTACCTGGCGGTGTGGCGGAGGACAGCACAGCTGACAGGGGGTGACAGCGCCAGGAGCAAACGAGACATGAAAGCGCGACCCAGCGGCCGTTTAACTGGCCAGGAGAGCAGGTCGGCTCGTAGAGGGATAAAGTAGCTTAGCTAGGCTCGGTAAAAGCTAACACAGGTTGTGTGTGTGTGTGTGTGTGTCTTGAGGAGGGGGTAGTTTCAAAAGGTGCACTTTAGCACTTTCATGAACTAAAGCGATGAGGTCATGGTTCAGAAGGGAGAGGGGAAAAAAATGAGGTTGACGTCACCTCCAGCCAATCAGAACAGACGGCTCAGGGGTTGGGTGACGTCAACGTTTAAGAGCCAGAGATTAAAGGGACAGTCCGTGTTTTTAAAGGACCAGCGTCCGGAGTGCAATCATTGGGCTGCAATAGAAATGAAGCAAAGGCAGTTATTTATCCAGCGATAACGAAAGACAATAATAATGATATAAATGAAAACTACGATAAAATGCTCGCACCAAACAACACACAAATAATAACATTAATAAAGGTTACACCGTGTGTTTTTAATAAAATTAGATGTAGATGATGGATGATGTATTGGATCATTGAGCTCCCCTCATTTGTTAGTTAGAAATGTCCAGTACACCACACTTTCATGTAGGCGCCATGATTTTAACTTTGAATATGGTCTTGAAGACTCCTGCTGATGTGGTCTACTTCAAACCAGCATCCAGCTAAAACCAACTGAATTACAAGCACAAGACCATATTAATCATATTTATGAAATCTTATAAAATTACACATTACAACTGCAACATGTTTTTGCAACACAGACTTACATAATTTAAATACAAAATGCAGCAATAGTAATGGTAATAGAAATATGAGTCACTGTCTGTTAGTTATGAGTTTGCTAACTGAGGCACACACACTGATGATGAATATTTCTTGATAATGATTTAAAGGCCCTGTGCACACAAAATGGATGTTTTCACTGAGCCTGACTGATTAGACCTCTAGTTAGGTGGAAGTTAGAAGTTACTGAAATTTCTGTAAGAATCATAAAGTTGCATCAACAAGACTAATTTAAGAGCGAGGAAGGTGTCAGTCAAGCACAGCCATACAGCTTACACACTCTAGGTGAGAGGTTTAATCAAGGATAAATGTTTATGGTCTTTAAGAGACGTAAGTGAAGAATATCCATCCATCCATCCATTCATTTTCTATACCCGCTTATTCCTTAACCACGGTCACGGGGACCTGCTGGAGCCTAAAGTGAAGAATATTTCAAATATATTTTAAGCTAAAGAAAATGTTACAGAAAGTAACATTCATTTGTCCACAGTATCACATTTGTACTAATCCCAGAATAAATCAGTTGTAATAAGTAGGAGGGGGAGTTCAGTTTTCAGTTGTTTTGTAGACTGACAGCTTTTGTTCTGTTGTTCTGCCTTCAGTGTGTTGTGATAACTACATGAATACAGTGATAGAGCCATTAGCAGTATGAACAATTACAGTGAATATTCTGACACCTAGTGGTACAGATATTCAACTGCACCGTGTTGCAAGTAGAGTAAAGGTAATATCAGTGGAAAGTCAAAAAATTTTTAAAAGTTTTTTAAGTTGGTAGGAAAGGGAATCAGAAAGACAGCAACACAGATTCATGAAAATCTACCTTTATTTGGATGCAAAACGCACAACTTAAAGCAATACTGTAGCAGAGGAGAGGGATACTGATTTCTGCTGGTTGGTTGTATGTCCAACTGATTGGCTATTTCACCTTGCCCATTTCGATCACCAGGAGGGGACCAGGTAAACACTGAAAACAAGCACTTAAAATAAATGCTTTTCAGCCAGGTATATTGGACATTACCAGAGGATTATTTCAATAGTCTGACAGTAGGTTATAGCTTTTCTTATCAATCTCGGTCCTCTGTCCTCTAAAGAGGTGATTTTGGCAGTTTAATTTGTTAGTTGATTTGATTGATATAAATTGGTCCAAGTGCACAGTTAATTCCGTCCTCTGATAATGTTCATGACTGCTAATTTGATACATTAAATCAAGGTAGACGTTATCTGATTTTTTTCTTAAATAGAAAATGGTCTTCACTGTTTTAGCTGCCTTACACATAGCAATTATTTCTTGTGTTGTCAACTGAGAGTTGCCTAGAGTTACAGATGGAACAGAGAGGGGACTGTGTAAAAACTCAGTCTGAGGTAAAATTCTCCAAGAAAACACAGAAAGCAAAGCATATTAAAGCAAAGCCTAAAGGCATAAAGAAATAATGCTGAAGACCGAACATAATCTATTTATCTTTTGTACTGTAAGGTAACTTAGGTAGTTGTCACATTTTGTTCTGTCTAATCTTGCAATAAAAACTGATGGTTTGATCCACAGTATGAGCTACATTCCATCATGGTGTAAACAGAAATATACACAAGGCATCTACTCGAAAGGATTGTATCAAAATGTTCTAAAAATATCTCTGGTTGGTTTCACAAAAGCAAACTGTATCAAAAGCATTGGCAGAGAGCAAGCAATATAATAGGGTTAAACCTTTTTACACAACAAAAAGCAGGACAACCAATCGCGTCGCTTTGATTGTGGACCTATGGAGTCCCATACAGCACATGCAATCCATTAAACTTAACACAACCAAAACACAATACAGAAAAAAATAACTTTTACAGCTGAACATCAGAGAGACAACCTTGGTTGGTCTATTGTGCTTCATACAGATTAGGCCTGGCCTGTCTATACAACAACCATGGGCTTCTTACTTCACAGATGTGTTCAAGCTACGGTTGAATGCAGAGGTGTCACAGAGCAAGTGACCCTGAGAGTGACAGACTTCATGGTAGTAATGGAGCATTTACAAGAATATTAGCTGTTTGTCAGTCTCCTTCATCAAGTTATGGTGCATTTCCTTTGCAACTTTTTGCTTTCCTTTGCCTTACATTTCCCTGTGTGTCAGTTAGAAACAGTGCGGGTGTCAGATTCTTCAAATCTCTGCACTGATTTTTCAGATGATCTAATTGTAGTTCTGGCCTCTGGTCTCTCAGCATCACTGGCTCTGTGACACTTCTAAATGTATGTCAATGTAGCCTTAATGCAGGAGTTGTTTACTGTAAACATCATGGACCATGAGGACTGCACAGGCAGCATGGTAAAACTGTAATACTGTAGATTGCACAGGAATCCTAATTATTTAATTAATAACCTAATTGTTTTACATTCCTATGTTCCATAACATTGCACATGCCTTTAATGAACACTTAGCACCATGCAACCTGAAGATGATGTGGCTCCTGGATGCATCAAAAGTTGAAACAGGCCTTCTGTAATGATTTTTACATTAAAAGTGAAAGTCAGTGAGAAAAAGCTAGATGTTAGTTACCTTATTTTTAATATAAACATTTGTATCAACATTTGTATCGATAGAGTTAAATATTAGGCTGGCGTTTGATCATTTGATCTGTAGATTTAAATTATGCTGGCACTTGTACTGTAAAGGGCCATACTGAAATTTACTTTCCTCCTAAAAAAAAACTGAAACTGCAGCAAGTGATCTGATTTCACTTCAGCTCCAGTTGAACCTTTTGATAACTGTACATACAGTAGGTGAGGGGACTATTTTAGGCCTTGATGACTAACACTCATGTAGAGTAACATGATCAAAACCTTAGCATTACAAATGACATGATGTGCAGACGGATTATTTCATGCCTTACTGTTGAGACTCTCCAGGACTGTGGCTTAGTAACGCTATAGTGTGCGATTAGGACTTTTGGAGGGCCATCTCAAATCCCACCTCCTTATGTTTGCTTAAAGACATACAATTGGCCAGATGTCGGCCATTCAGTCCAGTCCGGGCGAGCCTGTTCTGGATGAAGAGATTAACATGGTTTGACCTTGTTAAAGGGTGAGATTGAGATGATGCTCGGTACAGTGGTGCATACCACCAGTGGTGGTATGGTGTACAGTGGTGTGTCTCGGTCTGGGTGTGGCTGCAGCGCTCACTCTACTCTTCAGCAGTGTGAGACAGCTGTTTTTCATACAGGCTGAGGACATGATGCACAAACTGGTACTGCTCACAGGTCTGGATCATCCCACCCCTAAAAGAAAATACACAAAAAGACAAATGCATTCATTCAGATACAAATTTTCCTTTTGCTATTTTTAGCCATACTAAATCAGTAAGTAGGTCCAGCACTTTTGTGGTCACCACATCGTACTGGCTTCTTTTCCACTGGCCCCACTGTTTGTAGTGTAGAATTCACGTTCTCCTTAGGATGAAGTGAAACTTTAGCTATAACATCACCATCAGGATAACATTTTTATTCTTAACAAATTTTGGCTTGTGACAAAATATCTCCTAAAACAAATAACATTCACATCACTAAAAATGGTAAACATTATACCTGCTAAATGTCAGCTCAGTGTCACTGTTATCAAGATAACATACTGATGTTAAGATGCTCAGCTGTTGGCCGATGCTGATTATTTTAAAAATGGCAAAAAATATCCAGATTAAAAGGCAGATAGATTTTTGTATTATATTATGTATATGTTTCTTTCTGTAAAAGTTCAGTTGTTTCTTTTTTCTTCAATTAATCTTCTTTTTTTACTGCATTGAAGGAAAACTGGGTCTCCTTAAAACAACTTCAAGTCACATCGTAGTCTGTGAAAGAGTGGTGGTTTACTGTACCTTGACTCTGAAGTATAGGTGTGTGACTTTTGGTCCTACATTCATCCATTTTCACTAAATCTTCATTTACGTGTAAACACATTATCTTGCCTGCATTTGGAACTAAATCAAATTCGACTAGGTCACCTGGGCTTTTAAGCCAACTAAACACAGACATAAGCAGGGATAAGGGCTAAGACTATCTCACCTGTCCAGACGGAGCTGACAGGTGGTTCTCAGGATGTCAACCACCCCCTCAGTCCTCAGCTGCTTGCACAGGATGGAGGTGGCGATGAAGCAGCCAGTTCGACCAATTCCAGCACTGTGGAAAAAGGAGTTGGAGGGATGAAGGGAGGCGTGTGGAGGAGAAGAAATTGAGGTCTATTGATTAACTATGATCCCACCAATCCAATTAATATCAAATTCTCCCTAGAGAAATCAGACTTCAGCAGGCTGGAAGTGGGAAAATGCTCTGCTCAAAGAACCTGGCCAGTGCTGGCCTAAAAAAACGGCAGTAAACTGGGTTCATCTTATGTGAACTGGGTATTTTCCCCTATGAGAATGGTATTATCGATATGGGTTTAATATAGGCTATTTGACTTGGAGCCTTCTGAACACAAACTCCCTATATCAAATTCAAGCTGCTTTTGTACCTGCAGTGGACAACGATAGGGCCACTGGAGGGAGGGGCTTCGTCTCGAGCCCTTTCGACTTCCTGTACTAGTTCGAGCAGGGGTGGAGCCTTGTCTGGAGTCTTCTGATCAGGCCATGAAGTGTACCAGTATTGCCGCAGACTGCGTTCCTCACCCCCACACTGGTACAAACACACAGACACAAAGACAAGTAGGCCGGCATGCAGGTTTGAAATATGAATGTGATCAGGTTGTGCATGTAAATAGATGAGACAGAAGCAGTGACAATGATTTTTGATCAGCCTGTTGCTCAGCATGTATATCCAAATTGTTACCTTGGTGTTAGTTGCTACGACAACAACGAATGCAGAGCAAAGCAGCAAAAAAAGAGCGAGGGTTATAAAAAAAAGTTTACATAGTCTTGGCTGTTACTGCACACAATCAACTCCATCAGCTGCCTCTATTCCTTGAGTGTCAGTCTGATAATTATTAATCCTACAGCTAGAACTAGAGGAGTCGAATAAACAATACGCTTTTAACTTGGAGCACAGTTATGTAACGATCCCCTGGTGCTTAGTAATCAGATGCAGGCTGTATTTAGTGAATTATCATGTTTAGCTTGTGTGTGCCAATGCCACCATGACCCCAAATTAAATATAAAGCACCCATCATGAACACATGAATGGAAGTGAATAGTACAACTACATCAGGAACGCTGAATAAACCATCACCCAAGACTCTATGCTGAGTCTGATAATCTGATGAATCTTTTATACTCTGACAACGCAGTTTGATATGAAACATTTAGTTTGTTGAAAAGAAAACTTGAGTGGTGTTTGCTTGGTTTGCTGAGATCACAGTCAGATTGGCACATTTCTTTTACATTTTTAAAAAATTCTGTTTCATCAACAAATCCATTCCAGTCAGTCACAACTGTGGGCTACTTGCTGTGTGTAGTGCTAATTAACACATAATATCTTGCTAACACATTAAGTTGGTGCACATGGTAAAATGTGCTAAATAAAAATAGTTAGTTATTACTGTCACATACATTGTTAGCTTCACATGCTGTGCAGTGCCAAAGCCTTGTACTGTAGTCCTCAATAAAAATTTCTAATGCTTCAAGCCAGACCAACCAGAAATAGAATACAGGTTTTCTGTCTTACCTTCAGCGTAAACACCCTCAGACTGTAGTCATCCTCCTGGGTTACCGTGACAACGGTAATCTCAATGCCCTCGTGGGTCACAGTGTCCTCGGGCCAGTACTCTGCACATTTCTGCAAGACACAATGTTCACACAACTGGATGTTTTTATGCTTCTCAGTGCATTTATGCATGAATGCATCCATCATCATCATCATCCTCATAACTGACCTCATTTTTCTCCTCTAGGTTGGTGATCATCACTATGATTGGGCTTTTCTCCTGCCACACCATCCTCCAAAAGTCCCCTACTGTGTTTACAGTGGGACCCTGGGTGGCAATGTATGCATGCTCCTCACCCCCATAACCCTGCACACATGAATACACACAAAACTCCTGGTCTTCTCATATACATTTGCCTGTTTGGACTAAACACAAACATCAGATGCTGAGAACAATACATACAGGGGTTACAAGGCAAAGCAGAGCTCAGGCAAGGTTTCAATTTTATATACACACATTCGCACTTACTTTGAGATAATTAGCATTGATGTAGGTATTGAGGAAATCATCTTCATCCTCTGACTTCAAAATCACTCTACTGTGTGTGTCTGGAGGTGGACAGTATGAGATGTTCATGAGAAACAGAAGAAGACAGGAAATAATATTTATGCATCTAGATTATACTATTACAGCCCACTTTTATCACAGTGTTGTGTGCTTTGAGTATTCTGCCTTTACACAGACACAATAGTTGAGAATGTGAAATTATTCATGAGAAGCAGCATTTTCACAAAACTTCATGATCTCTTACAACTTCATGACTGTTTTGTTGTGTTGCAGCTGTACTTACTGGGTAAGATGGTCTTGTAGCGATTCTTTCTCACCAGCCCTGGGTAGTTGTACTCCTTAGGGTCCACAAAGTTCATGGGAGTTTCCTGCCGATAGACAGAGAACAATGAGTCACATCAGCAATCAACCCTTGCAGAAATGGAGGGAATGTCCTAGCCTTGCCTTTGACAAGGCAGCAAAGCAGTAAGAAAATATTATGTAAGACATTTAGATTGAAGACCCAGCCCATAACAATAAATTGTTGCTATCATAATGTATGTACAGTAATTGAAAGACACCACACACTATGTGTATGATCTTTTAACACATATCTTTCCTCTGTGGGTTTTCATATGCAAATATACCTATATCTCTCCTTTCTTCGCCCACTTACAGTGGAAAGGCAGAGCTCCACTGGGTGTCTGTGTGTGTGTTTGTGCCTGTGTGTGTGTGTGTGTGTCGGTGAGTCTCTATTCATCTGTTATTTCTAAGGAGTGTAGGTGGGTCAGCTGTTGTTGCTCCCCTCACATAAAACTCAGCCTGCAAGCTCTGGTCATCCATGGCTCGTGTGTGTAGCATGGCTGGAGTCAAAACGTGTGTTCCCTGTCGGAGGTACTCCTGGGCTGACTGGTCTCGGGGAGAGAGCTGGGCTCCATAGCCATAGGGCTCAGTGCAGCCTGGTGTACACATGTCCAAGGTCAGGGAAACGTTGGAGCCCCGCCTGCGTGATACATACAGACTCAGACAAATGCACACAGACATACATTATGTATATACCTACAGTATATGTAAAATATGGATGTAAAATGCATCAATATGGAAAACCTGCAGATACAAATTAAAATGCAAATAATCTGCACTTTGCTTTTTTCTGCAGTGCACTCTTATTCTAACCTCTCCTGAAGCCCCACAGGTGTGACAGTGAGGGTGGCGGCATCTCCGTCAGTCCTTGTGTCAGTGCCTACGTCAAAGACTGGCGTCTGAGGCACAGGGTCCACATCCAGTAGATCCTCCTGTGCATCTGTCCACTCTGACAGGGTAAAGGAGGGCTGGCGGCTCACAGACTGTCTCCGATCACCAATGTCCCTCGATACTGGTCCTGATGACCACAAGCCAGTGCCATAACGCCACTTACACACCATGTGGATGACCTGAGGGGAGATGAACAGAAGAGAAAGCAGTAAACATCCCTCTTTTAATCAAACAGGAATCCATTATCAGTTGGTGATGAAATCAATAAAATAAGCAAACACTTGCAGTGTCAATACAGTCAATCTAGTTTCTGCCAAAGACTGTCATGGTAAATTACAAGAAAATCTCCAGTGTTTTACCATGATAACACAAATGGCCACACCAACACCTGATGTTCCATGAACGATCCAGTTGTGCTGTTTGGTGTTTACCACTTCACTCATCAACTCCATGGACTGGCCAGCAGAGAGAGAGGAAAAGGCAATGAGACAGCCAACAGTAAATACCTCACATCAGGATTTTTTTTCCTTTCTCTCTCCTTGACAAACAAATATCCAGGACTGACACTTACATCCATTCCAAAAATCGGGTGGCAGGGTAAAATGAAGCTAAGGTAGAAGTCTATGACCTGCAAGGCTTTGTAGATGGAATAGAGTGGTCCATTTCCTTCCATCACAAAAAACATCCAGTACCCCTGGGAGGAGAAAAGGAGGGAAGGCACAGCTTTAGTCATTCATGCACTGGTAATCAGGCAACATTGTGGTTGCTCTCAGGTGAAAAGCGAATAATAAAAAAATGAAAATGGCCTATTGCCAAGTAATGATTTCATCTAGTGTTTAAGTGTTTTGTTTTTTTTTACCGTGACTTGGGAGACGACAAACAGTGCAGCCCAGTAGTGGATCTCAGTCACTAGCATGTACACCTTGTGCATAAACATTTCTTCCCTCTGAGGGCTTGGACCACCTGCAAGTCCATCATTGCGTTCTGGGAACCCATCTTTTTTAAGTACTCTGTCGCCTAATTTTTCAGTCTTTGTAGGCTCATCTAGCCAGACAGGGTCCTCGTCAGGCCTCAGGAAGATGGAGTCCTCAGTATGGGAACGGGTGGAGCTGCTCAGCCGTCGTGTCATGATCCCCCCTGTTAAATGAGGTTCTCTTGAGGTATTACACATGGCTTCCCTCTGTAATCACAAGGTGTTCACAGCTCTAATTCTGGTGTTGTGTAAGTCCACACCTGACATTATTGTGTTTTTGCCTTGTATGTCTGTCTGAAAAAATAACAAAATAGTCTCTACTTCAGTTGTTACTTTCAGTAGTGAATGTGTCCACAGCCATTTTATGGTATTATGGCGCAAAATAAATTTTTTTACTCACATGCTATCTAAAATGTCTTGGTAACAAAGCTTATTTTCGTGCTTCACTAATATACATGAACAGCAGAAACCTTTATAAAACAGACAATTCCCACTTCATTGATCTGCTTAGCTGTGTTTGTGAGATTGTGTGTGTGTCTGTGTTTTTAAAAGAGCATGTATATGACAAAAAGAGTTGCATTTATTCCACAGGCCTATTCAGATGTATAGCTAAGCAGCTTGGAGTGGCTCTCATCTCCAGATCCTCTTGTCTCCCTCAGATTGGACTACATTGTGTGAGTGTGTTTGTGTGTGTGTGTGTGTAAAAGAGAGGGTGAGAGAGAAAGAGAGAGAGAGAGTGTGTGTGTGTGTGTGTGTGTGTGTGTGTGTGCTCGTGAGAGAGGCTCTATTGTGGAGAGATGAGTCAGGGGTAGCGTGTTTACAGCCCTGTCCGTTGCCTTGGCAACAGAGTGGCTCTCATCCCTCTCATCCGTCCTGAGCATTATCATCCACTGACAAAACACACACAAACGCACACACACACACACACACACACGAACTGCCCCTCTGTATCAGTCAGCAGTGTATTCAAAGCTCTTTTCCGCCCTGCTCTTTTGTCCTTCAACCATTAATAAAGGTGTTTTGTACATTTGGCTGATTACCTCCACGTGGTTTGTGCGGATGTGTGAATGCGGAGGCTTGTCAGAGTGGTAGTGTAGTGTTTGTTTGTGCACATATCACTTTGAATGTATTTGCTGATGGCTAAATTTGTCACCAGTGAGTTTGGAACACGTTTTCATCAATGATTACCAACCAACATATTGCACATAAAAAATATTTACCAGTCGGCTTACAAGAATGGCCTATAAATCTACATCTCTCTCTCTCTCTTGCTCTCTCTCTCTCTCTCTCTTTCTCTCTCTCTCTCTCTGTAAATATATATATATATATATATATATATATATATATATACAGACAGAGAGATATAGATATAGATATGCAAGACTCACCGCTGATAGATGACAGGGACTTGAGGAGGGAGTTAGATCACATGATCAAATCCTGTATCCTGTGACAACCAGCCATCAACAGCCATTGTGCAGGAGTCAAATCTGAAGGACAGCAGACATCAGCCACGCTTTACATCTCATGTTTTCAAATTTCAGAGTAAAAAATTATTAAATAACAGGTTTCAGGTAATTTAATTCAAATTGTGTCCCAAAATGTTACATATTCATCAAAGATACCCTGTGACTCAAATTCAACTGGTCACGCTTAGACAGGGTTAGTAATCGACTTTCATCCAAAGATGGAGCAGCGTAGCACCCTTGTCAGCTCCCAGCTGTGCTTTCATGAGCGGAGGATGGTGATATAAGGTGACACAGTAAACTGTCAATATTTCTTCCCCTCTCTTTCTTTCTCTGCCTCCCACTCCCTCCCTAAGAGGCAGGGATGATTCGAGCCAGACTAAATAGACACCCTCTGAAATACATTCAGATTGCTCTAGCCGAATTAGTATGCGTGAAGTCAAACCTTCTCTGCTCCTCTCTCCTGTCTATCGTCTCCCCTCCTGTCCTTCTGTGCTACTGCACCCTGTTGAACGAATGGGGCAAACTCAGTGGAATATGAGACCACACCAGTATTGTGTGTGTGTGCATGTGTGTGTGAGTGCAGGTGCTGAACAGAAGGGAGCTGCTTTGAGTCCTTTTCTCTCTTTGCTCAGTGCGAAGGTGGTTTTGAAGTGATGACGCCAGTTAGCCTGGTCCGTAGCCATGGCAACATGCATACATACAACGTACACACATATATATGTGCATATACACACACAGTGTTGTATAAGAGAAACAGAGAAAGTTCAGCATGTTGTTTTTAAACAATAGATGGACAGATAGATGAGTGGACGAGGGGGTGAATGGGAGAAAAAAATAGCTCTTTTTTGTGTGAAGGTTTCTAAAGCAATGACGCAGTAAAGTTGGTGTTTTGGTAACTCTAGCAACTAACATATTGTAGCATGTACACACATACACACACGGCGGCAGGTACACCACATGAAAAATGAAAAACACAAATAGTGACAATATTCATGTTTGTCTAAAGAAAATCGAGACTTCTTACTCTTTGAGGTAAATACTTTTGTTTATCACTAGATTTCTTTGGCTGCTGAGTCCTTGTTTGGTGAATTGCCTACATTTAAACAGGTCTACAGCTAGAATTTTAGAATAAGTCCCCCATTACAAATTTTGGCCACACTGTGATTAATGAAATAAGAAATTGCTCAAAAAAACTTTTTTCAACTGTAAATCATATCCGTTCGATTGTGTATATTTTTTATCCAAACATGATGCATCAAAGTCTTTTCCCACTGCCAGGTAAGTTTTTTTCTTTTGTTTTCCCTTTGAGCTTTGAGATTATTAAGACTGCCTTGTTTCACACAGCCAGTGTGACAGTTTCATGCATATTCTGTATCAGCTTGTAGCTATGTGATGTTAAAATCCAACCAACTCACAATTTTTCACATTCACAGTTCTTCCATCCATTCCATATTCTGGTTTTGCATCACTATACACACATTTTCCTAAAATGCAGCCACATCTGACAGATATATTTGGTATTTTTAGTGATTTGCACTACAAATTGAAAGAAAGTTCTGTCTTAATAAGGATAATGGCAGATGTTACATGACAAAAAGCTATTAATTTAATTTATATATATATATATATATATATATATATATATATATATATATATATATATATATATAAAACCTGTTTATTCCTCACTAAAAGGTCTACTGTCTTTAGGTCCTTACAAACACCACCCCCTTGGCCTTTAAAAAGAGCATATGCATATTGTTTAAATTGATCTGCATCCCCTTAAAGCACCCAACAACCAGCAAAGCAAATGCCATACCGTAAGCCTGCGGCTTCTGTCCCGGGGGAATCACAAGACCACAATGCTGTGACAGTTATGTAAAGCTCTTTCCTGCAGGCAGGAGCAAGCAGAATTAATGTGGTGTCATTTTTTTCTTCTGGTGACAGCTGGCTAATGTTTTAATGGATATTCTTAATGCTGCCCATGTTTCCAACAGCAAAAACAATGTCCAAATCTACTTTTCTATTCTATTTTTAAAAATGCTCAACATCTGTTTTGTTACATCTGATCCTGTCCTCATCCTGAAAGCAATATCTCAGGCATCCTATAACAGTATTTCCTGCTTCCAGGTGAATCAAAGTGTGTGACGAGTGAAATATCAAGAGTGTTGCTGAAGTGCTCATGTGGAAGACAGACGAGGTAAGAGGAAGCTCTTACTGAAAGTGATGATGGGGTGGTAACGTGAGATAAAGAGCTAAGTCCTGCCTCATCAACCTTTCTCTACCAGACACACACACCCACACAGACAAAATCATGATATTAATACACATACGAGCTCACAATGACCTTAAAATTAAATACCCACAAGCCTGCAGCTCCCTCTTGTATATTACACAGACAGATAATCAATCAGCTCTATTGTTTACATATACTCCAACAATATCTTGCAGCAGCTCAAGGGAAATTGTAATGAGAAATCTCATTAGCACACATATAAACTTACAATTTGGCCTAAGCAATACTGTATGAATAATTGAAATGTGCTGCATTGCGAATTGATTTAAAGCCTGCTGGAGATAAATCTGGATTTCCGGTGACAAAGGGTTGTGTTACATGATTGCATCAAAACAGCAGTGCAGGAATGGCATTCTCTGGCAGTCATTCATACTAAGACAAAACACCATTCATATCACGTACATGGCTACGGTGAGCTACAGCGACCACACAGGGCAGAGCTGGATGGATTAGTAATGAATCACCCAGGGAGGTGGACTGTTGGATCTCTCTCTGGTTACTCCCACATTGTCATATAGGCATGATACAACACAGAGGAAATCAAGCTTTAAATAATAATAATAGATGAAGGAGGAAATCCATGGCATCGAAGAACCAACCTGTTGGCAAATAGTTTTAGTAATTGAGAATCAACATGCATTCATAAAGAGGCTACATTACACATCCCTACCTTTTTATATGCCAGGATAGCGCAGCAGCCTTATGTACTGTGGGAGCTTTGCTGAGGAATTGGTATTCACCTCATGTCGCACAGCCACAGAGAGGGAAAGAAGGAGAGACAGAGGGAGGAGAGGAGGGCTGGAACAGTCACTCACCCAGAGCCTTAAGTCTGGTTAGCATAAGTCCTCTTACCTGGCTGAGCCTGCTTTCACATTGCCATCTGCTGCTCTGCTCCCTCTGAGCCAAAGACCAGGAGCCAAACACCAAGAACCAATCCTCTGTCTGGAGGAAGAAGAAGGAGTGATTTTGCACAGAATGAGAGAAACCGACAGTGACAAAGACTGAGAAAAACAAATTATGCCGATAAGGTTAGGAAAGGCATAATCTACGAACGTGGATGTGTGTGGAAGCAATCGATATAAAAGTCTGATGGGTTTTCTTTTGTTTGTATCCTGGAGGAGAGCGAGATCCACAGGCGGCAGCTTCGTCTAGGTATATGCAGCAAGAGGCTGTATGGTAGCCTTGGCAACAGAGCCAGAATGAGGGAGAGTGAGTGAGGGAGCTGGAGAGCAAGAGAGGAGAGAGAGAGAGAGACTGTGTGAGTGTGTGTGTGTATTAGTCACAGTGTGGGGACATCAGTCTGTTCATACAGTTACATTATAAGGACCAGTTCCAAAAGATGGATCTATATCTATAAAGAAACACAGTAGATTTATAGGCCATTCTTGTGTTTTGTTATTTTCAACAAAACACCAACACAGCTATGACAATGTGCCACAGCCTGTCAATTCTTGTCCAAAAACAAAATCAAAAACCTCTAGAAGCCACATGGCTGCACTTACTGATATGTCGCTTTATTACAACAAACATGGAAATCATATCTTATTTTGAGTCAATCCCATGTACATCGTCCTGCTGCTGCAAATATTCACTAGAGCACTGAAGGTGTATCAATCCACAGCTGAAATAGTCCCTAATAAATGCAATATATTTTTAATTTTAGTAGAGTTCATTAAAAAAACAAAAAGCTTTATGTCTCTATTAGGAACCAGTGTGTTTGGATTTGTGTGTCACACACATATGCACAGAGTACGATGGAAGGCATTAAGACATGAAGTAACACACTGTTGGATTTGGTCTTTTCATCTGTTGACATTAAGAAATATATAAAATATTTTCAGCTTTATCTTTTAAGGTGAGTGTCCATCAATAAATTCAAGTCAAATCACTGTCCCCTTTAGTGACAAAAACATGTTTCTGTGTATATTTAGTGGGGGGAGTTGGATCATAACACATCACTGAGCAGCGAACACCCCCCACTGTCACCTCCTCTGCTTCCAAGCTGTAGGCTCTGCCACCCACCTCTCTCACCCCGTTTCACACTCATCCTGATCATCCCCACACCACTACACAACTCATTATCATCCAGATCTATACTCTTTTTCTAGTCTCCACCATTTTTGTCATCCCCATATTTTCACCGCTTTGTCTTTCGGTTCCTAGATTCTCCCCCTCCTTCCCATTCCTCTCTCTCTTTCACTCTCTCTCTTCTTACAACCTCATGTCATTTCTTGTCTCTCTTTCCTTTCATGTGCTGTACTCCCTATCTCCTTTCATCCTGGTTTGCCATATGGTAGCCTTTCCCTGTCAGTTACGTCAATTTTTTTCAAATTTAAATTTGCGTTATTGTTAGGACACTAGAGCACTATCAAATCATGTTGTTTATCTAAGGTTTACAAGGTCAGTACAATAACTGCGCAGGAAAGGAAAATGGTATGCACATTACTATGTGACTCATGTTAAATGTGAACCTGATAAATTAAAATTACTTATATATTTTTTATTTAGCTCTGTAAACAATCAATACAAACAGAGCAAAAGTATCTGATATTCTGCAGCCTGCATAAAGGTTCTTTCCTATAATCACCAAAATTATACCAAAAAAAATTATTTAGTTTATATACTTACTACTTTTAGCCAGCTGCTCCCATATTTTTAGTATTGATGCTAAGCTAAGCTAAGCTAACTCTTCATATTCACCATATATGTATTTATTAGAGGTGGAGCCGAATCTGAATATGGTACTAATATTTGGGAAAGTACAAATAGTGGGTCACAATGCAGGAATCTCAATATAGGCTAACATTAGCTGCTAAATTCATTATATTAGTTTTTGCTGCTATAATTCACTCCATTCTTGCTCATTCTGTTCACTTATTAATATTAACAAAAAAGGGTTGTTGAAGCTATTTCTTGCTGCTATTTTTTGTCAAATACAAATACAAATCATTTTGCTACCACCACACATACAGATGAAAATACAAATAGGTCTACTGGACTCTGCACATCCCTACTGTGCTTTGCCAAATACCATATTTAAATTTGGCTCCATAGACTAATGAGCTCCTTTAAAATTTTTGATTTTTTTAAAAATGTATCTTTATTATTTCAACCATTACCATTAAAGTCATTTGCTAAACAACTTATCACACTGAAGACACGTCTCTGTCTTCCTTTTTTGACTATTTATGACCTACTTAAAGCTTCTCTTTTCTCCATCCATATATCTCTCCCACACATCTCCACCTTCCCCCACTCCAGTCAACAAATTAACTCTTCTGTCCTTTATCTTCTCCTCCCCATCCCTTTTTTAAAGTGATCTAAGTTTTATATACAAACACACACAAGGTCACCGTCTCACAGTGGGAAGTGTGTGTGTGACAGTATCATGAAACAGAAAAGGCTGATATCCAGTGGCCTTCAGCTGTCTGATTCCCTAACAGCTACAGTGAAACATCAAACTGTTACATCACTTTCTCATTTTCCTTTGCTGCCATACACACTGCAGACACTGCATTTTTCCTAAGGCATTTTACTATGTGATATTTGAATTTGTATGGTTCATCTACTATAGGAAGGCAAATTAATAGCTGCTACTTCCCTGAAAATTAGAGTAGCCCAAATATGATTCTGTGTGTATAGAATTGTAACAGAATAGTAGCAAATTTTCAATATTCCACAATTAGTCAAAATAAAAAAATAATAAACAATAAAAAAATCTAAGCATATGTCAGTGTGACAGTGCTGGAACAGCATTCTTATGGTAATAAATGGAGTCATCTAGTGGTTTTAATAGCTCACTACTGTTGTCTGTAAGTGACTAGTAGCCAGCTGCATCTGTCTCATTAATACACACTTCTGCTTCTGCTTATTCCACTGTTATTTAGGATGGTGAGTTTTAACAAGTTAATTAGCCTCAAAGCCTTCATGTTGCTTAACAAACTGATGCCAATCGCAGATTTGACTGTGACTCATCAGGTCACCTCCAGATGAAGACAGTATGTTCCAGCCGGCCTATCTGGAGTCAGAAAACATAGTCCAGCACAGACAGGAAGGCTAATCTTGCTGTACATTTGCATCAGAGGGATTCAGGGATTCAGTAGTCATCTGATGACCACAGGCTGCCTCACTCAGCTGGTTTCCTGTAGGAAAACTGTGATACAACAGAACGTCAGATTTGTGGGGACAGACTATTAACTAGAATTCTAAATGAAATAGATACAGCAAAAAACATACATACACTACATTAAACCATTGTGAAATTTTTGCAGCAACGAATCAGAACAAAACTGCACTGCACTTGAACTGTCCATTTAGGGAGGAGGAGGTGCAAATATGGGTGAAATAAGAAAAAGAATATCAGAATACCACAAAAATACGTCAGTCCAATACATTAAAACATCAGTCTCATGAGCCACATGAGACAAGTCAGGTAAATTTTCTTCAATTAAAAAAACTTTTTTACAGTTGAAGCAAAAAAATACACTGACTTTACACTGAAAAATAAACTTTGTGGTTTTGCTTTAAAGCTTTGACGTATAAAATGTTTAGCAGCATCAAGTGGTGAGATTGCAGAAAGCAGCCTTCTGAGCACTTCTCACACCCTACCCCATTTCCAGGCTCGAGGGAGGGTATGGTGGCCATCATTGTTAAAGTAAAGTGATTCCCTGTCTAGGACCAGTGTGCAGTTTGTCTGTTTGGGGCTACTGCAGAAGCATAGTGGTGCAACATGGCTGCCTCTGAGAAAGGAGACCCGTTCTCTATGTAGATTTAAAAGGCTTATTCCAAGATTTTTAAAAAATGCAATACATTTAACTAAAATGACAGGAGTCAGAAACACCTCCTCCTTGTTCTTGTGCAGTTATGTAAAGTAAGTGTCATGTCTGTCACATGAGGATATATTTTATGCAGAATCTGTACTGTGTGGACTCTATATGTGTTTGCATGTGTGTTGATGAGCCAGTGTATCAGAGAATAATCTGGGAAAAACAAAATACTGACAAACCAGTATTATAGTTTTTGATGGAGTGTGCAGAGAAAATGTGTTTACAGTGCATCTGTGCGCTTGCCTCAGAACTCTGACAGCGACTATACCACACCCCTGTTGTTAGTAACTTATTTTTAACGCTGTATGATCCCATCAAGGGACTTCAGATTGGACAGTTTCAAATGCTAGATTAAAAGTCCCTGTTTACGCCAATGTCCAAATCTAAACAACAAGCTCTGATGGCGAAGATGTAAGCACATGTTCATGGGTCCTAGTGGGAATTATGACGATTTACCCTACATAATTAAACAAATGAGAATAACAGAGATACAGAGTTAAAGTAAGAATAGAGACAGAAAGATTATGATACAAGACTCTGTAGGTCTGTGGACCTGGACTTAATGTTTTTACCTTTTAGAGTGAGAAGACATGTAGAAAGATGGCAAGCGAAGATGGCTGAAATAAAGACTGTCAAGAGCAGTGCAGTCAATGATTGGGCAGCAGAGACATGAGCAGTATCAATGATTCAGTACTTTATAAACTATAACTATAATCAGCATCATCATTAGTTATTATCATTTAGAAAAAAAACTAATGTTTTTTGCACAATTGAACTGTTTGATATTTTTGTTAATAGTCAGTTACCCTAACTAGGAATAAGCAGGTATATAGATGATAGATGGATGGATGGATATTCAATAATTGAGCTGATACATGTAGTGCTAGGTATTTGAACTTTTGCCAAACTGTGCCAGGCCCTCCGTTTATTTATCTGTTTAAAATTTTTCTCTTTTACTTAGATATTCCCAACAAATATATTTTACCACATTACTTTCAGCTTAACTGTGTCATGTGTTGGTGAGAAATAGAGGCGTAGGACCCAAATGCAGAACACAAAAAAGAGTTTATTTCCTCCTGGGATCACCAGGACAAGGAAAACACAAAAACACAAGCCGAATGAAACGGGAAACTGAGAAAACCAAATGAAACACTTGCCGTATGCATCAATGTGTTAGCTATCATTAATAGTCAGCTATCAGTGATTCAGCTAGTTAGCTAGTCAGTCAGGTAATGCTTCAGTACAAACAAAGGGAACAGGGAAGTATATAAAGTGAGACAACAAAGGAGATTAACAGGTAGAAATAATTAGGTGAAGCTGCGGGGGACCCGTGCGAGAGAAAGAGGAAGTCTCTTTAGAGACCCTGGCAGGAAGTCCCAAAGGGGAATCATGACAAACTGTTAACTAATGATTTCACTTACTGTTATCATTAGATACTTCACATTTCTCTTGTATCTTTCCCAGTTAAAAGAAATATTGCTAAATAATTTAACAAACTAAGGTTTCTATACAGGGGTTGCATGGTGGATGAGTGGTTAGCACTGTTGTGAACTGTCGTGGGTTTGCAACCTGGCCTTTCTGTGTGGAGTCTGCATGTTCTCCTTGTGCTTGTGTGGGTTTTCTCCAGGTACTCTGGTTTCCTCCCACAGTCCAAAAACATGTATGTCAGGTTGATTGGTGACTCTAAATTGCCCATAGGAGTGAGTGTGAGTGTGAGAGGTTGTTTGTCTCTATGTGGCCCTGTGATGGACTGGTGACCTGTCCAGGGTGTACCCCTGCCTTTCACCCAAAGAGAGCTGGGATAGGCTCCAGCAGATCCCTGTGACCCTGGTTAGGAATAAGAGGGTATAGATAATGCATGGGTGGAGGTTTCTATAAAATGCAAAGAGAAAACTGTGTTGTTCTATCCGATGTCAGGATAAAAACTGTTTCTTTATCTTGAGTCAACAGATGGATGACTCACATAGGAAAACTTTTTTCATTAACTTTATGACCTTTTGAGTTGACCTAAATTAAAATTGTGAAAGTGTGCTCTATACTGAAGCTTATACAGTATATGCAGTAAATGTCAGCAAAATGTGTTGTACTATATGTGAGTGATATGACTTAATATAGATTTCATGTGTGCATGTTAAAAACCCAAAACATCAGTCTTTTCTATTTACAATATTTGACACATTCTTCATCTGGAATACTTTATCTCCAAACACATCTCCAGTTTAGGTTTGCGGCTAGAAGCCAATGTTTATAACCATTTTCACTTAATTAGGAAACTCCTCCATTGTCTTCATTATTTGGTCAGGAACTTGAAATGTTTTGTCTTTTTCCCTCATTGTAACTTCTTCAAGGAGGGAGCCGACAGACAAAGGGCCACCTTTTCATGCCACTGTTTGAACTTGAGCCAGGTCCTGTTTGGGCTGTTCTTTGAGGCGCTTTCCAACTAGCTACTCTGATAAAATATCATTATTAAAATATACAATCTAACATGGCAGATGACTATAGCACAATCTTACTGTATGTGGAAGTGAATATTAAAAGTAATCAACAGGAAATAAGTCTGTTCAAAGGAAGCTGGCTGTGTTGGTTATACAGTAATTCACCAGAAAATACAATTTACATAAAAACTGGATCTTGCAATGATAGTGTCTGATTTGCATTATCTTGGTTAAAATGTACTTCACACCACATGTTGCAATTGCTTTTATTTGAAAAGCACATAAAATACACGGGTAAAAAGCATTCATTTGCATTTGGTTTGCATTATTTGAATAAATATCACACTGTCTGTTGTATCTGTGTTTGCACCTCACATGGTTGGCTGGAATACAAACACATTGATGTCATTGTGTCCATCTATTTCAATTAAAGCAAACAGTTGTAAAACTTTACAACTCAATGTTTTGTCTCTTTTAGCTTGCTGCAAACTAAAGGGATAGTTTAGCAATTTAGGAACAGCTGAATAAGGGGGTGCCAGGCTACCTGGATCTTTGTGGTAAACCTTTGCATCATTTTGAGTCTTGGGTGAATTGAGCTCTGCACACCTGACCCTACCTGGCCGTCTGCTAAACTGCCATCTTCTGGGGGGCTGTATTCACAGAAATTGTGAGAACTCCTAATGTCGCAGCTACTCTGAGCAAAGAAGGAACAAAAACATTTTACCTTATTGAGAAGGTGGGGTTGACCCTATAGTTAGGTTTGACCTATCATTTTAAAAGTTGGAATTGGTTGACCAAAGTCAATAGGCTATAGGTTAAAAAATTTGCCCTTAATACTAATGGGTATATTATGGACAGTCAATTTTATAGGCCTAATGTTAGAATTTAGTGTGTATTAAGACAAGGTATTATTGTAAATCCTATTGTATGTAACGAAAATCTCTGTTGCATACATTATAAGCCATACTTTAAAGGTAGTCTAATGGTTGAAAACAAAGACCAACTTGTAAAGCAGCCTAGTCACTAGTTATATTTATATTCTTATGCTTTTTTAAACTATGCTGGTAGTTAGTACTTAATTTATTTGATATTAATGGGAGGAAATGGCACACCTTTCATCAATTAATGTGATTGCTGACCAGTTTACTTGCCGTTGGTTGGCATGTAGGGAACAAGTAGTGGGAGCAGGCTAAAGAACCAGAAAACCCAACTGGACAGAGACATGATGTTTACTGTTAGCTCAATTAGTTGACGAGCATAAAACCGTTTAAAGAGGAAAATTTGGCCCAACTGTTACAACACAAGCCAAGAGGCAGGCGTGGGAGAACATCGCTTTCATTTCTGGCGATATGGCATGTGGGAGATGTGAGCGTATCTCTAATGAGAAACATTATTTCTGCACAAACTGATCTGTAGCATTTCATTAACTCGCTGTCATTCAGACGGTGGAGAATATTCTTCTACCTCTGTGTCTTCCTGCCACTTTATCCTGTTTAAGGAATTATTAAGCCCCTTAAAGTCACCCTCCCGACAGTTTATCACCTTAGGAGCTCTCTTAAGGTCTAAGATGCTTTGTGAATAATTTTCATCTTTACCAGGATTTAGTCTTAATTGTAAAAGAAAATTCTTAGTGAACACTATTATTTTAATAAATTTCTTAAAAATTTCTTACCAGGAGAAACTCTGGAGTAGGAAGCGTTTTGAATGATTTTGAATTCTGACCATGGTGTTTCCAAACAGCTTCCGTTTCACAATTCCTGAGGCCACTGTGCTCCTGGGAACACTCAAAGCTTTAGCAACTGTTTTATGCCCCCATCGTGATCTGTTCCTTGGCACAGTGTTATCTCTGAGAGTTCCATGGACTTCATGGTTTGCTTTCTGGCCTATGATGCAGTATGACCAGTTGGACCTTATATACACAGACATGTGCTTTGTAAAATTATGTCCAACTGTTACAATCTCACACAAGCAGGAATGCAGCTGAAGCTTGGAAGGAGTTTTATTCAGGTATAGTAAGTAGAAAGATAAGGAGCTAGTGCTGGTCAACTCGAAGATCAGGTCAAGCGCTGGAGTAGGAAAGGATAACAGGTAAGTAGCAATTCGTAACGTGTAACACAGGGTTGAGTCTCTGGTGTCTCTAACGAGAACGGACAATCCAGAGTGAGATGAGGGAGTCTTTATAGCGCAGTGGAGAGCCACCGCGCAGGTGAGTGAAAACATTAATCAGAACTCAGGGGAATTGGATCGGCGTGTGTGATTGATGTGAGGGTCCAGCTGATCCGTGACACCAACCACTTCAGTCTTCCACAGGTGGACTCCAACTAACTTCTAGACATGTCTCAAGAAAAACAGAAGCGAAGCCTATGTACATGGCCACAAACAGGACTGTTACAGCAAGTTCTCATTAGAGAGATTTCAGTTTTAGGTATTAAAAATTTGCTAAAATTGCAAAACATTCCTAATATATGTTTCATTTTTTTACTACATGTTTCTGAGCGTAATGTAGGTTGATGTAATTGTTGGTGTCATTTATGATGTAATTTCAGTTGAAATATACAATCAAAAAAATGCAAAATGTGTGGAACTACGCGTGTAACTGTATGTGTGACCTAAACTATAACTTCAGTTCACTGAAATAGTGATGATCAAAACATTTAGTGTGTTTATGAATTATTACAGATAGAGTAACATTCCTTCTGCTGCACAGCACCATCTGACACATGAAAAAACATATATGGCAGCAAAAGCACAAATGAAGTGAGCAGGCCAGCATGATTAACAGGCACACTGTAACAATCCCCAGAGGATTACATAACATTTTCTTGGGAATGTTGAATCATAGCGACTAGTTCTTATCATCTCTATCTCCATTAGCCATCATTAGTGGGCCTCTTTTAACAGCCATTATCAAACTGCCTGTCACAAACCAATGGCGGCTTTGGCATCCTGTGTACTATTTAAAGGTCAGAAAATCACCCACTCAACACATCTTCAGCAGCACAATTATTAAGAGGTGTTAATGTTGCATGAACACTTCAGAGCAATTCACAGCTATTCCTGCTATTTTGCAGTACTGAGTTGATCTATTTTGTGAGATGGTAAGGAAATATTCAAACTAAAATCTACATTCTTAGTATCAAGTGTCATACAGACACAATTTGAATATTGTATCATGAATTCAAATGTACTTGGGCATCAACATACAAATGTGAATGTGTTGGTTTTCCCATTTTAACATGTCAAGCATTTTCTTCTTGTAGCAGCTGTGACTTTGCAGTGATGAACCAATAACACACAGTCCCTTCCCTGTCACCGTGGGTTCTGTCAGCACACACAGACACAGTGGTACACAGTTCGATAATGTTCATTGTCCTTTTGTGGTCTGGGTGCCTCACCTCTCCCACCCAATGGATGGCCTCACCTCCACACACACCCTCACACCCAATAAAGCTTTAAATGCACTTTTGCACTGTGAGGGTTGTGATGTGTGCATAAAGCTCGAATGCAGTCGCATACATTGAATAAAACGAACAAACAAAAAATGCTGCAAAGCAGTGAATATGAACTGCAAAGAAGGATTATGTAAGGGACATGAAGGGATAAAACAAAAACAGAAAAACAGCTGAAAGAATTCAATTACATAGTTGATTATGATAAAAGTTTAGGTTTAATGTGAATTAATAATGAAACATCACCCTAATGCGTTACTTTTTTCTGTCTACACAGTGGCTGTAAAAAGGACTGACCATACACAAGAACTGTCTGTTATTTGTTGTTTCCTGTTTCATGCTCCTGTGACAACGCTGATAAAAAAGTTCTATGAATAAACTTTGCGTGACCAGCTCCTGCCATGCCCAGTTTTATTTTATGTGTGCTTCTTCATCAAGAGACCTGAAATGCAAAAACACTGAAGTTTCATTTCCTTAATTTTTGCAGACAGCGAGGCTTTACCAGCAGAACTATAGATCTCAGTAGTTTTTTTTTTTTTTACATTTTCAGTTTCCCTTCGCTTTATATGTACTAAACTTGTGTTTTAGTGCCATGGAGACAGGTGGTGACAAAGTGTAGCTGTTGACTATGGCCATAAAAGGCCTGGAGTTAATTACTGCTGCTTTTTGTCCTCTGTTAATATTTGTTTACATCACTCTCACTTTAAAACAGAGTTCTGTGAAGACATGCAAAACTGCTAAAGAAAACCTAAAGCCGATTAGAGCAACTGTATCTGTAAACAGGTGGGACAAGCAAGAATGATGTTCAATAAGTTCATATGCAGTGAATAAAAATGATCCCCTTAATGGACAGATGCACTACAGTGGCAATGACTTTAAATGTAATGGTCCTATAAACACATGGATGTTTTTAGAGGTGATTCCACATCTTTACATGGTGGACTGAGCTGAAGTTACTAAACTTTATTTAGCATACTGGATAGGGTGGCATGGTGGAGCAGTGGTTGGCACTGCTGCTTCACATCAGGAAAGGTTCTGGGAATGAACCACATTCAACCCTGGGTCCTTTCTCTGTGGAGTTTGCTTGTTTTCCACTTGTTGGTGTGGACTTTTGCTGGGGAATCTGGGCTCATGCCACAGTCCAAAGGCATGAAGGTGGGTTTAACTGACTTTAAACTGTCCGTGGGTGTGACAGTGATATCGTGACAATCTAGAGTGTATACTTAACCTTTGTTACTCAAACCAACTCTGTCATTCTGTTGAAATGCCTTTAGCGAATTCCAAATCCTCCACACTCCCATGTCACACAGCTCTGCAGAAGTCACATCCTCACTGTGAAGGTGCAAGTTTCACACGCACAACACAAGCTGATTCCTGAATGTGGGTTTAGCACAAATAATATAGTATGCCAACTAAGAACACAACAACAACAACACAACAACTTCTTAGTCTTTGGAATCTCCTCTTTTGGCAGAGGATGTAGTTGGCTACCCACACCTGTTGTAAGTGAACACTTACTAGACAGTCACTGATGCAGGAAGTCCAGGCTGAAATCAAACACTCCAACAAACTGACCCCCAAACTGTTTATGTAAAGGACTATTATTAAAATTAGTATCTATAAAGGAAATGCAGACTGTCAAATAGTACACAATGCTACTCATTACTGTAAATACTTTAAATTATAATTAATGTAAATTCTAACGCTATGTACATAATCACAATACTGTCGTGTGTTGCACAACACTGGGTAGCTATAGGTTCAACAGGTGCAACAAATCTAACAAGAATGAGGGACGTGTCAGTCAAGCACAGTCAAAGCAGATAAGTACTGAAAAGAGTCATATGATATGATGCAGAGTCAGGTTATTAAAGTTTTTAAACAAACAAACAAAAACAAATTGTCCCAGCATGCCTTGCTTGGGTTAAAAACCTCCAGACTCTTCTTTTGTCTAGTCTGAAGAGTCCATTCGTCATGGAAAATTGTGTACCAATAAAAACTAAATAAAAGCAATGCTATGGTCGAGATTAAAATTGAATTCTGTCCCTACTCCTGGACGTTAAGAAAGTGGCTCATTCTGGTACAAAGTGGCTTCAGCATCTGCAGCTGTAATTTTTACAGAGACGAACTGACACTTCAAACTGAGATGTGAAAAAGGAAACAAATCTGTCTGCAATGAGTGTTTTTTGTAAAGGAGTTCTATGCCAGACTCAGAAAAGAGAACCTGGACATGACAAAGTTTTGTAAAGACTTTAACCTGTAAGTTAACTCACCTCTTCAAGACGCTTCTAAGCAGCATGAAATGATTTACTGTGTACGGGTGTGTGCCAGCAATGAATATTTCCAGGTATTAGCAGGAAATATTATACTGACTATGGGTGACATGGTGGAGCAGTGGTTTGCTCTGTTGCTGCACAGCAAGTAGATTCTGGGTCTTTCTTTGTAGACTTTGCATGTTCTCCCCGTGCCTGAGTTGGTTTTCTTCATCTGCCTCCCACTGTTCAAACACATGCCGCTTAGGTTTTTTGGTGAGTAGAGTTTTCACACATGTAAGTGTGAGCATTTGGCTTTTTTTCTCAGCCCTGTGACAGACTGCTGACCAGTCCAGGGTGTACCTTGCCCTTCACCCAGTTTCAGCTGGGATGGGCTGCTCACACCCCTCTACAAGATAAACGGTATAGATGATGGATGGAGGGCAGCATGGTGGCTGAGTGGTTAGCACTGTTGCCAGAGTACAGCAAGAAGGTTGTGGGTTCACATCCCGGCCTTTCTGTGTGGAGTTTGCATGTGCTCCCTGTGCTTGCCCGGGTTTACTCCGGGTACTCTGGTTTCCTCCCACAGTCCAAAAAAAAGTTAGGTTGATTGGTGACTCTAAAAATTGCCCATAGGAGAGAGTGTGTGAGGTTGTCTGTCTTTGTGTGTCTCTATGTGGCCCTGTGATGGACTGGTGACCTGTCCAGGGTGTACCCCTGCCTTCCACCCGAGAGAGAGCTGGGATAGGCTCCAGCAGATCCCCGTGACCCTGAGCCAGGAAAAAGCGGGTATAGAAAATGGATGGATGGATGATGGATGGAAGATGAGGTTAGGATTTGATTGGGATTTGAGTATATTGTTTATAATTTGTATGTTTTCCATTGTGGGTGTCTTTGTGACACAACACTGTCTTTCTTATATCACAAAAAATTAGAAGTCAGTTTAAGAAAAAACATAATTTATAAAGTTAAAATACCAAAAGTGCAGTGGTTCCAGCTTCTGGCAAGATTCTCAGCTTTCCTCTGTTTTCTTTTCCTGGAAACTGAATATGTTTGAGGCTTGGACAAGCTTGAGGTTTAGTTCTGGGAAAGAGTCATGGACTATTTAGGCCTAATTATTTTATAAACAAGTAACCTATTAATCAAAAAAGCTATATGTTGTTATCACTAGTTATATTTTCAAAGAATTTTCTTCAGCTTTACACGTCTTGTTTATGGGAAATGACTCCCCACCCTGAGCTCTTGGACACCCATTTGTCCTCCCCGGGAGTCCCTTCTTATTAAGGACCCCTTGACTTCTTGCTTTTCCCTTGCGTATATGAAGTCGCTGGCATGTCTTGCATGCAGCCCTGTAGCTTCCTGTGTTGATAAACGGATGCATGCATTCCTTCGGCCTGCGTGACCAAGTTATGGCAATAATGTTGGATGACTCGTTTGCACTCCTGCAGCCGTCCTGCAGTCATCGGCGTGTGTCTGCCGGGTTCAAGCTGATGGTGAGAGGAGTGGCAGCCTTCACTGCGGCTGCTCCTCCCCGTTAACAGCGAGGGGGGAAACTTTCCCTCCTTCCCCGTTAGTGCACTTGGTGTAACGGCGGAGGAGGCTGCGTCTTAACCGAGAATAAAGTTTGGACATGAAAACAACCAGCGGGTAGAAAGGACACTTCAGTCTCTCCCCCCCCCCCAAAGCCGTGCGGCATCATGCGGCCACCGACGGGCTCCAGCGTCGCTCTCTGGGCTCTCCTAGTCTTCAGTGCTGTCCTCAGGGTAAGAAACTTTCATTCATCTGCCCTTTTACACAGAGCTAAACTAGGTGGTATCGTGTGTGTGTGTGTGTGTGTCTTTGTAGGAAACAACAGGGCGCATTGTTTAGATGACGAGGTCAGTTTTTATCAGTGCACCTGTTGCGCAGGTGACCGCCTGCTGCAGAGGAATGTAGCTGTGTGAAGTCTGTGGTCAGATTTAAACTGAATATTATATCAGCAACAAAACAGTGACATCCTGGTGCCAGCACAGAGATTTATTTGGCATTAACATGCATGACTATTTGATGAATAATGGGCCTGTGAAAGTTATATCAGGATTCAAATTAATATCAGAATGTAATTCATACGCTGATCTGCATTAGAGAGATGTGACAATGACTATTTGTCTCAAGACAGAGATAATATATTAGGCCTAACAATGGGACTAATTTATGGAAATAAAAATGCACTGACATTTTGTATTTAATACTTAAGGCAAATACTCCAATGAACTACTTCAAATATGGAATCTCCTTATTGAACACTGCATATGTGTTATATTGCATCCCTGTAAAATCTTACCTAACACACCCAGCAGCCACAGACACACCTGACCTTGTCTCACTGGTCTACCTAAATACTACCTGAGAGAGAGAGCGTTGTGCGGGGTCAGGAGTGGAATTAAGTGCTGCTCACATTCCAGGCCTTATTGGTCTTTTTCTTTGGACAACTAGTGTCTAATGTAATCTAACAACACAGAGCGTGGCAGATAGGTGTGTCTCAGGTGGGCTGGTATTGGACTTTCTACGCAAAAGATTATTTTCATTTGACAGTTTTTTTTTCTCTCACAGTACAGATTCTGATTCTTTATCTGAAAGTTAGTCTGACATCTACGCATACATTTAATATCTGTTGCGTCGATCACTTTTATATGACCTTAGACCTTAGATTAACATGCACTTAAAACCTTAACCGAGTCAAAGCGGTCTGATTATAGAGATACTGAATTTTATACTGACATTTATATTAAAGCAGATCAGTCACATTATGGCTAATACCTGATGTATTACATAATATCTGTATTGACACAGATATCAATGTGATGTATGGGTTTAGTAGGAGTTCTTTTGGAAGCACCTCTGACAGATTAACAAGTAAATAACCTGGAGACTGCCCTCATCAGTAAGAAAAGACCAAAACTCTTTTATTTTCAGGACACTTGTGGTCTAGACCTTTCTCAGAAGTGGCATGATGCACCACAAACTCTGAGCAGGTTCAGGTGTTTATTTCTGCATATGTAAAATGTGTGACTTTGACACCATATGCTTAGATTTGTGTAATTTCTCATAACTGCAGTTAACAGTTTCCTTTATATTTGCCATACTTTAACCAACACATAACTGTAGAGGCATCAGATTAGAAAAAATAAAGTTGTTTTCACGCTGACAAACGATGGCTTTTTTCCTGTTAGATGTGAGGATTGATTATTTACTTCATTTTCTAATGTCTCCACATCAGCTGCTTAATTATTCACAGTACATAAATGTGGACCTTACTTGAATCGAAAACATCACATCCAAACCCACACACTATTCATTTTCTAACCTAGGACTGACTATCTGATTTTTACCTGTTAAATCCTGATATGATCATAATTTAAAGCTACATACAAATTAAGTTAAGTTCTCTATCGTTCACTAGAGTCAAATTCAGGACAAACACTATTCCACTTATATCAGCAAGTTTGGGGTTCTGAGCTGAGCTGTAAGTGAAAAAATTGTCAAATGTTGTGTAATGCCTGCACAGAAGCACTGCACACTGCTGCTGTGGTTTTTTATTCGGTCTAGGTAAAATGAAACAATGAAAATCATATGAAATAGTTGTAGAACATGACTCCCTGTGACAAACTGAAACAGGTCTTATTTATTGAGCTTGCAAATTGATTTTTGACCTTGGAGAGAAGTACAACTGAAAGCTCCAGAAAAATCTAGTAAGAAAACCTTGGTCATGATTGATTTATTTTGTTATTTCCTTAACACATGGCTCAAATGTCTTATGGTCAAACACAGATATTCTGTATCCAAATGATTATGTTTCAAAGGTGAAGTGAAAGTGCAGTGAACTGTTAATATAGTCCACTTCTATAAAAACTTAACATCAGCAGACATTTACACAAGCCACACATGCAAATATGAACCTGCCACTAACTCAGTTTTACTGTAAATGGAACAACAGCGTCACAGACCATGCATTATATTGTACAGAATTTCAGGAACTAACAGTGTTTCATCAGTAAGCCTAAATTTATCATCAGACAACAGTTAAAACCTGCTGCTTTAACATTAAACATCTTTGTTTTGTTGAGTTCACTTGAAATGTCCTTCTTGTCAAAGTACTGTACTGGTTACCACACACACGTCTTTTTGTCCTGTATCGCACTGCTTTTGAAGGAAGAACACATTTTAAAAGAGGAAACTAAGACAAAGCAACTTAAGCGACTGCTTCTTAAACAACTTTGAAACAATTTATTCCAACGTGGTAGAAGTAATGAGAGATACTTTGAGGTTGGAGCTTGATGTTGATGATGCACAGCTCACAGTGCAACACAAAGCACAGTGTTAAGAGGAACAAAACATTGAGACATACTGTGACTCTTCCCTTTTGCTTTATTGATTTTTCTCATTGGTATTTTTTCTGCTCTTTCCTAGTAGTCTCAGTGTAGTCGTCTTACTCTTTTGGGATTTCATTGTCTTTCTTTCTCATGTCTGTAGGTTTGTTTTACACAATAAACTTTCCTTATACTACTAGAGCGATTTAGGGGCAGAAACAGTAGCTGTTGGAAACATTATACCCATTTGGGTTATCATATGATTTATTCTCAGCAGTCAGTTTAAAAAGTGTTTCATTTGAAAACACAGTCTGGCTAAAAGCACAAAGGAAGTTAAAACAGAAAAAACAGAAGTATTGCCCTCTGAGGAAATTATTGTTATTATTATTATTTTGCATACTGACATTTTCCATTTGCGCAATATAATATTTCCATATAACTTACATACATATCACAGTCTGCATGAATTTCCAATCTAACGTGAATCTATCTTGTAAGGTTCAGTTGACAGACCAAATATTTGATTAAATCTTAGGAACGAACAGACCATATACTGCTGATGGTTTACAGATATATAACTGTGGATCAAATCAACATTACAAACATGTTTTTAGAAACATGTGTGTAAACTGCCCCCTTACTGATGTACTTTATTGTTATATTAAGATAGTTATATGTTATAAGATCAGTTTGTAACATTACAGTATGTATATTTTCTTTGTTCATGAATGTGTTGTATAACATGCTATGGTTTGTTGGACATTTTTACAGTATTATGTCTATCATTTGTTCAAAAGTGTTTCTCTTTCTGTAGTTTTCTATAGAGATTGTTTTTAGGAAACTGCAGTTATTTATACTGAAGTTAACTCATTTACTGGTTCATTTAATTTGTCTGGAATCAGTTTAAGCACATATTCAATATGGTATTCAGCTCTGTTTGTTCACATCTGAGTCTTTCTGCTTTTGTTTCAGTGACAACCTAATATACTTATGGTGGTCATTGAACCTTCACATATAAGTTTCCTTTATAAGTGAATAGATATAACAAACATTAAACAGGGCTGGTACAGTGTATGTTAATGTCTTCATACATAATTCACTATTCAGTCCTGACTCCATTAAATGATTTTGTCCCTCCAGACTATAAACCATAGTTCCACTGAATAAGTTCTTATCAAAATAATGCGTCTATTCAACAGTTGATATCCTGTACAACATTTTCTTGTATTAAGGAGCTTTCTGTGCTGTTTGAGTAGCCATTGTCTGGCAACACACACATACAACACAACTCTGCAAACCAGTTCAAAGAAGGTGTGCTTTTTTAGGTGCAGTCACAGCTTAGTCATCACCTGTTAATCAGACAGGAAAAGTACAACACTTTGCATGAGTTTATCACGGTACCTGTTCTGTTCCCATCCACTTTATCTGCTTCTCTCTCTTTCTCTGTCTGTGGACCCCTCGCAGCTTGTAGAAATGACAATGATGCATGACAATCATTGGGAAACATCTTGGAACGAGGAAATATGACGTTTTCTAACATAAAAGAAATGGCCTGATGAACACTGGCTTCCTGGTTAGCTGGTGCTCTATTGCCCTAATGCGTCTCACTGTACAATGTAGATGTCGTGTGATTATGTGTTATGATTTGGTGACGTCTGATGTGAATCTGAACACAAGCGTCCCTTTCTAAAATGTATTCTTCTCACTGTATCTAAATTAGACAGCATAATCCTCCAAGTGTCTTGCGTCCCATTATTGGTCTAAAGTGCACAGGTCACAAATCAAGACCTTCCTTGTGGATTGCTGCACCCTCCACCCACTCAACCCCCTTTTAACTGTATCAATACAGCCCAGTTTCACATTAGCATCCCCAAACATGCTGCCTTCAACCAGGGCTGCAGATGGAAGCTCAGCATGTACAAGATGAACTACAAAGAGTCACAGTTTCCCAGTCCATGTAAATGAGACACAGGCTCCACTTCCAGTCTCAAAGGCCTTATTGTCAGCAGAGAGTTGCCATTTTATCAGTGGCCTCTGATCAACTCATGACCAGACAAGGTTTTACAGGCGATGAAAAATAAATGTCTTGTGCTCTAAGCAGGATTATTAATGCCCCATTGCTACAACTGAGCATAATAAACAGCAGGCAGCTTGTGGTATTTGGATGGAGTTGTTCTTCTGTATCAATGACAGCCAGGTGCAGGTTTCATAAACCTACCCTAAACAGAAGTTCTCTGTTTCTAGCCAATATAGCTGCAACATGCAGCATTAGTCATTCCACTACTTTAATACAGACAAAGATAGTTCAACAACTATTTAATGGATTGCCATAAATACAGACATTCATGATCCCCAGAAGATTATCTTACATCTGCAGATTATATTTCTTGCACTAAAAGCAAGTTTATAGTTTATAGTCTATGCACCTCAAGGTGCATGGCTTTGAACTGTGGGAGAATACCACACAGGCAAGAGAACGTGCATCCTCCACACAGAAAGGCTCCAGGGTTGAATGGGATTTTTGCTATTTGCAAGTACCAAATATAACACCATTTCATTAGAAGCCACAGAACGAATATAAACTGTTCGACAAAATATGGATTTGAAATGAGAAAGACCACATATAGACAATGTTTCTTTGGTAATATAAAGGCTGTGATCACACTCTTGAATAAAGCATAAAGGAGAGAATCACAAATACAAATATAAAACCTACAAGACAAAGAATTTCTTACTTCTTCACAGAAAATCACACTTCACACCATGAATACCACTTTAATAGAGAACAACACTCTGATCAGTGACGTCCTAGTCCACTGTGCAGAACCTGTGGGAGTGGGTATGTTTGCATGGCCAGCAACATTAGGAGGAAGCTCTAATGGCAAGTGAATTGTGCTCAGATGGCTATCTGCAGCCAGCAGCTAAGGACTCTGCATAGTGCTGGGGACAGTAAATACTACACCACTCATTTGCATAGTCTATGATGTGGCCCATGATAGCAGTGTTAGGACTGTGGTGTGGGAGGTGGATACTGGAGACAAACACACTTACTGGTAAAGCCGACATGCGCAGAGAGCCTTTGGAGGCAACAGATATTTTTAGACATGGCTTTCAGCATTATTTTATGATTCACATTTCTATAGAATTCCACAGGAGGGCATTCATGTTGAATTTCTCTTGGGAAGTTTTGTGCCATTTGTTTTCTCACAGAAATTATATCTCACTCAAATGCTATACTGTTCAGAATATGTGTCATAAATTAATGAATTTATGCAATTAATGATGCATCTTAGTCAAACAATTTGCAAGTATTTTAACACTACTTTACAAGAATATATTGCTTAATAATGTATAATAAGTCTGGTCTTGTTGATTGGCATGAGAAAAGTACGTGGCATACAGCAGGCTAAGGAACAATAAAGTGTCATTTTCTGTTTTGGCAACATCAATGCTCCAACCCAAGTGAGACAAGAGTTGATTTAAGTGTTGTGTGGCCTCATTTATTTGCCCTGAAGGTCTGAGCTGAAGGTGTGCTTAACCTAAGAGTCTGTTATCTGGGTGCGCTCAGGAAGGGTCAGGATGTTGTGCTAGAATAGAAACAATGAGTAGGTTTCTCAATCTACTGAGGCAATGAACTTTAAATAGAGAACAGGCTGCCTCTTTATTAGAGGGCCAGAAGAAAGTGAACAGTTTGACTTTTTCAAAACTCACCACAAATTCAATTTGATGAACTTCTGCATTTTGAAGAGGAAATTTAGTAGAGGAATTGGCTTGTGGTGTGCTTTTGTAAATATTGTGACAATGTCTAATCAGGCAACTTTAGAAAACTTGCAGCAGAGCATAGTGGAGAACAAAAAACATTTTGTCTGGGAATGGATTACTTCCTAATTTGTTCTAATTTGTTCCAGCAGCTGCTGACCTACAACACAAATTTTTAAATGCTTTATTTGACTCCACATCACAACGATACATGATTTAAATATTTACAAATATTTACATATATACTTTTGTATATCAATGTGCCACACAGCCTGTTGGGCATTTACTTTTTATTTTTTCTCTTTGCTATGTATCACAATAGAAAATGACTGCATGTAAACTAGGAAACAGGTATCAAAGCTGCAGAATATTTCAACTAGTTATGGCTAGCTGCTGAGATAGCCTCAGCTAAATCTGAGAATCAGGGTTAGCCTGATCCTGTCACTGGAAAATCTTTTCTTCCTCTATCATTTTTGTAATACGTCCTAAGACAGCACATTAAACCAATCGTAAAATACAAGGGAAAATAAAAGCACTACAAGATACGTTAGCTCTATTAAAGGTTAATAGCCTCATATAGCAGAATAGTAGTAATAACTGTCTCTGCAGCTGCAGACTGTAGTAAGATTTATGTGGTTTGATACTGCAAAGATACTGCACCTGTAAATCACATATTTGAAGGTTATTAAAGATGAATCTGTTAAACTAATTGGAGATGTCACCACATACGTGGAGAATGGAAGTATAGTGAATAGTGTCTTCGCTGCTAATCCTCAAGACACACACACACTCACTCTCTCTCTCTCTTTCACACACACACACACACACACACACACACACACACCCTCACACACACACACACACACACACACAGAGCAAGTGATCTGGTTTATTTTGCAGAATTGTCAGCTGTAGAGGAATCCACTTTCCCCACTCAGCAAGTTCACAAAGGCACCACCAGCAGCGTGGCAACCTTGTGCAACTTTGCTAATTCATGAAGCAGAATGTATTATCCTTTTTTTTCTTTTCGCTTTCTTGTTTTTGTTCCAAGTTATCAAATTATGAAAAGCTAATGTTAAATAGGCTCATCTCTGAGCAAACAGTTTTTAAAGTGATTTAACTTTTTATTGCAGTTGGGCCTGAGTGTTATTAAGGCGGAAGGAACTGGGGTGTTATCAGGAGGTGAGCAGCAGAGGCCGACTGCTGGTGAAGGACTGAGACAGTGGCAGGCAGGGTTGATGTAATGTTTATGTAGTGGACGGTACAGTCATTTCCTCCTCCTCCTCCAGACAAGCCCAGTCAAAGGGCACAGATACAGCCCACAGGGCAAAAGGGTCATTGGTCTCAGCCAAATATGTTTAAAAATGAAGATTAAATGTTGCTCTTCGAATGAAAGTCTATGAGGAGCAACTCTAAGAGCTTCTAAGAACTGAACGTCTTCACACTTTGAGTTATGAATACCAGGAACTACATTAGCAAAATCATTTTTCTCCTTTTCTTTCAGTGGTTTCAATACAATAATAAGAACCATGGGGGGATGTACAGATGGGCAGAGCAGAGGCTTTTTAAGAAAAATGCTATCCATTATTTTAACTTCAGCATTTCCCAAATGGGACTTTGAACTTGGGTTATTTCTGCTGTCTGAGTCAGTGCCAAGGCATAATGGCCTCAGACGATGTTCTGTTTATTTAGTCAGGAGAAAATAAGTGATTCTTAGGAAGAAGGCCAAGGAAAATAAAACCTTTGGGAGTCATGACACAGAGAAGTCACATCACAAGAGGTCAGTTTAACATGAATGTTTGTAAGAAAATATGTGCTCTTCAGTGTTAAGATGCAACTTTTACATACTGGTATATAAACAATATTAAGTTAGAAGAGGTTCAATTCATTGTGATTTAGGGCAGACACATGTTCTACGTGTTCTACGTGTTCTACGTGTGTTTACTGAGATTGTTTCCCACTGGCTTAAAACATCTCACCATACAAACTAGCTTTCAAATAGAACTTACTGTAAGAAAATGTAAGGGATTCCTTATGCAACCCATGTAATGCCAAATATGGTCAGATCATCATCGAAGTCTGAACAAGGGACAATCAGTTTTAAATAGCACAAAAAATATGATATTGTTCTCCTCTGTGTTTCTCATGAACCCCAGGCTATTGACATCGACACTAACTGGAGTCAGGAGTTAGTTCAGTCAGTGAAACAAGGTTAAAGGTTTGTGTTAGAGCTGCTTGGACTTCTACAGAACGTTGAAACAATTTAAGTTTGTTATTCACATAAATCATGCTTTGCAAAAACAGTGATGTCTAAAGACTTAGGATTAATAACTGTTGATTTCCATGAAAAGGGTTTATGAGAATCACTGCAACACAATGCTACTGCAAAAATTTTACGAGCTATGCTTGAATGGTACAAAATGTACAGTGTGAGACATCTCCTGCATACCACTATAAATTTGGTACTGCTAATCTCAGATGAAGGGGGCTGATGGAAAACAACTGGTTCATAAGGTATACTGTAGAAAAGGTGAAGGAATGAGGAGCAGGTGGGCAGGACAGTATCAGGTGGTCAGGAACTGGGAATATTCAGACATCTAGTAGGTGCGTAGGGAATGACAGGAAAGGGCCAAGTGCTCACAACTGTAACAAAAATCTTTGGTGACACACAGCAGTAGTAGTCCATATAATACCCTCAAATGCTTGGTCTTATTTTGGTCTACACCAGCTCCTGAGAAAAATAGCTGAATGAACCCAACCCTGGGAAATCATTACCAACATGGCAGATGTTTTTTTGAAAAACTTTCTGTGGTGGAAGAGCAAAATGTGTCACTAAATTCTGGATAGTGAGAAATTCTCAAACACCCATTTAGTCTTTGTGTGACAGGGCACAAAGTGAGGCTCAGCTATGCTAACACCCCCCACAAGTATAGTCACACACATACATACTTCCTCATGCAGACTGTTCCTTCTGCCGATGTGCAACATCAACACAAAAGGATTTCTTACACTACCTGATAATCTGATGTAATGGTTGGTTGATTGAAGATAAGAAACACACGTACTATATAAGTAACATTTGATTCAACTCTATGTGACCAATTTGGACATTGGTGATGATGTGTCTGTTTAGCCTATAGGGTCTAGATAGAGTATATTGTATTGGATTGACCTTCTCATACACCATGTAAACACCTTCTACCAGGTCTTCAAAGCGTACTGAACCCTTGAACTCCCTGTGCACCACTGCATGGCACTTCAGAAACAAGAACAGGGCTCCAGAGGGTTTAGAGGAAGGGCAGGGTCGCTGCTGTGAATATAAAAGGAAAAGTTAAGACCAGGACACTGGTCTCTAGGGACGGGTGGGTGAAGGGGCAACATTTAACTCTAAATGGACCTTTTCTTCCTTGGTTTCCTGGTCTGATTATTATTCTACTCTACTTAAAAATGAAATTTCAAACAAACATTTGCTTTATTATCTGTATTATTATTAAGCACAGTATTTCTAACACATGTTGTACAGAATCTACAATGTAAGTAGAATATACATTACATACACATTACGACATCATATGCTATAATAAATGACTGTAAAGTGTGTTCTGTCATTGTTAATGATTGCCCCTATCTGTGTTCTCTGTGAGGGAAGGAAATGATATGGGTTTACAGCAATGATGCCATGTGTTTAATGTTTACCACTGCAGTAAACAGACTAACTAGCAAATATGTCAGTGAGTAACTCTGGGCTGTTTAAACTTTGGCTAATAAGTAATGTGGATCAGAGCTATGTGTTTAGTCCTCTTAACATAATGCAGGTACTGTAGTAACATCTGCAGAGTTTGTGTTGTATGGTTATGAAATTATATGTCCACGTGCTTGACTGTGTGATATCATTATTTGCTGTGATCTTTTGGGAGTCTGAGATAGGCCATATCTAGATGTAATTCTGCAAGGAGGAAGAACAACCTTCTCAACTATACTTCCGCATGTTTAACATTAAGGTCACACAATGATTACATAGCTGAAAAATACCAGTGTCTACTTCCTTGTTTGCACTATGAGGCACAAAAGCATGATTTGTTCATCAGCTGTAATGGCACTGTAGCCTACAATACTGGGTTCTGGGTGTTCATGTTCACTGTAGAAAAGGACCTTTCCTGATATATAAACCAAAAATAGCATAGTTGTTTTCTCTTAGTAGCTAGAACATCTTTATGAATTTAAATAGGAGTTTCAGGTGTGATACAGACAAATACGGGCAGCATGGTGGGTGAGTTGTTAGCACTGTTGCCTCACAGCAAGAAGGTCGTGGGTTTGCAACCCAGCCTTCCTGTGTGGAGTTTGCATGTTCTCCCTGTGCTTGTGTGGGTTTTCTCCAGGTACTCTGGTTTCCTCCCACAGTCCAAAAACATGTATGTCAGGTTGATTGGTGACTCTAAATTGCCCATAGGAGTGAGTGTGAGTGTGTGAGGTTGTTTGTCTCTATGTGGCCCTGTGATGGACTGGTGACCTGTCCAGGGTGGACCCCTGCCTTCCACCCAAAGAGAGCTGGGATAGGCTCCAGCTGATCCCTGGGACCCTGGTTAGGAATAAGAGGGTATAGAAAATGGATGGCTACAGAGAACAATGGTTTTTGGCCACCATAAAGCAAATGAGTGTAAGGACCAGCCTTCAATACGCCCTGTGTTCACCCTGGAGCAGAACTAAAAGTTTGTGCATTACTCTCCTAGGATGCATCACATGTCATTTCACTGGAACAGCTCATAGCATGTGTGACCCAGAGTTACATATGATGTTAGTCTGGTGTTTAAGAAACTGTGAAAGCAATTTCCTTAGTAGCAGTTTAATGATTTTAAATCAACAACCATGTTCTACGTGTCATTACTAAATGAACTTTAACCTTGTGGATCTGAACAAATAGTTGGACTTGCTGTTCAAAACTCAATGCTGACCTCTGCTGGTGTAAGATAATTTACTTTTCTTGTCCTTGTCCTCATCTCCCCAGAATTCTCAAGCAGATGTTTGTAAGTACTATTATATTGTATTACTTATACTTATATACTTATATTTTTAAAATTTGTTTTATACACTTCTGTTCATGTTTAGGTGTACATTTACATTTAAAGAAATATATGTTTTCACACAGTATTGTATTTTTTGCATAATATAAGCTAGTCAATTTGGGCTAGTATGTTGTTTGATGATCTGTGCTTATTTTGTGTTCATTTTTCATGTTGTCCTTTTATCCCATAGGTAGGCAATGTTACAGAAATGAAACAAGCACATTAACAACAACAACAACAAAACTGGAATTGGGATCAAACTGCATAGTCACTATTAACAATACCACTGTCAATAATTCCACATCTGGCCTCATTGCTGGAGCTGTCTATCAGATCTTCCTTATTTGTAGCAACTGCTGCACAAGTGTCACAATGAGTAAGTTTTCTTAGTCTCTTGTATCACTTATGACTACAGTGATGTCTTTGCACAGCATAGGACCGATGATATTGCTATGTGTTCAGAGAATCTGACTTTTGTTTGGCTGAGAAGTGTGCCCTGTACAAATAAACCACAGATATCTGATACACAAGTGACAATGGCATGCCAAACCGATGAGGAATGACAATGTAAAAGATTAATTCTTTCTCCTACCAATCTCTCCCTCTCTTACTTACAGAGCCTGAAGTAGTTAGGAATCTCGCAGTCACTGAATTCACAACATCCTCTGTGTCTCTGAGCTGGACTGAACCAGAGGGGAACAGCTCTTTCTACATACTACACTGGACTAATGGGAATGTCAGAGATACTGCAAATGTGACTGAAACATTTAAAAACATCACCAACCTGACTGCTGGTGTCCAGTATAATATAAGTGTCACTGCAGTGGCAGATGATGGATATACTGAAGGACAGAAAACCAGTGTTTCACAATACACAAGTAAGTTAGCATTTCAGTGCACTTCAATGCCTCCTGCAATACAGGATGCAACCTCAGCTGTTACCGTACCTAACAGTTGTATGTGTCGGATAGAGGTTCTGGCTCCATTAACCACTTGGTCTGGTCCTCTCCTCTCCTCCCTTTCCCTCCTCTTCAGGACCAGGTATCATTAGTAATACCAGTGTTTCCAAAACCAGCTCCTCCATCTCCCTGAATTGGACCTCACCTGTTGGTCAGGTCTTCATGTACATGGTGCAGTGGAGCAATGGTGGAGTGCCAGTGACCAAATACACAAATGATACGTTTACTGTGCTGTCAGACCTGATCCCTGGTACAAGCTACACAATCACAATCATCGCTGTTGCTGGAGACAATAAGACTCAAGGAGATCCTTACGCACTCACCTCATTCACAAGTAAAAACATTTTATTTGATTTTAAATTATAGAAATTGTCATTTTTTAGCTTTTAAGATGTGTAAGCCATGCTTTCCTGTTATGAAACACACTCAGCTAGTCAAAGTTTGTGCTCGTCAAACTGAGTTTTTTTTTTAATTGTTTCTAAATTTTTGAAGGACAGATCAGTGTTTTACAGTCCACAAGTCAGGGAGCATTTCACTGCACTTGGAGAGCAGTTTTGAGAACAGTTTCAGCTCGTACAGTATCTTAGAGTTGTATGTGCTGGATCAAGGTTCTTCTCCAAACCACTATTAGTTGTAATTATTAACTGTTTTTCTTGATATTGATGCTTAAGCTTTGTTTTTTGCTTTACTGCATTTTGTGGATATTGTTTATTTTGCCTGTAATGTTTTGTTTCTTAAGTTTTCATTTTATTGTCTTGATGTTTTTGCTGTTTTTTTTCCCTTCAGGACCAGGTATCATTAGTTATACCAGTGTTTCCAAAACCAGCTCCTCCATCTCCCTGAATTGGACCTCACCTGTTGGTCAGGTCTCCATGTACATGGTGCAGTGGAACAATGGTGGAGTGCCAGTGACCAAATACACAAATGATACATTTACCGTGCTGTCAGACCTGATCCCTGGTACAAGCTACACAATCACAATCATCGCTGTTGCTGGAGACAATAAGACTCAAGGAGATCCTTACGCACTCACCTCATTCACAAGTAAAAACATTTTATTTGATTTTAAATTATAGAAATTGTCATTTTTTAGCTTTTAAGATGTGTAAGCCATGCTTTCCTGTTATGAAACACACTCAGCTAGTCAAAGTTTGTGCTCGTCAAACTGAGTTTTTTTTTTAATTGTTTCTAAATTTTTGAAGGACAGATCAGTGTTTTACAGTCCACAAGTCAGGGAGCATTTCACTGCACTTGGAGAGCAGTTTTGAGAACAGTTTCAGCTCGTACAGTATCTTAGAGTTGTATGTGCTGGATCAAGGTTCTTCTCCAAACCACTATTAGTTGTAATTATTAACTGTTTTTCTTGATATTGATGCTTAAGCTTTGTTTTTTGCTTTACTGCATTTTGTGGATATTGTTTATTTTGCCTGTAATGTTTTGTTTCTTAAGTTTTCATTTTATTGTCTTGATGTTTTTGCTGTTTTTTTTCCCTTCAGGACCAGGTATCATTAGTTATACCAGTGTTTCCAAAACCAGCTCCTCCATCTCCCTGAATTGGACCTCACCTGTTGGTCAGGTCTCCATGTACATGGTGCAGTGGAACAATGGTGGAGTGCCAGTGACCAAATACACAAATGATACATTTACCGTGCTGTCAGACCTGATCCCTGGTACAAGCTACACAATCACAATCATCGCTGTTGCTGGAGACAATAAGACTCAAGGAGATCCTTACGCACTCACCTCATTCACAAGTAAAAACATTTTATTTGATTTTAAATTATAGAAATTGTCATTTTTTAGCTTTTAAGATGTGTAAGCCATGCTTTCCTGTTATGAAACACACTCAGCTAGTCAAAGTTTGTGCTCGTCAAACTGAGTTTTTTTTTTAATTGTTTCTAAATTTTTGAAGGACAGATCAGTGTTTTACAGTCCACAAGTCAGGGAGCATTTCACTGCACTTGGAGAGCAGTTTTGAGAACAGTTTCAGCTCGTACAGTATCTTAGAGTTGTATGTGCTGGATCAAGGTTCTTCTCCAAACCACTATTAGTTGTAATTATTAACTGTTTTTCTTGATATTGATGCTTAAGCTTTGTTTTTTGCTTTACTGCATTTTGTGGATATTGTTTATTTTGCCTGTAATGTTTTGTTTCTTAAGTTTTCATTTTATTGTCTTGATGTTTTTGCTGTTTTTTTTCCCTTCAGGACCAGGTATCATTAGTTATACCAGTGTTTCCCAAACCAGCTCCTCCATCTCCCTGAATTGGACCTCACCTGTTGGTCAGGTCTCCATGTACATGGTGCAGTGGAACAATGGTGGAGTGCCAGTGACCAAATACACAAATGATACATTTACCGTGCTGTCAGACCTGATCCCTGGTACAAGCTACACAATCACAATCATCGCTGTTGCTGGAAACAATACAACTCAAGGAGATCCTTATACACTCACCTCATTCACAAGTAATTCATATTTATTTTTTGGCATATAGTAATTACTGGAAAGTTGTCAAGAACATGCCTTACCTTGTGTTTCTTATGTGTGTGTTTGCAGAACCCTCTGTGGTCAAGAATCTCACTGTGACTTATGTCACAACAGCATCTGTGACTCTGAACTGGATTAAACCTGATGGCAATGCTACCTTATATATAGTTCGGTGGACTTCAGCAGAAAACGTTTTTATCAACACTACAAATACCTCTTATACTATTAACGGCTTAACCTCTGGATTCCAGTACAACATAAGAGTGGCTGCTGTTTCTGTAAATTCATCAAATGAGGGGGAACGAGCCTTGATAACTACTTTCACAAGTAGGTCCATATATTGACAACATCCTTTTATCATAAGTAATATGAAGAAAGTTACATTACTAGCAAAACATTAAAGCACAAGGAAAATGCAAGCTAAAATCAAAATAACATATGAAAATATCCATCCCATACAAACACTTTAGATTCCCAAAGCCTGATGTCACATTGAGACTAGCTGCTGTTCCATTGGCTTCTCTAACTCAACACAGTGTTTCCTTCAGTGATTTTTCTTTGTGGGTTCATTCTGCTAAACTGATGCTATTTTTATGACGTCAATTCAAGTCCACCAGTTAAACATTTTGATGCTTAAGCTTTGTTTTTTGCTTCACTGCGTTTTGTGGATATTGTTTATTTTGCCTGTAATGTTTTGTTTCTTAAGTTTTCATTTTATTGTCTTGATGTTTTTGCTGTTTTTTTTCCCTTCAGGACCAGGTATCATTAGTTATACCAGTGTTTCCCAAACCAGCTCCTCCATCTCCCTGAATTGGACCTCACCTGTTGGTCAGGTCTTCATGTACATGGTGCAGTGGAGCAATGGTGGAGTGCCAGTGACCAAATACACAAATGATACATTTACCGTGCTGTCAGACCTGATCCCTGGTACAAGCTACACAATCACAATCATCGCTGTTGCTGGAAACAATATAACTCAAGGAGATCCTTACGCACTCACCTCATTCACAAGTAATTCATATTTATTTTTTGGCATATAGTAATTACTGGAAAGTTGTCAAGAACATGCCTTACCTTGTGTTTCTTATGTGTGTGTTTGCAGAACCCTCTGTGGTCAAGAATCTCACTGTGACTTATGTCACAACAGCATCTGTGACTCTGAACTGGATTAAACCTGATGGCAATGCTACCTTATATATAGTTCGGTGGACTTCAGCAGAAAACGTTTTTATCAACACTACAAATACCTCTTATACTATTAACGGCTTAACCTCTGGATTCCAGTACAACATAAGAGTGGCTGCTGTTTCTGTAAATTCATCAAATGAGGGGGAACGAGCCTTGATAACTACTTTCACAAGTAGGTCCATATATTGACAACATCCTTTTTTCATAAGTAATATGAAGAAAGTTACATTACTAGCAAAACATTAAAGCACAAGGAAAATGCAAACTTACACACTCACCTCATTCACAAGTAATTCATATTTTTTGGCATATAGTAATTACTGGAAAGTTGTCAAGAACATGCCTTGTGTTTTGTTTTTTTTTGTGTGTGTTTGCATCGTCACATCAAGACTAGCTGCTGTTCCACTGGCTTCTCTAACCCAGCACAGTCTTTCAGTCAGTCATTTTTCCTTGTGGGTTTAAGTTTAAGCTGATGTTGTTTGTATCACTTCAATTTAAGTTACCCTATTATTCATTTTTAAGCAGTATATAAACATTTACTGATTAACTTATAATACATTATAATGTATTATAGACCCATAGTGTTATCAGTTGATCTCTCTCTGTCTCTCTCTCTCCTCTCTCTATATATATACAAATATATACATAGGCTATATATATATATATATATATATATACATATACATACATATATATATATATGTGTGTGTGTGTGTGTGTGTGTATATATATATAGTGAGAGAGCGATATATATATATATATTTAGATACCTATATATACATACATATGTCGTTACTGTGTAAAATCAGTGGAATACAATATTTTACAATAGCTTGCCAAATTTAAAGTGGGAAATGCACATACTATAAAATTTCCCTGCTGTAATTTTTAATTCCCAAATTATCATAAAGGTAATTTTGGTTTAGAAAACATGCCAGTTTTCATCACTTAAAATAAACACCCATGTTACAACTGTTACTGCAGGACCTTGTAAATTTCTTCCATTTAACCTTTTTTCCCCTCAGAGCCTGAAGTGGTTTCTAACATCAGTGTCATAGGAAGCACAACTAACTTGTCAGTGAGCTGGATAAAAGCGATGGGGCAGGTGCACTACTACACTGTCTACCTGTACAGAGACAAGGAGCCGGTGTCATGTGACAACTGTGCCATCGACCTGAGCAACACCACTGTAAACAATTTGTTATGGGGCCTGGAACCAGGGGTGTTTTACTGTGTGGTGGTGGGCACCAAGAGTGGACTATTTGAGAGTAACAGCTCAAGTGTTTGCAATGCAACTTGTGAGTTATGTCAACATTGCAACTTACAAACCTTTGCAAGCTATATGTACTGTATTTTGACCAGTGTTTATTTTAGAACTGTCTTTAGTGTTTAAATTGAACTCTTCCTTCTCTTTTTTAGCTCCCAATCCTCCTGGTCCCATCACTGTGGTGTCTCAGTCTGTGGAGTCCATCAACTTTACCTGGCCACTTCCAGTGGGCATGAACTATCCTTATTATAACTTCAGTGTGTCCACTGTTAATGGCTCCTTTCGGATTAACAACAACTGGTTCCTTCTGGGCAACCTTGAGTCTGGAAGCCCCTATAACATCTCTGTTGTTACTGTAGGTGAACTAAACTATATGAGCACAGTGGTGACAACACAAAATTATACAAGTGAGTAACACAGATACAATCGCATCAGGGTTATTAGTGTGGATTAGATCTTTTTTTTATTTTACCCTTCTTTTGAAATTTAGTTCCAGTGACAACTCAAAGAGATATTTTGCAAATTGAAAAGCAGTAGTAGTGTTCTTATGAAGTAAAAATGATTTATTCCAAAAGTTAAAAAGGGAGTTTTCATTTTACGTGTGGCATAAACTACTTCAATTTTAGTTATGACAATAACTTACGCACAAAAAATCTGTAGTGAAATAATAATTTACTGCTTTTTGAGACAAATGGATGAGTTTTGTCCTCTCAGAAATACCATGTTCAGATGCAACAGATGCTATTTTTACTATTTTGATAAAAACTCATGTTCTGCATATCGGCTGAATTTCTTGTGTCTTTCTTTCTCAGAGCCATGTTCTGTAACCATGCTGACTCAAAGTAAAATCACCACAAATGCAGTGACCCTGGTGTGGGAACAGCCAATGAGTAAACCTCAGTACCAATATGTGGTGAATGTTACCAACGACACCACAGTAATAAAAATGATGTCAAACAACACCACAGTAACAATCACCGGTCTCCTCTCTGGAAGCCAGTACAGCTTCACTGTCATTACACAAACAGCAGATGGCACTCAGGCAGCTCCTGTGTCAGTCTCCTACTTTACACGTATGTAAATATCCCCTCAAGAACACTGTATCTACCCCCAAGTTTACAGAATGAACCCTCAATCTAAATAAACAAAATAACCCAAGTTAATAATCAATCTTCTTTATTTTATTATTACTTTATGTTTTCAGCTGTCTATGAAAGATTTGTACAGGGAGAAGTACTTAATTGACAAAATATGGAAGAAGAGGGTCGGATAATGTTGCTGTTTTCAAAAGTAACACTCTCTTCTTTTTGTAGGACCATATGGAATAACATGGCTGAGAGCTACCACCTTAAACACAACCACTGTGAATCTGTCTTGGGGGAAACCACCAGACTACAAGGCTGGATATACATATAGGGTCATGACTGCAGGCTATGGCACCCAAAACAAAACTGTCACAGAAGATTCCACTCAGATCTCAGGACTCACCCCTGGGAGCAACTTCAGCTTTTGTGTCTTTGTCAGGGCAGTGAATGGCAGTGAAGGGGAAGGGAAATGCACCTCTCAGTACACATGTAAGACTCTTCATCTTCATTATTACTCTTTCCTAATTTCATATTGTAAAAGTGGCTTATCAGATTTATTTTTTCTCCCTTTCGCATTAACAGATCCTGAGATAGCACAACCCAGTATTTCCAACCAGGGCTCCAACAGTTCAGTCCTGGTGTCATGGACAAAACCTCTTGGGAATGTGGATTATTATATGGTTCTTCTAAATAGAACTTTATCCAATGTAACTGTGCAGACGGTTAATTCTACTAATACCTCCTTACTGTTTGAGAACCTGTCTGCAGGAACTCAGTACTATGCCATGATAACCACATTCAGTGGACCCTTCAATGCATCATCTGGATTCAGTACTACTGAAACTTGTAAGTATAATCAATTTGTTTGATTGTAAAGTTTCAGTTTTGTCATATTCAGTAATTCAGTGCAAGTGATTTTTCATCTTCTTTCCCCAATTAAATACAATTATTAAAGTTTTACCATAATGTAAATATGTAAATTTTTGAGTTTACTGCTTTTTATTTGTTTCACTACACCATGGACATTTTCTTGTTATTGTGCACAACAGTGATATGTTTTTTGCCTTTAAAGCTCAAAATACTTGATGGTGCTTTCAAGGATATATATAATTATAGCACATGATAATCACATATGTCCTTCAGCATGACACTCATACAGAAGGACAATGATGGCATAAAAATCCTGTAACTATAAGAAACATTGCACAGACCAAATATGTTACAAGACCAAGCAGAACTGAATATTGTAAGCATGAGGTCATGTAATTGTTTACATTTTGTAATACGATAAATCATGTCACATCATCAGTTATGGACCCTGAAGTGTGCATATTCTAAAAGAATCCTAATTCTGTTTGTTGAGATTATAATGTTTCCATGCCAATTTCACCCCTCTCCCCCATCCTCACCCACCCAGACCCTAACCCACCAGGCCCAATCAATATCCTGACAAAAACAACCAGCTCCATTCACATTGAGTGGATGCCAGCTCCTCTGATGACCAGTGCATCATTTGTCTACCAGTTGAATAATACACCATCCCAGGGAGGTGGATGCTTCAATACAACACACACCAGTTATACTTTTGACTCCCTCCTCTCTGGGACTTCCTATAACATCTCTGTGGCAACGGTGGGTGCCATGGGTTTTATGAGTGAGAAGGTTTACAGCTTCATGGTCACCACAAGTAAGGGTTTCATTTCTCTACCCAAGCAATGTGTAAGTATGAGTGCTCTCTTTTTTCACTTTTACTATCTGAAGTAACTCAAATATTTTTAAATCAGGACCATTGAGTGTGAAGTCTGTCATGGCACAGACAACAAATGACAGCATCAAAGTCGAATGGACCGCCCCTGATGATTACAAGGAAAGCTATCGTTACAACTTGACCTGGCAATGTAAACTTGAACCCTGCAGTGCCACAACAGGAGACACGAAGTATAATATCTCAAACCTGGATCCTGGCACCTCCTACAATTTTAGTGTCACTACAGAGACCTCTGATGGAACACAGGGTGCTCCCATGTCCAGTTCCAGCTGCACAAGTATGATCATAACTGCTTGATTAATTTCATACGCACTTATTGCTATAAGATTGTTTCAAAAGATGTTTCATCTCTGCATGGATATAATATGAGAAATGTTAAAATCAAGTTAGGTGTGATGGAGATGCAATTACAACCTTCTTACAATTTTAAGATGCTATCAAGTCAATATTTTTATTTCTAGTTTTGTTTCAGTTTTGTCATTTCTGTTTCATGCTGCAGATGCAAACTCAGTGAAATCCTTAACATGTGAAGGTCCAAACGCAACAAATGCAAAACTCATCATGTCCTGGAACAAACCCAGTGGCCAGTCTACCGGCTTCCTGGTGACTGTAAACAATAAGATCAACAAATCAGGCTGTTGTAATTACACTGTGTCTGACCTTAGACACTACACTGAGTACACACTGGCTGTGGTGACAGAGAGCTGTGGACAGAGCAGCCTTCCTGTGCCTTTAGTGTGCAAGACAGGCATCACAAGTATGTTATGTTTTGCAGACATTATAATACACATATACCTGAATGTTTTTCTAGTAATATATTCACACAAATTTCCATAGGGAAGTGTTTTGGATACATGCCAACAATACAAAATGTTCTTGTTGAAGGTGTCTCTACTACAAGTGGAAGAATAATAGACTGGTTAAACTTTAAGTTTCATGTATTTTAAGTACATTTTAGGTAAAAATTTAATCTGTTGTCTTTCATATTTTTTGAAGATCCATTAATTCCAACAAACTATGAATCACTCTCAGTGGTACAGTCTAAGGATTACAAAAGCTTCACCCTGTTGATCAACCCCAGTCTTTTGGATAGCACCATGGGGCCAATCACACATGTTGGGGTGCTGGTGACAGACACTGGTGAGTTTCCTTTTTTCTGTTTCTGCTTGTTTCTTCTTTTTTTCTCTCAGCGAGCGGGCTATGTCATCCAGTCATGATCCATCCATGACCACTGGATCCTAGAGATCAGTTTATTTATGTGTAGTCTAAGAATTTCTTATTGTTTATTTGTTTTATATGATTAATAAATCAGATTAAATCAGAGAAAAACTTTCTTGTGGAAAGCAAATTGCTATTTTCATTGATTCCTGTCCTTCCAGATCCTGTCCCTAATGATTCGAAACATTATTTGGGGAAAACCTATGATCAATGGAAGTCAAAGAATACTTCAGTATACCTGGCAACAGTCTATGAGAACCTCTTCCAATCACGCAGTGAAGGAAATACTCTGACCATAAACATAGGGAGTAAATCCAGCTGGAAAGGCTACACTAATGGTGAACTGGAAGCCACTCAAAAATACCAGTAAGAAAGCAAACCATGTCATTAAAATAGACATCTTGGTAAAAAAATATGTAATAAAGACAACCTTTTTAGAGACTATTGCTATAATCCTTAAGTACATTTGTATATGTACCGGTATTACGTAATGCTTGAATTTTTGAATATTGATTTTTAATCACAGTCTGTTAAATACTTTTATTTTGATAATTGGTATGTTACCAAGGTTTTTAGCTTCACTTGTGTTTTACAAGTGAACTGGTTAATAGGCATAATTTAATATATATTAATTCAATAATGACAGATAGGATATACATGATATATGATATATGATGTATTTGACACACTAGAAAGACACTGTATTTAAACTTTGTGAAAACATTGTATTATGTAGCAAATACTCCAGAATTTGTTATTTTAAGATTTTCAGATGCAAAAAAAAAAATAAATTTAAAAAATACATGCGTATATGAAAACCATTTTTGAACCTCTTAATTGATTTGTTTAAACCTGCAGATACGCCATCGCTGTGTTCACCAGTCTGACTCTACAAAACAACCTTGTGAATTATGAAATATCTTTGGTCACAGTGACTAAATTCTATCCTGTTTTTGAACTCCCACAAAACCCAGGTACCATTATTCAATATCAAAACTTTTTTTCTTAGTGAATCACCATAAAGAGAGGAAACGCTCACTGGCCTCTTGCTTTGTCTTTTCAGCTGTCATTGGCATGGCAGTCGGAGTAACATTGGGAATTTTTTTCATTTTCCTCTTTGTCCTTATTGGCTTCATTATCTACTGGAGAAGGTTGTAATCATTACCACTTCTAAAAATTATTATTATGTTGTTTTTTTATAGGACTAAACACCAAATTATTTATTATTGTTGTAGGTCTTCGAACAAAGAAACATCAGACATTCAGATTCATTCCATGAGGTAGGTTTTTACCCTGTTGTTATAGGTTTAACAGAAGTAGACAACAATAGTTAAGCCTGTTGGTCAATATTGTTTTTTTCCTCTCTCCTTTTCTAGAGCCAAAGTGTGAGTATAAATCTAAATGACTAAAAGTATGAGCCGGTCTATGAAATGTTACACATTATGGCATAAATAAAATCTACTAGTATTTTGAACAATTTCTCTTTTTTGACATCTGGCGTCTGTTTGAGCAGGAGTATACCTGTGAGGGTGGAAGACTATGAGGCTTATTACAAGAAGCAGAAGGCAGATTCCAACTGTGGCTTTGCTGAGGAGTTTGAGGTGAAGCATGAACTTAATATTGAAGGACTCCTGTTATGTATATTAACCTGTATAATAATATATATAATATATATATAATATATAATATTATATATATATATTATTATATAATGAGAAGCTCATTATATATATATATAAAATATAAAATATATATATAATATATATAATATTTATATATATATATATATATATATATATATATATATATATATATATATATATAAAATATGCAGTTTATTTGAGATAGAGTTCACTACATAATTTAGATGAGTGATTGAGAAGTGGAATTGCAGTAACTGGAAATAAAATCTTCTGTGATTATAGTTCCTTACTAATAAATTATTGCAGTTTGTGGTATTTCACAGATTTTGGACTTAAAGTAAACCACACAATAAACAATCAATTTTTCCTTACCCTTTTCAGGACCTGAAGTTAATTGGTACAGGTCAGTTGAAAACCAGCGCTCTGGTTTCGGAAAACAGGCCCAAGAACCGCTACAACAATGTGCTTCCCTGTAAGTCACCTTAACAAATCCACCTCTGCTACTTTCAACAGTAACACTCTTCACTCTTTAAACTGTATCATCTCATATTCATCATCATGTCAAACATAATTTTAATTCTCTTACTGTACATTTCAGAAAAATGAGCATCAGTTCAACCGAAACATTTTACACAAACAATTTTTTCTGTTGGATTTATTTGTGTTTTTGCCTACTAGATGACTCTTCTAGGGTGAGACTCTCTATTGTCCATGGAAATCCATATGATGACTACATCAATGCTAATTACATGCCGGTGCGTACTGACACTCTTTAAAGCAGCTTTAAGCCTCAATTATTGCATCACTAATTATTGCAGTAAAGTCTTACTGAAAATAACTTATTGTTTTGCTTAAGGCCTTACCATTGTAAACCCCTTCCCCCTCACCATGATGATGGTTGAACCACTTTAGAATCTCAGAGAAAACTATAGAGGATGTGTCATGTGGCTGGGCTGATATTTTATTTGACAGGGTCACAACTCTAGGAAGGAGTTTATTGCAGCTCAGGGTCCTCTGCCCACCACAGTCGATGAGTTCTGGCGGATGGTCTGGGAGAAGAATGTACAGACCCTGGTCATGCTGACACGTTGTAATGAACAGGGACGGGTGAGTACGGATACAAAAACCACATAATGGCCAGAATACAGTTGACCAAAACACTTAATATTTCTCTAAATGTAATCACCTTCTTGTGAAAAAAATTGTGCACTATCATCAACATTTGTTGCCCATTCATGTAATTAATTGCATAATAAATGTTAAGTTGCTCATGAACATTGAAAAATCAGAGTTAAGAATCTGATACATATCTGCAGAGCACAGTGTACTGTTAAACCTTTCATATGGGTAGAGGCAAATAATTCAATGTGCAGAGCATTGCTCAACTAGACTATCAAATGTTTGGATACAAAAAATGGTTGTATTCAAAAATAAAAAGTGTAGCTGCTTATCTGAGTGATACAAACCCCATTACAGTACTTGCAAAATTCTTCAAATTATCAAAATATTGATATTTCCATTGATACTTCGACATATGCACAGTGTATTGTTCCTCCTATGACAGGCTACTCTGAGGCTTGTGTGATGCTGATTTTTCCAAATGTATTGTTACATTTATTTTAATTAGCTGTAATCTAAATTCTGGTTCTTCTAAATGTAATATAGCTTGAATAAAGATAATTGTGTTACTAACACCTGCAGTTTGTTACAGCTCAATAATAATCTTTTGTTTCCAGGTAAAATGTGAGCAATACTGGGGTTCTGGCACCAAGCACTTTGAAAACATCACCGTGACAGCAACCTCTGAAATACCACTTGAAGACTGGACAATCAGAGACTTTTCCATTAAAAATGTAAGTTACAAAATGTTGTACATGGCAAAGGCAAATGCATGTTAGGAGGCTAAAAAACCAACACTGTGTTTTAGTAAAAATTATCACCCATCAGTGCTTTTTAAACACCTGTTTTTAGTTAGTGTGTTGTTTGGCCACCAGATCAAAACAGCAGAGACGCGTTCAGTGCGTCATTTCCACTTCACAGCGTGGCCGGATCATGGGGTACCGGAAACCACTGAGCTTCTCATCAGCTTCAGACATTTGGTCAGGGAGCACATGGACCAGTACTCCAGAAATTCTCCTACTGTGGTCCACTGCAGGTCTGACACAACACACACAGGCTCCAAAGTGACCAAAGTCTATATATTTATCTGATATTCTGACTTTCTTTTGCTTGTCTGTGTATCTGCGATGGTTACCCTCAGTGCTGGTGTTGGACGAACAGGTACCTTTATAGCCATTGACCGTCTGATCTTCCAGATTGAAAGGGAAAGTATTGTGGATGTGTTTGGTATTGTGCATGATCTGCGGATGCACCGCCCGCTTATGGTGCAGACAGAGGTGGGACACAGTTACATTCACCGTGGTTTTTGTCACATGCTGTATATCTTACTGTACATTGTTAGAAATGGTTTTTGTATTTGTTGTCCCTGCAGGACCAATATGTCTTCTTAAACCAGTGTGCCATGGACATCATTAGGTCAAGAACTGGAACCAATGTCGATCTAATCTACCAAAACACAGCTGCACTCTCTATTTATGAGAATATACAATGCAACAGTGATCTTCCAAAAAATAGGTACCGCAATGCATAGGCCAGAGAAAATGTCAGCAGATTGTGCTGTATTTATTTTTATACCTGTCATGCTCTTTCAACTTTTCTGAAGTTAAATCTCTTTTTCTGCTATTTATTTGTGACCAAATATTTGGATTGTATGTTGAAACAGATGATAACATTCTCAGGTAATATGTTGGATGCTGTATGGGTAATATTACAGAAAGTTCAGACAACAAAAAGTTTAATTAACTGAACCTGTGCCTTTTAAGAACCCGTATGCTTTAATACCAGTAGGTGCCACTGTTCTGTTTTTATTTTTATGCTTAGGACTGTAAAAGACCATAACAAAGACTTTTATATTACCTCTTAAGATGAAGATTTTCAATATTTTTGCAATATTATTATTTGATTTAAATAAGTTTGCCAGATTGCCCAGGCAATACGCCATACACCATTTGAATTGTGCAATTCCTTTAAATGAAGGAGTTTTTATTTGTTGAGTCTTTTGTAACATATGCACTGTAGTGAATAATGCACTGGATGCATTTGTCTTAATATACTGTGAGATTTTTATTTATCAGTGTGTTTGATTATACTTTGGCTAATGCTTTGTAAAACTGTTCGTAATACTTTGCTCTTCATCCCTCATTGGATTAGAGTCTTGTTTTAAAAATTTAGGATTAAATAGATGGTTAGGATTAAAAAAAAGCTCAGGAACTCAAATAGTCGCATGTATTTCATAATAATCATAATGATCTTAAAAGGACTGATAACACTAAGCAAACGTAAATAGCAAATATTCACAATGTTTGAGGATGTTTTTGAAATGCTTTATGAGATGATTGATGGTACAATGCAAAAAACTGTAAAGGAGCAAGGTTTTAATATACTCTTCAATTTGTCAAACAAATGGGTGTAAACATGTTATGACTTTTTATCCCACATCTGTAAATGGCTATATGCTGTGTGGTTTGAATCTCTGTGAGTGAATGTGACAGCAGTCTCCTCTTTAGTACAATCCAGCACCTTTAATGTAATAAAGTACTTTATTCTCACTATCATGTCATGATTCTTGATTTTTGTTCAAGCAGATATCATACTAAATAAACTTTTTGTGTTTTGTAGCATTTTTCTGAGCTAGTATTTCTAAAATCATCTTGCATAGTCTGTGACAGCTAAACCTGAAACTGCAGTGCAAATAGTCAAATACTCAGTAGTCAAACAGAAAGACCACAAAGAGCAAACAACTGAGCATGCTGCATGGTCCAGAGGAGGATTGAGTTGGCACTCACTGCATTATTCAGAGCAACTTTGGGGTTGCAGGTGGCTAAGTGCATCATCAAAGGATAAATAAATAATACAATTTCTGTTTCTTACTTCCAAATGAGAATGCTTTTTACACAGAGACTTCAAAAAGTTCTGATTTTACAGCTAAGCTCAGGCCTACACTCGGGATTTTCTTCAATATGGAGGTGTTTTTTTTATTTTTATACACTACAGGGCACTCCTGGCATGGTGTTAAGATTTTGTCTGCATGTTGGCTTTAATAAGCTTGATATTCTTCATGTCTTATACAGTACTCCCCCTTCCCCACTTTTTTCATCTCTTCCCATCACTCCTCCTCATCACGTCTCTCAGATCCATAAATTGCATCTATAAATACATTTTCAGATGTTCTTTCTAGTTTCCTAAGTTGCAATAAACAACATACAGAGAGCTAGAGTCATAACGAGAGCAATCCAACCTGAAAATCTAAAATTAAAATAGGACAAAAGATGACTGGGTGAGCCAAATTTAATGATGAGCTGAAATGCTTTTGTCCCAGAAAATCCACCATAATGGATTACATCAGGATATTTTGGCTTCTGATTGAGGCAGTGAGAGCTGTACTGGAAATATTAAAAAAACTGTATCTCAAATGAGGATTTGTGCTCTCTAAACTGTAAATACATAAATACATAACCACAAAGCTACTGTATGCAGAGCTCTTGACCTTATTTGAATCAAGATCTGACTTCCAGACATGTTACTACAAGGAATGTACTGTACATGTACTGTATTCACACTTGGCTGCACATCATTTCAAAATTATGCTTAGGTCAGTAAATCCATGGCAAGCATTCAGTGTGTGCTTCAGTTTACAGTACAACAATAAAAGCACAACGACCCAGCAAAAGGTCAAGGACAAATATTAAATTGCTAACAACAGAAGGAGTGAGCTGATTTTTCATACAAAACAAGTGGTGCTCTGCCCCCGCTATAATACTTCTTACTACCCCCACTTCAAACTACAACACTACAATGTTACTTATATGTTAGAGGATCTGTAATAATAATCCAATAAAATTACACTAGCAGCATGGGCTACAATATTCAAAAATGTAATATATAATATTACTAAATGTAAATGTAAATGTGTACAAATGTAAAAGAGCATCAATTAAAACAGCTGGGTCTAAATCCTTATTCTGTGGTAATGAAAACGTGATAATGTTTACACCATGGCTGACAGCTCCCGGGTGTTGTGCGCCGCTGCGGCCGCAGGTGTCGCCACAGTTCCCGGGTCGGCAGCAGCCAGACGAGCCGCAGCAGCAGGAGGAGGATCACTCCGGTCCACGCTCTCCATGTTGAAACGGACCAAGTTCTTCTCCAGCCGCCTCCAAGCGTCCGCCACAGCCCGCCCGCTGCCCCCCGTAGCCCAGCTGTCTCACACAGCCCCCGTGTTATGTCGCTGGACTGGGAAGAAAGCTCGGAAACAACCGTATGAGGGCTGTCCTGGTCGACCCAGAGTGAGTTTACATTTAGATAACTGCTCCTTTACTCCACCGCGTCCACACGGAGACACATAAGTTGTTTTTCACTCGTATCCCTCCAACTAGTCTTACGCTCCATAAGCTAACTCGGGCTAGCTAGCGGAGTCGGGCACTGCCTCGTACAACGAGCAGGACGTGTTTACGGACGGGACCCTGGGTGTCGCGGTGTTTGGGGGAACGTGCCCACAGGCGGTAACGGTACTAACGGTATCGGTTTGCGGTCAGGCTGGGCAGGGGCTAACGAGCTAGCTACATGAGGGTCAGCGTCAGCTCCCCGTGCTCGGCTGTCACTAGTTTGCGTGGCAAACACAGCACATCTGTACGATCCCGTTTACCTTAGCTGTGACAGCCAACTGGATTAATAAACTGGACCAATGGAAAATAAATCCCTTGGCCCACACAGCAGCTAAATGTGACAGAGCGGTAATTGGAGGAACAAGCAGCGTGATTTATGATACTTGCAGACAACCCCCATCACTCAGAAGAATCATGACTGTGTGTCAGGACGTGGTCGTTGTGTCACCCCGTGCACGACCACGTTAAATGGTGGAGACATAATGCAGTGTGGGCTAAAGCTGTAAAGCTGCTAGACATTTAAACGTCAGATATTGTGCAGTGCAGGCCAAGACATCTTCAGCATGGTCCAACTCCAGTGCTTAAATCTTAGCATGTGCGTGATGCCGAAGCTGTAACCCCCGTTATGTGCTCACTACCAGCACAATATGACTCTCAACAGGCTTTTCTGCTTCTCTTTTCTGTGATAAATTATATTAAATTAAGCAAACGTGTTTTTCTTTCCCTGCAGGGCGCAGTGCACATACATGAGAGTATGAGTTAAGTGTTTTTGTGATCAGAGCTAGACTCATAAAGAGCAACTATTGGCTTACTGCAGAGATTCCCAGTGCCATTGTGATGTATATACAGTATATATACATATTGTCTAATAAAAACTTGCAGTATAGAAATGCCAAAATATGTCTGAGCTAATTTAGCAGCTTTGTCTCCATTGAATAGATTGTTCACTCAAAAAGTTTGCCTTCAAACTGTAAATGCTCCTGTTTAATATTCATGAGATTCTAATAAAGAAAAAAGTAATGTTATCAAACTCCAGGATCTGTCGGGCCGTACATGATGGTCGAATGATTAAATTGGGAGATTTTACAGTGCTGATTCATCCATCTCTGTCTTTCCCCAGTGCAGACAGAGATAGAAGAGGTCATCATCTTTAATTGTGTGTTATTATGTGAAGTTGTGCTTTTCCTAGAGATGAGAATAACAGAGAAGTGCAGTTCAGTTAAAAGGGTAACTGGAATATGTCACTCAAAGTACTGGAAAAAAAATCAGTTAAAAGAAGGTAATGTAAGCACATTTGGAAATGATCCTTTTGCTAGAAGTGAAATATCCGGTATAGGTGGGAAACTGGAGTGGAGTGAGAAAAGGTTATCTCTTGTTACCCACTTTATCTTTTTGTCAATACTTTGCAAAATCCTTATTTGCTTTGTTGCTATAGTCTTTCTATGATCTGTCTGCATATGCATTTGACTCCATCTTTCAGACTAGGTTATACAGAAAGTAAAGGGGGTTAATATTTAGTATTAGCATCCGACTCACATTGTACAAGAATTGATCTGATATTGAATGACCGCAAAATGTCAGGCTGCAAGTGGTGTCAATAGCACGGATGGTAATGTATCAAGCGTTTGAAGGTCATTAATGCTGCATGCCAGGTTTGAGGTCAATAACAACTTACACTGCTCCTGTTTGCATGTCTGTGTTGCTTTAAATACTAAATGTCTGATGCCCTTTATTGAAAGGGAGTTTTTGTCCATTTTTCAGATTCGGCTTTCATAATATCTGTGCAGATTTCTTAACTCTCTTATTCTGGTCATATCATGTGACACTCCACCTTGTGCTAATCAAGCAGGGTTATTTAATGGTGTTGTTCCCTAAGCCTATCAACTAGAACTGGGGCTTTGCTCTGCTGTGAATAACAAACAGAGAGTGGTAGTGAATGAGGAATAGAGAAAAGGGTGGTGAGAATGTGAAGAGCGGTTTGAGATTTTACTTTCTGTGGGTGGTTAGTGCTGTTTTTATTATCACTTCTTTTTCTAGCAGGAAGACACAGCAACAGATGTCCTAACTTCCATGCTGTGGTGTGAGGAATACTTAGAAATTGCCATGTCATACCACGTACTGCAGTTCTGACTCTACAGAAGAAGGCACCCAGGGGCATCCTGGTGGCCAAGGCGTTTAAGATGCTGGCTGTGTAATTAGTATCACAGACAAAGATAGAAAAGACCTTTTGTTGCACGCTATCATCTCCAAAGTGCTTCATGCTCACTGCAGTTGTAAAGCTAAGGGGAAAATATAAAATAAATATGGGACATCCCACATCACATTTGTTCTGTTTTGTTTATTTAACTGTTTGAGGACTATTTTCTGATCAGCTCTCAATCTATTGGATAAGTCAGCTGTCATATTCATTCAAGTCAAAGGTGCAGTGCTGTTGGCGTGCACCAGAACTGGGCTCCGTCATGCACCTACCTTGCCCCTTACCATTCCCTCTGTTTAGTCACAGCTGTAATGAACAGGCATTTCACAGTCAAGTTTTTTTTGTTTATATCCCGGTCAGGGTCCTTTAATAATTGGATGCTTGCCAATACTAGTACTGAGTACAGTCAGCGCCTCGTTTTTATGAAATATTGATTTTAATTAGGCACAATGAGATAACAGCTGTAGACTGCTTAATCTGACACACTTTTAACAAGCTGGTTAATCTGAATACCGGAGCTCCTGGTTCAAAAATCTAAAGTTTATAAGCTGAAAATTTTAAAAAGCTTAACTGGGACTCCTGTAATTGATGTGGCACTACCCAATGTAGGGAGAAGACATGCTGTATCACAGTTGTTGGTGCTACAGAAACATATTTGTGTAGCGGTGTTACAGAGAATAGGTTCCTCGCTCACAAAGGGGCAGGTTGGTAAAATTATTAATATTAATATTAATGATGGAAAAACGGAGAACTGTGATAAACCAATGAATTTTTGATTTATAAATGCATCTGTTTTGCATCTGGGTCAACTCACTGCTCAGTCATTCTATTAGACCACAGTAACTGGGTTAGATAGCTGATACATGTAGGGCCAAAACAAGGAAGACACACACGTTCCTGGAAATGTAAAAAATGAACAAATCTGAGTAGATAAGATGACGAAATTATGTCAGACAGGTCACAAAACGCTGGTGTTTTGGAAATGTTTTGGATTTCTAAAACTACATACTGTGATATTCATTGCAGTCTATCCAGGCAACTCGTGCTGAGTGAAGACGCTAAAGGCAAACCTCTAATGTTATTTCCAGGGGGAACAGTGGAGAACTTAGTTTCAAAAGCTGCTGATAGTGACTTCCTCTAGGTATTAAATAACAGGATCGAAACATTTTTTTAAAAAATAGCTACAGCTACAGCTTTTTGCAGGATGCAGGGGAAAAGTGGAAGAGCAACTTCACACTTCTGTCACCATTGGGGAAATGTAGTCCAGCAGCACAGCAGAGACCTTGCATGAGACTAATAATCATAAAGGTTAGACTGTGTTGGCTGTGAAGAGTATCAAATTACTGACTCAACCTGAAATGGTAGTTTAGAACTATAATAAACAATGTTATTCATGTCAGATTTAATCTTCACACTAAAAGGTAGCCTGTGGAGTCTTGTCACCATAACTAACACTTTACGTTTGGGCGCTCGAGGTCTAACAGCCATGTTTGATGTGTCTCCTTCCTTGTTATTAGTATTACATGTATAGTATTAAGAATTATTGATCTTGCTCAATATGAAAAGAGTATGTTGTTATAATAGTTTTGACCATATTGCCATAAAAGGATTCCTATGTGATGAGAAAAGGTAAAAGTAAAAGGTGTAAGAATGTGCTAACATAGAGACATAGTGGCACTTCACATTGTTAAAAAGCAATTTTTGCAAAATGAAAACTGCTCACACTTGATTGTCAGTGGATGACAAGTGTAAAAATTCTTTCTGGTAATTTTCTAAAAGATACTGAACCTCATAAGCTCTTAGTTTGAGTCTGGCTGCTCTTAACAATGGAAGCGTCCTACTCTGTGGTTTGATAAGTGGCTCAGCCGTTTCAGTTCCCCTGAGATATAAAAGCTTTCCCCAACCTCTAGTAGGGGAATCTAGGCTAATACTGCTCTGTAGTGAATCTTTCTTTCTACCCCAGAGAGCAAACACACTTTTAGCAGTGTGCCAAGCTTCCCTTCCCGTTCCTTGGTCTTGTTTTTTTAATGTCCTAAGTTACTTTACAGCTGTAAGTTGACCTTTATGTTTAAGAACAGGCCCGTTTTCTCACAGACAGTCACGCACTATAATAGTACTGACATTTTCCAGGTTTTTATTTAGCTCCATCATTAAATTGGGGAAGAGTCTGCAAGGTTGTATATACAATATGTTGCGCAGTCCCTTTATGTATGTTGTGTTGGTGACTAATAAACCCTTTGCACACATAGGTCTGTTTCTCCCACGGCACTTGTTGAATTGGATTTTATTGTCTCACTGGTACATGAAGCAACTCACAGCCCTCTTTGTTGTTTTAACCTAGGACAAATGTCTGTCTGAATGCAACCTGTCTGTTTTTATGTTAATGCCAGGATTGTTACAATCAGTTGCTTTTTTAAAGACCTGTGAAACCATGTTTATGACTCCATTGCAACATTGAAATTTATAAAGGGGCCTTTATCCAGATTTTAGAGTGCTGATAATGTTACTTGTAGAATTTTTTTTCTATTAGATAACAAACAATCTTTGTCCGTTCAGTTTTCTTATTGCTGATTATAATTAATGACCTAAAAGACTGACTAGTGAGTATTTTTTAAGGGTGACGCTGTATCCCCAGTGTTATTCTGCTGTTGGGTCCCATATGGTCTCCTGCTTGTACACCTAGTTCAGCTGGGGTCATTTGTGTCAGCCTCATGAATTGCAAGAAATATTCAGATGATAATGTATTAGATATTTGACTGCAGTCTATAATACTGGCTTTTTGCCATCTCCATCATGCTTATACATATTAAAGTTTTCGTTTCATAGAATTTTTCGTCATAACCTTTTTTGAATCCCTTGTTTATCATCACACACCTTTAGTATTTGAGACCAACCTCATGACCCCTTGTCGTTTGTTCCTAGGCTACTGGGTAGCTAGTGTTCGTATTTATAGAGCAGGTTTAACACCATAGATCCACCAGTCTTTTTACAGAGGCAGCTAGAGCTTTCCTACTGTAGCTACTGCCTCTGCAATCAATATCCACCTCACACCCATCTGTAGCTGAACATATGGATCTGCTGCTTGTGTACATGCTTCCTATTTTACTCAGAACTTGGAAATTGTAGGTACAGCTGCAAAACCCAGCACAGAAAGCTGCACAAGCTTGTCTGACGCTAATTTGTCAGGTTATATTTAGCTTTGATGTACATTTGTGCACTGATCAACATTTAGTTGTAAATGATGTATTACTACTGTGAATCAGTAGGACATATGGTCTTGGCACAAAAGCTTTTTCTGAGTGGCAGACCTTGTGTAGGGACTTTGTCTGATCCTTGAAAATGACTGGCACTGTGCTCAACTCATGTCAAAGGCTGATAATCTGTAGTATGGGATAAGCTGCAGCATCTGTGTTAACTTCACATTGGGGTTGTTGTAGCTTTTTGATATACTTTTAAGAGAGTATTATTATGAAAGAGTTGTTGCTGAGAGGCTTGATTATGTCATGGTTTTAGCATCAGCCTGTTAAAGCCCCATAGGAAGGTTATCATGGTGCTCTTCGCAAACAGAGTCAGATTGGCTCAGGTTTTTGGCATCTGATGTTTTCATGTTACAGTATTTTATTGGCTTCAAATAAATTGGCTAATAACTATTAATGTAATGGCACAACTGTGTTGCTTTAGACAGGTAATATCCAAGTGTCAAAAGAGTTATCAGGTGTGGGGAGAAAGTGACTCTGGGTTAGATTACACTAAAAGGAAACTTGTGTTGTCTTTGCCAAGCGACTCCAAGAAAACAAGCATTGCCTTAACCTTTAAGAATGACCTTGGGTTTCAGAACACAGACAGTTTCCATGACATGGGGCCATCATCTGACTTCAGTCTTAAAGTGATACTCTACCCCAAATCTTTTGGGTATTTAACACTCTCCCCATGGATATGAGAAGTGGCTATAAAAGGGTTGTTGTAGCTTTGACCTGTACCAACAATGGCCATTGTCAGTTTGAATTTTGTTGGTTATAGTGGTTTCCAACAGTGACCAGGTGTCATGCAGGAAAAGTATGAAATTGCTGTAGCACCATTCATATCTCCGCTGTGTCTCCCTGCTTCTTACAGTACGTTAACCCACGCTTCTGCTCTTTTATACTTAGATAAACAGTCGCTCTAACATTTCTATGAAATGCACATGAATGAAATTGACATTGATCTTATCATATATCCCTGAATATGAGAGCAAACAAGTCTATTTTTCTAATATGTAAGAAAATTCCATTAATGCCAGATTCTGCTGCCTTTATTGATGCAGCTGCATTTTTTTCCTAGTGACTGATCACTAGAATCATCCTTGAACCATGCATGCACAGCCATTTGCTGCACAAATCTTTGTGTTAACTAGGGACATGATAAGAGATGGCATCTCTTATTTTCACTTATAGGTATATCCTACTTTGAGGCAGACATGTAAACAAGAATAGCTATGTTTATGCATTTGTTTGTGGCCAGCATGTACTATACATACCTGTACTCATCACATATAAATTGTCAAGTAGCAGGAACCTCAGCGGAGAAACAAAACCTTATCTTTTCCCATCAGGATCGATCAGTGAAAGCAATTGGTGATCAGTTCGTTTGTGTCCACAGATTTTTCCCATCCTGGTTTGAGCACATGTCACATGCTACCAGGCTTTTCTCTCTCTTAGGGATGGAAACTTCATTTAATGATATCGATGTTGATGAAAGCTTATGAGCTTGTAGGCATGAGAGAGAATGAATGGAGCAAACTTAAACTGAAATTCAACATTTAGCAGAGCCACATCATACTTATGCCTCCTGAGACACTCTGTATCTTCTTTCTTTTTGCACACTATAGCTGTAATTCTGATACGGCCGTTTTGCTTGAGCTGTAGCATTTAATGAGCAACGTGGTAATCACAGTCTAATTTCCAAACATGGGCCTCTGTTCACTTACAAAGACAAATTACCATTTGCAGTTAATGATTTGGTAATTATGAAGACTTTCACTCTTTCGAAGACTACTGTGAATGGCTTATATTTATAAAAGTTTACAAAAAGGTTCTAGGTTTGAATCCCAGTCATTCAGGAGCCTTTCTGTGTGGAGATGGCATGTTTTCCCCATGTCTGTGTGGGTTTTCTTTGTGTGCTCTGGCTTCCATGTACAGACCAAAGACATGCAGATTGATTGGTGATTTTAAATATGTGCCAGGTCTGTGATAGACTCAATCTGTCCTCAGTTAGGGTCAACTGGGTTTGGCTCTAGACCTGGCCACCTGTAGATAATGGATATTTAGGGCTTGTAATAGCAAGAAATACTCAGATACCTATACAAATATTGTGGTTAAGAAATTACTGTGGAGCTATCCGTACACTGTGTAACACAATACAGACACATCACACTTGAAATTCATTAGACTTCACAGAACATACACCCTCTTAAGTGCAAAATATGTTGTGGATACTTTGCTTCATGACCATTTCCCCTTAAACATCTTTCGTAAGCTGTTTGTTTCTTCTGTGCCATCGCGATTATCAACAGCATCATCTTTTTGTCTCCAGCTAGCTTTGGGGACATATAGCCTGTTGTGAGCAGTTGTTGTGGACTGTTTGTCTCCTTTTGCTGGATCCCGTAGAGCAGTTGTTACCATCTTTATTGTGCCAACCGAGAGTTAAACCTAATCTCATAGACAACAGAGTCCCAGGGTAGGAGGGCATGTGATGAGCAATAATTAGTCTGTAAGGCATTTGAGTGCACTTAATGTTAGTGTCCTTAAGACTCAGTGCCATTCCTGTAATGTGTAATCTGCAATCATTATGGTCAGTAAGTGCTCACTTTACGTCCCATGGCCTTGGGCTTCTGGTTTTTCTGTTCATGCAGGGAGAATTATTATATTTGTGGCCCATTTGTCTGTGTGCCCTTGACAAACAATCCCTGAATAACTAAGGCCACTTGTAAATATCAGCTTCAATTATTCAGTTCGAAGAGTCTCCAGGAGCAGATGAAGTACTTTGCCTAATAATCATTAAATAAAGACTAACTTCCAAAAAGAACAGACTTCAAGGTCTTTGTATACTTGTTTCATTTTTTCCTTCAACATACATGTAATTTGAAGCATGAGATCCCAAAACATCGGGAAAACCTTTTTGTAGTGTGCTGACCAGTTAACACATATACGATTATTAGATATTTGCAAAAATAGCCAGGTTTCGAGTTTTTACTGTATTACTATATGTCAGGTCAGATATCAGCTGATTGACTGTTTTACCTCAATTTCTCTCCACTACTGTACTCTTAAGTTGGAGCACCCATTTCTAGCCTCAAGTCATTATACACACCATTCCTATTGTTTCCCTTAAATGAGCCAGACACACACTCTACACACAAATCAGCAAGCAGGATCTGGCCTGTTCCCGCTCTCTGAGTCAGTTTTGGCTGCCTGCTGTGAAGTTTGGCTAGCTCACAATGCTCTGATCTAAATGTTAGTTAGTTGTGTGCATGGAGAGAACCATGCAGAGCACAGACTATTTAGTGTGCATGTGGCAGTGTTTCATCCATTCATAACCATATAGTTTTCAATTTCAATTTGGGTTCCAGTTAGCTTTCTTAAGTCAATGCTGGACAATGTTTTACCTGGTCATTGGTCATGTGCTGGATGGAATCTCTTAGTGCCACAATATCATTTCTACTTCATATGTAGTTGATTTTATTGCACTGTGAATTTGTCCTGAGAACAGATGCTTAAATGTCTGGTGTGAGTGAGGAAATGTAGGACAGCTTGTGTAAGAGAAAGTGGTGTAGTTCTGGAGTCTCTCCATCCAAACCATGCCACATTCTGGGTCACAGTGTCTTCCTTCATTTTTAATTCGGTCTTTGTACATGCACGCTTTGTACATTTTATCGTTCTTGTTCTGTATGTTTTGTATGACATACAAATCTGTTAGGACACAAAATAAGAATCAGTGCTGTTATGCAAAGTTTCATTTAGACATTACCTCTTAATTTCTTCTTCTCCATGTGTTTGTTTCTCTCCAATTTTTATTTGTTTTTGGCCCCAATGTCCTCTGCACTGCCTGGCCCCTTTGTCTTTGTCCCTCAAGCGCCATCAGCTCAGGGATGGTCTCTCAGTTCATTTCTTATTTAGGTTAAACTTGGTCAAGTGTTATGACTTCCTTCATTGCTCAGGATTTAAAGGCACAGGTTCCACCTCTGCTGCCCAGCCCATTTTACACTTGGCCATTAGATCATTAACTGTACTGGTAAATACAAGTTCTTTGCTGCCATTTCTGCTTAAAATAGTTTAATTTTATGCAGGTATGATATACTGTAGGTAAAAACCTAAAAACCTGGGTCAAGTGAGGATTTTGAAGTGGAAATTTGAGATTGTGATGTATTCATCTGTCAATATTAATTTATTTGTTTTATATTGGAGCTACAGTACGTGTATGCATGTGCTTGCAACTGTGAGTTGATGTGTGTGATCTTCTGTTTTGTTTTGGTTTTTGGATTTGTGGCTTATCACACATCCCAGCTGTTCAAGAATGCATTGTTCTTTGCACTTGCAGGATTAGAGGGAAAACAAAATAAGACTGAAATGAGGTCTTAAAATCAACATTTTTAGCTGTATACAATTGAATATAGCTTGAGCACAACCAATTAAAGTGGCTCAAAATTTAAATTGCAGTGGCAGGTGGGTTGCTTTAAAGTGAACATCAGACAGAGTGAGATTCCTTCAGGCTTCCTGGATTCACATCCTACTAGGTTGTGTATTTATCTAGTGTAAACATAGTAGTTCTCCAAAAATGCCATAGTGTGTGTTAGTGCCTGAGCATGGTTAGGTGTAACTGGTCATGTGCTTCTGTTGACTTAGTAAACACTGAAATGAGCTCGCTTTCTTTCCAAGAACAAGCAGCAAAGTGCTATCAGTTATACTGTTACTTTTACTGACCTTTTTTGGATTGCGTCAATGGTTAACAGCTCAGGCAGTTCTTTTGCCCCCACATCTATGTTACGTTAGTTGGAGTCTAACTGACTGATAGTGGTGTATATGTAGGTGGCAAACTGTGCACTTGGCCCAGAGAGATGTTAGTGGTTCCCTCAGGACTGGGACTGGATGGGGTGGAACTCCGCCCTCATTAGCAGAGTGGTGTGACCAGGAGGAGCATGGGAAGGAGAAACACTAGGAGTGAGGCAGTTTGTCTGTTTGCATTCTATGAGTTAAAGTGAAACCTTACTCTGACTTTTGTTTCTCTGCAGGTGAGACAGGCTGCTTCCACAAAGGCTTTTGGATGCGGTGTCTCCTGCGGCTCAGGTGAAAGGTAAGCCGAGCTCTCACCTGCTAGCCCCCTCTTTACTGTCTTAATAATGCATATGCTCACATTAAACTGGCTGGCTGTTTTAGCTTCAGTTAATCAGATGGTTTGCATATCTTACTCACATCTTACACTCTAAGGGTAAGGTTAATTTGTGAACTTGTTTTTCTCCCAGGCCTCAGTGTAATTTCTAAATTTTATATAATATAAGCACAGCTCTACCCAGTCCATACAAGAGGGATAGCTCACTCTTAGAAGAGAAAAGAGAATTAGAACATATCTCTTAAGATGTGAAAAAGTGAAATTTCTGTTTATGCCAGGTTGTATTACAGTTTAGTGCACTTTTCTTCAGATAATTGCCAGTTAGCGCAGTATAGCTGCACATGCACTTGCGTTGACTTCTGCATTTCCATGTGAGCATTTGTGTCAGCACTGCAAAGGCGGAGCATGGAAAGAAGAGAGACCGTTTGAAAGAACTTAGATCAGCAGCTTACAGGGTGTGTCACATTCATTTGGGTTAAAGGGAGTAAATGTTAGGGGTTGCACAAGGACAGTTGGCTACAGATTCGTACTTCAGACCGATAGGCAAAGCCTTAAAGCAGGAGTTTGCCTGAAATACATGTTGATCTTTCATACAGTGGCAGAAAAAATGTAACGCTTGGTTGCTTTGTTTTCTCCACCTCTTGTCCTTAGTACATTGTGTATCTTGGTCTCTCCTGGGAGAGACTGTTAGTTGTGTAAACAGTACTAAAGACAAAAACCTGTTAAGTAAATCTGTTAATTGGGTTTAAAGACAGAAACCAGGTCCATCGTTATTACACTATGTAAAATGTTTTAAAATGAGCTAATGATTTATGTTGTGTATTGATTCATTTTTGCATCATAGTAATTGTGTTGACAGCATTTTACTATCTTGGCTGTTGGTATCGTGAAATTGTCACATAAATTAGAAATTTTGCTTTTCCATTGTTTTTAACCCTATGATCATAGCATAATGTACCATGGTAGTTGTGAGGGAAAAAAACACCACTTGCTCGATCATATCAGTCAGTATTTGGATTCAATGCCTTGGCATGTGCTAACAACATGAAGACATATGACATTTAACAGAACATTACACATTAACCAGGCAAAATACAGTATGTCTTTTCGAGTATCTCACACCTTTGGTCTCATTTTTGTCTGCCTTAAAAGCCACACACATTCATATTATCTGAGGTACTACCAAGGTGAAAAAATGGTTATAAATACTTGATAGTTTACTACAGATAGAATGACTGGTTACATAGCTCTTATATCTGTTCTGCATTCTTTTATAAGTCTTAGTATTGTGCATACACTGTTTTGTGCTTTCACTTGAATGGAATTTAGGGTGCATTCACATCAGCCCTGTTTTGTCCGTTTTAATTAAACTCTAGCTCGTTTTCTCGGCAAGTTGAGTTCATTTTGGGGAGGTGTGAATACGCAATCTGGTGCGGATCAAAGAAGTGAACTCTGGTCCGCCTAAAAACATAGGTCTCGGCTCAATTCAGGTGATATTTTTATTGTGATTTTTTTTTTTGCTTGTTGCTGTAACATTTTCCTGTCAGGGGTCAATAAAGTGTCACCTAATCAAATCTAATGTTGGAGCTTTTTTCTAGCTTGTTACAAAAGGAAAACTTGCATAGTTCTCATTTTTCATGGTTTCTGTATGATATAACAATTTAAATCCGGCATTATCAAAAAACGGCAACAGCGACCATTTGTTTTTCTTTTTTTAACGTCTTTAGTGAGGCAAATGCTATTCACAAAACAACACCGTGGTCCTACGAGGAGGTGCAAATGTTTGAGTTTCTTGTCGCCGTGCTATGATGCCTACGCCCACACTGAGGTGCTACTCAGTTGTAATGGAAAATGACCTAAACCGAGTCGAGTCAAGTTGAGTAGAGCCGAGCCGAGTATTGCTAAAACTGTGTAATGGAAAAGTGGCATATGTAACAATGACATGTGGAAACCAGTCTTGATTGCCTATTCTGTCTACTCCAGGTAGATGCAAGTCAGTGTACAGTATATGGTTAACCCTCAGGCTCTGATAAGCCTGTGTATCTGATAGTTAAATGCCTGGGAGCCACCGACCATGTATTTAATGGGGATTTTCCACTAGCATTACTCGGATCAACTCAACTTGCTTTTTAGTTTTTCATTAGGGGATAGTACCTGTAGCAGGGACCTTTTTACCGAGCCGATACTAAAATGTGACATCAACATACTGTAGGCCACTGATTGGCCAAGGAGTGATGTCACTGGAAGAGTCTATGGATGTCTACGTCTGACTACATCTGGCAAGAGAATGAAAAACCCAGCATTTTTAAAAACCAGCAACAGCGACCATTTGTTTTTCTATTTTTATTGTCTTTAGTGACACTAATGGCAAAATCTACTTACAAAACAACACTGTGGTCCCACGATGAGGTGCAGACATTTCTGTTTCATGCTGCCATGCTGTGATGGACCCGCCCACATTGTAATGGAAAGTGACCTAAACTGACTCAAGTAGAGCCAAAAAAGAGTAATGGAAAAATAAATGACCATCAGTATGAGATTAATGAAGAGACAGCAACAGGGCAGCCAACAGACAAGTAGAGATAACTTAATAAACCTGCTTCTATAACGCTTTGACCATTTTGGTCCATTATTTACATAGTTACATGACTGATGGCAAATCTTAGATATACACACTATGTTGTTTTCAGAATATATTGGGTTATCTAGGAATTTTTAGAATTTGGCACGTTGGGATGTTGTTCTATAGAGACTATGAAATGGAACAGTTTTATGAAAACAAAGCTTGTGGATGGATTATGATATACATCTGATAGCAAATAGTGAAGCAGCAGTCCCGTTTATTTGATCATTTGTACATGACTTCTTGTTTTCTATTTAGCAAAACCTAGTGTTAACCACACTTTTGCACACCACTTTAATAAACTGGAACATTTTGAAGTATTTTCATGATCCTGATTCATAAAGCTCATTATAGCTAAACCTTCATACAACAAGCTGGTTCGAGCTGTGCATTTTATGTCAGAATAGCAGCAGCAGTACTATCATATTTCTTTTACATAAATTAAATGCTAGGTCAGAATGAGCTGATTTTACCTAGGAAGGACAGTGGCCTCATTACACTATGTTAATTTAGTTCCAGACCTGGCTTGTGACATGACTATTAAGTGACTGTTTGGACAAAGGGCAGAACTTACATTCTTAGCAGGTTGACCCAATTACTCAGCTATTAAATGTTTAAATGTATATGTTAACTGTCTTACTTTTGAAGCTCCTTTCAAAACAAAACAAAAACTTTATTTTAATTCGTGTACATAGCAAGAGCTTAGCGAATCAGAGTCAAATTCTGATTCTGATAAATGTATAGTTTAATGTACCATCTGAAGACAGTAGGTTTGGGACAGTAGGTTGTGTTCATTTTACCAATCTTCTGTGTGCTCTGTGACTCATTTCAAAACTTATGGGGAATGGTAGTTGTCTTGTTAATTTTTTCCGGACTATAAGTCGCACCATAGTATTAGTTGCTTTTAGCAAAGACAACCTTGCTGAGCATAAGTCGCTTCAGTGTGTAAGGCGCATTTCTAATTATACAAATTGAGTCACGAGTGCCATGTAATGTTAGTGACTACTCTACAAAATTACTGTAACTATGCTGTAAGTTGCCTTGCTATATAAGTCGCAGGACAAGTCAAAGGAGGATATAGTCCAGAAAATACAGTAAACGGGACATTACAGTCTGTGGTGTCTGTAATGGGTTCCTACCTCTGCCTCCCATTGGGCAGCTCATAGCTTTAGCACCATTAATTAAAGTAATTTACATGACACCCTGTCATATATTGTCCCTTGCTTAATGACCCATCTTCTTTTCAGTCAAGATATTCAGCCTCCAGGTCTCTGTTGGCAGATATCTTCCTCCTAAACCCTCACACCTCCTGTTGCTCTTTTTTGGTTTCCTTTCTCATCCACAACTTATTTTCTATTCTGTCTCAAAGGTTTTCAGCTCTAAAAAAGGCTTTGTTATGATGTAACAGGGCCTTTAAATTTCTGCAGAGTCTTGAAGTA